>NW_026782240.1:0-681502 GCF_031769215.1 Ylistrum balloti
TACAACATTTAATTTTGATACTATCGTACTGAAGAAAATTAAAGGAAGTCATGATAGTGATGAATAAAGCTTACAACACTATTATACGTTTTGAATATATATGATATTAAACGATTCCTTCTCGTTTTATTTTGGCCAGTGAAATATTGAAATGTATCAGTTTGGGAAAAGATTATATCATCACCGCAATGATAACATAATATTTATTATGTCAATATTAGTGATAATATTACATTTCCAGTGATGATATTACTTTTTATTGATGATAAAATTTTCGTACTTTTGACCAACGAAAGCAGTGTTCTCAATTCACTTCATTAAGAAATCACCGACTTTCATGTTTGGATGCAAATGAAGCGAAGGTTGAATGAACCACATATCTAAGGCCGATCCAAACATAAAAGAAGCCAGTGTGTTCAAATAGGAAAGTCTGCGTAATTCAATGACTCTGATTGGTCAAAACTGTTTAAGTTATATCTTTACTGTTAAAGTTATATATTACTGCAGTGATGATATACGTCTTTCATAAACTGATATAAAGTCCTACATTTCACGGTAAAAGAGTAAAACAATTATGCATTACTGTTTCTTTATCAATAACGAGAAATCATACCAATTTTTATGGCCGCCTGTTTTCATATAAACTTACATGATAACAACTGCAATATATAATGACCTTTTATGGGAATTCAGTTGGCACTTTTTCTAAACATAATGTGATACTTAGATTATCTTCAAAAACGAAATTTCAGACAGAAGTTTGTCACAAAAATACCTGTAATAATAATATTACAGGAGTGGAATAGTATATATATATTGCATGTCAGTTTTCAAAGCATTATAACACATACAGTTCACAATTTCTTTTGTAATCACTCATTTTTATCAGTTAGAAATCACAAAGAGACAGAAACATAAAAAGAATTTTTTTTCGAATTAGTTGTCATCTTGGTTTTCTATGTGTTCCTGTACAACAAAATACCAACAAATTCACGTTTAAAATTGTTCATGCACTTCTTCAAAGTTTTCAAAAGACAGTTAAAATTATATGATGATAAATCCTTGAACCATAATTTATCATAGGAAAAACTTAGATGTTCACAATAATTCTTTGTTAATCACATGCTTTGATAAAATTACAGATATCATATGACCGGTCTCAACTGGGTTGACCTTTCTAAAGCGTACCAGAAATGGCGTATGTAGAGTACGAGATGGTTCGGAATCAGCTGTGTTAAACACATTTTTCGCTACAACTACATTACATCTTGTGTACGTGTATCTATAATCCCTTTACCATTTTGTCACACTAGTTAAGCTTATATAAGATTAGGAAAGTCGATCTATTCACTACTATTTCATACACTGCACCAGGCATGGACGCTTTTCATCGCCCATTGGTGATGACAATGTGACCATCGAAACTTCAAACTTAATTTCTACTGGTTGTGTTATATCAGCTGCTATTTTGTTTACAATAAGGCGTAGTTTTCAATTGCAGTGTGAAATAAACAAAGGTAGTTTATATCAAGACACAGTATTAGATATAGTTGAGCCAAAGGATTAGACAAACTATATCATGTAGGTATTTCGTCTTTTCGGGACTCGTCTGTGATGCGAGTTTTGATACCTAGAAGGAAACTAAGGACCATCATAATTGGTCGCAAATCTAGATGTAGGGAAACATCAAATTAATCTATTACAGATTTTTAATGTTTTTAATTATTTTTCAAAAGAGCTTCAAGTACACGTATATATTCTGTACTAAGTAACTACGAGAATGATATAAAGACTGGCATGCAAGTTATCTGCATCAGAGGGTGGCAAGTTCCTGTATGGAACATGAACATTTTGTATGAACTAATGTTTTGACAATAAACTTGGAACTACATTTGGTGCAATAAGTTAACAATGACTTGTAAAGGCACAATGGTTGACAATATTGAGTGTAGTAATTTTAATACCAATCACAGTTGTTAACTAAATAGGGTACTGTAAAACACATTATATTTATATAGTACATACCAATATTCGGTCTGTGTATAAAATAATACACGATAATCCGATAGTTACTTATTTCACATACCTAAACAATGTCCAGAGTCTTTATTACAGAGGCTGTCTTTACAGTTCGTAGAACAATCCATGTCACAAGCACTGCCATACTTTTTCGGGAAACAGTCTTAAATGTAAAAGATATATAGTATCGATAAAGTAATAACGACAACACGGATCAATTAATTGTCATTTTTTGAGGCAGTACACACCCTTTATTAAGTTTGGATTATTTTTTCATTACGCCCTGCATGTATTAACAGTAAGAACCGCCCGGTGTAGGACGTGTCAGGTTTAAGTGGAATCTGCAACCCAGAGGGGATAATAATAAAGACGGTCAGACGCCTTAAACACTCGCCACTTCGGCCCCCTTTATAAAATACAAACTATTACCAAAATTTAACAAATACAGAGAACATAAAACAGAGACAAAATCCCATTGTCTAGATAGTATATAATACTAAGAATCAAAGAAAGAAAGGATCGAACGTGCTGCTATTGGGGCAACAGATCAATTCTGGTTTCAATGTTTTGTAAAAGAAAAATAAAGATGAAACCCCTTGATTGTGCAGGGGGCCTCATAATTCGTTTCCTCTTACGACATTCAGTCGGATACATCAATCATATAAGTCATCCGCATTCGCACATTTATCAGCAGTATGTGATACATAAAAAACTGTCTGTAACAGAATGACCTATAGAACTTTCAGAAGGAATCGCAAAATGAGATCAGCATATCTTTGAGAATTCATTACTGTACTGGTATGTTATTTTATAAACTTACAAAAGCAGGAGCCAGATTTCGGGTTACAGTTGCCTCCGTAACAAGTTTCTGGGCAATCCTTTTCACAGTTGCCATCACCGTAATGGCCTGCTGCACATCCTAAGGGTGAACATAATAAAACGTTTCGAATACAGGTTTGATTTTCAAACATATTTTTACACTATATGCCTAGAAAAGATTAGTAAATATTATTGTTTCCCTCCTATCTTTCTTTCTCTATTGCTTTCTTTCTTTCCTGCTTTCAAGCACTCAGAAGCTAAGATTCTTTTATGCTTTGGAATCTATTAACATCTCACATCATAAAAGAGTGTAAAAAGTAATTGGTGTTAACAGCAAAAAGGCATGGAAAAAATAGTTTTAAAAAAGTCACGCAATGGAATGGTAGAGAGTCAGACAATAATGTGGACTTGTGCTGACTACCTCCAGCCTCGAAGGGCACATCTAGAGTGTGACTTTGGTTAAGTACCAGTAAATAGCAAGAAATTAATGTCCAAGGGACATATATGGGAGTAGAAGAAACAGATAAGGAAGAGAGGTAAGATACATACAGAAAGGTAGAAACAGGATTTTAGCTATAGAGACGCCTAAAGAAAAACACAGATCGACACAGTCGGAGTAAGACGAGAAATAGGTAATTTAGAAGACAAAGGTGGACAGATAAACATACACACAAAACACGCTACACAGAGAACAGATAGAACTGCACAAAAAGACACATATAAACAAAGACAGACAGTGAGGGAGAAAACGAAATAGTGGTAATGACAAAGCAGAAATTTTTTGCTAGAAAATGCATTATAAAACGCTATTTAATTTTAGTTCTCATAGGACAAAGGAAAACGTCCTGGCATGGCATTTGTATATAATGAATTTTCTTCAGTATATCTAATGTAGATTTTTTTGTATTATTTTAATAATCTTTACTAAAAATAAAGATAATTTCGAAGGATTAACAGATGTACTTACCAAGAACTATAACCTCACATAACTCCAGCACAGCTACAGCATCATACCAGGTGTATCGTGGTGGAACGTTTCTGTAGTTGTATACAGTAACATACCGGCCAACATACGGGCACTGATGTATTATATTCAGTTGTACCGTTGCTTCAGTAGTACTCGTATCCTCATAACAGCGGACACCGTTTGTTGGGGAATCCGTGTTATTAGATATATAAAGGTGGTAACCTCCTAATCTTTCCCCAAATCCAGCTGAAAATATGTCAAATGTAAAATAGTAATTATTCAGTCTATACAACTGCGTTATTATGTTTTTGCCGCAGGTTGTTTTCTCGGAAGAAAATACTGCAATCTTTAGTTGACAGCAGTATCATCACTAACATCAGTATTATTTTCTTTGATGCCGACTCCAACATGAACAGGTTTGAAATAAGGGCACGGATAGGCTTTTCTACATCAACCCATCCCGCAACCCCCACCCCCGCGTATTTTAAAAATGTTTTCCTGCTTTACAATTTTCCAGTTTTCCAGTTTTCCAATGTATCTTCAAAACGACCTTCTATAATATCATGCTGTACAGTAAATATAATATATAAAGGCAATAAGGCAGGGAAGTCAACTCGAGATAAATTTTCAATCATATCATATTATTTAAGGATTTCTTGGAATTTAAGTGAATTGAAGTTTATTGTGTGATTTTTATCTAGTGACATGAGATGCGATTCGACGGAAGCCGTACGTTTAGCTAACAACTTTAAAATTAGGTACACATAACTATAGGCCATGAAGGCTAGGAACGTAAGCCAATAATATTTCGCAAATAACTGTAGTAGAACTGTCACATGAAAACGAGCGTACCTTCTGCAACTCATAGACATTATTTAATATTTAACATTTAATTACAATCTCCAAAAATTCGACCTCCAAGCATATCTCATCTCCATTAGAAAATGATTTTTGACTTTTAGCTACAATGTTATCATGGTGCGGTCAGATCAAGTGTTTTTTAAACTGTCTGCAAAGGCATGTTAAACAGCCTTTCCATGTTCTGCAATTGAAAAATATTTGTGACCATTCGAAAAAACAAGAATTTGAGTGACTGAAATGTTCGGAATTTCGTCAAAAAGTGTAACGTCAAATATAGAACTACCATAACGTATTTTCGTCACAAGATTACTCTTACAGCATTCAGTCTGGGAGACGTGAGATGTTTTATCCGTTCTGAGCCTAATTGCGTGTTAAAATGAGGTCTTATCATATTATTCAGCTTGTAAAAACAGTTGATAGTGTTAAAACTGCCAACAACAACCAATGACATTAATGGTCTGGTCATTGACAAAAAGATATATCGATATACCGAATGAAGATTCACACCAAAACATAAGTGGCAATCGATCAATATACCCTCGGCTATGAACAACATAAACAGGCAACTTGTACACCAAAAGACAAAACATCCCTCCCCTCCCATAAGCCAGACTAGCCACTCCTACAAATGGGCACCGTAACGAGTGGCAGTCATCACTGGGCCACTTGTGGAAAATAGAAAAAATTCAAATTACTTGTTTTCAGATTTGACTGACATCACTAGAAAGAATTCCTGTGAAATTATAGTCCTTTTAACAATCACGCCGGTTCATAAGACGATAAAGATCATACATGAGCGATTTCAACAAGACAAAACAAGGAAAAAACAGCGAGCCTACTTTGGATGTAGTCAGGAAAGAAAAGGAGAACAACCTTACATCTCACCAAAACCAGGTTAATACACCATAAATTTTACAATTGAAGAGGGGACAGAAAGAAAATTCCTTTCTTCGATTCATTGATCTTAAGAAGGTCGGGTACTGGTAAACAAGAAAATATAAACATATGAACATAATTCTAATCCAAAATCAAATTCAATAAAACTAGTGCATAATGTTAATTCATAGAAGATTTAGAGAGACTCCTGAAAAAAGCACGTGGAGAATGATACCATGTGTTCAGAAAGAGTAAGCGTCTTCTGCTTAATCGATGACTCCTCTCGTATCAAGCACTCAAATGGGAACTAAACGTTCAACAACAGAACCAACTGGAAAGCTAGCGACTGTCAAACATGTCCAGCTTGGTATCGAAAAGAGATCAATGGTGACCGTAAGACTTTCCCCTATTTTCCATCAACCTGCATCTTTTAAAAACCTTTATTATAAGTTTGTCATTTATCGTTCTGCACAAACACCGTGAAACTGAGAAAAGAGCTTTGAGTATCGAGTAAACTACCATGTACATCCCATAGGTTGGGGATATATGAATCTTGCTATCTAGATATAGAGAAATCACAATGGCAAAATTGAAATCATTACTATTATCTTACAGGATACTCGATAAGCGGTTAATGTAAGAGAGCCTGTCGGTTCTTCATCTTCAATTGTGTTGAGTATACCAGATAGAAGTGGTTAATAAATATCTTGTTATTTAAAGACAAGACCTCATCAATATGTCTGAACGTAAATCCTAAAGACCTTGCAATGCCTTATTTTGCCTGTTTTAATTAGCCTTTCGATAAATTTAGCCTCATATGAAAACCAAAGCAAGTCAGGCAACAGAGAGTCACAGTTACTCCTCAACATAGGTATGGTAATACTCTGTTTAAAGATAATCACTCTAAACTTCCCGACGATTGTTTCTCCCGGAAACTCGATCATTTCTGTTGATGTTGTTTTTTTTTTTATTTTATTTTCATTTTATTTTGGGGTATTGTTCATGAAATACATTTAAATATAGCCTACAGCGATACACGTATACCGCCCCTCGCCCTTTTTTGGAAAAGAAAGCCCTCATAACAAGAGAACGAAGGAATTGTTTTACTTTAGAATGGACCATGGTGGTGTACAGTGTGACAGCATCAAATTTAAATGTTCTCTTAGATGTTTTTGGAGAAGTATGTTGATGATTGAGTTTATTGGTCGGCATATTGATACCATTGAACAATATTCTATTTTTTGTATTACATTGGAGTTTTTGATTCTCGTTTGTATGTCTCGTTGTTGATTACAGAGTTCTATTAACTGACTCGAATTGTCCAAGATATACATGTTAGATGTCGACGGCGAAACAGAAGAAGCTTACCATCACCGAACATCTGAACGTATTCTCTTTGTATTTTTGCGACGGTCTCCGTGTTAGCCTCTCATGTATTCGTATTTGCCTCCGTTATATCGAATTTCATTTTAGATTAAGTCTGTTGGCAAGACATTACTTTCTTTGTTGTCTTGATAATCCTTTACATAGAAAGTATAAATGAAATATTTGTAGCATATTTCAATAATCAGGTGTATTGATATTAAAAATTTAACAGTGATACTGTATTTCTTACATTCTAGTTTCATCGGTAGGGGTTTGTCATAACAACATAACTATAGTTTTTAATCCAAAATGTCAAGCTGATAACGTGTGCAAAAATATTCATTCTGAACAGCAGACAGGAAAAAATAACAATTCGAAAGAATGTATTTTTGCAGACCACATGTAGGTGTACATTGTTAAAAAAAACTTAACATAATCCCAAGCCTAAATGGAGGTCAAAGTATTTAAAGTAATTACAGCGAATTTCCTCATCGACAACTCAATCAATTGGCTCATTCACCTGAGAAATGGAAAAGCTGTCAATGTGGAGAGCATTCCTTACCTTTCAGAAGGAAATAAACCTTTTTTTTTTTATTTTGCTTTGCAGTTTGGTACAGAGACAATTTTTAAAGAGTCTTATATCTTGAAATTCCTAATGCGATTTTTTAATAACAAATTTTGTCGATTGGTTTGTTGAAGCAATGACATCGTGATGCACTTATTATGTGATGTATTTTATTTCCAAATCAGAACATAAATTATTACCTATCTTACCAGGGACCCATTCCATCCCAACCCTTTTTCGAACATCGCTGATATCACAGTTTATCAATATTATACTTAATGTTACGTAAACTTACCTCTGTAAATTATTTGTATTGTGTCAATGGTGCTCATCTGTCCTAGATCTACACGCCACCAAACGGTTTCAGGATCCCCCGCTACAGACGTGTGTGTACAACAATCAGAGGCTATATCTGTATTTGTGCAAGTATCCACTGCCGCTCCTGCTAGCCATTTTCCCGTAAGTTGGTTGCTGCTTTGCTTGGCAGACTTTAAAGCAGCTATATTACCTGTAATTCAACACAATAAATATAGGTGATCAAGTAGGGCTTGTAATTCATCATGACAATGGTAAACTGATACTGCAATTTAAGGAGCGATTTTATCAGACTTAGAACACAACAGTTAAAACCGTATATGTGCTTAAATGAACAGATGTCAATTAATATCATGTGAAAACGCATGGTTTATCGTGGTATATCCTGAATGTATGTCTTCTTTAATTTGTCACATAACAAATATATGCCTGGTGTAGTCTAGATAATCATTATGACACCAGAAGAACAATTGTTAATCCTACTAATTCAATAAGATTTAAAATACTTGCACTACAGAAAAATGAATGCCGTGCACAAATGCTCACAGAATGTATCATTTAGCTTGAACAAATATACAAGTATCCAAACGACTAAACAACATGTAAAAACTTCTTGACGTGTACACTTTCTGGAGAACGCATGGAAATAAATCACTCGACTCTTGTCTATAAATGATGACTTGATCGGCTCGTAAAGGAAACATTTTTAAAATCCCCGTGATAAATACAGCCATATTACATTCCATATCAACAGAATAAACAACTTTAAGAGGTTCAATCGCTGATTTGATTAGATGCTGAACCTCTCAAAATTTGGTTGTCCACGATATACACGAGCTGCTGTGTTATATCGTACTGTGAAAACATAAAGTCATGTATATATTGACCAATTGAAAATATTATCACAATGTAAACCAAGACACAGCTAACATTAAAATGAAATACAATGATCTCATGGTTCACGTTTTCGCATTAATGCATTTTTCGGTTTAGTTAAGTTTTTAAAACCGACCACTGGTAAATTCAAGGAAAAAACATATGCCTCTGTGCCATGAAATGCTTCTATACTATAGCATCCCCAAGACTGTAGACCGAAAACCCAAAATGATATTTTGTAATCAGGAAGTACGTTGTATACGGTGAGATATTTATTCTGTCTATGTGTTTATGTTTAATGTTTTTGTTTTCTTACTTATAGTACATACGTTAATTACTTACCTTCTGGTCTGCAGGTGTTGAACATCAGGAACAAGACCAGATATACGCCTCTGTTTATTACTTCTCTTGTCGCCATTTCTGTGCCTAATGGCGAATGTTCAGCAACAAGGAAGTAGAATGCACAGTGTCGTGGATTATTTTTATACATATGTGAAGTGTGTATAAAGTCTGGTACGTGACCTGTTCTGGTAGAGTGAGATCCACTAAATGGCTATAATACCTATAAATACCTGTGTTCACCTTTAAACAGTCGGTGTGCGTTACAAACTGTGCACGGGTATCAACATCAACAAATACATATACACACATCAGTTTACGTCGTTGTATGCTATGTTACAGTATAATTGATGACTATATTATTTTTATGGACCTTTTTTTTTAATTTTTCATAAATTTAGTCCGTGGAAAATATAAGACTTACATAGAAATGATGAAAGTAAAAATGTAAACAATTGGGATTTTTAAATCACAGTCTTATTTGTTCAAATAAAACCACATCCAGCTCTGATAGTAAAAGATCATGTTCCTTTCCAAACAAGACATGAAAAGGAAGTTTAGTCTTTGAACACTATCAATACGTTGAGGCGTTATCGTAATAACGAGATAAATTTAGTCGCATTAACGAGATCACTAAACTTAACTCGGCATTACTTACATGGATTTATCAAGATTCAGAGGGCGGGTGCGTCGATGAAGCAGTCTTATTTTCCTTGTACTTTTTTCAGGATTTTCCATGTAAATATTTCTATTATTCATAGTTTGCACTAGTTTTATGTTGAGTTTGGATTCTGATTATTTTACACGTTGGTATTTTCTTGATGCCCTCATAACAACGAGATAACATAGGTCGTAATAGCCAAATAACAAAAGTCGTAATAATGAGATCATTATAACTTCGTATGTAGTACTAATCAGCTCCCTTAATATTCGCTAAGGTCAATTCGTCAATTTTAATGATAAACACGATATTGAAAGACACATTCAAACGGTAGTACGAGGAACAACAAACCGCCACACCCACCCAATCCTCCCGTAGTAAGAGCGACGTAAACACCATAACACGAGGTAAAATCACCCCCGTAGTACGAGGGACATCAACACGGTAAACCGAGGTAGAATCACCCCCGTAGTACGAGGGACATAAACACGGTAAACCGAGGTACAATAACCTCCGTAGTACGTGGGTCGTTAACACGGTAACACGTGATACAATCACCCCCGTAGTACGAGGGACATTAACACGGTAACACGTGATACAATCACCCCCGTAGAACGAGGGACATAAACACGGTAAACCGAGGTACAATCACCCCCGTAGTACCAGGGTCGTTAACACGGTAACACGAGGAACATTAACCCCCTAGTATGAGGGACATTAACACGGTAACATGAGAAACATTCACTCTCGAAAGACGAGGGTCATTAACACGGTAACACGAGAAACAATAACCCAAGTAGTACGAGGGCCATTAACACGGTAACACGAGGAACATTAACCCCCTAGTATGAGGGACATTAACACGGTAACATGAGAAACATTCACTCTCGAAGTACGAGGGTCATTAACACGATAACACGAGGAACATTAACCCCATAGTATGAGGGACATTAACACGGTAACACGTGATACAACCATCCCCGTAGTACGAGGGTCATTAACACGGTAACACGAGGAACATTAACCCCCTAGTATGAGGGACATTAACACGGTAACATGAAAAACATTCAATCTCGAAGTACGAGGGTCATTAACACGGTAACACGAGGAACATTAACCTCCGTAGTATGAGGGACGTTAACACAGTAACACGTGAAACAATCCTCCCCGTAGTACGAGGGTCATTAACACGGTAACACGAGGAACATTAACCCCGTAGTATGAGGGACATTAACACGGTAACATGAGAAACATTCACTCTCGAAGTACGAGGGTCATTAACACGGTAACTTGAGAAACATTCACTCTCGAAGTACGAGGGTCATTAACACGGTAACACGAGGAACAATCACCCCCGTAGTACCAGGGTCGTTAACACGGTAACACGAGGAACATTAACCCCCTAGTATGAGGGTCATTAACACGGTAACATGAGAAACATTCACTCTCGAAGTTTAGTCTTTGAACACTATCAATACGTTGAGGCGTTATCGTAATAACGAGATAAATTTAGTCGCATTAACGAGATCACTAAACTTAACGGCATTACTTACATGGATTTATCATTAACCTTTTTTCGATAGTATGAGGGACATTAACACGGTAACACAAGGTACAATCACTCCCGTAGTACGAGGGTCATTAACACGGTAACACGAGAAACATTAATCCCCTAGTATGAGGGACATTAACACGGTAACATGAGAAGCATTCACTCTCGAAGTACGAGGGTCATTAACACGGTACAACGAGGAACATTAACCCCCTAGTATGAGGGACATTAACACGGTAACACAAGGTACAATCACTCCCGTAGTACGAGGGTCATTAACACGGTAACACGAGGAACATTAACCCCCTAGTATGAGGGACATTAACACGGTAACATGAGAAACATTCACTCTCGAAGTACGAGGGTCATTAACACGGTAACATGAGAAACATTAACCCAAGTAGTACGAGGGCCATTAACACGGTAAGACGAGGAACATTCACTCTCGTAGTACGAGGGTCATTTACACGGTACAACGCGGAACATTAACCCCCGTAGTATAAGGGACATTAACACGGTAACACGTGATACAATCACCCCCGTAGTACGAGGGTCATTAACACGGTAACACGAGGAACATTAACCCCCTAGTATGAGGGACATTAACACGGTAACATGAGAAACATTCACTCTCGAGGTACGAGTGTCATTAACACGGTAACACGAGGAACATTCACTCTCATAATACGAGGGTCATTTACACGGTACAACGAGGAACATTAACCCCCGTAGTATGAGGGACATTAACAAACTAACACGTGATACAATCATCCCCGTAGTACCAGGGTCATTAACACGGTAACACGAGGAACAATAACCCCGTAGTATGAGGGACATTAACACGGTAACATGAGAAACATTCACTCTCGAAGTACGAGGGTCATTAACACGGTAACACGAGGAACAATCACACCCGCAGTACGAGGGTCGTTAACACGGTAACACGAGGAACATTAACCCCCTAGTATGAGGGACATTAACACGGTAACATGAGAAACATTCACTCTCGAAGTACGGGGGTCATTAACAAGGTACAACGAGAAACATTAACCCCCTAGTATGAGGGACATTAACACGGTAACACGTGATACAATCACCCCCGTAGTACGAGGGTCGTTAACACGGTAACACGAGGAACATTTACCCCCTAGTATGAGGGACATTAACACGGTAACATGAGAAACATTCAATCTGGAAGTACGAGGGTCATTAACACGGTAACACGAGGAACATTCACTCTCGTAGTACGAGGGTCATTTACACAGTACAACGAGGAACATAAACCCCCTTAGTACGAGGGTCGTTAACACGGTAACACGAGGAACATTAACCCCGTAGTATGAGGGACATTATCACAGTAACATGAGAAACATTCACTCTCGAAGTACGAGGGTCATTAACACGGTAACACGAGGAATAATCACCCCCGTAGTACGAGGGTCGTCAACACGGTAACACGAGGAACATTCACCCCCTAGTATGTGGAACATTAACTCGGTAACATGAGAAACATTCACTCTCGAAGTACGAGGGTCATAAACACGGTAACACGAGGAACATTAACCCCCTAGTATGAGGGACATTAACACGGTAACATGAGAAACATTCACTCTCGAAGTACGAGGGTCATTAACACGGTAACACGAGGAACATTCACTCTCGTAGTACGAGGGTCATTTACACGGTACAACCCGGAACATTAACCCCCGTAGTACGAGGGACATCAACACGGTCAACCGAGATACAATCACCCCCGTAGAACGAGGGTTTTTAACACGGTAACACGAGGAACATTAACCCCCTAGTATGAAGGACATTAACACGGTAACATGAGAAACATTCACTCTCGAAGTACGAGGGTCATTAACACGGTAACACGAGGAACATTCACTCTCGTAGTACGAGGGTCATTTACACGGTACAACCCGGAACATTAACCCCCGTAGTATAAGGGACATTAACACGGTAACACGTGATACAATCACCCCCGTAGTACGAGTGACATTAATACGGTAACACGGGAAACATTAACCCCCTAGTATAAGGGACATTATCACGGTAACATGAGAAACATTCACTTTCGAAGTACGAGGGTCATTAACACGGTAACACGAGGAACATTCACCCGTAGTACGAGGGTCATTAACACGGTAACACGAAGAACATAAACCCCCTAGTATGAAGGACATAAACACGTTAACATGAGAAACATTCAATCTGGAAGTACGAGGGTCATTAACACGGTAACACGAGGAACATTCACTCTCGTAGTACGAGGGTCATTTACACGGTACAACGAGGAACATTAACCCCCGTAGTATGAGGGACAATAACACGGTAACACGTGATACAATCACCCCCGTAGTACGAGGGTCATTAACACGGTAACACGAGGAACATTTACCCCCTAGTATGAGGGACATTAACACGGTAACATGAGAAACATTCAATCTGGAAGTACGAGGGTCATTAACACGGTAACACGAGGAACATTCACTCTCGTAGTACGAGGGTCATTTACACAGTAACATGAGAAACATTCACTCTCGAAGTACGAGGGTCATTAACACGGTAACACGAGGAATAATAACCCCCGTAGTACGAGGGTCGTCAACACGGTAACACGAGGAACATTAACCCCCTAGTATGTGGAACATTAACTCGGTAACATGAGAAACATTCACTCTCGTAGTACGAGGGTCATTAACACGGTAACACGAGGAACATTCACTCTCGTAGTACGAGGGTCATCTACACGGTACAACGAGGAACATTAACCCCCGTAGTATAAGGGACATTAACACGGTAACACGTGATTCAATTATCCCCGTAGTACGAGGGTCATTAACACGGTAACACGAGGAACATTAACCCCGTAGTATGAGGAACATTAACACGGTAACATGAGAAACATTCACTCTCGAAGTACGAGGGTCATTAACACGGTAACACGAGAATCATTAACCCCCGTAGTACGAGTGACATTAATACGGTAACACGGGAAACATTAACCCCCTAGTATAAGGGACATTATCACGGTAACATGAGAAACATTCACTTTCGAAGTACGAGGGTCATTAACACGGTAACACGAGGAACATTCACTCTCGTAGTACGAGGGTCATTTACACGGTAACACGAAGAACATAAACCCCCTAGTATGAAGGACATAAACACGTTAACATGAGAAACATTCACTCTGGAAGTACGAGGGTCATTAACATGGTAACACGAGGAACATTCACTCTCGTAGTACGAGGGTCATTTACACGGTACAACGAGGAACATTAACCCCCGTAGTATGAGGGACAATAACACGGTAACACGTGATACAATCACCCCCGTAGTACGAGGGTCATTAACACGGTAACACGAGGAACATTCACTCTCGTAGTACGAGGGTCATCTACACGGTACAACGCGGAACATTAACCCCCGTAGTATGAGGGACATTAACACGGTAACATGAGGAACATTAACCCCCGTAGTATGAGGGACATTAACACAGTAACATGAGAAACATTCACTCTCGAAGTACGAGGGTCATTAACACGGTAACATGAGAAACATTAACCCAAGTAGTACGAGGGCCATTAACACGGTAACACGAGGAACATTCACTCTCGTAGTACGAGGGTCATTTACACGGTACAACGCGGAACATTAACCCCCGTAGTATAAGGGACATTAACACAGTAACACGTGATACAATCACCCCCGTAGTACGAGGGTCATTAACACGGTAACACGAGGAACATTTACCCCCTAGTATGAGGGACATTAACACGGTAACATGAGAAACATTCAATCTGGAAGTACGAGGGTCATTAACACGGTAACACGAGGAACATTCACTCTCGTAGTACGAGGGTCATTTACACAGTACAACGAGGAACATTAACCCCCTTAGTACGAGGGTCGTTAACACGGTAACACGAGGAACATTAACCCCGTAGTATGAGGGACATTATCACAGTAACATGAGAAACATTCACTCTCGAAGTACGAGGGTCATTAACACGGTAACACGAGGAATAATCACCCCCGTAGTACGAGGGTCGTCAACACGGTAACACGAGGAACATTAACCCCCTAGTATGTGGAACATTAACTCGGTAACATGAGAAACATTCACTCCCGTAGTACGAGGGTCATTAACACGGTAACACGAGGAACATTCACTCTCGTAGTACGAGGGTCATCTACACGGTACAACGAGGAACATTAACCCCCGTAGTATAAGGGACATTAACACGGTAACACGTGATTCAATTATCCCCGTAGTACGAGGGTCATTAACACGGTAACACGAGGAACATTAACCCCGTAGTATGAGGAACATTAACACGGTAACATGAGAAACATTCACTCTCGAAGTACGAGGGTCATTAACACGGTAACACGAGAATCATTAACCCCCGTAGTACGAGTGACATTAATACGGTAACACGGGAAACATTAACCCCCTAGTATAAGGGACATTATCACGGTAACATGAGAAACATTCACTTTCGAAGTACGAGGGTCATTAACACGGTAACACGAGGAACATTCACTCTCGTAGTACGAGGGTCATTTACACGGTAACACGAAGAACATAAACCCCCTAGTATGAAGGACATAAACACGTTAACATGAGAAACATTCACTCTGGAAGTACGAGGGTCATTAACATGGTAACACGAGGAACATTCACTCTCGAAGTACGAGGGTCATTTACACGGTACAACGAGGAACATTAACCCCCGTAGTATGAGGGACAATAACACGGTAACACGTGATACAATCACCCCCGTAGTACGAGGGTCATTAACACGGTAACACGAGGAACATTCACTCTCGTAGTACGAGGGTCATCTACACGGTACAACGCGGAACATTAACCCCCGTAGTATGAGGGACATTAACACGGTAACATGAGGAACATTAACCCCCGTAGTATGAGGGACATTAACACGGTAACATGAGAAACATTCACTCTCGAAGTACGATGGTCATTAACACGGTAACACGAGGAACATTCACTCTCGTAGTACGAGGGTCATCTACACGGTACAACGCGGAACATTAACCCCCGTAGTATGAGGGACATTAACACGGTAACACGTGATACAATCACCCCCGTAGTACGAGGGTCATTAACACGGTAACACGAGGAACATTAACCCCCTAGTATGAGGGACATTAACACGGTAACATGAGAAACATTCACTCTCGAAGTACGAGGGTCATTAACACGGTAACATGAGAAACATTAACCCAAGTAGTACGAGGGCCATTAACACGGTAACACGAGGAACATTCACTCTCGTAGTACGAGGGTCAATTACACGGTACAACGAGGAACATGAACCCCCGTAGTATGAGGGACATTAACACGGTAACACGTGATACAATCACCCCCGTAGTACGAGGGTCATTAACACGGTAACACGAGGAACAATAACCTCCTAGTATGAGGGACATTAACACGGTAACATGAGAAACATTCACTCTCGAAGTACGAGTGTCATTAACACGGTAACACGAGGAACATTCACTCTCATAGTACGAGGGTCATTTACACGGTACAACGAGGAACATTAACCCCCGTAGTATGAGGGACATTAACACACTAACACGTGATACAATCATCCCCGTAGTACCAGGGTCATTAACACGGTAACATGAGAAACATTCACTCTCGAAGTACGAGGGTCATTAACACGGTAACAGGAGGAACAATCACCCCCGCAGTACCAGGGTCGTTAACACGGTAACACGAGGAACATTAACCCCCTAGTATGAGGGACATTAACACGGTAACATGAGAAACATTCACTCTCGAAGTACGGGGGTCATTAACACGGTAACACGAGAAACATTAACCAAAGTATTACGAGGGCCATTAACACGGTAACACGTGATACAATCACCCCCGTAGTACGAGGGTCGTTAACACGGTAACACGAGGAACATTTACCCCCTAGTATGAGGGACATTAACACGGTAACACGTGATACAATCACCCCCGTAGTACGAGGGTCGTTAACACGGTAACACGAGGAACATTTACCCCCTAGTATGAGGGACATTAACACGGTAACATGAGAAACATTCACTCTCGAAGTTCGAGGGTCATTAACACGGTAACACGAGGAACATTCACTCTCGTAGTACGAGGGTCATTACACTGTAACACAAAGTACAATCACCCCCGTAGAACGAGGGACATAAACAGGGTAACACGAGGTACAATCACCACCGGAATACGAGGTACATAAACACGGTAACACAAGGTACAATCACCCCCGTAGAACGAGGTACATAAACACGGTAACACAAGGTACAATCACCCCCGTAGAACGAGGGACATAAACACGGTAACACGAGGTACAATCACCCCCGTTGTACGAGGGACTTAAACACGGTAACACGAGGTACAATCACCCCCGTAGATGGAGGGGCATAAACAGGGTAACACGAGGAACATTAACCCCCGTAGTACGGGGGACATTAACACGGTAACACGAGGTACAATCACCCCCGTAGTACGAGGGACATTAACACGGTAACACGAGGTACAATCACCCCTGTAGTACGAGGGACATAAACAGGGTAACACGAGGTACAATCACCCCCTAGTACGAGGGTCATTAACACGGTAACACGAGGTACAATCACCCCCGTAGTACGTGGAACATTAACACGATAACACGAAAAGCATTCATTCTCGTAGTACGAGGGCCATTAACACGGTAATACTTTAACTTTAATCTCCATAGTACGGTTGACATCGATGGACAGATGTTATAATTTTAACCTGGCTAAGCTTCAAATCCATTGACGGTTGATAATAAACATATCGACCTATATTTTCAATTAGCATAGTTTTAAGTCCATTTTGAAAATTGCAGCCATTACAAAACCTTGCAAGATTCGTCGTTATGGACCTACCGAAAAGGAAACTATCACAAGATCGGCGATAGTCGGAACCATTGTCTGTTCACGTGGAGATAAAACCGGAAGAATTCATTGGTGGTTTTTTGTTGGAAATCGAATACAACTGTTTCTCATATGACCACGCGACATCACTTAGTTGGAATGACTTGTGTTTCTGATATAAATGACATGTCCAATTTGCACAAAAATTAATAAACATGTTAGAACAAAGAAAAGAGACAATTATAAAACTCTCTGTCCATCCTTTATATATTTTTCCGCTTTCGTAACACAACAGGAGACCAGATAATATATATATATATGTATATCACACAATATATCTGTTATCCAGTAAACTCACCTATGTTATATTTTTGCGTATATATCACAAGTTTGATATAGCCTGATATTTTTCATCGCCATTCAGACATGTGATATCATAATAAAGATAATGACATCACGTGATGAACTGAAAACTGTGCAACAACACTGCGTCCTCTTTTTAAATTTTCTTCTCCACATTGTTTACTTTAAAATCTTCAGTAAGGAAACTTTTCTGAATTACTTGACGACTCTTTATATTTATTTTGCGAGCCTCAGACACCCATATAAATATACCAAACATCTGATATGAACACAAGCATTAACCAACGACACGTTTTGGCATTGTATTTATTCGTTAATTAAATTTATTAATTTATTTAATTTAATTAAAACAAGATAAACGTGACCGATAAAGAATCACGTGTTTGATGTTCGTTCGTATTCCAGTTGGTTCCTTGTTTGTATGTCTTGTTCACGTTTGAGAACGTGACATTACGTACTTTGAATAACCAAAATTTACATGTGTTACGTGAATAACAATTATAAAAAACAACACACAAACGTTTCGTTTATATGGTTTTGCAGTATTGATTTATTAGTGGACATTAGGACTATCTCTT
The DNA here is from genome assembly GCF_031769215.1 of Ylistrum balloti. Classification (NCBI taxonomy): domain Eukaryota; kingdom Metazoa; phylum Mollusca; class Bivalvia; order Pectinida; family Pectinidae; genus Ylistrum; species Ylistrum balloti. The sequence goes on from NW_026782240.1 coordinate 19,081, forward strand.
TCTGTCTCTCTATTACATCTGTGATAGCATGCTACCTTTAAGAACGTATTCGGTGAGTACTTACGAAAGAAGCGGATGCGTTCTTTCAGACAGGTGTCATAATCAGTAACATGAATTAAGGCTTGGCAATACCATAGTGTATCTTTATGTATATCGTTGTGAGTCTGACATACATTAAGACTACCAAACCATGAAAACCTTGAATTCATGGTTCAAGGTTATACGAATTTCAAATTATCTAACTTACAAGAACAAATCTCCGGCTGGTATTCATGTCAAAGCAGAGCAATGAAAGTTATTTTGAAGAATGAACAAAAATTGTTCAAACGACATCGCAAAATTTGATAAGGAACTATCAATGGCAGGATGATGAACATTTCTGGGCGATACCAAAGTCCTTTTCTAGGGTAGCTTAACCCGCACGATATACAAATAGCTATATCAATTTAAATTAAGCTCTTACCAGCTTAGAAAATAGTTAACTTCGTATAAGTTGAGTAAATACATACAATGCTGTTTCTTACATACACGTGTGTTTTTCGGTCAGATAAACGCCTCCTGTGGTGTTGAGGTAATGGTTGTTTAATACATTTAAAATAAGTTAAAATATACTTCAGTTTTAAGGTACCCTCGGATATATTACATATAATTAACATTTTGAATAATACATTTACACACCCCATGGTAATGTTATTTAACACTGGTACTAGTGCTGTAGTGTCACTTATATAAACGTCTGTGATATCCAAGTGATGTTTGTTATGTAACACTGGTCCTAGTTCTGTAATGTCAGTTATATACACGACTTTGATATCCAGATGATGCCCATTAAATAACTCTGGTGTCGGTTCTATAGTGTCAGTTCATGTACACATCTGTGGCATCAAGGTAATCCCTAATGACGTTGTAGCAGCAGTGGTACTGTTCCTACGATGTAATAAATTTTGTTCATTAGTAACTATTTCATCTTTGCAGGCAAAAACTTCCTCAATAGATACAAAAATGGAACAGGCCACATAATTAGTTTTATCGCTATATCAATATCAATATTAAAACGGTCATTGGTCTGAACAAAACTATCGTTAGCAATTTTTGCATTAATATCAATTTATTATGAAAAGCGTGGTTTGACATACAATCTTCATGTATTTGTCGAAGGGACCAGGGAACTATTAATTGATTTTTAGCGGTTATATAATGGTCTTCATCATGGTATCAAAGATAAGTGTAGAAATGGGAAAGTTATCATATAACAGTGTATAATACACTCTGCAGTACTGCATATTTTAACTCAGAATTATTCTACTTACGAAGCTGATAATAAATTCTGGACGTCTAGTTAGCAGCTGACGAGAAATCTGAAATATATCCACCTCGTCATCAATCTTCATTTGGTCTCTAGCACTGCTGATACAGCAGAACAGACCGCTCTGTGTATACCCATCTCTAAAATGTTAAGGAAACAAGTATATCATTGATATTTTCAATATATGAAGACTTTTTTCTAACTTGGAACCTTAAACTTAATAAAAGTTACCATGAAATTGACACTTTCATTTTTCTCAAGACAAAACCTGTTCATGCAAACGTTTTTTGACATTCATGACACTAAAAACATTGATATATGCAATAGAACTTACACAAATGTACAAACACTTTCTCAACTATCTAATCATAATTGTTGATCTTATAGTAAAACGAAATTATAATATAACGTACCGACACATGACAACTGTCGTCTTAGTATCATCCGATTTACGTCTACTGTCTACAAGTTCAAGTAGCTGCAGTAAGGTTGACGAATCCTGAGGGACTGGTGACTCTTGATTCCACCCGGATAGGTGAAACACTCGAATATTAGTGCTTAATTCACTGCTCTAAAATCAGTACCAAATTTTATTTATTCATTACTTGTGTACCATAATACGAAAAGTTATATTGAAATGTGATTCCAGTATAAAATGCACTAGATGTGTTCATCTTTTATGAAACGATTTCTTTTGGCATTACTGACAGCATAGAATGACGAAACAGCTGTGTGGTGCAGTAATTCGTTATTTGGCTCTACTGTATCTAGCTCTATGTTATTAAAAGGTGCTATTCACTTGCGTGTCTCTTGCACAAACTTTTAGATTGTTTAGCTCTACTGTACGTAACCCTATATTATTACTACCCTATAGTTCTTTGTAATGTAGAACATTTTACCTGATCCGTGATTGTTATTTCAAGCATATCAGTATTTGATATCGTTGACGATTTTCCCTTGTTCTCTAGTTGATAATCACCAATGACTTTACCTTCACCCTGCTCTGGAAGCCAGTCCTAGATAGAGAATAAAATTATGTCTGTATGGAATTTCAACATTGACTAAAAAACTGAGGTTTGAAAATACTATCCGTATATACGGATACGTTTCTGTTTATTTTACTTTAGTCTTTTATCTTATGATATTGTTGGGAAAAAACCCAGATTTTTGACACTTAATACGTAACTCTTTTAGTTACAGGTAGTAACATTAAGACATACATGAAAATTAGTTATAAAGTTGATAACGAAATTGATCTATACTTTCAAGTATAAATAATTACACAAGATGGAATTTGACTACCAAATAAAGTTTGCCCTCAACTTGGATAACTGCACGTTGATATGTTACACATTAGATTTTCAATGATCTATACACAAGTATGCTTCTGTATACTTACAATAGTGTACACAAGTATGTTTCTGTATACTTAACATAGTGTACACAAGTATGTTTCTGTATGCTCACCATGGTGTATACAAGTACGTTTCTGTAGACTTACCAGTGCACACAAGTATGTTTTTGTATGCTCACCATGGTGTATACAAGTACGTTTCTGTATACTTACAATAGTGTACACAAATACGTTTCTGTATACTTTCCATAGTGTACACAAGTATGTTTCTGTATACTTAACATAGTGTACACAAGTATGTTTCTGTATGCTCACCATGGTGTATACAAGTACGTTTCTGTAGACTTACCAGTGTACACAAGTATGTTTTTGTATGCTCACCATGGTGTATACAAGTACGTTTCTGTATACTTACAATAGTGTACACAAATACGTTTCTGTATACTTTCCATAGTGTACACAAATACGTTTCTGTATACTTACCACAGTGTACATAAATACGTTTCTGTATACTTACAATAGTGTACACAAATATGTTTCTGTATACTTACCATAGTGTACACAAATACGTTTCTGTATACTTACAATAGTGTACACAAGTATGTTTCTGTATACTTAACATAGTGTACACAAGCATGTTTCTGTATGCTCACCATGGTGTATACAAGTACGTTTCTGTAGACTTACCAGTGTACACAAGTATGTTTCTGTATGCTCACCATGGTGTATACAAGTACGTTTATGTATACTTACCAGTGTACACAAGTATGTTTTTGTATACTTACCATGGTGTATACAAGTACGTTTCTGTATACTTACAATAGTGTACACAAATACGTTTCTGTATACTTACCATAGTGTACGCAGGTACGTTTCTGTATACTTACAATAGTGTACACAAATACGTTTCTGCATACTTACCATAGTGTACGCAGGTATGTTTCTGTATACTTACAATAGTGTACACAAGTATGTTTCTGTATACTTACAATAGTGTACACAAATACGTTTCTGTATACTTAACATAGTGTTCACAAGTATGTTTCTGTATACTTACAATTGTGTCAGTATCTATGATGACAATAGTGGTACAGTCATGGTCCATTATCATTGTCAGTAGATCTACCACGGTGTCTTCCATAGGAGTCTGGGTGACGATATACCCAGTTTTGGACGTGTAGGACTGGAGAAAATTAGAATATTAACATTATTTCGAACTTTTCTTTGACATGATCATCTTTGGAACATTGTAAAGTCGCAAACTTCCGAATTGAAAACAATTGCCGATTTTTTTTTCTGTTGCTTTGATTGATTACTTTTGCCCACATTGGGGCCTTCTGGTTGTTTGCATTGATTGAACTAAGAACATTTGTATGATGATTATATTTGCACCTAAAATTTAAAAATTCAATAACCCTACTTTGTCCTTAGCACACAATCATAGTAAAGTATAGTACATTTTTGGTCGTTATGAAATATGGTAAAAGAAAAAGACATTTAGAACTGATATGATTCTTTGTTTCCATCATGCTCTTATTAATTCATGTGTTACCTTCCCTACACATATTGCCGTCGGATGTCGATGAATTAGACAAAATGTATCATATCGTCACAATTATACTCTCTACAATTATGTCGTTTCAATGATCACATTGTCACAGATACACAACAGATTAAGAAGAAAATCATATCTTCCTGATAAGTGTCCACGCTTTGTCCAAATGATACATATTTATGTACAAATGGCAGGCTATACAATATATAGATAATAGAATATTACTTACTGGTACCTCTACAGCATTAATGTAGTCTGTCCTGTTACTAGCCTGTGATAGGAGATACGCCCTGAACTTATCCACTAGACAAAGGAGAAAATAAAATAGTTTCAATATTACACAAACCGTCGCTGCGATAGTTCGAACAAAAGGGCGGGTAATAGAGCTGTTTTAAATGCTTATGTAACGTGAAATACATTATGCTAGGAAATGTATTTGGTACCTGCATATTTGCACAATTTCATGTTGATAATGGTATTAATATTATTAGTAACGTACCTGCTAGGACTGATAAGGTCTTATTCTTCGTCTTGTTGATAGGTAATAATGCAGCTTTACAATCAGTGTCATCGTACTTTGGCTTCATGACTTGTGTCAACTACATCCAAACAACAGGAAATAAAGCGTGATCGTAAAATTCACAAACAATGCAAGATTGTTTTTTTTTTGTTTTTTTTTTTTTTTTTTTTTTTTTTTTTTTTTTTTTTTTTTTGTTGTTTTGTTTTTTTTTTTTTTTTTTTTTGTTTTTGTTTTTTTATTGTTTTGTTTTTTGTTTTGTGTTGTCATGTATATAATTACGTTTAATATGTAGATCTAAGAGTTGAATTTATCTCCCTTTCTCTATCTATTTAACTCTCCTCTTTATTTAGTTCAAATAATATTATATATCATCTTTTTTCTCTATTCGTTTTATTTTTCAATCCGTATATGTGATCGTGGCCGGATTCGACCTTTAGATGAATACTCTATCTGATCTTGCTCACTTGGACGCTCCTTATTCTTCAAATACGCTTTTTAACGTTGGTAAGACGTCGATTTTTCCATTATTTTTATTATGGTAACTTCCGGTCAGAAATGTAGGAGTACGCTGAGTGTTGTTTTTGTTTTGGTGAGCGGTAGTCGTATTTTATTTCACCTAAGGATAAGTTTTTATACTCTTGCTGAAAAATTCAGGGTTTACATTTTCTTTTTCTATCGATGATTTAACGTGAGTAACATAACTGTTTTCGGCAAACAGTCTGGGTCTAAGGGATAGAATCAAAAGGGCTGATGTTTTTCTTATATAAAATATAGACGCTATCATATATATTGTTTTCATGTTACACATTTTACAACGCAACAGGAAAACGTTGTTAAAAGTGAATGGGTTTCAATTATAGCTTTAGTTCCTTTACATCCAGTGAAGTGGTGCTGCGATTTTTCTAAATAATAAAAGAAGGTGTGAGCAAAAAAAAGGGGTGACTTTTTTATTTAGCTTTGTAATTGTTTCAGGTCAGAATTATGACCATATCGTGGTTACAAACACTTTTTTTAATATAACTGGAATGTAGATAAGTGCAAAGGTTATTCCAGTAATTTGAAAATCTTGATATTCTACTTATTGCATTCTCTTGCAATAAAAAATTCTCTCTACTTGGAATCATATCAACACATGCCAACTTAGTTGATAATGAAATCTTCATTCTAATTCTACATTATACTTATCGAACTAGATTTTTCATCAAAGCTTTAAATCTTGTTGTTCAAAAGTTGTATAAAAATAGTTTTTGACATGAATTGGGAGTGGAATCCTTTAACAGACTAGAAGTGTGTATATGTGAAGGTTGTCATCATCATCATCATCATCATCATCATAAGCAGCAGCAACATCAGGAGCAACAGCATCAGCATCATCCGCATCCTCATCATCATAAGCATCATCATCATAAGGATTGCATGCAGGTGATGTTTTTGTGATTATCATGAATAACATAATGATGGTAATTATGATGATGAGGAGGAGGAGGAATAGGAGGAGGAGGATTGCATGATGAGTTTGGTTGATTTGATGATGATGATCTTGATGTTTGCATGATAATGACAAAATTATGAAGGTGTTTCATCATCATCAATATTCATTCATTCATTCATTGAGGATAGTGATATTGATAACTACAATGATGATGATGTTGATGATCATCATCATCATTAGCATTGATTGATTGATGATGATGATATTGATATTAGCATGACGATGACAGACTTTTAAGAAATAAACAATCATTACCTCATACTCTTTACGTAGTTTTGTTTGGTTCGTTGGGCCGCCATTGACGAGAGAGTTTAGTGTTGCATGGTACTTCATTCTAGGAATAAGTGCATCCGGCATATCAAAGGCTTCAACAAGGAGCTGATGTATAGCTATGTATTGATCCTATAAATATAAAGGTATAAACATTGCTTGCAAGTTTGGTGAAATTCAGAGAAAAGTTTGTGCAAATGATACTATAAACTGTCACGCTATCTACTGAGCAGAGAGTTCATTTAAGGACGTAACAATATCAGGAATAACAAAAAGTAGATTTGAACATTCACAACTGAAAAATCGATATTCACATTGTTTGTTGATTTAATGTTTGCATTCACTTTTTACATTTTACATATAAATCTTTCCACGTGTATAGCTTAATAAAAGTAATAGTCCAAGGTTTAGGAAGTGTAGAGCTACTATGTATCATTTGCGAAAAGGGGGATATTTAATTTATGGATGACGTCATTATTAAACTCACGGCTGTTTGAACCATATTTATCCTGTCCTTTCGCATGGTATTAACGTATTGCATAACGTCGATTCGTCCGAACTCTTTCCCGTAATCCAGAAGAGCATCGAGGGCAAGGAATGTTCCTGTTCTGCCTATACCAGCGCTGCGCATAAATTTATCTTTTATGAAATGTTCATTCTATATTTTGATAAAAAAAAAATACATCGGGCCGAACGAAATTGAAATTAAACATCTTTCTGAGCCACGAAACTGAAACAAATTACGCTTGTTTGAGGCGATAAAAGACAAAATTAGCGAAAAAATAGTCGACAATTACTGAATAACGCCATCGTCGATGCGAAAAACCTTTTACATGACTAAAATATTCCCCATATCACAGGATAATTAAGACATACATCTTTATCCAAACAAACAAAAATTATCAAACCTATGATAAACAGTTTATTTTTATGAATACTGTGTCAACACAATAACAAGATGTATATAGACTTCAGAATACATGGACAAGATTAAAAATAGAATAGTTTAAGAAGTCGACCCTTAAACATAAATCATTTTAGAAAACATCTTCTAAATACCAAAATCGTGTATAAGTATAGGAAGATAAGTGAACTTTCAATTTTCATGTTTACCTGCAATGAACCACCAACTTTCCTGTTAAGACATTCTGATATTGCTTTACGCGGCGATGGAATACGACAAGTTCATTAGGGTCCGGAGTACCATGGTCGGGCCACGTGATGTAATGGAACTGATGTATTTGTCGTGCTGATTTCGTCTGAATATATTGATTGTTGGTTACACATTAATATATAAACAAGTGGTGGTACTAGTTATTAATGGATCAAAGAACATGCAATTTAACATGGCTATTTTGATATATGTGTTATAACTTTCAATATGTAAGAACGGTGCAATGCTTTCTACATTTATGATTAGTACATACTAATTAATATCTCTTGCAATTAAAGTGACTTCTGATACTTATTCAGATGACCTCTTCGATGACCTGTTTACCATCTTTTACCATTTGTTTTATTCATTTATTTATTTATTATAATTATTGTTTATTTTAGTACAGTTGTTACCTTCTTTTCTGTTACTGTAAGATCTCGGATGACATAAAAGGCATAAGATCGTTCCCTATCCAGGATAATGTTGAAATGTGTTGTCGACAATGGTTGTCCCTCATCAGGCCAGTATTTATCACACTTGTGCTGAAAATATATTATAAATAATGCAAATGACTCAGCATGACTGAATACATTATAAATGTATTATGATAGTTTTTTAAGAACATATTTTTGGATTGAAATATTTAGCGATGTTCCTTTTTTATGAAAACTTATATATTAAATTATGATTTTGAAATACTACAGCGATCAGACCTTAACTGCTAACTGTACTGTGATGCTTTTATGCGGATTATGACTCTGTATGATACCTTTGCTCCTTCTATTAGGTTGGTCAACATGACAATTTTGTTAGTCTTAAGTTGCCAAACCATACGCCAGAAATCGTTGACTGTCCCAGGCCTTGGACCTGCACAATAGGATTAATAAGCGTCAGAGAAAATAATTGTCACATCTTATTGGAGTATCATCATTATTATTGAACAAGTTTTTTAAACTGTATCAGATTGTTTTCAGTGTTGTGAAAGTAATATGTCACTGTTTTACATAAATAGTACATGGTATCGAAAACCCTTATTTGTGAATTTTTGCGATTATAAAGTAAACGTTTTTTGTATTATTTCATTTCATAAACTTACCTTGTGTCGCGACATATTCTGCAGTTTTTGTGACACTCTGTAAGAAAGAACATTAAATATTAATATAAATATTGTGATATTATTACCGTTTCATTTCGAACATTTCATTTTTAAACATGAACAAATAATCAATGAAGCATGTAAATGGATCTATAATTATAAATAAAATGCAACAAAACTTGTTTTCATGAAAACAATTTCAAAATCCATGTTTAACTGGCGATTAATATTAAAACGTATTACTGACATCAATATAATTGGCATTGATGTAGTCCGAGTGCGGATCCTTTCCAACAGAATCAAGAACCACTCGAGAATGGTCATCTGTGAAAAGAAATCGTTAAATAATATAAATATAACAAGAGACCTTCTAATACGCACATAATACACATTTCTTTCTGTTACAGTACGTGTACCAATATACATGTACTTAATCTTGAAATAAGGTATAATGAGTTAATCGTTAAAAATCTGAAAGTCATAACTGAAATTAATTTGTACTTACAGGGAAACGTGGTCTTAAATCGATTTTTGGTTTTATTTTGTGGAAGCATTCCAATCTTATGCTCGTGCAAATCCCCAAATGGTATTGACTAGAGTAAACATAAAATATATGTTTTAAGATTCCTCAATAATCTAGGTCAAGTGACAATGGTAATATCATTTAAATTTTAAAAATGGATAAGAAGATTAAGAAAAGAAGAATAACAGTGTATTCCCAATTTGAATCTTCAGTGAGTAAATTCATATACATTTTTATTCATTTTGTCAACAAATATCGACTGTGACTATATGTACATATATTATCATTATTATTATCTATAATTTTTTTCATTATCTTTTATTTTTTTAATGTATGAACAACATCTTACCTTGTATTCATTCTCAAACGCTTTCGACTTATTTTGCATCTTAGTAAGTACCAAAGATTTCAGTTCAGAGACAGGAAATCCAATAGGACCAGAATTATAGTAGATGTTTTCATCAGTATCTGATTTCATGGTTACTTCTTCGGCATTGACATATACGTTGGCGGAGTCTTTTGGTGGTTCGACTGGTTCATCGTCAGGCACTATAAATATAGTTTCATTAGTCTTATCTTCTTGTTGTAATTTGTTTTAAAATGAATATCGAGTTATCTTTATATTTTGTTATCCATTACTTGATGACAGAAATGTGAGAATAAGAAATATCACCTATGGAATTGTTGACGTTTTTATCTGGAATGTCACGGCCAGCACGTGAGTTCATCTGCTCTAAGGGTTGGTCGTACACCTTTTTATCGTAGTCTTTGTGATGCCTTATATCATCAAAGGAGTCCCGTTTACTGGCACTCAATCGACGCCTGTAACAGATAATATTTGTTAAAAAAAATTTTCCCCGGAAATGTGGTCGGTTGTTTTTGCTTGTGATATATTACTTCATATAACTATCATTAACACAAACATGATATAATATAAAATATTTCAAATTCACTGAAATAATGTCAAATATTGGTATATGTTATGAAGACGTATGACATGTAAATAATAGACAGTAATACAGTATTAAAATCAACGACGTAACAAAAGAAAGCTTTATAAATAAAGTATTGTAAAAAGCACAAAGAAAATATGCTAAGTTATTATGAAAGTAATGTCAGCATTTTCAGCAGAATATGAAACTTTTATAATTTTATTCAACTTTGATAACTCCAGAAGAAACAACAAACATTGTTGATATGAATATGAACTGTAATTCCATAAATACCTGTCACTCTATACCAAATTACTAATTTATAAGACATTACTTCCTAAATTCTGCAGTTTTGCTATATATATAGTTTTCTGAACGTGATTAGTAATATGTTTTACCACCTTCTGATGAAGATGACAATAACAATGCCGATGACAAGGACAGCAATCACGCCTGCTATAGGTCCGACGATCGCCCCTACATCTGTAGTCGGCGCATTACCTTCCGACCTCTGGGCTTGTTCTGGTGAATATGAAGATAAATTGCACAATGCTAGGATACCTTCTTTGTTCATATTTTGCACTAGTTATATGGAATTTGAGTTTGAGTTATGATCATGTTATCATGTTGGTATTTGATATTTTTTCTTAGCAAGTATACCTAGTTCTTTTTGTATACAGGAAATGCAGGTAAAATGTTTGCTGACATGAATCAAGTCATTGGTTGCCTGACCTACAGGCACAATGATATGCCTGTCATTTAATTCTTGAAGTTTGGATTTGATGTCAGGATCAAAGAACACTGACCTGTGTCTCGTTTCCATAGAATGAGGGAAAACCAATTAGTAGTTGCTGACAGTGAACGAAAGTTAACGTTAGGTTAACCATTGTTAATATAATGGATAATTATGCTTCAAATCAGTCTGCCTATCAGATTTAGGTCTCTAGAGTCACAAACTGTCGCTAAACCGTTGGGTTTTATAACTTAAACTGGATATAAAATTATAAGAATTACTTGTTTCACAGAAACTTCCTTGGTATCCAGGATCACACGCAGTCACACACAGACCGGAGACTTGTTGACAACTACTACAGTGGCCACACGACATATTGCAACTCGTTCCGTAAAGTCCCAGCTTGCATTCTTTTGTGAAACAAAACAATCAAAAGTTTTTATTTCTGAGAAAATGGGATGATGATTTAAAACAAATACATTTTATTACATTATTAAAGGAAAATTTTGCGAAGAAAAAAATGTATCAATACATTCATTCAGGTTTTACAAAAAATGCTTACGTGTACATTCGCCGCTTTCTTGGTGACATTCAGAACAATTGGTGTTGCACGGTATCGAACAGTTCGTCCCGTAAAATCCACCAACACAACCTGCTGTTATAATGAATTTCCATTAAACATCAAGACATGGATATTACTGTTTGATGTGCTGCTGTACGAATTGAGATTTTAATTTCAACCAATTTTATTGACAGAAAGCAAATGTCAGTTGAATTGGACATCGGGTATATCCTATCTTAGTCATCGTCTTTTAGTTACAACAGGTAGTACAGAAAAAGGAAAGTAAGAACGAAATATGTTACATACATGTATATGCATTTATGTGATAGAGTTAAGGGGGAGTTACTCCTTGATGTTTATTCATTAGATAAACTACATACACATAAGTAACGCATCGACTAGGGATATTTAATTTGATCAATTTATTTAGACCATAACATGAGTGATATTAGAAATTGTACAACGTTTTACTGTTACTCATACATGGTTAACTGGTAAATATAAACATTTGGTAATACTGGATTTATCCTCCAAGAATATACAGATCATAAACAGTCCATACACTTATACACACCGGCCATACACTAATGAGGACAAGAAGCCAGTTTTATCAAATAAATATTTATGATTTAATGATTGAGAACCTGAAGGTACGTACTGTAAATGATTAGGTCAATTTGAATTCTGCAAATAGGAATAAAGCACTTGTTTTGAGGTCAAACTAGTGCAACAGAATGAATACAATATGGCTTTCAGTTTGTTCTCAAAATGTCATGGTAACGAAATAAACAGTAAAAGCGTATAAAATGCATATGAATAACATTCATGTAAGAAATATATATATTAGATATTCCATCAACATCACTTCATGTTATAGTATAGCTATTCAAATACAACGAAGGAAGAATATTTTATAACTTGTGAATGACACGTTTCCCTTTGATTTTATAGCGGTTGACATACTATATACGTCATTCACTTGTGTTTGTATTTTTTGTTTTTTATCCACACCTCCCACATCTGACATGTATTGGAGACGTATTTAAAGCAATGTCATTACAGATATTTATGTAAAAGAGCAAACAAAGACGCCTTTTGTGTAACAGCTTATAGAATTAAACAGAACTGTCTGATATACTTACCTGAACAGGATGCTGAGTTCTTATCACATACTCCGTTTAAGCAGTTTGAGGGACAATCCAATTCACATGTAGCACCACGCTTTGTAGGAATACAGGCTGTAATATCGTTAGAGGTATGTAAAATTAGATACAGTTTTATACATATCGAATTAATCTCAATGGACCATATTATATTATATTATAAAATGTAGTTGTATATTATTTTTACATGATCAAGCATATTTGTTAAGACTGGTAAAGGATGCAAGGAGACGAATCCCTGATAAAAAATAGAACTATTTTGTTGAAACATGCGTATCGACGAGTTCATACATGGTGGTTCTGCAACTCATATTGCTTCTACTGACAAAGAAAGGTCAGTATTTTTTCATGTCCTATTGATCAAAGTAATCTAGAACATCTTTGGATAAGTAGGTAAAGCAAATGGCCATAGTCTGTCATTAAACTACATTTAGACTATCAGTTCTCCTCTCTCTAAGAGGCATAAAATGAGTAAATGAAATACATTACGTTACTAACTGGAAAACTGATATTTATTTATCCGCCATAATGTGATGATGTAAGTTAGATAGAGTTCATGACCTTGGGATTTATCATGTTTGTTTAGTTCATGGCACACGTACAAGTTATCAATTTTACACTAACACCAGTGTAACTAGACATATATGTAGTAATACGATACATAGGGTAGATTACCTAGAATAAGTTATAGTCGAAATGATTCTAAGCAATATGTAAATAAAGGTCATAACCTCCACATGTAAACTATATACAGCCAAGTGTAAAAGCTACTTGCCAATACAGAGACCTGTGTCTCGAGTACACACATTGTCTTGACAATTCATCGGACAATTTTCATCACAAGTGTTTCTATATTTTCCAGCAATACATTCTGTAAACAAGACATGAATAGCTGAATGACTTTTTATTCGATAGTACATAAATCTGAACCTGCATCGACCAAACACAACGATGCTGAAGTTATGCACTCAATATTTTTCTTAACAATGGAAAGTCCACTGGTATTTTCATTAACCCCAACAGTTGATATTGATATATTTTGTTTTTCACTACTTCTTGGCACTGTTTGTAAGAACCCGTCGGTGATATTGTTAGTTCTGCATGCAACAATGTATGGTCGTAATTGTAAAAGTCAGTATTTAACATACGCGTACAAATCAAAATAAATGTTCCAATCTACATAAAATGAGTTTTGTATTGTTTTTTTTTCGTTATATCCAAAAACAAAAACATCTCTTTTTCAAATCTTAAACTCATTCACTTTTAGAAAGGTGTGAAAATGATATCAACACAAAGTACAGGCATGTTAACGGAATCATATTCCATACCTAAATTCAATAAGACTATGTCAAACCATGAACAAAAGAAAGAATTACAGACCGCGTATACCTACGGTGTAAGCGAAAACATTATCAACTTGCATCATTCAAAACCATGCATTGTGTCTGTCATTTACTGACACCATATATACCACAAAAATGGTATAATATAATCACTTGAACCTTATCGATGACGAGGCTGTCATGAAAAAAACCGACGAAATATCAGACAAAGGCAGCTGCAACCCGATAAATGTTTACAATTCTTGATACATTTCCGGATGGTTTGTGAGAAATCTGTACTCCTCTTTTTCCCTCTATATATGATGTGGTTTGATTAAAAACATTGATATATCTACTCGGAGTATGCCTGGGCTCGTTATTCGTGAATTCATTCAATGTATAGATCATTAGGTAACTTTTACAACGATACTGAAATGCACATTGAGTAGACTATTAGTAGATTACTATTAGTTTTTTTCTCTATATATGCTTCTCGTTTTCAAGGTTGACTACACATGTAATTACGATCGCAATTAATTCTTATGTCATTAATGATTGCCTTTCTTCCTCCTTCATTTGGATTATCATAAACTGTTAATAAATTTTTCCTGAAAAATTTCATTATGATATTCGGAGCCCCCGTTTTGTGTATTTGGATAATGGCAGTCATTGCAAAGATTTCTCTTACTGGAAATGAGTTTTTAAAGTTTCCTTTTACCACAAACAATTTTTTATCCAAATATTTGATTTGGAGCTATCTACTTACCACCACAAAACCCTGTGTCTCTAGCACATAACATGTCCTTACAGGTAATAGAGCATTCCAATTCACATGTTATACCATGCCGTCCAGCAACACAATCTGGGTAAATGGAAGACATTCAGCATTGCCTTTAACTTCATTATATAACGTCTTTATAATATTAAATATTCCAACATCTTTGGATAAACGTGTTATCTCCCGATAATTTAGTAAGGTTTTAAGAAGTATATCCGTACTAAGTGAGTCTGCAACGCTATGGTCAATGGTTAAAATGTTGTAAGGGAAAATCGGAGAAAACTAGCCACCCGTCGCCTGTGTAGAATGCATTCAATATATCTGCATTCGCCTTTCCGTGTCTGATGATTCAGTTAAGTGTCTATATCATAAACAAGTGTAGTTATAGGATCACTATCGTGTTTACGATACTACACATGACTTTTGATCCGTGGACGCATAAAAGGTCTAATGATACCACTATCCACTGGTTCATTGCTACAACTGTACGTTAACATTCCAATGTACATGAAATATGAAGTGATTACTGTAAACGAGGATATTTACACGTGGGTGAAATTTACACTAAATACGCGGAAGTCATTCAGCCACGAAAATTTCACCAACGCATATGAATTTGTGACTTATTTAACACATATGTTATATATATATTTAAACAGGCAAAAGTTCGTCAATTACAAATAGTGTAGATTGTCTCTTGAAATCATGACCCCACTCCATCCCCAGCGGAAATAACCATATTTACCGTGTGACAGTATGCTATATTTATGCGTTATCATTGTTAAAATAATAGGGAAATGTCATTCACCTGTACAGTATCCCGTGTCCTTGGCACACAACCTGTCCTTACAGTTTACAGAACAGTCCAGAGAACATATCAAGCCATATTTCCCATTGACGCAGTCTGTAAACATAGAACAAAGCAGCAGCGAGTTATAGTCAACATAAAACACCGACTTGTACATCCCGCAAAATCAACGTGGTAGACTTATGCAAGAAGTGATAAAGAAATCGCCATTTCACCTCGTAGTTGTGGAAAGGCACTCACCGGTACAGAATCCGGTGTCCTCGGCACACAACCTGTCCTTACAGTTTACGGAACAGTCCAGAGAACATAAAATGCCATACTTCCCATTAACGCAGTCTGTAAACAGGACAAAGTGGAAATGTGTTATAGTCAACATAAAGTCACCTTCTTGTAAATCCTGTCACATAAAATGAACAGACTTACAGAGAAGTAAAAAGGAATGAACCGTGTTTTGTGAATTGCATGAAACATGTATCCCAATCCATTTCACTGCACGTTGAGGGGAATTTACTCACCAGTACAGAACCCAGTGTCCTTGGCACACAACCTGTCCTTACAGTTTACGGAACATTCTTGATCACACGTATCGCCGTGCCTTCCAGAATAACATTCTAGAATTATAGAGAGTATATTAAATCTTCTTTATCATATTATGTAATTGTGATTTTAACATTTATATAATGCATGTTTTGATATCTGTTGAGACATTCTTCGCTATCTGGATGATTAAACAAAAGACACAGAAGTCAGTTGTCGATTTAAGATGTAGAGTAAGACACAGTAGAGTCAAATAATGTTGGACCAGTATGCCACTTTCAGAATCCACCTATTATATTAAGTTTCAAATTTTGATTTGATAGTTAGTTCTGACACTAGTAAGGACACGGAAGGCAATACCGACTAAAATCTACATTTATTTACGATGTTTGTTCCTGTCTACGTTTGCAAACTATATCACAAAATTATATACACCTATTTCATATTTACAATGTATGTTCCTGTCTAAGTTTGTAAACTATATTACAAAATTATATACACCTATTTCATATTTACAATATATGTTCCTGTCTAAGTTTGTGAACTATATTACAAAATTATATGATCTCGGATTGTGAAACTATACATCCCACAGAGTAATGATACAAAAGCATTGATTTCAGATCTATCCAAACTGGCATCAATAAGAGAGGTGTGAAAAAGGTATTAAATAGAATAAGACTTCTCTCTTGTTGAATCAAAGTTCTTGTGTTGCTGAGTGAGAGAAATCTCCCATTCATCTCTTTGAAATAAAACTGTTATTCATTGAGAAACAAGGAGTGTCTCTATGTCATTTACACTAGTGAATGAAATAATATAAATACCAAAACAACTTCCAGAATCCTTATCACACAGGCTATTTTTACAGTTCGTTGAGCAGTTTCTGTCGCATACAACGCCATATTTACCAGGGGAACAGTCTAGAAAGTAAAGCATAAGAATTTTTCAGTTTTATACGAATGATAAAATGTGTTCTATTTCATATGTTTAGTAACTAAAATTTAAGAATTTTTCAGTTTTATACGAATGATAAAATGTGTTCTATTTCATATGTTTAGTAACTAAAATTTCTAGGAGAATGTGTAGCATCGATAGTAAGAACTTACTGTTATAAATAACAAATGCGTGGTTGGATGTCGATGACCTTATATAAAATCAAAGAATGGCAGTTGATAGTAAATCTCTGATCAGATGTACACTTTACAAGACATATTTGTAGTTTATCCCGAAGAAACTATTTTGAAACGCTTGCGGTACTGCCGAAAGAGCAAATACTTAATATATACTCGGCGCCAATGAAAACGCAACACTAAAATTTTAGACATAATATATTCTTCACAACAAGGATTAGATTCTTATTCTGCTGTATTTAGCCACAACACAATGCACTACAAAACTAACGAAATAATGGTCGAGTAATATCAACTCCTTGTCGTACCACAGGGCATTGTCGTAAAAGCATGAGTTTGCACGTCGGCGCTCTAAAGTGCGTTATATCCTTGCTCACTCACTACTAGTGAACACTGTAGTTACAGGCAGACATTTTTCCGTCATCAATTTTTTTAAATTGTCATCATTATTTGCTACAAATGCCTCGACTGACAGACAATGAAAGACACGAAGCTCGGGGTATGCTGACAGGAGGGCTATCTCAGAGGGAAGTTGCCAGGAGAATGGGTTGTTCTGCTTCCACAATCAATCGACTGGCAGAACGAGTGCGACAAACCGGATCCGTGAGAGATCGACCTCGTCCGGGGCGACAGAGAGTGACGACGCCAAACCAGGACCGTTACATTCGACTTACATTCGACTAAGTCACCTGCGAGATCGTTTTCAAACCGCGACAAGAACGGCTAGACAGACGATAGGAAGTCATGGCAGACGTTTGTCAGCCTTCGCACAGCCGGATTAGCGTCGCGCCGTCCATTTAGAGGAAACGAATTGACTCAAATTCGCCGTCAAAATCGTCTAAATTGGACAAGACAGCGCCGATGATGGACCCAACGTCGGTGGGCTGGCGTCCTGTTTACTGACGAATCGAGATTCCGCCTCAGAGGAAATGACGGTAGAATTCGAGTGTGGCGACGTCGAGGTGAAAGGTTTTTGGACTGCTGTGTAACGGAAACGGATAGGTGGGGAGGTATCTCTTTTGCATACCGTACCCCTCTAGTAATTATTGACGGCAATCTAACAGCACAGCGCTACATCAACGAAGTCTTAACTCCTGCTGTTCCATTCTTTGCTGGACACCCAAACGTAGCGTTATTACAACAGGACAATGCACGACGACATACCGCTCGTATCACTACATACTACCTTCAACATCAGAACATCGCAACCCTCCCGTGGCCCGCGTTTTCCCCGGATCTTAGTCCGATCGAGCATCTTTGGGACCAATTGGGTAGGGCTGTGAGAGAGCGACCACAACAGCCCCAGACGCGTCGGCAGCTTGAAATCGCTCTTCAGGAAGAGTGGAGGAACATTCCTCAAATCAAAATTCAACGCCTTATTCGGTCAATGCCTCGAAGATGCCGCGCTTGTGTCGCTGCAAATGGTGGCCACATTAGAACGTGGTAATTTTGATTTTGGGGGTATGGACATTAGTCACTGGAAATCAAAGTATTCCCATGATGTAGTGCTGATTGCATTGAGTGAATTTTGTTATGGACATAATCAACTTTTAGGTATTTTATTAAATATTGTATTCAAAACTATAATTGGTAAATTTTGACAGTAATTTAAAGGTGTTGCGTTTTCATTGACGCCGAGTATACTTCTGTAAAAGTTCAAGCACTTACTACTGAGACTAAAAGAACTTTGAAAGCACACAAAGAAACAGAATAGAATAAAGTCGTCTTACATTTAAAAATGGCAAAAAGTGCTTGTGCATACCATATATAGTTGTTACATGTAATCAGCAGACTTGAAAGTGACTTACATAGACAAGAACCAGTTATCGGGTTACAGTTTCCGCCGTAACAGCTTCCCGGGCACACTTCATTACAGTTACCGTTTCCGTAAAAACCTGTTGCACATCCTTGGACAGAAAATATTTAAGAAAGATGAGAAAGTTACAAAAAGAAGGAACTAAAATAGACAAGGACAATTCCACTTTACTTTCAACTATTATTATCATATCATTCTGTCGTTGCGATAAAGGATAATTGAAAGTCACACAACAGTAGTTACTATAGTGTCTCATAAGCCGATATCGGCTGGGTATCACTTTTATTAATAACTGTTCAATATTGTTTTTATTACTATGTACTGTGATATGTGACACTCAAATAAAATATATTGATTGATTGATTGATTGATTGATTGATTGATTGATTGATTGATTGATTGATTGATTGATTGACTATTGATACTGGCATTGACTTTACTAAAATATTCATTCATTCATTCATTTATTAATTTATTTTTATTAACTATTCGTGTATTCATTTATTATTATCTATTCTTTCGTGTATTTATTTTTATTCTAATATTCGAAAACTGTTAACTTGGCCCTTAAATGCATTTAAACATACAAATCAGTCGTGATATTAAACAATCAAACATCTGTTGATCTTTAGTTATCGGCATTATAACAATAGTGTATAACGGGCGAAAGTTACACTTAAACGAAATAAAAAAAATAAAACAGGATCAAACTTAATTAGATTGACCAGTAAGGACTCTTTTTAATCTATAAATAAATAAAATTATTTTTATCGGTTTTAACTGTTAATCGATATTCATATTTATTACGGTAAGGAAATCGGAAACTAAATCAAGCTAGATAATTCCAAGTCTTTTCAAGGAAAAACTTACCAAGCACTGTTACCTCGCACAGCTCCAGTACAGCGCTATTTTCATACCATTCGTAACGTTTTGGGGTACTTCTGTAGTTGTAGATAGTTACATACCGACCTACATACGGACATGAATGAATCACCCCCAACGATACGGCTTCTCTAGTGCTGCTTTTGTCCTCAAAACAGAGGACACCCTGTGTTGGAGAATCGGTGGTATTGGATACATAAAGATGGTATCCTGCCAACCGCTGCTGAAAGTTTGCTATAAGCAAAAATTTGAAATGAAATCAACATGTTTATATGTAATTTTATCTTCAATGGGTTTCAGTTTAAAATGCCATTTTCGTGTATGCTATCATAGTAATCCACTTTCCTTCTTATTTTTTTCGAAATTCGGCAGTACCAACCGTCATGGCCATCTATATTGAAATTATGTTTATACACATTCGGTGTTACCTCTTTAAACGAAAACCTATACGATGCCAAATGGATTTCATTAAAAAGTAGGTGAAATAGAAGTAACATTTTACTGTGTGGAGACGACCTACAGTCACCGATGAAACTATGACGTATTATCGAAATCTTTAATAACAACAGCTTGGATCAATAAGGGAAATTAAAAACATACATAATCATCAATTTCCTGCTTCCTCAAGGATGGTATTGATGAAATTCAAAACACTTTAATACTCTTTTTACTTTAAACCATGAATTACTCTGTTAATCATCTGAGTATGAAAATAGTGTGATGAAAAGTGATGTATAACAAACAATTAGCAATATATGTGTATATTGATGAAGAAACTACTACCAAATCAACCACTTATATGGGTCTATGATTTACTCCGGACAACATGACACATTAATCCCCGACGGAAGGAGGGCTTATTTAGAAATCCATGTCGTATTTACATTTGTATTGTTTAGAATATGACCTAGCTGACAATGGCTTTCTACTTCGTCCTTGTTTGCTTATAAATAAATGAAGTGCATATGATTGATTTCCAAAATACAACGCAGTTTCAAGTGATGTAGATGAGGAAAGAAATCCAATTTTCTAAAAGAAAAATGGTCAATCGCTCTCAAACTTTTGAACTCATTAATTTAGAGCAACACTGCTTTCTGTAATATGTGGTATAACTTACCTCTGTAAATTATTTCGATAGTGGTGATGGTGCTTATCTGACCCAAATCAACTCGCCACCATACTGTTTTTGGACCAGGAGAAGCCGTGTGTGTACAGCAGCCCGAAGTTATTAATGTATTTCGACAAGTGTCTACAGCCGCACTTGCCAGCCATTGATTGCTGAACAAATTACTACTTTGTGCCGCTGACTTAAAAGCCGACAGATCTCCTGGAAGATAAAATAATGATACATATTCTTCTTTATTTATTGTAATATGGATCTTTGCTGAGGTTAATACGTATTAACAGACCACGATCATTATGTCATCTACAGCAATGTAAGTATATAAGATATGTGACATGGATTATAGAAATGTAAGAATAATAAATAGATAAAAAGGAGTTAGCGTTTGGATATGTACAATGCTAATACGAATTATTTTTTGGAAATGTATCATATCTTATTTTCTGATATTATTATTATCTTTGCATTTACCCTACCTCCGCATGTCATTCGAATGGTTGCGGAATGTTCACTGCCTACAATATTAAGCTTTATTAGTTTTAACTTATCATTCTTCCAGCACATCAGGGTGAAGGAAAGAAGTGGTTTACCTTTTGGCTTTGATTTGACAATTGAAAAAGGTATAGAATAAGGCCATGATTTAGACAACTAGAGGGAACTGAAACGAAATGTTGACACCAAATTAATATCATGTAATTAATGTGTGGTTATAAATAACTGGATACTTAATGCATGAAGTTACTTAAATGTTATTTAAATTTTCACAATATGGAATCACACAATCATCTCAATCGAAATCTTTATATGATACTATATAGAAAACCCATACGCTTAACCTGCAAATATCTATGATTCAATTCATCCCATGTCCATAATTAATATTGCTTGGAATGTACCTTACAATTGAGATTTTAATTCATCTATGTAAATGTTTATTTATCCATACATATTTTAGTGAACAAATAGCATTTCAAGTTATTTAGAACGAAATATTTCATAACAATATATTAATTGGTCAGAAATTATTATACGGTATTTTAATGAGTAACCATTTCATTTGAGATTAAAGAAAGCAAGTCTTATAAGTTATTATGTTTGCAAGCCTTGGCAAGCCAGAACTAAAATTTCGCGTTGGTACATTAAAAAGTGACATTTCGACAGGTTTTAAAGTAAACAATTTTTGGACAAAGTCAAACGGAGGTGTGCATTTTGTCCAATCTCAATTCATGACTTAATTTCTTCATATTGACATTACAAACGATTTCTGACTAACGCGTTCAGTGTGCAAAAGATCCAGGGTGTTTGATACATACAAACATATATTAAAAGGGCGAATTGATGGGATTACGGACCCGCCGCTGTATATTTAATTACCGCATCCGGTTACCACAGAAGCATTTCTAGCCAGGACATAACATACATTGTTTTCATATATTCTGACAACAATGCATATACATAGTTATAAGATTATGTTGCAGATGAAAACTTCTCCTAGCTAAAGACTGTGAATACCTCCAGTCATTTCCTGACATAAACATTTCTTAGACAAAATTAGAAATTAAGGAAAACAAATTAAGTAATATTGAACAGTATTTTTCAAAAACATTATCGTTGTTTAGACAGGAAATAATTTTGAAAATGTCGAACTTAATCCTAGATAAAACCGCCGAATATTGTACATTCAAGAGCAATTACTATAAGCATTGTATTTTAATTACAACACCATAAGATCTCAACTATTTTCTCCAACCAGGAAGTAAATTCTACTGTATGATTGCACTTCATATCAACTATAAACCTGATGTCTGATAGTTTTTGTTTAGTGAAAATGTTTAAATCACTCACCTTCAGACCTGCTTGTGCTGAATATAAAAGAAAGAATAAAACAGACATCTTTACTTAGCACGACTCTTCTTGTCCACATTTCTAAGTTTAATGGCGACTGGATTTTTGTCACGGATGTATACACAAACAAGATTTCAATACATGTGTGAGGTGTATTTAAAGGTTTCTACTACACTCACTGGCCCGGAAAGTTGACCTTAATATAAAAGCTTCACATAACCCTTCAATAACGTGTACTGTGTATACGTACAACAAAAGAGGTCTTGGTCATATGTCTATACGTGTGTGGTACATGTACTGGTAGAAACACTGTCTGCAAACACCCGTATTTGTAAAGACGGACTGGTTGGAATAAACTTATCTGAAATTCCCTAATCTGATAAGAATATTTCAGATACTTTTTACCCTATACATGAGTAAAATAATCGAAGTGTGTGTCAAAGAAACTAGGGTAGGTGAACACGCATTGATACGTGTCCAAACAACGAAATGTTAACAAGTCCATGTCATACCACTGTCAGTTTCCCATTTTTTTGTATAACTTTTTCAAGCACGTCAAGAGCAAAATGTATACACATACATATATATACTGAACATTGTAACAGATTTGACGGAGGAAGACAATTTTAGACCTCGTGCCCTGTTCGGGCCTCGAACTCAAACTGCCTAACCATTACAACACCATGACATCCTCAAAACAATATTTGGAAGATGAACGGTAGACAGCTGTTGTTTTATAGCATCACATATCTCTCCATGAAGTACACACTTGTCAACTTATCTTAGAGTATCACATATCTCACCATGTAGTACAAATTTTTTGTCAACTTTTCAACCTGTCATCACAATCCACAGCTCATTTAACCATGTTTCATGGTTAGTAACTGTGATATTCACAATGATTCTCATTAGTTTGTCATTATGTTCTTCAGGTTTCTCATCACAGATATTTTAATTGTTATTATCATTATGTATGACATACTTTTTACTTTTCATTAGCTTTGTTACGTTCTGTCAATTTTACGAAAGTTATTCCCTTCCTGATTCAATATTTCTCTATTTGCAACCATATTAAGTATCCCCTGCCTTCACGCCTGGATCAAAATCTTCATATTAATATATTGAATAGTTGATTCATTATTTCTTCTCAATATTCCGTGTTTTAACACTCATTTCATTCACTAATCACTTTACTTAAGAAATAGTCTCATGTCCATTGGATGGGTAATATTTCTGCTTAAAAGAATATATAAGGATGTTAAGAGGACTGATATGTTCACTAATAATTCTACATTTTTAATTATCTACCGTCCTGTGGTGTATGTATGATAAATGTATTAAATAAATTATACTTACAATTCTGACCGAGTCTTATCATAATACGTCGGAGATGTTCCGCGGTCGATCCCTGACTCTCATTTAGATAGAGGTTAAGAGAATCGATACCAACCCTTGAGTAGTAACAAAATGAAAACGCTGTGTTGAATAACACATGACAGCACTTGTTTTGTTTCTGACTTTCATACTACGCAATCTATAAAAAAAAAACATTGTTTACAGATCCTATACATTTCATGCCCAGCATACTCAGCATATATTGCCAAGTTAAGCTGTCATCAACAATCCAACCATGCACCTATGGTCCTGAATTGCATAACAACTATTGTGTATGATGAAACCATTATTTCATGCATAGCATACTTTTAACAAAATGGTTGCAAAACAACCACGTACCTTTTCTAAAGAAAACATCTCGGCGAGAATTGTTTCAGGCAAGGTTTACATTTCACAAACCTGTGAATGTTTTTTTTTTTTTTTTCTCCTGGTATGATAGCTTTTTTCACTGAACATACTACGGCTGGGTCATAAACTGAAACATGAGTTTCTTGAATATCACTGAAATATGACCCTTCCGCGGAAAGACACGAGCGGATGAGCTGACCAATCAAACCTTTACAACGCACAACAACACTTCTTATGTGATAAACATATAAGTCAAGTACAGTCAAACTTCGGTATTTCGAACTTCAAGGGACCAAGCCAAAAAATTTGATATAGCGGGACTGCGATATGTGAATATGGATTTAAATTTCATAGAATGAAATTTTACTCGGATGTATATGTGCATTACGCATTAAATATACACGGTATAAAATCCATGTCCTTTACCGATGTTTGATATATATGTATTTGGATTATTATTTAGTGTACCGATCATATATTTCTCTACAATATATTGTTTGATATGATCCCTTTTTAGTTGCTATATTTATTCTTCATCCCTTTCATTTATTTCCATGGTCCGAGAAGCTGCAGTGTGTCTACGTCCATTACCTTCGTGGTCAGACGTAACAGGATTACGGCTGATCATGAAGATAACACTCCTTTCATTTGAACGATTGATTTAACTACCTTGACAAACTGAACAAAGACAGATATACAGCTTAAATATTTAATAAGTAATAACAACAAACAATAAAACAATACATACGATTAGATGTTTTAAATCTCACACGGTGTTAACACGAGGTTAACAGCAACACGTTTTTTTTCATTATACAGATTTAGCGTTTTATAACGAAACGACACAAGCTTGGGAAATAATGATAACTGTATTCCAGCATTATCGTTAACCATTTAAATGATTGAATCAAAGCACCAAAGTCTGTTTTAAATAACTATTTTTCTCGAGTTGTGTTCATGAAGAAGTCTTGCATCGTTGTTTGTCTTCTGTCAACACCCCGCACAAAATGTTTTTCTAAAGTAGCACTAATGTCACCGAGTTTCACACTAAGACTGTCGGTGTCGTTACCGATTAAACAATTAACGGGATAACCACTTGCCGTAAAGTAAACATCACAGCTTGGTCCGTGTTGTTTTTTTAATTAATCACTCTTGTAAACAACGTTGACCGACTCATAGCATATACACACACTCCGCGTGCATTCATACACGCCGGTAGCGCGGCATGGTCTGAAGGTCTGAAAACCGCCGAAGGGTTACATGTCAGTGTTCGTACAGGTAAATTTTCAAAACTTCGAAATAAGACGTGTATGTTCCTATGTTTTAATTGCAATCGGACTAGAAAAAAGCTCGAAATAGCGAAAAATTCTATATGTAAAAGTTCGAAATAAGTATGGTAAAATTACTATAGTTATATAGTAAAAAAATTCGGGACTTTTTTAAAAGTTAGAAATACCGAGAAATTCAAAATATTGAAGTTCGAAATACCGAAGTTTGTATATATCCACCAAACGACTGTTGACAAAATTGTTTATGATTAAGCTATATATAATTTTTGTAAGCATCGTGGTTGGTTGTTGAAATTGTTTACACGTTTAGAATATAGTATGTCATATTTGTTAACAATAAAAAAATCTTAATATTATACGGCAAAATGACCATAATTTGGGAGAAAAAGAAGTGCAAAAAAGTTTGTATGGTCTACTATTTATCAACAAAATGCCCGTCTTGTTACAACATGCAATACATGGGTTAATTTAAGGAGGTATGCAGAAGTAAAAATTAAGTAAAAAAAATAAGTAATTACATTTTTCAGTGACCTGGAAACAATTACTGTATATTGTTTCATAAAGATATATCTATAAGGATCATTGACGAAAACACTTCAAAAGTCTTCATATGTCGATAGATGGTATCCGTATATCTAAATTCCTTTTTCAAAATACCAGTGTTCAAATAACGTTTTGCATTTATACAAGTAATCGAAATAAGTTCTGTATTTAAAAGTAGTATTACTCGACCACCAAATTTATTGACGATGATAACTATTTATATTGTTGCGTGTGATTAGTTATGGGTCTCCGCATATTTCTTCTTTAATCTAGACGGATTTTTTACGAAACGCGCTTTGAAATTTATCAATAATTTATCGATTACTTCTGACGATCAACGAAACGTTTGATGTCATTAGAATGTACTGAGTAAAGTACTCAAAGGTAAATATAAATTAGGTTATTTGTTTTGTACATTAGTTGTTATGAAACCATTGCGAACCAGTTCCGTTTTGAAAGAAGACTTCGACACAGTTTCCTTTGGAATATTGCAGAAAGATGACTTGGATATATCGACATAAAATACATTTTATGTTCTTGAATACCGGTGCATATGCATGCATATCTCCAGTGACAACATCATATTTGCAAATCACTGAATTTTGTTTTGTTTTTTTTTTTTTTCGATCTGATCTTATTTTCCACATTTTCAATGGTTGGTTAAAGACAGTTAAACAAAGAGCTTTGTATCATTGCCTGTGATAGCTTTTATTACCATATATTGGAATGACATTTGGACGAAGTCGTTCTTTCTTTTATTTTTTTTTTTTAATATTGAAATATCAGGGTTCTCTCCCAACATGACTGTCGATGATAATAACTAACCTTTTATATGATCTTATGAGAATCCTATAGTCTATTGGTCGGTATTCTACTATTTATCATAACCCTAGAAATGGAACTTGGTATAGTATTGATGTCTTACCTGGTATTGAACATTATGTAATTGAATTGACCAAGATCTACATGGACGTTGTCGTCTATGAAGAAGGTGTTACTTTTCTGTAACATCTTATGAGTCTTAGTCTAAATCTTTCTTTTGTTCATATTTTGTCATACTTTCTCTGAATTTGAGTTTGAATTAAGATTAAGTTTCTGCTAACATATCAGTATTTTCTTTATAGTTCTTGTAAACAGTACGTCTTTTAGGCTGTCTGTCGTATATGCCTTCCAGAATCGGAAATTAAAGTCCCGACAAGCAATGCCGTCTCAATAGTGATAACGTTCAACTAAGCTGCACAACTGTAATATTTAGGTTTCCATGTCTAGAATTTTCCGTTTTCAAATAACATAAATTTGTATTCAAATGGGTTGATTTAGAGCCTTAAAATTGTCCTTAATAATGCAATGGTATATTTTTTAATGAAACCACTACATTCTAGAAAGGCTTATATATACCTGACGTATTGAAATTTCAGCGTAAATTTTTGTTTCATTAGTTATTCTTGTATCAATGTTGAGTTGGATTTTGACCCTTGTTATTATTAGATGATAAAATATTTTAATTAAGATATTAAAAACAAGCTGAAAAGAGAACTTCTTATATCTCTACAGATGAACATACCGATTGTCACTTAGGAAAAAATAACATTTTTTACAGATTTCTTCTTATAAATAATAGGATTATCCCATGTTGTTTCAATATTATAATACCATGCGATTATGTTATATTTGTATGTGTTATATGTGTAAAGACGCCTCCAGATTATTACTTTCGACTGTTCGGGGGCCATCAACGCGGACAGGTGTATTTGAACGAATCACTTTTGTACACATTAAAATAAGAAGCTCATAAATAACACTCTCTATGAGTAACACATGCCCAAAATACATATATGACACGTGATCCAGGAGATATCCAATCAATAATGAATTTAAACCAGAACCGAAACATGATGTTACAATGAAATATGCAGCAATTCTACCAGAAACTGGGAACAAATGTTTCTCTGTCAAAGTAAAAAGACATGGTGACAAAACAGATACACCAAACCCTGAAAGGAAACTGCTGATCCAAATGCCATAATCTATATTGTAAATCCCGCTCATGATTATTCCCAAGTGACCTATTACAAGCAGTAGTCCATACAATGTTATCAGCTTTATAGAACCGAACGACGCCGCCGCTAGTAGTATACCCGTAACACGACCAACAGCAATAGACACTCCAGGAATTGTTAAATTTAGTACATCCTTCACAGGAATCGCCATATTTAGTACATCCTTCACAGGAATCGTTATATTTAGTGCTTCATTCAGGAGAATCGACAAATAAAACAAGAGTCAGGTTTTGGAATCAGTAGTGGCATGTAAACTTCCCAAGTTAGGTACATATACATAAGTCACTATCGTGGTAAGTGAATGGTATGAGATCTCGCTCATAGCCTCGATTTCAGGTTATTGAGGTTATGCAAATATGACATGGTCAACAGAGTTCTTGTTATTGGAGGAAAGACAACATAATTATTTCTAAATTGAATAGGATATGGCAAGCTGGTGCTCTCTTCCAACTATCATTTTCTCATTGAAACAACAAAAATCACAAGCTGGCATGGAATGGGGAATATATATCCTTTCGTCTTATGGATGTGTCATGAACAGAGCGCCAGTTAGCTTTAACACGTAAAACGCATTGGATAACCGACCATATATTGGTGATATTGAATTGATATCTGTGATGAAAATAAGTTATTTTTTTTGTTAGAAATTTTGATACTACATACAATAACACAAGTTATTTTAATCGAATTCCTCTGATCTATTGAGGACCTCGCAACCATCTACGGCTAAAACAAATGAATACAATGAACTACTTGTTTTCATGTTTTATTATTAATATATATATATATATATATATATAGTATTTTCTTTATACTTATCTGTATTGAATATTGTCAATAAAATACAATAGATATATAAATGAGTTCTGTCGTCTCTGATTAGTAATATATTAGTAATTAATATTGGACAAAAGACACACAAATCAATACCACATGTAAGAGATAATTTAATAAAATATCAAAAACAACATTGCGACAATGTTTGAAATAAAATACAATAGATATATAAATGAGTTCTGTCGTCTCTGATTAGTAGTATATCAGTAGGTTAATATTGGACAAAAGACACAAACATTAATACTACATGTAAGAGGTAATTTAATAAAATATGAAAAACAGCATTGCGACAATGTTTAAAATACACATACATCCAAGTCGGCGGCAATGATTGCATTTCGTGTTAACTATTTATAAAGCCAATTTCGTGATCAGTTTAAACCTTCAGAATTTTTATTAATCCTTCCTTCTTCCGGTCTCTATGGAACGTGTGTTTATTGATTGAAATATGCCTAATTCAAGTTGATAAAAGTATTTTCATATTTAAAATATAGTTTCAATTTATTTTATACAGACATCTTTATAAGGTTATGTATCAAAAGTCTCTCGGTTACAACTGAATCATGTCTGGATGAACTTTCAAGGTGACGAACTATCCGATAACTCTCCCAAAATATATTAGCATTTTTCAATCTTAAAATATTTTTAAATAAAAGAAACTCACTTTTGGTATTTGATGGCAGCTTTTCCATCGTTACCACATATATAGAATAATGCATAAACACTTGAAAATCCCTGCTACTTACTATCGACAGACCGGGTATGCCTTCGGCTATCAAAATTGTAAAGTCATTTGACTTTAGTAACTACAATTCAATGAAACATCGATTTTGGGATCTTACTCGAAGTGCAGTTTTTGATTAAGTAACATAATACTTAATCATCTAAATATTTCCTAAAAATTCATAACTGATCAATTAATAAAATTGAATGTTATTTGATACATATACAAATGTTTTATACAATAATTTATAAATTGAGCGAGTAAGTGAGTGATTGAGTGAGTGAGTGTGTTTTACTAAAAAACTAAAAAAAAATAATCATACTTAAAACGTTAAGTCGAAACTGCTGCGTGTCATTTTGGTCTTCAAACATTGAAATGTGAGCTTTTACGACGTTAATGTTTAAAAGACAAGTTCTATGTAAGTTAGTTTAAAACAAAATAGATTATGTTGTATAAAAATCTGACACAAAAAACAACAATGGATAAATGCATTTGTGATTGTTTTCAATTAACATGTTGTTTATATGACCGTTATAGAAAGTTATATAACACATTTTTGCTTCAACATTTGACCTCAGACAGAGAGAAGTGCTAGGACAGGAAAGGTTGAAAAATATGAAAACAAACTAGGGTAATAGATAGATATGCCGTGTAGTGACACAAAGAAAGGGGGGTTATATTGGTATTGCAAAAATAATAAAGGTAAAAAAGTAAGTTATGGTAACTGAGAAAACAAACTAAAATTAATGCCAAAATCAAGGGAGGTAACACAGAAACAAAATGTGATAATTAAAGCAGATTAAAAAGGTAAGTTGGGTTACAGAGACAGATTTGATAACTAAGGGAGGTTACACAGTAAAAGTGATAACATGGAAAGATAACATAGAAATATATGACAACAACGGCAAGATGAACATTGATAGATGTTATAACCAAGAATTGGTGATACTGCTGTATAAAACAAAGGTAGGTAAAACAGATGTGTAATATAACGAAGGGAATGCATTGATGACTCATGGAGATAGTTATGATGACTAGGAAAGTTGATATTAGATAGAGACAGTGAATTACAAAGGATGGTGACATAGATATGTGAGATAACAAAGGGAGGTAGGTCATTTGTATCGATGATTAAGGAAGATAACACGGGTACATGAGTAGGCTAGAGAGGTAGAGTAGGAAACTGCGGTCATTTGGAGAAGTACTGAGTTAAGAAGGAATGGGATAGGTAAAATAAATATATAAACTAGCGGGCTTTTATTGTGTGTGAATTTAACAAATAAATTGAATATTTGAAATTTGCATTGTGATTTTGAATCTAAATTTGTAAACTGGGTAAGAAACAGCTTTCAGATATTGTATATAATAACATGTGCTTATATATCATCAGATACATATATTTATGTATAGATATAGGTCCAATGGAGCTTTTAATATATATAAATTAACTTGTAGTGTGAAATATTAATGTATTAATGTAAATTTAGAGATTTATGAACAACGAAAGCGATATCCTCGTTTTAAATGAAGTAATGAAGCGAATACTGACCAAGGATTTAGCTGTACTGGAGAGGAGGATAATCACAGGTATACTTTTGAGAAAACAAAACAATTAAACTATCTGTAAATTATCTTATTTTCATAACTGAACTGCGCTTAATAAGAATCATCTTGTAAGACTTTTGGGACAATATAAATTCTTCAACAGGGAACTATTTACCTATTTTTTTTAAAAATCTCGTCTGATATACATGCATATAGTTCCCATCATAGTTTCAATTCATTTGTTTTATTTTCCAGCTAGACATCGTCAATCAATTTTTCACGTGTAAATACAAAAGTACATGCATTGTGTATCAATGCTTCTATATAATGTACAGTTAAGGAACACCGTAACATAACTGCATTAGATAAGCTATGAGTCGACGATCATCACATACGCCTCAGTAGTCACTGTAGATCCCCTTGCTGACATTGTGATCTCCTCCTGTCATAAGAGAACAAAAATACCATCATATTGACTAACATTAAATATGTGGTTAGAATTATTAAGTTGGAAATTGTCATAACAGATATCAATGGATGGTTAAGTATTGAGTTATTGACATGACATTGAAGTTCTAATTTAGATCACAAGGAAGGTAGTATAATGTGATATATACTTGATAAAACCTTCACATAGTACAAACTTGTCTGTCTCCATTGTCACGTGTTTTTTATCATTGTTTTTCAAAGCGGTAAATCACTACAATATCAACGACCTGGTCACTTCCTTGCTAAAACTAATACTTATTCAATGTAATCTTCATCACATGCCTCAAGTCATAGCATTGCACCAAATGATTATCGATAACTAAGTATAAAAGGTTTAGCAGACTTACGTTAACTAACGGCTGTTCATTATCCCTTTCAGGTAACTGCTCACATATAGAATGTAAAATCATCCCAAGATTTACACAGCAATAATGATATTGTATATAAATCAAAATATTCAATATATATATATTTTCAGTACAATTAAAGAATAATGATTAACTTTAAATCATTACTGTTTCCGAATGTAAAAATGCAGTCATTCATCCTAAACACTCGTACATACCGTTTTACGTGAATGGAAGGTTCAAAACACTACAGCTTATCAATGGCAAAACATCATATGACACTTTTTCAAATATGAAATCATGTCTGAATTTAGCAAGATATTAGTTTACATTTATAAACATTTGAACTTTGTATTCACGTTTGTAATGAAAACATATATTTTATCATGAGAAAAGCATTGTTTATCTTGTTTCTTAAGAAAAAGGCCATAATTTTACAACTGTTTATATGACGAGATCTGGTAACCTATCATATGGCTATCAGCAAACAGGTAATGAAGGATGATGTTTACTAGGGAGGACGTGTTTTTCATTAACCGATTTACCAGACAAAATTCAAGAACAAAAAGATGAAGTATAATTAATTTATTGTTTCCCATGGAACAGAAAATGCGCAGTGCAAACATAAATATTACTACGCTTTATTTTGTAGAAATATTAAGTAAAGCAATAGACACAACAATCTAACAAGTAAGAAATGCAGTTACACAAGTGTCAAGAAAAACTGAAAATAAGTCAATAAAATTTGTTAACAATGTTTAACCTGAATAATAAAAGGTACCTTTGACTTTGAAGAATGCATTGATCTCTAGAAGTGAAGATAATATGAGTCATGTCAGATTGTAATTTTAGACATTGTTGATGTGAGGAAACAAAAAATAAAAGGAATAAAAACATGGCATGAAGAAAGACTACATATGTTACGTTCGTTTTAAAGTCTTACCTCTGGAAGTTGGACATTTGTTGTCTTTCTCCACCATTTCATTGCGTAGCTATAGGTAAATAAAACAGAGTAAGGAAGATAATAGACACATTGGATAGAATAGTTATTTGAACCCAAACATGAAATAAGTGAAATGTCTTCCAAATAAATCCCCCTAAAATCCATCATAAAAAGATACTTACACAAAAATGGCCACTGCTATAACGACTAGAACAACACCTGACAAACTGACAAGGGAAACAAGCACAACTTGCCAGGGATACCAGGTATCTGTTAATACAAAGATATATGTCATTAAAACAGACAGTAATGCATTTCTATAATTGGCTGTGATAAAAACGTTTCTTAAATGTCAAGGATTTTTATGAAACTCTTATCGAAGCTTTTTTCCCGTCCATGTTCATTAAATATATTATATATCAAGTACTTAAAATACTCCTAAGAAACTTGGAAGCTATAGTGGTACAAGTTAACAACAAGTTATTTCACAAATTAATAGTTTTCAGTAATGCACAACATTTGAAATACAACCTGATGCCAAGAGAAAGCATTGCATTGGTTGACGCTAGATTGGCAGTGTTTTTACTTAATCATATCACGCCAAAATTGCGTCTTATAAATTACAATAAACCATCCTAATGTAATTCAGTCACATTCTGAATTGGACGGGCGCACTTTCTTTGCATATGTTTTACGTATAACAGAAATGAAAAGCTGTATAACGATACTATATACGTTCCTACCTTGTAAGGACTGTGTGTAACAACGTGAGGCGCTCGGTGGTCCAGACGTTGTATTTAGGCGTACCGCTATAGACACACACACATGTTGTCCGGCGGCGATTGAGAATAAATCAACATAGAGTTGTTTGGCTTTTACTGTGAATTCTGGGTAACATATAAATAATGAAAATCTTTATACGACTTCATTTAGCGAATACATTCACTTATAGTTAGCTGAAGGGATTTGTCGTCAATTTATCGTCCTTTTTCAGAGTTTTGATATCCATTACATTACATGTAATATATAAAGATGTAACCATGCCATGTTTACCACGTCATTTTGAAATGTTAGAAAAAAACACCATCTATAAAAAGTACAAAAATTGCCCTGGTGACCTCCTCATATCACACCTACCATTTATCGATCGAATGGATAATCAAAAGTGTATATTCTAGTAATAAGAAAATTCGTTATAAATAAAAACAGTAGATATCTCAGCTATATCAAATTTTGAATCCAGATAAAACTGACCAACGCTAAAGCCATCATACCCTTACCGTTACAATTGTCCATCAAACAGCTAGTGACATCGAAATGTGTAATATAACTCTTTCTTATTATCGTTTCAGCACAATTCATGTATATCCAAGTAACTCGAACTCTCTGTTCGGAGGGAAATCCTTGAAATGATATTTTTGGTTGCTTCAAATTATCTGGAATTAAATCAATCATGAGGTAAAAAGAAGAATATAAAATCAATATCAGCTTATTTACAAACTACCAAACCCTAGAGAAAGCAATGAAAATAACAACTAACAAAAGTAAAAGAACATAGAGAATTAGGTTCGTTCCGAGGAAGTTACTGGTGGCAACACTTAAAGGACACGAAAAAAGCATCGAAGAATCCGTCCTAACAAAGTTACTGGGGCTTTCATTTTTATCTCGGAATATCATTGAATCATCATGCGTTCGCACATTATTTTTGCCAATGCGAAAATATTTCTGCTGACGACAGCCCTTAGTTAAAGATTGTGAAATCCGTCCGTACCACAACAATATTAACAGTTAATCTCACCTGAAGAAAGCAATGAGCAATCCGTCCAAGCAAACCCGCTGCTAACAATAGTTCCGTTAATCATTCCATCAGTTGATACCCCGTATATATACGTGACGTTCGGATAGCCATCCATTTTAACATTTGTCCTGAAGTATCCGTCCGTATATGGAACGGGAGAGTCGACTGTTCTACTTTTGAAAGACCCCTGTCAAAAAGGTCACATGCTTATGAAAGAAATACGAATAAATGTGAACACCCTCAAACTCTTAATAGATATACAGCAGCATCATATATATGTATATATATATATATATATATATGTATATGAAGACTATTCTTTGATGGATGCATTGTACAATGTGAACCGCTGTACATATATAAACAACAACAGAACGAATCCTGACATGTTATATTCAATGTTTGATTTCCTTTTCAAACAAACCTCGCATGACAGTCTTGGTGATTGTGGGCACCAGTATACGGTATATGTTAGAAATGTGGTCGAACTGATGTCGTTTGGTTCCAGCCAAGTGATATTCATAATATCTTGTCTGTATCCCTCTGTCATAAACAGTTCCCGGGGACGCGGCAAGACTATCAGCAACAACAAAATGTCATTTAAAGTAATTTCAAGCTTAAATTCACTACAGTGAGACAACGACTACGTAATGACTACTAAATAACTTTGCCTGGCCTTCTAATCATTGCAGGTGCACGTTGAATTGCGACCTATGTACCCAGCATTGATATATAATTTCTCCCTACCTATATGACGATAATATTTTACTTTCCCTACATACTTAATATGCTTAGCTAACGTAAGTCACAACGAACAGGAAATGAACGCTATTTCCAACCAACAACGAAGGTGTTTTATTGTTAAGTCGCCGTCCAAGTGTAAATATCAGGTAATTGTACAGAACAATATTAATTGCATTTTCAGTTGTCTTTCCAAATACTCATCATATTGCCATTCGATCCAACACGCTTATGGATAGGAACAAAACTGTGTCTTTTTGTGGCAATTAAACAAAAAGCAAACCATATTTTGATGGACTCTAGCATTCATCAAGAATATATCGATATTTATCAACGTAAATTATATGATTTCTGTTGCATTACTGCATATAGCTATATAGCAAACTGTAACGAAATGATAATTTGCACCTAAAAGTTATTTTGAAGGTGTATTCACTTTAATGTTTTTTCTTTGAAATATATAGTCACAGTCTTCTGCAGCATTGTATATTGTATTATATCTGACGAGTCAAACTCTTTTTAAAAAACCTTTACATATACATTTTATAATGTGAAATTGAGTGAGTAGAATAAATAATGATGAGAAAGAATTACTTAACAATATCTGTATCTAACAGATAAGGAAAGACCTATTCACAAAAATCTTAGGCAGCGATGTGTAACTCGAAGATTTTACTGATTGTATTTTTTATCAATTTATTTTGATTCTGTCAACCTCCAACTGAAAAATACATGGTTCTTACAAAATCTACATAATTACCGTGTTGTTGCAGACTAAGAAAACCTGATTCTTTTGACCTCCCTCTTTCATTCCTTGTCCACACTCTGATATTATAGTTGCATGTGTACAAAATATCGAATTCCGCCCATGTTTCGATAACACTCAGTCGCATGGTCCGTGATCCACACCCATCGATTGGAAGAGCTTCAAATTCATACGTTTTATTTTCTCCATTCCATTTGTAATTAGGAAGTGCCTGTATATGATTTTATACTTAGTATCTACATGTTTATTATTTTATTCATTTTTAACGACTGGTGTTTTTGTTTCGTATATGAACAATGGAAGTATTCTTCTTTTCATATAAAAAGGTCTTTCTTTCTTAAATGTCTACAAATTCAATTTAATTATTATCACTTCTGTAAAGACCTGAAGTTGTCATTCGTTTGACATAGAAATAGTGCACTTATTAACACGTTAGTTAATCTGTATACCTCCCAATAAACTCTGACCATTCTATACCCTTCACTATTCACAGCAGACAATGTATACCCTCCTGGATGCAGGTATGGTGGACCCGATGGAACTGTAATGCAAAGTCAAAGAACAAAATAAGTGTTTAGTTGATTTTATTGAATAATAATAATAATACAAAGAATTATCTACAAATATTTTCAGTTTCTGTTGAAAACAAAACAAAATAGTTTAATGACCTCACCCGATTTCATCGTCACTACATTGGTGAATAGCGGATCACTTTGGTAACCAATTTCCTTGAGGTCATCATCCAAAGCGCTGACTGTCACGGATACTGTGTAGTTGACGTAGTACAATAGATTACATATGGTAAAGTTAGTTCCACTCTCAAACTCTGGCGAATCATAGTAGTCATAAAATGATTCCTCTTGCAAATTCTGAAGAAAAATATGTGTAGGATAATCAGGGTATACATGATGCATCACATCATAATACTGATGAATATATTTTATTACCTCTATTTATTGTCCTAATCAGGTCTATGTAAAATCTAAAGGTTGTACTCCTGAAAATGATTCCATTAACACAAAAATATTATAAATACATAATGTTCATTTGCGGTCAAGTTCTCTCAGGTCCCAATTACGGTTTCAATTCCTATCGGATAATTGCGATAATTATGACGATCACGTAAGTATCCTATTCCTACACAGTCGAAAGTGAAAAAAGAAACAGTTTCTGTGTTATGTTTGTCGGTAACTCTCGTTATAACGAATGCACAAGTATACATGAACAACTACTATTAAAAAGTTGTGAGATGAAATTAATTTTTACCACATCTTCAATAAAGAACAAAATCGAAACGATATCGTTTATTTATAACAATACTATTGCTGTTTCTCTTTATTTTAAAGATGCTTAATCAATCACTTTGTCTTTGAGGTGCGAATTTAGATAGCAGTTTACACATTACATATCTCAGAGGACCAGACTTTAAGAAGTACTGGTATATTACACACATCTTGCATTTAGTGTGAAAAGATAATATGGACTAGATGTTATCTAGTCAGATATGATATAGTGTTATCAACACAGACATTACAGCGTTATTAGCACAGATATTACAGCGTTATGAACACAGACATTACAATGTTATTAACACAGACGTTACAGTGTTATTAACACAAACATTACAGCGTTATTAACACAGACGTCACAGCGTTATTAACACATACGTTGAATATTATGAACACAAATTTTAAATAATGAATAACATTTCAGCATGATTAACACAATCATTACAGTATTATTTACATAAACATTACATTATGATTAACAGCATATTACATTATCAGTAACAAAAACATTACATTATGATTAACACAGTCATTACAGTATTATTTACATAAACATTACATTATGATTAACACCATATTACATTATCAGTAACTAAAACATTACATTATTATTAAAAAAGAATTACAGTGTTATTTACATAAACATTACATTTTGATTTACACGAGTAGTATGAACGTTTTTTGAGATCGCAGGTGATAAATGCTCTGGGGTAAACCTTGCCCGCCATTACTAGACGTGACATCCGTCAATGCATGTCCAAGACAGCGTGTAAAATTCAACGATACAAGATAAATAAGTATATAGATATATACATAAATGAAGGAATTACCTTTTTTATAGTGCTAAGTCCTGCCGATGATATTTCTATATAGTACTTTTTAGTGCGCTCTACTTCTTCGTGTGTCCATTGAGCAAAAATGCAGTTTGGGTGTTGGGGTATCACTATTAAATCAGTGACCGTAGCAGGTTTAACTGTCACAGAAAATTACATGTTTATCCAAAACAAGCTTTGTATATAACAGCTAAAATAGTATCGTAAGATTTATCGCCCCTGACTATACAATGCTCCAACAAATTTTCAAATAACTTTGCAATAATGTATAAAATTTTAATAAAAGAAGTGCTTGATGTGGCGCATGTGAAATATCATATATTGATGGCTTAGTACATGTCTAAACAATAAATAAGATACCTACATTTAAATAGGATTTTAATTCAAACTCAGATTTGATGTATGTAAATTCAAAACATAATCGTGAGAGTGATTTCACCTATAACAGAATTTATTTTAAATTCAATTAATGTAGTTTTAAAACTTATTTAATATTTGCAAAACATATGAAAGAAAACGATATCTTTGAATTTTATTACCACTCACTGCCATTTGTTATCACATACCCTCTGACTTTGTTGCGAGTGGAGGTATGATTATCAAAAATATCTATATTTAAGATATATCTAAAGATATAATTTACATTATAAAAGTTTGCGTCATATCTTCCATATAAATACAGAATAGAAATTGGCATTGAAGCATTATCTTGCCGTCGAAATGCCAGCATCTTCTAGCAAATTTGTAAATTTAAACATTTCCTGTAAAAAAGAAGAGCAATCCAATCTTGCTTTATAGTTACTGTAATGAAAAGCCCTGTTTATGGAAAAATGTACCACCTTCATCAGTGATCAATTAGAGAACATTCTAAGTCACATAATTAAAGTATTTTTTATGCTCTTTGAGAAAGTTTACTATTTGTTGAGATAAGTTGCCAATATTGAATAGCTACCCTTTCTAGCTTATGATGGCCTTCATACTGCACCTGCCGAGGACCATGTTCAAGCTTAAACCAGTCAAACACTTCAGTGAGAAGATTCAGAGCATACGAATTTTCCAAGAAGAAATAGCCAGGACAATAAGCATTTGGTTGTAATCACTTGTGATTCATCCTATCGAAGATGTTCAGAACGTCGGTATACAATATATGTGAAAGTAATGAATAGCCGAGGATAATTAAGTGTGCATTAATTCAGAATATTCATCATTCTTTACATTTGTATGATGTTTCAAGGTGTGTTCGTAACTGGTACATTACCACACGCAGTTTAGTGGCATAGTTCTATGCAGTGTTCTTTATTACTTGCATGCTAAGATGTAATCTCGATTGTTCTAGCCATTACCTCGATGTGACCAAGAAAAATACATTTGCGGACTTAATTTCTCTCTTATCTGATTCATAATAAGTGTTGCTGTTTCAGGTAGACACAAAGTGATTTATTTACACTCATAAAGAAAATTACCGCTGTGCCAGTATTGCGATTCGCTCACCTTTGTTCTCAATGCTGACATTATGACACTCTGATGATACCGTCGCATTGTCTTTCTTAAGAATAAGACAGACACGTATGGATTGGTGCGGATCCACATCCATCGTCCTGCCATTCCCTCCCAAGGACCACGTACAAGTGTTTGAGGTCAGTTTCGGACAAAAATACCAAGCAAATGGAGGCAATCGCCTTTCAAACAAACACAAAAATATTTGTGATATTTCAGAGGCAAATGTAGAGAAACAATTGTCAATTTTTATTGGGTGTTTAAAAAAGAGGATTGCTGTTTAATTTCTTTTTGAAAATTGTCAGAAAGGAACAGAGTTGAAGCTTTTGTATGCATTGGTACAACATGTTTGTATTCTGTAAATTGTATCACTCACAAAGTGTAATCTGACATTTAACACACATATGTTATAAAAACCATTATCTACAACCAAACAATTTCTTCAAATATGTACTTTTATACAAGCTTGCCTAAACTCAATTGGATCTGATGCTTCATTCATCACCTGTTTTCTGTTTCTTTTGTCTGTTAATTTTCTAAGTGCGTCACGTCGGTTTTGTTATGTGAATGCAGAAGTTTGTATAAATGTTAATGTTATGAAATACTGACATTTTGATAGGACAAATAGATAGCTATACACACCATGTGACTGTTGTATAGTAGGCTGGGTGGTGATACGATGATGATACGGTCCATGAGCATGTAATATATTCGTCCCAGTTGAAGGTAACACACGTAAAGTTTCTGTATACATCACCTGCATATATATATGTGTGTGGATATAAAGTGTCATGATTTAGCGATTTCTACATAAGATTGCACAGTACACCTGTAATGTTACCGTAGGTTCAATGATCATTCGTTGAATATATTTGCACTCTGCACTTGAAGTTAAAATACAGTTATTGAAAATGTATTTGATTATTCTATCTGATGAATACACCAAAAAAGATAACGGTAATATGTGCATTACAAATTATTGCATATATTTACCTTTACAATTTCCAATAAAATGATAGCACCACAATGTGAAGAGCAGACGTAGGTGTAACAGTGATATGGTAGCCATTCGGGTGCACCGTCAAGCTCTAAAACATAGAATCAGACAAATAGACACAGGATATGACGACATATTAAAATACAATGATACATATGTCGCAACAGCACCAGTAAGTAGGGACGTAGTAACCTTTATTGAGACAGGAAACAGAGAAGCAACGACTAATAGCGACGGGTAGCGGGATCCGGAAGAAATGTCACATGGCCATCACTGGCGCTACCCTTTTTCTTTGCAAACCAAAAATACCTTTTACAAAACTTCAGATGACACTTTAGACGACACTGAACAAGTCTGACTTCCTGTCATTAAAAGACAAAAACCAAGTCAAATTTTCAAACATCAATACAAAACATAGTCTTCAAATGCTGTAGGTGCCCGTTTTGCACGCCTCGATCGACGTACAGCATTGTCACTGGACTGCGAAACAATGTCCTCAACTGCTGCAGGAGTATCAAGTAATGGTACTGGGTTGACTGGAATGTCCGTGATAACTGATGGAATATCGGGCTCTGGCGGTGGATCTAGCACTATTGTAGACTGCGGGACTGGAATGTCCGTGATAACTGATGGAATATCAGGCTCTGGCGGTGGATCTAGCACTAATGTAGATTGCGGAGTGTCACCGTCCTCGTCTTC
The DNA here is from genome assembly GCF_031769215.1 of Ylistrum balloti. Classification (NCBI taxonomy): domain Eukaryota; kingdom Metazoa; phylum Mollusca; class Bivalvia; order Pectinida; family Pectinidae; genus Ylistrum; species Ylistrum balloti. The sequence continues at coordinate 61,124 of NW_026782240.1, forward strand.
AGATTCCTCACCATGTAAGAGTGGCTGGGGAAAGCCTTCTTGTCCCATTACCTTAAAACAATCAGAAAGGCGTACTCGGTAGGATCCTTTTCTATGCTGGTTACCTGCAAACTGTCGGATATTACACCACGAGCCCTCAATGCTTTCGACTAAGTATCGGTCTCTAGATTTGGCCTTATTGCGATCACCGTGGAGGTAGACTAAGTCTCCAGGCACTACTGCAGATGAGAGTTGGGTGCGGCCAGATGGCGTCTTGCACTTTTCGCTGTGAGGGTGGTTTTTCAATCGGGCGGAATTCTGTTGGAGAATGATATCCTGATCTGCTAGAGGGATTTGTTTGTTGAAAAACTTATCTCTTTGTGTCATCATTTCACGAGCAGATAATCCTCGCCCACGTATGCGTGTGTTTAGACGAGCTGTAGCCAAAGACAGAAGAAGAGGAGTCACAGCACGACATCCTGGCTCTAAACGTAATATCTCTTCCTCCAGCTCCTGAATAGCCCTTTCTGCGATGGGGTTTTTGTTGATGTTTTTAGCATTACCCAGTTCTATTGCAAGACGATACTTTTCCAGAGATTCATCATTGATCAATGCTTTAAATCCTGGAGCATGGTCGGTTCTTATGACGGCAAACGGGCCGTCAAGCGGATGGTGCTCAATACATGGCATCCCACCGAATCTGATGGTGGGCCCGTTGTCTGTTCCTGCAGAAATTTAGGTGTCTTCTTTAAGGCTGCACATTGGTGACAAGAGTCCGATACGCGATGTAGCGCAGTGTCCACATCCAGGGCATAGAAAGAACGACAGAGGGTTGCTCGCAGCTGATGAAACGTCGGGTGATCGAGCTTGATATGCAGGGAGGTTAGTAGGCCATCAAGGGCATGCCTAGGTACAACGATACAATCAGTTGATTTCGCCAAAGGTGTGTGGCGTCGTACAACTAAGAGGCCGTCTTTAGAGAGCATAGCTGCGTTGATGTATCGTTTCACATCACGTATGTCAGTTTGTTTTTTTGATGGACGTGTTCCCTGACGAAGGTGGGGTTTTGTTCGACGTAGGTCTGCACATTCAGACTGAATGGATAACCATGCTGCATGGCTGGCAAAGGGTACACCTGAGGAACTGTCCAGAGTATCTGTTGGTGATACACTACGGACAACAGAGTCAATCGAACAATTGACAAACGTGCAAATTTGGCAAGTGGGCTCCTTACACTCTGGTGCATTGCGACTCGCAAAATCCGAGGGAAGAATTGCAGAACCAGCGACATGTCTTATACTAACCTGGTATCAGCTAGCAGTGGATAGAAAGGTGGTCACACGCGGACTAGCAGAGAACTCGCCCCGACAAAACTTCCCGAATGCCTGTACACACGGCTTGCTGTCCGTTAAGACGCACACAGTGGAACAACTCTGAACGATGTAAGGACTGAAGTGCTTAATGGCGGCTGCAATGGAAAGTGCCTCAATCTCGCATGGAAGCCATGTGCTCTGGTTTTTCCTCAGCTTAGCACTGAAGTAGCCTGCAAGTTCAACTTTATCATCACGTGATAAATAGAGTGTGGCATCAAGTCCAGGGTTTCTCAGTGCGCCGTCAGTTACAATCCAGAGATGATCCTCTGAACGTGGAAGTGTAACAGATTTGCATGTAGATAGGGCAGACTGAGCACGAGAGAAAGAATTTGACAGTGCATCGGACCAAGCAACAACCTCTTTCGAATCACGGCCTGCAACAGCATCATCCAGCGGGGCGAGGAGACAGGCGGTACTTTTCAGGACTCGCGCAAGAACTTTGTAAGCACCGATGAAGGAGCGGAGTCCCGCGACATTTGATGGCTGAGCACAAGTGGACAGGACAGCTATGCGATGAGAACTAGCTTGTATGCAACCAAGACGCCAGATCCAACCAAGGATGGTTGTTTGCCGAGGGGCAATGACTGTCTTGTGGGCCCACAGGCGCAGGTTGCAATGCCGCAACGATCTCAAAACGCTCTCCCAGATAGTAAGCAGATCTTCCAATGTATTTGCCCCACAATACAAATCGTCAGCTACTTAAGCAACCTTACCCTGTTGGACAAGATCTCCTAGAACACGGCAGGTGAGCTCTTCTAGGGCTGTTTCGGAGCCAGGCATACCCATTTCTGTACGTGTGTACACTCGTACACCCTTGAAAGGCGTAACAACTCCACAGTACTTCATTGAGTCACGGCTCAGCGGTATTTGGTAGAATGCCTGGCTGAAGTCAGTGGTGATAATATACTGCCACTGGGCTATTTGTCGAAGAGTAGAATCAACATCAGGCAACAACGATGGTTGGGGTTTGCTGTAGCGTCCTACATCAGCAAATGCAGTTACCAGACGAAAGCCACCTTTCGGTTTCCTGACCAAAAATGAAGGATTAATATACTCCACCGCAATGTGTCCTCAGGACGTGCAAAAACACCAAGAGACTCAAGTTCGTCAAACTTTGCTTGTAATTCCTGTAACTGACTTCTTGCATACTGGGGTACCCTGCTCTTGCGTTGAGGTGGTTGAACTGGTCCCATATTCACGCGACTCTGGAAGGGGCCAACCGCACCAATGTATCCCGGGAAAAGAGGGTCGAAAACCTCATCATACTCACGAAGAATGGCAGTGAACTTGTTATGCATTTCAAATGACATGATATTATCTGGGTCAAGACTAACAGCGTGCGAATGAAGAGAACTAACTCCTTGGCGACGACGCGCTGGCACAGAGTTGGGGGATTGAACGACGTCATCCGGAACGACAGTATAGCGGACCTCACATATGTGGTCATTTTTCCGCACATAAAGCGGATCACGGGTCAGGTTAGGTACTCGGATCTTGCTTGCAACTGTCTGTACGATTGCGGGATCAGGCCACGTTTGAGGCTTGTTAGTAAGATAGTCGGCGTGAGGTTCGATGGCAACCTCTTGACACGTAAACTCCTCCTGTAGGTCAAGTTCAATGAATTCACCTGGCCAAATCACTGCCTTTTCCGTTGCGCGTATGACGCAGGCCCTACGTACTGGTAGACGATCTACTGTAATTTGGTTGGACCCATACGTGTAGGTGTCCGAATTCTTTAGGATCACTTCCTGCCTGGCTGTTCGTACGGCCACATCATTACGTTCCATGAATGGTCAAAGTTTTCTACGACTAGTCCCTCGAAGAATAAATTTTGACCATCGCGGGAAAAGTATGTTCGCGTTTCACCAACCACACGCAACAGTGATGAGCCGTCAGCCTTGTGGGCGGACTGAGTACTTCTGGTAACCGTAACTCCTAGACGTGTAGCACACGTAGACTTTATCATATTGCCAGTCGCGCCGCTGTCGATTGTGAGTCTGACTGGATTATGCCCATGAAATGTATCTAGGTAGAGGGACTGTTTGATCATAACACGTTGTATGAGGCTAGGCTCTTCTGTAATCTCTGGAACCTCATTAAGGTTGTCATCGATGTCGTAGTCTGAACTGAGGACCTGCCGGGCTTTGGCAAAGAATGATTTGTCTTGTTGGGGTAAAAAGGGACACTTGCTGAGGAAATGGCTGTCTGGACGACGCGCTTCTTTGCAGAGAGGACAAACTCGCCTATTTCTCACGGTTGTAGGAGTCGGATTAGGATACCTTTTTGGAGTGTGCACGGCTGCTCTCATTGCTTTGGCATCTTCGCAAGATTGTAATTTCTCACAAAGGGAGTCAAGAGCCTGCGAAATCTCAGGCTTAATTGAAGCGAGGGTGCGAGCCCTCAAATCAGTACCATACCGTTGCTTGACAAGTTTCGGTAAGTCTGGGTTAATAAGGCGAAGCCACGTGAGTACAATAAAGGCGACAATTCCTCGTCCTCATCAATGGCACCTCCGTGATGTGTGATACCGGAATCTCGTCGTAAGAGGTTATCCTCGACAAACGCCATAAGACGTTGGTACAGATCTTCCGGGCGCTCGTTCACTTCTAACTTTATTGATGAGAAATCGATGAAATGAGCACCAGTTGATTGGAAGCCGTAGTGAAGGCGAATAGATTGCCAAATCTGGTCAGTAGATGTAGAGTTTTTAACAATTGTGTTACGTGAAATCACGGGGCAGTAGTTGGCTATCTGGCCCAGCATCAACTCCAGCATGTTTACTTTCCGTTCACGTGTACGACGATTCGCCGCGGTGACAGTATCGTCATCATCCACGAAACCCCGATATGGCGATGTACGGGACTTTTTTTCCCAGCGGGCGCCATCGACTAGGAATGGTGCAAAGTTTGTGTTCAAAGACAATGTATACAATAAATTCTGACTCCAGTTCTCAAAAGAATTCACTGACTCAATTTTGGTCAAACACCACTGCTTTGGCGCCCTATGTGTAGTCGCCATGATTACGATCACGTCCCTTTGTGTACCGGAGCTATCCACAGTAGACTTCACTACGATGTGACACTGTGTAACAGTTTAGAATGGGTAAGCGATTCACTTAAGCTTGAGTAACTGCACTTTTCAGTAGGCTTGTGAGTCCGTAATCGCTGCCACCACGCCAGTATTAAAATACAATGATACATATGTCGCAACAGCACCAGTAAGTAGGGACGTAGTAACCTTTATTGAGACAGGAAACAGAGAAGCAACGACTAATAGCATGGCGCGGATACCGGATAGCGAGATCCGGAAGAAATGTCACATGGCCATCACTGACGCTGATTGTACCGCCACCTTCTATAAAAACATAGAATCAGAGTATTAGACGCGGGTTCAAAGCAATAGTCTATTATACATTATCATTTGAAGATAAATTCTATTACTTGCATGTCAACAAATGGGTGTTGGATTACCTAGAACAAACAACAACACGGAAATACCAGCAGTTTGATATATTCATAATCCAAACTAAACATCAATAAAAATAGTGCAAAATATAGCCAAAAGATATTAACATGGAGACTCAAGAAAAAGTACAGGGAGAATAAGCGTCTTCAGTAAACCTTGGTCAATGGAAGAAAGTAATGTCATGTTCTGAAATGAGAACAAGAAATACAACAACGGAACCAAAAGGCAAACAAACGAATATTTCCTGATGAACCTGTGTATAATCAGAATTCGAATGATAAAGATGATAGTATACGCCCTGTGTAAAATAACAGGAACAAAATGACAGAATGAACATGTAAATAGCAATATGAATAACACAAATCGTGAATAAGTCGTTTTGTATAATCTAGATATTCAGTCGAGAAATAAATATGAAATACCCAGTTGCAATTGCTATATCAACGTTCTTTACTTAACTTTGGTTTAACCACATTAATGGAAAGACATTACTTCACAAGCATAGCGGATTATTTATGAGAAAAGATACAATTAAGATGGCAATTGTTAATTTATGAGAAAAGATGCAATATAGATGACAATGGTACAAGCGTTTGCCTCATCGACGACACACTTAAAGTTAATAAAAAATGTATTGTCACAAAATTGATTATATACACGTAATACCATGGTTGTGGCACTAGGATGGAATATTATCTTCATTCCCAATGCCGTCATTGACTAACTTACCTGATACCTCGCACATGGTGTCAGCCCGTACAAAACATAACTTGCCTGTTAAATATCCCCACATGCTTGGGTCCTTTATTTCTTTAACGGAATTTCAAAGGAACACAATGATCATACGATGTAATTGGATACTATGCGATTCCATCAAATTCTAAAACGAGCACCTGTAAAATGTGCTTGTCCCCTGATCCATATGTAACTCTCGGTATTAAAGCTTATTTATCAAAAACAAGATACTTTAACAAGCCTTCTCATACATTGTATCACTTTACCTCTTTATCATTATTCATTTCTTTTTTAAATTTTTACCTTTTAAATTCTTGCTGCTTATTTCAAAATCAATAGGGAAGCAAAAAAAACAGATATATTTACAGTTTCTGTCTATTAAAGTAATGTCATTAAGTACTATAACTTGCATGTGCATGTATATATAATGTTAATCCCGATAATAAAGGTTCGAGTGCCTTTTAGTTTGAAGGAATATAGAGGCGTGTTCTCAAATGGTAGCCATTATAAATGTCTGTTAAAAAATGTATGATGAAAATGTCTTTTAATTGTCATAAGCATTAAGAGTTTATATTTTAAACCTATTTATTATATGGTTAAGACTAACTTATTGAAATAAGAATAATTCATGAAATAGCGAAAAATTCAAAATAGGCATACACATACTGATGATATGCTATTGAATACAAATTGTAACCATATTGACAGGGAATCCTTCATTTATCATTTTGAAAAGCCAATTATCTGTAAATTTATAGGATATAAAATGTAGAAGAAAAAATAGGAAATTAAAGAATACTGAATTAAATTTTTATACATTGATACACACATATATATGTATATATATAATCTGATGTAAAGCCAATAGATGTAGGGTTTAAGTAAAAACCAAAACCATTATATGAGTTTAGCTATGCTCAATTGAAAATGTATCGATGTTTTGCTACCAACAGTTGTTGTTTCATTCATTGATTGCAATCAAAATATTTGAGAAGCAGTTCCTGAAGAAAGTAGAAACTATTTCTTTCTTAATGAGCATTTTAGCAATGCGTTTTCTCTACAAATGACACAATACATTTTTTTAAATGCAAACATTTCAAATTTAAGGTCTGTCGATACTTTCAAATAACGAATGACATAGTGATAAAAATAATGCATTTTATAAATAAATGAATACTAATGTTTGATTAACACCTAACAGAGGTTTTATTATTTTTTCTGTGGTGCATTTCCTTTACTAAATAGTCGCTATTTAGTAAAGGAAATGCTATGAAATTCCTTAACCCACAATAATAGACAGCATATGTAAACAGCTGCATATCTATTACGTGTGGTAGCCACGGTTTGAATATGCAAACCACTTAAAGCGACAAAAGTACAATTTGATATATATTTATCTTCCTTTCTTTTTCCTTATATCCATACCATAAAATCATCGTGTGCTAAAATGAAATTGACCAGATTCTGCAAATGGCATTGCCATCTCAACTATTGTTTCATTTTTCTTAGTGCCAGGCTATCGGAAGATCATAAGATGTCCCCATTATTTGTACTATGTAATACTTTGGTAGTATTTATACTACGAAATTCAACATAAACAATTTTATTTACCATTGAAACATAATATACTGTTCTAGTCAACTGAACCGACTAAATATAAGGTATGTTACATAAAGGCTAGGTTCAAAAGACTCGTTTTTTTCTGGATTATTTCATTTCAATTCAATGGAAGTGTCGTTTGCTTGATATCTACCGCCAGTTAACATCCATGAAGTTTTCACATGCGTCTTTAAACTGTAGAATTTTGCTCAAGATAATTACTTGTACATTCCTTGCTCTTTGAAATATATTCTCCACAACCCGACATGAGGTTATAGATATTTTTCCTAAAACGAACGATTGAATGTCGTTATTGCAGATCTTTCGAACTGTCAATAAGTTAAAAGAACCAACGGCGGTGTAGTGACATTCAGTGCATATCGCTTTTGTTGAAAGGGTAATTCTATAGCTTAGACAAACATCGACCGTTATAATGGGAGGTTTTCAGACATGGACTCTTCTATTAGTATTTGTGGAGTATGATTGTAAATAGTTTGACATATTCGTAATTTGTTTTCAATGCACGCAATTGGATTGATTTAATTTCCAAACAGCAAGAGAATCGACCATCTCGTAAGGGGCAAAAAATATTTGTCATGTATTATTATTTATCCTCTATTGGAGCTATTTGAAAGTGGACTTGAACTTGACCTTTGCTGGATAGGTAAACATAGATCGGAATAGGTCTTAGTTGTGAAATGTGTCCTATGTCCAATTTTGATTATAACAAATTACTAATTAAAGAGAAAATATTTTTGTAATGTTTTTCTAAACGTAATGAAGAAAGAATGTTTTACAGCAAAATGGCATTTAGAGCTAAAATGGTACTGCGTTTGGATACGAGTTTGTAATCTTTAACTTTCTTATCTGAGAGTCCGTTGGAATCATCTTAAACGATAAGGCATGTTTGTCACAGAGCAGTGCAGTCAATAAAATTATTACAAATAACAGACATAGAAATATCATCTTAAGGAATTAATTTAATTTTGGAAGCAGCCAACATTATCAAATGGCTAACAGTTTTGTCAGCTTTAGCGACGCTAGGGGTCCTAGGTCAAGGAATCTTGGATGGAAGAGTAAATCCACCTAATCAAACTGTAACTGTTATATATATCTATATATGATCAAATTCCAATATGCAAAATATTTCTATTCTGTTTCGGAATTTCTTCCACATGTTCCTATAGGTCTAAATAAGTAGAATTCATTGTCCCATATAGATGCATTCTAGTCAGTCAGCTATTATGTTTTTGTGTCATGACGCTTTCACCTAAAAGCAATTTTTCAGTAATGCTTGGTAGCGATGTGCGTCTGAAGCACTATCCTACCATAACCTAGGAAACATTTGTGCCTTTCAGCTAAAATATTATTATCATGTCCAACTTTAGATATTGTAGCAGATTTTAGTTTCATAGCTTTAGGTCTTCTAGCTATTGAAAGAAATCGGGTAGAAATTGGGTGTGACCAGTATTCAACCACATCAAACTTTTCTCATATATACGGTCTGTGTGTATTTTTGATACGGTCGACGATTGATGATAATAGCATTTCCTTGCGTATTGATATATTAACATGTTCTTAACCACAGCATTCCTTAATTACAATCCGGGTTGACGTATGAGACGGTTTTGATATGTTTAAGTCCTCAGGTTCTCTGAAGGATTGCACAAAAGAGACACAAGTGAAGTTGCACACAGTACACATATCTCGATAAGTGTTTTTTCCGAATGAATAAGTACGGTTGATTTAAGTGACAGCCATCCTAAATAAAAAATGTTCTAACTGCATCTCATTAGTGTCTTCAAGTAAGTATGCTTGAATAAGCATCATATTACGAGCATATACCTCACTAGCTAAATATCCGGTTACAATATCATAGTCTATAGAGTGTATTTGTTTAAGCTGTTTAATCAGGTTACTATAACTGCTAATGCCTTGGTATGTCGTAAGGTCTTAACGCCTGAGTAAATTCTTATAAAGGAAAATATTCTACATGGGTCTCATCCCAAAATAACAGTGTGCCATTTCCTTCTTTTCTTTTATATTCGAAATTGAAACAAGAATTCCCGTCACTTGCGTTTCATGGTAAAAGTATGTTTAACTGTGTTTAAGGCAGATACGAATGGCCAATAGTGATCACGATGACAATTCTATAAACACTATCAACGTTAAGTTTAACCATAAAACTATGATCGTTTATCGATCGATCATGTCACACGTAATCTGTTGACCTCATTTTATAAACTAATATTTCTATCAGATTTCAGAAGGTTTTAGGTGGAAACGAACATAAAAAATACTAACTTTCATTTTGTAATATGTTTCAAATTTCACTAGTAAATATGGCTTGGAAAGCCGATGATATACTATACATTAAGGAAGCACACACGTCGCTACTTTCAACTATACACCACAGCTGAACTGCGTCTCCCATACCATGACCGTGTTTATGGGAGATCAGTCATGATTGACTCTGCGCGTAACCGATTACGTCTGCCTTTAAAAAGTAGCATTCAAAATATTTACACATTACAGTCCATAAAAACTCCCTAAATCGCAAATTTTATCTACAACACTGAAACCAACGAAGGAGAATACCATATATCGACGTTCATGTGTACCTGTCTCTCTAGTCAGATATTATAATTTGAACACACATGTAATTCATAAAGATTTAAGAGAGATGTGGTGTTATTTTGGTATGCCTTACCTGTATATATCCAGCCGTGACTATTCCCCAGCTCCCTATACGATTACCGTATCCGGTTATGATCGTACGGTTTTCTGACAAACATTGTCAATAGCTTACATACAATGGAAGTGTTTTAAATTGACTTCGAGGCTGCAGGAACGAATTCGATCATGAATACAGCACATTCTCACCTTTAAATGTGATTCTATAGGGATTAAAAAAACAGAATTAATGAGATATACAAAAATAAGGAAGAAAGAATCAACTTTTATCAATTGTTGTAGTTTCTGTTACCGTTTAGAATCCGTCATTCTATAATCATTTCCCGCTATGATAAGCTTCAGGTTCAAACTGAATTAAGTATTATAGCCGATATAACTCGATGTTGTTGGGGTTTTTTTTTACAAAGACAAAACATGGCTAGAATGTAAGAAATTATATAATATAGTAAATATTCAATTAATCAGCAAAAGACAAACGATATTGTAACATAGAAAGGATATTAAATGAGTTTTCATTTATGAAGACTGTACAAGAGATACAGAAGTGAATAGCACCTTTTCATAATTTAGAGTGAGTTGCAGTCGAGCAAAAACGATTAATTAAACTGCATCATACAGTTGTTTCGTCCTTCTAGGACTCGTCAGTGAAAGTGTTGCTCAAGATTCGCAAGTAAAACTCAAAACCTCGAGACGGGTCTCGTAAAATCTCTTATAAAAGGAATGAAATGAAAACAAATTTAAGATGATTCTTTTCACTTAATTCAGAAAAGTTACATTTAAAGTAGAAATAAAATACCAACATGTCAACATTAGCATAATCTAAACTCAAATTCAATACAAGTGGAACAAAATATGAATAAAAGAATGATGATGACACCCCCATGTAAACCTTGGTCAACGCGTTTAATATCACACGAAGAAAGAGTATACCTCAATTAGCTCACTTTAACGACCGTTACACTTCCCAAATATTTTCATTAATCTGCAATGTTTGAAACCTTGTGTTTATCAGTCAGTTGACGACTTCCAAAATAGTGATAAAGGGACCATGCCCTTGATTATCGTTATAACTGCCACATGTAAACGTCATATGTTAGTGATGCAGGAATGTTGCTATTCAGAAATGACAAATCGATTTCTCACTGGCGCAGCCGATGAAAAACGATATTATTCCCTGAATAACGGACGAATTGTATGACAAAGGCTGAAGTCATGCGACAATGATTTTTAACGATTATTGTTCTCGACTTGATATTTTCTGAGGTTTCGAATTTATTATTTTCCATATTCAATATCAGTTCCGATTTGTAGCACATTCAATTGAAACTAACAATAACAACCAGTGAGAAGCTGATCATGTTCTCTCCTGAACTGAAAACGAGGACGCTCGATAGCCTGTCTGCCGCTTGTAAGTATAGACGCTATCTCGACATTTAAATGTGACCATCGATCTCATTAACAATAAGATGACTAGATTTTCAAATTCTCGTATTATAGTAAAATTCTGCTTTTCAATCTTCGAAATTTAAATGTAATTAATATTTATAGTCATCGTAGCGGCTATGTCACAATGCTCCCAGAACACGTATGGACGTGTTATTCAATTAATTCACGCTCCCAAGAATCATTAATTAATAAATGTATTACATATGTATTAATTTTGTTGGAAAATTCAATTCAAACACCATATTTCAGTAAATCCAAAAAAAATCTCACCCTACCCGCAGGACAATTACAAGCGCCAAATCTCAACCTCCCCGCAGGACAATTACAAGCGCCAAATCTCACCCTACCCGCAGGACAATGACAAGCGCCAAACCTCAACCTCCCCGCAGGACAATTACAAGCGCCAAACCTCACACTTCAGCTCCTTTTATGTGGCATAAAGGCACGTACCCAGTGCTTATCGAACTCGCCAATTAAAAGATGGTCTTTGTAATCTTTTGTCTTTATGCATGTGTGTATGTACTACATATATTTACATGTATAACTCTATTCTTAACTACAGTTAAATTATGTTTAAAGATTTTTCGGATAAAAAAATCAAGTCATGTACATTCAAATATGCATTGATTGAATGGCCATCGACAAACCTGTTGAGAATATTTGAGAATAGGTCACTTTCCAAAGGTTAGAGCAAATAGCAATGTAAGTTATATTGTCCGTCATCCATGTCTGTAGCAATGTAATCACTCGCTGTTGTATTAAAATATGTTGCAATTGTTTATGCTGATTAGCCGGAAAGTTAAAGACTAATGAAACAGTTAACACAAAACAGACTACAAAGCCTTACTTGTAACAGTAATACCTATTAATCCTAACCTGTAACAACTTGTAACAACACTACCTGTGGCCAGTGCTGATGACATCTTTTCAGCACAATTGTTTAGATTCAGATAAAGTCTGTCCTGTCGTAAACTTCAGGAAAGAATCCATAATTATTTCTCCTCTAACTTTCGAACCTCCAATCGCCCGATGATAATTCTTCTGTATCCCAAAAACGAGATCATGATGCGTGTGAAAAATTAATCTTAATGATCTACTTTAAAATATACACCTCATAGAAGTAATTGATAATGTGATATTTCTGTATCTGGAGACTCCCCTTGCTAACTAATGATCATCTGATGAGCAAGAATCCACATCGCCAGGTAAAGAATCTAAACGAATCTTAAGGAATTCTCGTAACCACGACGATTTATTAAGATGGTAAAGTATTGTTTTAGCTTAAGCATGTTTTACAACTCAGTGAATTCATCGATATATCAGGAGTTAAGCGTCGTCTACATAGACATTGTTGACATTGGAAATAGCTGCCATTGACAGGCTGAACCTCGATCTGAAAAGAACCAGGGCCAGTTACTCTATATAGCATGGCTATACATTGGAATGTGAAACGGGTATATTGAAATCATCGCGCTGGTGTTGACGAGTCATGTCCTTGATCTCCATTACAGTTGGATATATACTATGGGAATAATCAGACGAATTTATCGTTATTTAAAGATAAGACATCAAAAATATATATGTATCTGAAAGTAAAATTGATGGACTTGGTAAGTCTTTATGGCCATTTATCATTTGCTCTTCGATCAGTTTGGCCTCGTATGGAAACGAGAAAAGTCTACATGATTACAGCAAGCATTCAAATTTATATATCATCCACCAGATTAGTGTTACAGGGGTGGACATATCGCTGTGTCATTGTAGCTTTAGATAATGCAAACACATCAATTGTTTTTGTCATGACTGTTGCTAAATATTTGCTGTCTCACATTTTCTAGAAGAAAAGGTTTTCTTGTTTCCGTTTCATTTCAAAATACACATTTTTAATCCAAAATAAAACAGCATATTTAGATAGAAGACAAAATCACCTATAAGTCTCCAATTTGTCATAGTTTGACATAAGTACAGAAACTGAATACACAGTCTTACAATAATATATGATACAATATTTAATTAGTACACATACTTCTCATCTCACTTTGTACCTTTACATATACTCATGTTTACAAACATTAGTGACATCAGAAGAATGCAATGCGTGTACAGCAAAACACAAACACATCCGTCCTTCTCACCACCACACCCACTCAACCTCACACACACCCTTACTCTCACCTTGACCATCACACACCACTCTCAGTACATGTAACAATATTGACGACACTCCCGACGCATAAATCAGATTAACGTTATAGTTCGTGTACTCGTTTAATCGACCAAAGTGTATTGTATCCCCTCACAGCAAGTAAGTAATCATAAAAGTACATTTAAAAGATGGCTTTGATTTTTTTCTCAGATAACTACAGTTTGAAGGGCTATATTACAAGGATATGTGATAATTACGTCATAGCTAGTCTGATGCTAATGACTTTTTAAATATTTTTTCACCAGATACTTTTTTGAATATGTTTGTGGTATGGTTTTTTTTTTGTTATTTTGTTCAATTTATACTGTCGTTTTTAAACCGTTATAAATCTTAAAGGAAGTTTACCGTACATTCGTTGTTATCTTAAATTTCTTATTTCAATTGCAAAACTTACATCATGAACGTTGAACTACAATTAACTAAACACAGACATGAAAATAACATTATGATTTGTATTCGCACTTTTTGAGTAGAAATAGAAAACAGCTCACATGAGACTTGCCATATGGAATGCGATATGTCTGTACTACCCTCTGTAATGACGGTCTCCCGTCTACCTAGTATAGATTAGCTTTGAAAGTCATACTCATTATCATAATCATACCAGGACGTATTTAGTTCGTTTGATTTATGTCGAACAAAGACTGTGCAGTATTCATTTAACAGGTTGCCTTTTTTCACATTTAAATGGATTCTTGATAGATGTGATTTCAGATTATGCTTTGCGATTTATTTGAATTTATATTTTTATTATTATTTTTTTTTATTTATTTATTTTATTTTTATTTTTTGTCTATTCGTGACGAGATAAACTACTGCACTTTACGAAAATTGCATCTATTCAAAACATACTTCAAAATAAAACGTTTTAAACACACGATGTGTATTTAATGTCTCTCGGTGAGTCTGCTCATAACACTTTCTTTTATTTATACATGCATTGTCTGCTCAAAACACTTCAATAGAATCCAACAAGAATAATTATGTCTGATATCTCCTGTTGCCTCCTGTTAAGCACTATTATTATTTCTTTTATTTCCTCCAAGTGTGAAGAGTTATACAAAAAGAACATATATATATTGACATTGCAGAAAATAATTGTGCGTTTGTACACACATATACACATAAGAAGCATTTTAAATTAATACACTGTAAACAATAGACACAGAGTTTACGTACGCATAATACATATATATAACAACTCCAAAAGTTATGAAAATAAAATTATTTAAGGTAATCCTTACAGTTAAATCCAATACATATTACAATCATATGATTTAAGACATGAATATTTCATTTTGAAGTCAAAATGACCAAACATTACAATTACCTGCAGAGGTTTGTGACTATAGATGAAACGCGGGTCCATCATTTCACCCCCAGAGGCAGTCGAAACAATGGAAGCACATTGGTTCATCCGCCAAAGAAGTCAAAGACAGTTCTATTTGCTGGAAAGGTCATGGCCTCATTTTTCTGGGATGCTAATGGTATTCTGATGGTAGATTATCTGCAAAAAAGGACAACCAATTAATTGCACATATTATGCATCACGTCTTAGTCAATTAATACAAAATATTAAACTCAAGCGCCACTAAAATACATTAGATACATACATTAAAGGTATGTTGTTTTACCAGGACAATTCCCCTGTTCACAAGTCTGTCATTGCTATGGCTGATATTGACGATTTTGGCTTTGAATTGATTGAGCATCTGCCTTATTCGCCTGATCTCGCTCTCTCAGACTTTTTCAGAATTTCAAAAAATTGAAAAAGGCCACTTCCAGTGCCCACTATAAATAAGATGACGGCGTCATAAATGCAATGGACGACTTTCTGAACGGTCAAGAGAAGGACTTATCTAACAAAAAAGAGGCGGAGGGGGCATTGAGGTCCTTAGACATCGCTAACGAAAGCATATAGATACTGAAGGGAATCTTGTTGAAAAACCATGCAATATGTCCGCCAAAAGTAAAACCCTTAAATATGAGGTTCACAACTTATCAATCAGCCATTGTATATACATGTCTTGTATTAGACCTATTCTTCAGGTGCCCTTAAAAGACTCCAACGAGAAGAATTAGGATTGATGTCTTCCCTGTTGCCTCCTGTAAAGCACTATACAGCTATAGAAGTACAAGTACAAAATTATCGCCAGTGTTTACTTCCCTCTAATAATGGTGATTTTCATCGCGACTTCTGTAACCCTGAAAACTTACAACTGCCTAGATGTAGATTAGATATACATTGTTCAAGTAAAGCAAGAATATGTTATCAAATTGTTCTATTCAGGCATAACTTAATATGATATTTGTTATTCGGTTTATTATATATATATACGTATGCAATGTATTGTAAATATACTAATATTGAACGGCATGACTTTTATAAGCATTTTCAGAATATATACAAGTGACGAGAATATTGTAATACAAATTAATGGATACAGTGGAGCCAATTCTTTTGTAGTTAAATTCTAAACAAAGGCAAAAAAAATAGGAAGATGACGTAAGGAAATTATCCTAGATCGCCTTGCCAGTTGTTATCTGTGAAGAAGAATATATGACACGATTGTGTTTGTGTGAGGTGTTGTGGGTGTAGAGATAAGGTATCAAATGTCGATACTTTTTTGTAATCGTTTGTTATTGTTATAACACATGATACCAAAGGACATCAACTGTTTCTTCAAGTTATAGTGACCCAACTCAACATCGATATGATATAGGCATGGAGTCAGAGATATGTACCATACCATTTGTGTTCTAACAAGGGATAGCCCTAGGTAATGGCCTAGCCAGGGTTTCTAGGGAAAGTATACGTTAAAACCCAGGACAAGCAAGGAAACAAGAGAGGAATACGTTGACAACACCGTGAATCTCTCCCTAGAAAATAAAACTTAAAGAACAAATCTTCTGATGTTAAAATGTATTAGTAATTACATGTCGTCTCTTAGACAGCTAAACAAACAATAACCTGAATGAACACAATAACACTATTGTATTACCGTAGTTATAAACAATGTCCGGGTGTAGACAAAAAAAGCTGAGGACATCCAAATGTTGTCATCGGAGGGTCAGTATAACATTGTATTATTAACTAATGTCGTTAGTTACATCAATGCATTCATCTGTCAGGCCATTTATGTAATAAATGGATATTTACTGCATAACCACGATTACAACTGTAATTTATACGGCACTGTACATTAGGTAAGTTTCCTTAGTATCAGGGATGTACAACAGAGTAGTCTCCCTTTACACGGCTTTTGATTCGACCATCACTATTGATGTCCGATATCAATTTGTAACTTAAATCCTATCCTACGACAATTTGACGGACAGTGTAAAGAAAACATATAGATAGCATGGATAACAAAATAAAAATTGCTTTATAAGTCTTTTTATACGAGTTAGATGTTGAGAAACCTTCAACACATATACATACTGTATACATGTGGTGATGCTTATGTTCCCTCTGTTGTCATTAAACATGTGTTTAACTTATCCTCTTAAATCACCTATGTTGTCGTCATATCTACAAATTTTTGGTTACCTTTTGACAATAAAACTTTTTCGTGAATGTTTTATAAAAGACACTGTTTCAAACCTGGTCAATCTACCTTCATTAAAACATCTGTAAGAAATCCTGCATGTTTTGATATCAATCAATTACTTACGTAATTAAACATTACCCCAATACCCACCATAACTAAAATTATGATCCCAAATGGTATCTTTCTCCGTGAGTTGCGAGCACATACTGAAGAGGAGTTGATTCATCTAGATTTCCCACACCTGCTCAACAATACCACATTCTAACAAGAAACAATGTTATCTTTGGTTGATTTAATATATATCATAACCATTTGTTTATTTTCATTGATTCACAGTATGTCGATATAAATGTATATAAATCACAATTCCATAAAGATAGTACATATGTAGCAGTGTGAAAATATATTTGTCTTGAAAAATTAATATAGCTACATAAACGTTTCATCATTCTATCAAAAAAATTAACCAATCATATGGCCTTGATTTTTAATCATCCTCAATCTCGGCCATATTTCATCATACAGTGTCGGTTAAATTTAACAGATTCACTGTAAATATTTCACAGGACAAGGATTTCGAACGGATTCTACGTTTAGTGTATTTACATTAACATTCGGTATCAAACAACTGACTTTTTTCTCAGCCCTGACATCGTAAATAATAGCTTGTTTCCTGACCATTGTTCCATCGACAGCAGTAGTAAAGAGCAGAAGTTTGTCTAACTTTACTCATCTTAACAAGTATAAACGGACGTAACGAAGTCGGAAAACTCGCAAATTCCGCAGCGAGAATGCAATACGTGTTTAAACACCATTTACAAATCACACATAATTAATTACTGATGAAAGTCTAGTTGTTTGTGAAATTATTCACAAATACAATAGAGACATCAAAATAGAAAATTATCAAAAGATTCTCACAAACAAAATATCAAAATGACAAATCACACAGCCATCTAAACACAGGTAAACTATACTGAACAAAATAAGTTAAGGATCATAAACTTGAAACAGTGCAGTTTTACATACAAATAATAATATGATTATATTTTAAATTTTAATGACAGAACATTCATTTTAGTCTTTAATTACACAAAACAAATTCATTTGTGGTAATTGCTACCAAGAGCAGATAACCCTGAGTAACAGCACCCTTGAAATCAAAGTGTAAGAGGAAGTAGAGCAAGTTAATCATGTAGACAAGGAAAACTCATCAAACTGCAATTGGCAGTTTAATAGGCAGTATGACCTCCGTTGACATCAATAACTGCCCTGCAACGTCTGCACATGCTCCTTATTATTCGTCGGTGGCTGATCTGTGGGATGCGCTGCCATTCCTCTTGCAGAGCAATCATAAGCTGTTGGCGGTTCTGTGGCGGATTAGGTCGAGCTGAAACCCGGCGTTGCAAGGTGTCCCAAGCATGCTCGATAGGGTTCAGATCAGGAGAACGACTTGGCCAGTCCATGCGAACGATTGCTTCACGTTGAAGATAGTCGTTGACCACACGAGCACGGTGAGGACGAGCATTATCATCCATCAGTATAAAATCATGGCCAACAACTCCTGCAATGGGCCTTACTATAGGGTGTAGAATCTCGTCCCTGTATCGAACAGCTGTTAAAGATCCATTGTCTATGATGTAGAGGTCTGTATGGAAGTCAACACTGATCCCTGCCCAAACCATCACTGACCCACCACCAAAGCGATCATGCTGGACAACACAGCAGTCTGCATAGCGCTCTCCTTGGGTTCTCCATACCCTCCTCCTACCGTCATGGAAGTCAACACAAAACCTAGACTCATCTGTGAACATAACATTTCTCCAATGACGTAATTGCCAATTCAAATGATGAGTGGCCCATTGATGTCTGGATTGTCGATGACCTCT
Source organism: Ylistrum balloti (assembly GCF_031769215.1). NCBI lineage: Eukaryota > Metazoa > Mollusca > Bivalvia > Pectinida > Pectinidae > Ylistrum > Ylistrum balloti. The sequence goes on from NW_026782240.1 coordinate 80,061, forward strand.
GGATAAAATTGGTCGGACTGCTGGTCTTCTAGCTCGTAAATTAGAGGCATGGAGTCTGTTTCTGATTGTCTGGGATGAAATCCTTAGATTTGTAGCACGCTGAAACTGAAGATTCAAGACAGGAGCACTCAAAAACCGCTGACGTCGTGCCGTGATGCAAATGAATCTGTCCTGTCGGGCTGTCGTACAGCGTGGTCGTCCAGATCTGGGGCGTTGACGGACGTTATTTGTCTGTTGATAGCGATTCCATAGCCTACTAATCACGCTCTGAGAAACATGAAGCTGTGCCGCCACATTTCGTTGAGTTTGACCAGCTTGAAGGAGCCCTATAGCTCGCGCGGCTTCCATATCATTTAAATGTCTTCGCATGATTAGTTTTTCAAGTTTTCGTTACAAATTGATTAAATGTTTCCAAATTCAACTTTTTTTAGCTTAGAAGTAACAGAATCAAAACCTGCAAGATTCCTCTGTAGTAATAGACCAGTCAGTTTTTCACACCACCATAGTTAACTAGAGCGGAACGGCAAGACCTTCAGATGCACGTGCTTTCACCTTTGACATGACTTTAGGTACATATTGGAGAAACTACGAGTGCAATTACCGGCAATACATGATTTGAATTTTTAAAGATATTATGGTCACAATTTATGATCCTTAACTTATTTTGTCCAGTATATTATGAATTATCTCCCTTCTACCAAACATTGTACGATTCTACCTTCAACGATGAATAAAAGATATTTGAGTGTTTTCAGTAAGAATTTTTGTCCGTTACTTTCTTTCGAATCTGAATCACCCTGCTTGCCTAAAAGATTTTTTTTCGTCTGAAAATTACTGAAGGCACTAAAAACTTCTTTTGTCTTTAAGAAAAGGACTAAGATTTTTAACAACTCTGTTCAAAATGATTAAGTTGATGATTTCTCAAAATGATGGGTATGAATTCATCTCGTTTAAATCCTGTTTAATCACCATACATAAAATAATTCTTGTGGTCTGATGATACTATTTATGGCTCATTTGCATTTAAACATAGTGGTGATGGTTCCATTTTCTGTTTAGATGTAAAGTAGAATGGGAGTCATTTTCCTAACCACGTGTGTTTCCTTCAGTATTCAGTTTCCTTCCATAGTATGACCCCGCTCCTTACTTCCGTGTCAATACACAATATATAGCTTAATATACTGTTATGCTAAGCCACAATAGACTAACCAAAGCGAGTTCGATTTAAACTCGTTATAAAACATCGATCACATTATGTACTGAATGATTCGACAGTGAAACAACAAGAAAATACCTACATGTGAATAGAATAATAGTCCAAAATCAAATTCAATAATACGAGGGCAAATTATGAACAACAGAAAAAGTTACACGGAGATTCCTGAAAAAGGACAAAGAGAAAAATACCATGTGTTCCTGAAGAGTAAGCGACGTCTGCTTCATCTGCGACACCCGCCATGTAAATCACGGTCATTCTCAGATGAGAGAAAGGTATACAACATCGGAACAAACACATCTAAAAACGATCATCAAAAACATCCTGATTCATATCGCACAAAGAAACCTCCCCATCATTTTCATCAACATTCCTCTCTCAAAACCCTATGTTGTGAATTTGTATGCCAGTTGTCGACATCTTGCACGAAAATCATGATATTGGGAACAGGCTCCTGAATGTCTAAGATATTACGATCAAACTAAGGTGTCAATGAAAAACTCATGAAATACGCTTCAGTATAGTTCAGAACCATATGTTTGTATCGTCCAACTTATCCAACTTCATATCGCACAAGGACACGAAATATTTCCAAATGGGTTCAAGTAAAGACTGAAGTAAGTGGCGGATAAAGACGAGTCTGTAATGTTTATCATTCCCAGTAGTATGATAGGTTTATACAATGCTTTGTACTATAAATAAATACAAATTAAAATTTTGGCTGGTCTTTGAGTCTTTTGAACGTCAAACGAACAACAAAGTACAACACAGACTATATCATAGAAAAACATGACCAAATATAAACCAAATAGTGTATTGTAATCGAGCACTCTACAGAAATCATAAATAAAAATAAAGTAAGGGTGCAGTTGATATCTTAAGAGGAGTAACTCCATCAGATGTCCATGAAAACCATTTTTATTTGCAATTGAGGTTGTCATATCTAGGATGAATGTTCCAAGGCTAAAAGAAAATAGAAAAATTAACATAGAATTTTTATAAAGAAATTCACCAGAACTGGCATAGTTTACGTAAATCCTTTTATTGTATAAATCTAATAACCTCTTGTAAGTCGGGGTCGAATTATCAAATTGTTTCTCACTACTTATTACAAAACATCAGAACCTCAATCGTTTAAGACAATATCAAAAACAAAAATATACTATCAAAATCTTTTTTTTTTTCAAACAGAGACATTTTTTTATAAAGGACTAAGCTCCTACATTAGATATTATACGATGTACTTATTTATACAATAATGGAAAATGCCGTGTTTTATATGATTTTTATGGTTTTTATAACTTCACACTGGAACAGCAAATCACGTCATCTTATAATCTTGTATTATTGTGATGTTTCTATTATATTTTTTATTAACGGTTATGTGTGAATATAAATGCATTTCCCCAAAATAATGAGATATAATGTAGTAAAAAACAGGAGTTATTTCCCCTTTCTCAAAGTAAGCGTTTCATTTGTATAATCTTCTGAATACGCTATCTATATGTAAGAAGTGGGTTTTTTAATTAGCCATGGTACAGATTAAAATCACAGATCACTTCAGATAATCAAATTTACCCCCTAAGTATATCTATTTTCTTTCAAGTTAAATTTCAAAAGGCGGTATTTTCGTTTCAAAGAATATATTATTCTTACATGGAAAGTAGTGTAAACAGTCCATTTTAGTTTCATTTAAGATTTCATTCTGAGAAATGCATTAAAAGCTTATTACTTACCAACATTTTCCCTCTAACCATAAGAAAACGTAAATATCGTGGATCTGTTGGAAATCAACTTATAGTATTTTCCCCTTTAACAATAAGTAAAATTTGAATCAGGGTAAAGTGGAAACAGGTGCTCTGACATTCTTGCTAGCCAAACCGCTCTGATAAGTGTGCTTCGTCCAAATGTATTTTACATTTCCAAGTTCAGCCAAGAAAACATCAAATAAATATCACGCATTGCATGCAACATTACTTGTCTTCAGAAATGTATTCATTTTGGAATATACATCGTTCATATTCACGAACCGCAAATAGATGTTGTAAAAGATAGTGTCTAATATACAAACGTAAACTCATTGTAAGATGATTTCTAGATAAGGTACAAACATATGTATCAATATAAACCATTAAGACACATGTTTTCTGAAACAAGTTGGAGGAAATATGAAAAAAGGAATGGTATTTCATATTCTTTACATTCTATTTGACGGTTGCCATTAGTGATGCATTACCTATTCCATGAGCCGTCCTCTTGTCTCCTCCTTTAATTTGACGGTTGCCATTAGTGATATATTACCTATTCCATGAGCCGTCCTCTTGTCTCCTCCTTTAATTTGACGGTTGCCATTAGTGACATATTACCTATTCCATGAGCCGTCCTCTTGTCTCCTCCTTTAATTTGACGGTTGCTATTAGTGATATATTACCTATTCCATGAGCCGTTCTCGAGAAATAATCCCTCCCCCATGTAACCTCTTTGACGTACAAATCTTCAAGACTCTAGATGGTTCGTTTAATGTGCTTTGGCGGAGTTATGATATAGATATAACGTTAAACGGATATAGATTCTGTGTCTTACGAATTAAATGTATTTGCAATGTAAATTTCTTGTAAAAAATTGCGAAAAAAGTCTTTAATTTCGGATCTAAAATATGAAATATTGGCTTACTTTTTTCATGGACTGAATGACGACTTCTGTGTATACTTTTTTACCTTACGTGAACAGGCGTGCTGCGTGGTACATTGATAACATCACTTTGGCACAGCATCCATGCATATCCCCGCTACCATTTAACCGCCAATTTACTGATTGTTTGAGGGTTCATTCAGTCAATAATTCGCCACTATGAGGGAGGTAGTGTCGTCAAATTGATAGCGTTAATGATTAGAAATGATTTGTGATATAATTGACGTCGACAAAAATAGAAGATCGAAAGCTGTTATAGATTAGTTTATCGTGTTTTTCTCAATCTAAGTGACTGTGAAATATTGAAAGCAACAGTCGTAATATATAAATGTTGAATGATATAAAAAAGACGATGTGACTACTGATCTCAGTACTTATAGTGAGAAAAAAAGACCCAGAACAAAATTAAAACATCTAAATTTTGTAGTTTCGGGGAATCATCGTTTGCTTATAACTCACTAAACTGCCATAGAGATCGGTTTGAAAATAATTAACAGAGGTGGATGAGAAAACAATGAATATTTTGTATCCATAATGAAAACTAACATTGAACTTGTTATGACTGTATGACTAGATGATTAAATTTCCAAGCGAGCAGTAGTTAAATGCATCATGTTGAAATAAAGCGTATTGTGTAAATGTAAACTCTAAAGTATGTTATTGATTATAATTTGTAGTACACATTAAGAGACGTCGGAAATCTAATGGTAATTAATCAGAAATGTTAGGCAATGGTTCTATCACTGCCTTACGGTACAGATTTCGTCCAGAAAGGTTAATAGTGATGTCTATTTCCCTACCCTGATAGAAGTATTCACTAATTTCCTTTGTCCTATAATGACCAAATGTGAATTCAATGACGTCATGGCAAGTATTTGATAACAGCACATGTATTTTTTTTTTTTTTTTTTTCATTGATGTACGTTAAATTTATAATAGAAATATTTCTACACTCACTAAAAGAGAGCCCAAATCAAGATTATGAGCAAAATTAGCGACCAAAGTGCTAACATTTTAATTCATTTAAACAAATAGGGTCATGGATCGACCTCCTAACTCTTAAATACCTTAATAATATTACTGAAAATATTACATTCGATCAAAATGTACTCTCTCTACTACAATATATCAGCCAACACAAGTAAGTTGTTTAAAAAAGAAACACAAATCGCAAGACGCTTCTGATATCTCCGTCAGAATGTCTACCCTAATTAATACTTCAAATATACATGTATTTCTAAATCAAACGTGTTACGGCTGTGGCCTCCTCCACAAGCTTGAGACTTCCATACCTCAGATTCAACGCAAAAGGAACTGCCGTTGAAGGATAAAAAAGTCAGTAATTCCTTCGACGTGAAAGACGACGGCTATATCATACTTTAAAATGAGAACGAATGTACATAAATGTGCCTTAAATAACTTTTTTTTTGTAACGGATGCATCAAATCTGTTAGCTCTGTATCATTTTAACTTGTCCATCATTTTAGCTATAGACATGCTGACAATAATGTGAGAGACTATGTAAATAATTTCGCGTTAATGACACTCAGATAATGTTTTGAAACATTTTGTTTACAGATAAGCGTGAAGTGAATAATACAATTATGCTTGCGCCTATCAAAGACATCTTATCTTGTGTTTCTTTTTTAAAATATTTCCGTAAAGAAATAACCTATATTTTTCTTTCTTTTCACATTTAAATAAAGCATTAAAAGTTTTGTTTAGAAATATACCTGAATTGCATAACAGTTCTTCTAGCACCTATCAAAAACATTCTCGTGTTTCTTAAGGATAATAAACAAGCCTTTTTCTGACATTTTTCTGACAGATTGCGTAAAATACGACTATGTTACATCGAAACATCCATTTACATACCACTATGTTTGCATTTTATCAGAATTTTTTTTAAAAGTTTATCAGTTTTGGTTTCGTGCAGTGAATAACAATTTCAAATATAAAAGTACAAACATATCTTTTTAAGTGACAGGGTAACAAAACATCTCATGCGAGCATCCATTCGAGAACTGTGGGAAGAAATTCATTATATTAACTATAGGATCAGCATACTCAGCAGCTAACATGTGTTATAGATAACAAAACGTTCATTTAACATTAAGCCTGTCATTATTATAACAGTAGTTCATTTCAACCATGGTGTAATCATAAGCCAATACTAGATTCATCGTGTCGTCAATTGTACAAAAGACAGACAAGTGAAAAGCAACTTTAAAATACAACTTTAGATTTAGATGAAACAGACCCATTAAATGGATCATAACTGCATCAAACAGCTGTTTCGTTCTTCAAATGGCCTAATTTTGAAGCCAAGGAGGCGAAAGTAATCCAAAGAAATTTCAAAACCAAGATGGGAAGGTATCCATGCATTATTCAAATTATTTCGTAATTTTCATATAGCTGATAATTGTTAATAATGTCATGTTTACAATATGAACCGTGACACTATTCTAATGAACCCTGGGTGAATAAAGGTTCATCATTAGTGTCTACCTCAATATCGAATACTGTACAGAAACACACAAATTTGGTATTAGAGCCAAACAATGAATTCAACAGCCGTTTCCTCCTCCTAGGACTTACTATTGAAGAAAAGGCCATACTTTTTAAGCTGAGGAGTCAACTGAAGAAAAGTAAGCGAATAAACTGACAAAATCCAAAAGGGGAAGTTTTTATTTTCAAAAATCCGGAAGCGTCATCATATTCTAAATCACTCCAAACGCAGTTTACTCATTACAATCGTAGCGTAAGCATACGCAAGCAAATAAAAATCCAACATGTGAACAGAAGTATAACCCAAACTCAAATTATTCCATTAAACTAGGGCAAAAATACCAAGAAAATAAAATATCAACATAATCATAATCGAAACTCAAATTCCATAAAACTAGGGCAAATTATGAACAAAAGAAAGATTTACAAGGAGGTTCCTGAAAAAGTACAAGGAAAATAAGACTAGGTGTTCCGGAAGAGAAAGCGTCTTCTGCTTTATGAGAACAATGCATACAACAACTGAACCGACAGGCAAACGAACGTCCAGTTTGATATCACACAAAGAAATCAGTTATTTCTCAAAGTGATCACTATAGCAACCATGAAACTTCCTCGTAATTTTCCTCAACCTGCATCTTTTGAGCCCCTGTGTTACGAGTCTGCCAGTCAGTTGACGACTTCTTGAATATCGTTGAATATCGAATCAACTGCGACATGTAGACACCATAAGTTGGAGATGCAGGTATATTGAAATTATCACTCTTGTCATACAGCTCGGTGGTTGTCCTTGTTGATTTCCTGTTAGAGAAAGACGGAGATAAACGGCTGATTTAGTGCTTTGTGTCCTTAATTTCTGATTCTGGTGAGAAAATATGATGGATAGAGCAATAATTCCCTTGTTATATAAAGACAAGACGCAATTAACCAACCGAAACTAAAAATTGAGAACTGAGCAAGGTCTTTATGGCCTGCTCCCGATTGCGAACTATCAATATCATACGACATTAGATGCTAATGTGAAAATCAAGTATTCGCGTCCACGATTCATAAAAAAAACACGATATAGTCTTTTAACATTTCAAACTCAAATATTTATATCTTCTTGCAATAGCTGGTACTTATGATAATTATAAAATGTCTCCATGTTAGCTTTATTACATCCTTAGTGTAGGCCTGTAATGTATGTTACATACCAAATAACATTGCATGTGATTTATTGATAATAACTGTCAATGAGACATTATAACACCGTGTGTGATTATAATTTCTACATACACATTTCATGGTAAATTCTAGTTTTACCAGCTTCTGTACTTACATGTAAATGCGTTGATATTTTGTATCAAAACATGTATTCATTACAATGTCACATTTTGGCTTATCACTTATGCAAAATGTAGTCAATGTTCAAGTCATTTTAGACAATAAGATGACTTTACACATTTAGAGGTTGCATTTAGACGAAACAATTGAGACCATTGATAAAGAGCAGAAATCACTTCAAATTTGACACAGAAATGTCCGTTTATGCCATATTTGCCCGGAAAATCGATCACGTGATAAAAAAAAGATCTTAAATACTTTTTCCAATTACGATATTTTGCGTGATAAATCAAAACCATCAAGTTGCCCAAATGATGATCTTTAAACAGAAATGTGGCTTGATTTCCATCAACCACTATGCACTTACCGCAGCACGCACTGAGAACAACTGACCCTTTGAATAGAATTAGAAATATTTTGACCGACAAAATATCTTTTCTAGCTTTCATATGGAATAAACATAGTACTGAATGGCTTGAAAAATCAAATATATTTAACAAGCATATGTTTTAATGGTTAAACGAGCAGGAAACGAAAAACGCGTTGCACAAAATACAATTTTCATCATACGACATAAGATCAAATCTGTTCTTCAGTGTATTTCATTTCCGGTTTTTGGCTTAGGGAAAACCTGTCCCATTTTTAGTTATTTATCTATTTATTTATTTATTCATTTATTTATCTATCCAATCACTACTTTCTTGATGTCCGCTATAGAGGTCTTACGGCTAGTCAAGAGAACAGAAGCGATAAATTTGACAATGTATATAAAAGAGTGTCTGCACATAAGTCACTAATTCGTTGATCTAGATTAGCCATCCTTGATAATTATAACGTTCAAACTTATAGAAAAAGGGAGATATCTACAGATTGTATACAAATGGAAGAAATCGTAAAAGAGCGATATAAATTATAATACATTTGAGTACATTGTACATATGCTTAACATACATAGTAATTTATATAACCAAGAGTATGCAATGATATGATACAAAACAATAAACAATTCATATAGTTGTAATGTTCATTCAGACATCAGTTTCCAGTCTCTTACCTCTTACTTGGTCTTTGTGCATAAGCAGTACAGTTTTTTCTAATAAAACCGCTACCAAGCATGTCCCTCTCCATCGCACTCCCTCGTTCCTCATTTATCTGTGTGTGTGGTGGGGAGGTTAGAGTGAGTGAGAGAATGTATGTGTGTGGGGGGTGAGTGTGTTGGAGGGTGAATATTTGGGAGGTGAGTGTGTGTGTGTGTGTGTGTGTGTGTGTGAGAGAGAGAGAGGGTGTATGTGTGGGGGGTGATTATGTGTTCATGAGAGGGTGATTGAGTGGGGTTAAGTGTGTGTAAATGAGGTTGTATGTGTAGGGGTGAGTGTGAGTATAAGAGGGTGTATGTGTGGAATTGAGTGTGTGTATGAGAGGTGTATATGCGGGGATAAGTGTGTGTATTTTAGGTTGTATGTGTGGGGGAGATGTATGAGAGGATGTATGTGGGGGGTGAGTGTGTGTAGGAGAGGTGTGTGTGTGTGTGTGTGTGTGTGTGTGTGTGTGTGTGTGTGTGTGTGTGTGTGTGTGTGTGTGTGTGTGTGTGTGTGTGTGTGTGTGTGTGTGTGTGTGTGTGTGTGTGTGTGTGTGTGTGTGTGTGTGTGTGTGTGTGTGTGTGTGTGTGTGTATGTGTGTGTGTGTGTTTGTGTGGGTGTGAATGTGTGTATGAGAGGGTGTATGTTTGTTGGGGGTGAGAGTCTGTATTAGATGGTGTATGTGTTGAGGTGAGTGTGTGTATGAAAGGTCGTATGTGTGGGGGTGAGTGTGTGTATGAGAGGTTGTATGTGTGGGGTTGTTTGTGTGTATGTGAGAGGGTGTATGTGTGGGGTTAAGTGAATATGTGAGAGTGTATGTGTTGGGTTGATTGTGTGTATATGAGGGTGTATGTGTGTGGGGTGAGTGTGTATATGAGAGGGTGTATGTGTGTGGGGTGATTATGTGTGCATTATTGGGTGTATTTGTGGGAGTGAGTGTACATGAAAAGTGTATGTGGGGGTTGAGTGTGTATGAGAGGGTGTATGTGTGGAGGTGAGTGTGTGTATGAGAGGTTGTATGTGTTGGGGTGAGTTTGTGTATGTGAGGGTGTATGTGTGGGTGTGTGTGTGTATGTGTGGTGTGTGTGTGTATGAGAGGGTGTATATGTGGGGGGGGTGATTATGTGTGCATTTGAGGGTGATTGGGTGGGGTTAAGTGTGTGTATATGAGGTTGTATGTGTGGGGGTGAGTGTGTGTGTCAGATGGTGTATGTGTATATGTAGGGGTATGAGTTTGTGTATGAGAGGGTGTTTATGTGTGGGGGGAGGGTGAGTGTGTGTATGTGACGGTGTATGTCTTTTTGGGGGGAGTTCATAAGTGTGTGTAGGAGAGGTGTATGTGTGGGGGTGAGTGTGTGTATGTGAGGGTGTATTTGTTGGGAGGAGGTGTGTGTATGAGAGGGTGTATGTGAAAGGGGGAGGTGTGTGTGTGTGTGTGTAGGAGATGGAGTATGTTTGTTTTGGGAGGTGTGTGTCTGTGCGAGAGGGTGTATGTGTGGGGTGAGTGTGTGTATGTGTTTATGTTTTCTGCTTCATGTCTTGTTGTAAATGCATGAGTTGAATAATAACATGTATATTAACGTTACTCATTTCTACTTGCACGTATCAGTGTTGAGGAAAGCCTCTTACTGTGGGATGAAGGCCAGGGAAAACCGACGTTGTCTCCGTACACGTGGATGTGTGTGTCTCGTTAGTAAAAATATTTCAAATGTATTCTTATTTAAAACACTCATCAGAGAAGCTGTGAATCAGGCAGCTCAATATTATCATTTTCTTGACCAACTTGGGCTCACTTTTAGGCGACGCCTATATATCATAGAGTCGTCATGATGACAATTACATGATCATGAATGACTGTTCGTTTCTATCGTCCTTCACTCTATTTCCCAATCAAGGTCATCTGGAGTTTTTATATACATTTGACATTGTCAATGTACATTGTAGGCGTCAAACACATATATCAAACCTTGAAAACATAAACAGCAAACATCCTTCAGAACGCCCACTCAATTTCTAGAAATTATCAAATATCGTCATCTCATGATGATAACGTAAACCTACACCTTGCACTCGTAACCATTCACACCTACCTGTAAATTTACACTTACCTGTAAATTTACACTTTACCTGTAAAAACCATAAAATGTTGCCGATAACAACGTAAATAACTTTTTCTAACATTAAAACTTAAGTACTATCAAATTAATTTAGTTCATATTCAAATAAGCTCTTCTTAGCCGTAGTATTCTAGTATGTTCAGTATGTTTTGCACTGCTTCAGCATCTGGTTTCATTTTGAGAATCTAAAAATATTGAAATTTTGTAAACACACATTGTACAAATTGTTGTCGTGACGTTCAGTGTGCTTCTCCTTTTTACGTATCGCTCAATTATAAAAGTGATTATTTATATTAACTATCGTGCTATTCTAGTCTTGTTTGAATATTGAACAACATCTCACAACAAGACTGTAGTAACCTGTTAACATATTTCAATAAAAATTAGCGTGGTATATATTTATTCTTTTACTATCACTAAAATGAACATCAGTATGGCGACATTTTGATTTTTTTAACCGACAGGCCTGTGAGTCAAAAACAATCCATTCAGAACAAACATACAAGTTGTAGATTTTTTTTTAAATGCACAAAATGGTACGTTCTGGGTGGGTTTGTTTATCAAAAATATATTTTAGAAAATACGGGAATTCTGAACATATCAAAACTAGATATAAAACAGATATAAAATCAGTTCAAACTCTTTGACTTAAATTATCGGATGTACTAATTGCAGAAACAATTTATCAGCTGGTTATTATATTACGAGCAAAACATTAGTTAATGCCCTATGTTAGCTGCCTTACATGTTATGTACTGAAATGACCAAATAATCATTTATATATGGTATGGTAACAGCTGACTGAAATAAACATTTAAATGCTTTCTGAACTTAAAGTAAAATGTTCACTTCATGCCAACAACGTTGTAGAAGAATCCAGTACAGCGTGTTTGATCTACACCGGTCATAAATTATATATATCATTTAATGTATTCCTTATTCATTATTTAATCTGTCAATTCTATATTTATGAAATCATTTATTAAGTATTATACTGCTAGGTCGGATTTCAAGAAAAAAGATCAAAACATATTTTTAAAATATTGAAAAAGATCAGCATAAATAACATCTTTCAATAAGAAAAAATACAAAGAAAGTACGAATACGTGAACAAACCCTACCAAACAGCAGTATAGTACTAGGCTATCATGTATACAGGGCCTAAAACAATCACACGTTGTGTTATCGTTGACCTAACATGGGTACGTTTTTAAATATCTCCAGTGTTTCGTTTGTCATTATCGAGTAAAAGGGAATAAGACACGTAATGCAATACTTAAAAAATCACCAGTCGGCTCTTAAAGCTACTCGTGTATATAACTTGCATTATAATCCTATTTTTTGTGCAATGGATAACGTCAACAATAGTTTTAAATTAGTTTAAGAGGTTAAGGTTCGGCTTTGTGTGGTCCTTAATGCCTTCTGTTTTAGATATGCTATCGGTATGAGCTCTGTTCAATATGTCGACGTTGCATATATTTTCATAATGTGTTGATGCTTAACACTGCTCTCTTCATTGATTCAATAATAAATCTGAGAGGCTGATATTTTCATAATCCTTAATGTCATTTGTTCTTGAGCAACTTGTTCATAACAAAGGCTCTCAATGTATATGTAGGTTTTAGTGCATTTCTTTTGTAAACTGTATATTTAACAGTAGCGGGCATTTATTATGAGTGGTTAATTCTATATATGAGAATCAATACCATTCAGTTTTCAAATTTCATAAAAAAAACCAATTTAGTAAATGTTTTCTAAACATAATGACGCGGATTTATACCAAATGATACACAATCGATTTTCAGTAACCGGTTTTTGCATAAGTATCACAACATGTCATAGAAATATTTCATAATCGTAAAAGCCAAAAATTACTTCAAGTATACACTAAAGCCTAAACATCTATAGGAGTTGACATCATGCATTCTAAACTACAGTATTGATAATATTGTGAAAAGTAAATGTTATGTTTGCGGGGCAACCTTTTCAAGAAATTTTCTATCATTCTTATGATTATATAACATAATTTGATCAGGAAAGCCGTTTCAGAAACAATTTCATAAAGTTGAAGTTAAAATAACAAGGACTATTGTATGTACGAAATGTTACACAAGGATATGGGACACTTAAGTCGTTTACCTCACACGTGACCATGTGGTGTGTTCTGACATTGTACGTTGACGATGAGGTATGTTCCGACATTGTAAGTAGACGATGTGGTATGTTCTTTTCGATGTGGTTTGTTTTGACATTGTGTATTCGCGATGTGGTATGTTCTGACATTGTAAGTTGACGATGTGGTATGTTCTTTTCGATGTGGTTTGTTTTGACATTGTGTATTCGCGATGTGGTATGTTCTGACATTGTACATTGACGATGTGGTATGTTCTGACATTGTACATTCGCGATGTGGTATATTTGACATTATACGTTGACCATGTGGTATGTTCTGATATTGTACTACTACGATGTGATATGATTTGACATTATACGTTGACCATGTGGTTTGTTTTGACATTGTTCATTCGCGATGTGGTAGGTTCTGACATTGTACATTCGCGATGTGGTTTGTTCTGAAAATGTACACTGACGATGTGGTATGTCCTGACATTGTACACTGACGACGTGGTATATTCTGACATTGTACATTGACGATGTGGTATGTTCTGACATTGTACATTGACGATGTGGTATATTCTGACATTTTTTATTCGATATGTGGTAGTTCTGATATTGTGCATTGACGATTTGGTATGTTCTGAAAATGTTCATTCGCGATGTGGTATGTTCTGACATTGTACATTCTGTTCTGACATTGTACATTGACGATGTGGTATGTTCTGACGATGGTATGTACATTTGACGATGTGGTATGTTCTGACATTGTAGTTGACGATGTGGTATGTTCTGACATTGTACATTCGACGATGTGGTATGTTCTGACATTGTACATTGACGATGTGGTATGTTCTGATATTGTGCATTGACGATGTGGTATGTTCTGATATTGTTCATTTGCGATGTGGTATGTTCTGACATTTTACTTTGACGATGCGGTATGTTCTAACATTGTACCTCTACGATGTGGTATGTTCTGATATTGTACCTCTGCGATGTGGTATGTTCTGACATTATACGTTGACGACGTGGTATGTGGTATGTTCTGACATTGTTGACATTCGATGTTATGACATTGTACGTTGACGATGTGGTATGTTCTGACATTGTACATTGACGATGTGGTATGTTCTGACATTATATTGTGGTATGTTTGACGATGTGGTATGTGTACTTTGACATTGACGATGTGGTATGTTATATTGACATTGATGTGGTATGTTCTGACATTGTACATTGACGATGTGGTATGTTCTGATGACATTGTACATTGACGATGTGGTATGTTCTGACATTGTACATTGACGATGTGGTATGTTCTGACATTGATGTGGTATGTTCTGACATTGTTCATGACGATGTGAAATGTTCTGACATCGTACATTGATGATGTGAAATGTTCTGACATTGTACATTGATGATGTGGTATGTTCTGACATTGTACATTGATGATGTGGTATGTTCTGACATTGTTCATGACTATGTGGTATGTTCTGACTTTGTACATTGACCATGTGGTATGTTCTGATATTTTACGTTGACGATGTGGTATATTCTGACATTTTACTTTGACGATGTGGTATGTTCTGACATTTTCCATTCGCGATGTGGTATGTTCTGATATTGTACATTGACAAAGAGGTATGTTCTGACATTGTACGTTGACGATGTGGTATGTTCTGACATTGTACATTCGCGATGTGGTATGTTCTGACATTGTACTTTGACGATGTGGTATGTTCTGACATTGTACATTCGCGATGTGGTATGTTCTGACATTGTACTTTGACGATGTGGTATGTTCTGACATTGTTCATTCGCGACATGGTAGGTTCTGACATTGTTCATTCGCGATGTGATATGTTCTTATATTATTCATTCACAATGTGGTATGTTCTGACATTGTTCATTCACAATGTGGTATGTTCTGACATTGTTCATTCACAATGTGGTATGTTCTGACATTGTACTTTGACGATGTGGTATGTTCTGACATTGTACATTGACGATGTGGTATGTTCTGACATTGTCCTTCTACGATGTGGTATGTTCTGACATTGTTCTTTGATGATGTGGTATGTTCTGATATTGTACTTTGACGTTTTGGTATGTTCTCATATTATACGTTGATGATGTGGTATGTTCTGACATTGTACTTTGACGAAACGTAATGTTCTGACATTGTACGTTGACGTCGTGGTATATTCTGAGATTTTTCATGACGATTGGTATGTTCTGACATTGTTCATGACGATGTGAAATGTTCTGACATTGTACATTGATGATGTGAAATGTTCTGACATTGTACATTGATGATGTGGTATGTTCTGACATTATACATTGACAAAGTGGTATGGTCTGACATTATACGTTGATGATGTGGTATGATATTACATTGTACATTGACGATGTGGTATGTTCTCTGTACTTTGACGATTGTGCATTGTACTTTGACGATGTGGTATGTTCTGACATTGTCCTTCTACGATGTGGTATGTTCTGACATTGTACTTTGACGATGTGGTATGTTCTGATATTATACATTGACAAAGTGGTATGGTCTGACATTAAACGTTGATGATGTGGTATGTTCTGACATTGTACGTTGATGATGTGGTATGTTCTGATATATTTTACGTTGACGATGTGGTATGTTCTGATATTTCATTGACATTGTTCATTCGCGATGTGGTATATTCTGACATTTTTTTTCATTCGATGTGGTATGTTCTGACATAGTACATTGATGATGTGGTATGTTCTGACATTGTTCATGACGATGTGGTATGTTCTGACATTGTTCATGACGATGTGGTATGTTCTGACATTGTACTTTGACGATGTGTATGTATGTCATTGACATGGTATCTGCGATGTGGTATGTTCTGACATTGTACTTTGACGATGAGGTATGTTCTGACATTGTACATTTGCGATGTGGTATGTTCTGACATTGTACTTTGACGATGTGGTATGTTCCGACATTGTACTTTTGCGATGCGGTATATTCTGACATTGTACCTCGACGATGTGGTATGTTCTGACATTGTACTTTGACGATGTGGTATGTTCTGACATTATACGTTGATGATGTGGTAGGTTCTGACATTGTACTTTGACGAAACGTAATGTTCTGACATTGTACGTTGACGATGTGGTATATTCTGATATTGTGCATTGACGATGTGGTATGTTCTGACATTCATTACGTTGACGATGTGGTATGTTCTGATATTGTACATTGACGATGTGGTATGTTCTGACATTTGCGATGTGGTATTTGACATATGTACATTTGATGTGGTACGATGTGGTATGTTCGATTGACGATGTGGTATGTACGTTGACGATGTGGTATGTTCTGATTGACGATTGTACTTTCGGGATGTGGTATGGTCTGACATTGTACCTTGACGATGTGGTATGTTCTGACATTGTACTTTCGCGATTTGGTATGTTCTGACATTGTTCTTTGACGATGTGGTATATTCTGACATTGTACTTTGACGATGCGGTATGTTCTGACATTGTTCTACTACGTACATTGACGATTTGGTATGTTCTGAAAATGTTCATTCGCGATGTGGTATGTTCTGACATTGTACTTTGACGATGTGGTATGTTCTGATATTTTACGTCGACGATGTGGTATGTTCTTCGCGATGTGTTTTGTTTTGACATTGTTCATTTGCGATGTGGTATGTTCTGACATTGTACTTTGACGATGCGGTATGTTCTGATATTTTACGTTGACGATGTGGTATGTTCTGACATTGTTCATTCGCGACATGGTAGGTTCTGACATTGTTCATTCGCGATGTGATATGTTCTTATATTATTCATTCGCGATGTGGTATGTTCTGACATTGTTTTTTGACGATGGGGTATGTTCTGTGATTGTACATTGACGATGCGGTATGTTCTGACATTGTACCTTCGCGATGTGGTATGATTTGACATTATACGTTGACCGTGTGGTATGTTCTGACATTGTTCATTCGCGACATGGTAGGTTCTGACATTGTTCATTGACAAAGTGGTATGTTCTGACTTTATACGTTGCTGATGTGGTATGTTCTGATATTGTACATTTTGGTATGTTCTGACATTGTGCATTGACGATGTGGTATGTTCTGACATTGTACTTTGACGATGTGGTATGTTCTGACATTATACGTTGACGATGTGGTATGTTCTCATTGTACATTCGCGATGTGGTATGTTTTGACATTGTTGATTGACGATGTGGTATGTTCTGACATTGTACTTTCGCGATTTGGTATGTTTTGACATTGTTCGTTGATGATGTGGTATGTTCTGACATTAAACGTTGATGATGTGGTATGTTCTGATATTGTGCATTGACGATGTGGTATGTTCTGATATTGACGATGTGGTATTATTACATTGCGATGTGGTATGTTCTGTTTGACAAACGATGTGGTATGTTCTGGTATGTTTTGACGATGTGGTATGATACGTACGCGATGTGGTATGTTTTGACATTGTTACGTTGACGATGTGGTATGTTCTGACATTGTACTTTCGCGATTTGGTATGTTTTGACATTGTTCTTTGACGATGTGGTATATTCTGACATTGTACTTTGACGATGCGGTATGTTCTGACATTGTACTACTACGATGTGGTATGTTCTGACATTTTTCTTTGACGATGAGGTATGTTCTGACATTCTACTTCTACGATGTGGAATGTTCTGACATTGTACGTTGACGATGTGGTATGATCTGATATTGTACATTGACGATTTGGTATGTTCTTTGCGATGTTGTTTGTTTTGACATTGTTCATTCGCGATGTTCTGACATTTTTCATTCGCGATGTGGTATGTTCTGATATTGTACGTTGATGATGTGGTTCTGACATTTTACTTTTACGAAACGTAATGTTCTGACATTGTACGTTGACGATGTGGTATATTCTGATATTGTGCATTGACGATGTGGTATGTTATGACATTATACGTTGATGATGTGGTATGTTCTGACATTGTACTTTGACGATGTGGTATGTTCTGACATTGTACATTCGCGATGTGGTATGTTCTGACATTGTACTTTGACGAAACGTAATGTGCTGACATTTTACTTTGACGATGTGGTATGTTCTGATATCTTACGTTGACGATGTGGTATGTTCTGATATTGTTCATTCGCGATGTGGTATATTCTGACATTTTTCATTCGCGATGTGGTATATTCTGATATTGTACATTGACAAAGTGGTATGTTCTGACATTATACGTTGCTGATGTGGTATGTTCTGATATTTTACGTTGACGATGTGGTATGTTCTGATATTGTTCATTCGCGATGTGGTATATTCTGATATTGTACATTGACAAAGTGGTATGTTCTGACATTATACGTTGCTGATGTGGTATGTTCTGACATTGTATTTTGACGATGCGGTATGTTCTGAAATTGTACTTTAACGATGCGGTATGTTCTGACATTGTCCTTCTGCGATGTGGTATGTTCTGAAATTGTACTTTGACGAAACGTAATGTGCTGATATTTTACGTTGACGATGTGGTATGTTCTGATATTGTTCATTCGCGATGTGGTATATTCTGACATTTTTCATTCGCGATGTGGTATATTCTGATATTGTACATTGACAAAGTGGTATGTTCTGACTTTATACGTTGCTGATGTGGTATGTTCTGATATTGTACATTGACGAAACGTAATGTTCTGACATTGTGCATTGACGATGTGGTATATCCTGACATTATCCTTCTACGATGAAGTATGTGCTGACATTATACGTTGACGATGTGGTATGTTCTTCGCGATGTGGTTTGTTTTGACATTGTTCATTCACGATGTGGTATGTTCCGACATTGTACTTTCGCGATGTGGTATGTTCTGACATTATTCGTTGATGATGCGGTATGTTCTGACATTGTACTTTGACATTTTGGTATGTTCTCATATTATACGTTGATGATGTGGTATGTTCTGATATTATACATTGACAAACTGGTATGTTTTGACATGATACGTTGGTAATGTGGTATGTTCTGACATTGAACGTTGACGATGTGGTATATTCTGATATTGTGCATTGACGATGTGGTATGTTATGACATTATACGTTGATGATGTGGTATGTTCTGACATTGTACTTTGACGATGTGGTATGTTCTGACATTGTACATTCGCGATGTGGTATGTTCTGACATTGTACTTTGACGAAACGTAATGTGCTGACATTTTACTTTGACGATGTGGTATGTTCTGATATCTTACGTTGACGATGTGGTATGTTCTGATATTGTTCATTCGCGATGTGGTATATTCTGACATTTTTCATTCGCGATGTGGTATATTCTGATATTGTACATTGACAAAGTGGTATGTTCTGACATTATACGTTGCTGATGTGGTATGTTCTGATATTTTACGTTGACGATGTGGTATGTTCTGATATTGTTCATTCGCGATGTGGTATATTCTGATATTGTACATTGACAAAGTGGTATGTTCTGACATTATACGTTGCTGATGTGGTATGTTCTGACATTGTATTTTGACGATGCGGTATGTTCTGAAATTGTACTTTAACGATGCGGTATGTTCTGACATTGTCCTTCTGCGATGTGGTATGTTCTGAAATTGTACTTTGACGAAACGTAATGTGCTGATATTTTACGTTGACGATGTGGTATGTTCTGATATTGTTCATTCGCGATGTGGTATATTCTGACATTTTTCATTCGCGATGTGGTATATTCTGATATTGTACATTGACAAAGTGGTATGTTCTGACTTTATACGTTGCTGATGTGGTATGTTCTGATATTGTACATTGACGAAACGTAATGTTCTGACATTGTGCATTGACGATGTGGTATATCCTGACATTATCCTTCTACGATGAAGTATGTGCTGACATTATACGTTGACGATGTGGTATGTTCTTCGCGATGTGGTTTGTTTTGACATTGTTCATTCACGATGTGGTATGTTCCGACATTGTACTTTCGCGATGTGGTATGTTCTGACATTATTCGTTGATGATGCGGTATGTTCTGACATTGTACTTTGACATTTTGGTATGTTCTCATATTATACGTTGATGATGTGGTATGTTCTGATATTATACATTGACAAACTGGTATGTTTTGACATGATACGTTGGTAATGTGGTATGTTCTGACATTGAACGTTGACGATGTGGTATCGTCTGACATTGTACTTTGACGATGCGGTATGTTATGACATTGTACTTCTTCGATGTGGTATGTCCTGACATTTTACTTTGACGATGGGGTTTGTTCTGACATTGTACTTCTAAGATATGGAATGTTCTGACATTGTACGTTGACGATGTAGTATGATCTCATATTGTACATTGACGATTTGGTATGTTCTATGCGATGTGGTTTGTTTTGACATTGTTCATTCGCGATGTGGTATATTCTGACATTTTTCATTCGCGATGTGGTATGTTCTGATATTGTACATTGACAAAGTGGTATGTTCTGACATTATACGTTGATGATGTGGTTCTGACATTTTACTTTGACGAAACGTAATGTTCTGATATTGGACGTTGACGATGTGGTATATTCTGATATTGTGCATTGACGATGTGGTATATTCTGACATTATCCTTCTACGATGTGGTATGTTCTGATATTGTACATTGACAAAGTGGTATGTTCTGACATTATACGTTGATGATGTGGTTATGACATTTTACTTTGACGAAACGTAATGTTCTCACATTGTACGTTGACGTCGTGGTATATTCTGAGATTTTTCATTCGCGATGTGGTATGTTCTGATATTGTACATTGACAAAGTGGTATGTTCTGACATTATACGTTGATGATGTGGTTCTGACATTTTACTTTAACGAAACGTAATGTTCTGACATTGTACTTTGACGATGAGGTATGTTCTGACATTGTACATTTGCGATGTGGTATGTTCTGACATTGTACTTTCGCGATTTGGTATGTTCTGACATTATACGTTGATGGTGTGGTATGTTCTGAAATTGTATTTTGACGCAACGTAATGTTCTCACATTGTACGTTGACGTCGTGGTATATTCTGAGATTTTTCATGACGATTGGTATCTTCTGACATTGTTCATGACGATGTGGTATGTTCTGACATTGTACATTGATGATGTGGTATGTTCTGACATTGTTCATGACTATGTGGTATGTTCTGACTTTGTACATTGATTATGTGGTATGTTCTGATATTTTACGTTGACGATATGGTATGTTCTGACATTGTACTTTGACCAT
Organism: Ylistrum balloti; assembly: GCF_031769215.1. Taxonomy (NCBI): domain Eukaryota; kingdom Metazoa; phylum Mollusca; class Bivalvia; order Pectinida; family Pectinidae; genus Ylistrum; species Ylistrum balloti. The sequence goes on from NW_026782240.1 coordinate 101,403, forward strand.
GCGGTATGTTCTGATATTTTACGTTGACGATGTGGTATGTTCTGAAAATGTTCATTCGCGATGTGGTATGTTCTGATATTGTACTTTGACGATGTGTTATGTTCTTCGCGATGTGGTTTGTTTTGACATTGTTGATTCGCGATGTGGTATGTTCTGACATTGTACTTTGACGATGCGGTATGTTCTGACATTGTACTTCTTCGATGTGGTATGTCCTGACATTTCACTTTGACGATGAGGTATGTTCTGACATTGTACTTCTAAGATGTGGAATGTTCTGACAGTGTACGTTGACGATGTAGTATGGTCTCATATTGTACATTGACGATTTGGTATGTTCTTTGCGATGTTGTTTGTTTTGACATTGTTCATTCGCGATGTTCTGACATTTTTCATTCGCGATGTGGTATGTTCTGATATTGTACGTTGATGTGGTTCTGACGTTTTACTTTTACGAAACGTAATGTTCTGACATTGTACGTTGACGATGTGGTATATTCTGATATTGTGCATTGACGATGTGGTATGTTATGACATTATACGTTGATGATGTGGTATGTTCTGACATTGTACTTTGACGATGTGGTATGTTCTGACATTGTACATTCGCGATGTGGTATGTTCTGACATTGTACATGCGCGATGTGGTATGTTCTGACATTGTACTTTCGCGATTTGGTATGTTCTGACATTATACGTTGATGGTGTGGTATGTTCTGACATTGTACTTTGACGATGCGGTATGTTCTGATATTTTACGTTGACGATGTGGTATGTTCTGAAAATGTTCATTCGCGATATGGTATGTTCTGATATTGTACTTTGACGATGTGGTATGTTCTTCGCGATGTGGTATGTTCTGACATTGTACTTTGACGATGCGCTATGTTCTGAAATTGTACTTTAACGATGCGGTATGTTCTGACATTGTACTTCTGCGATGTGGTATGTTCTGAAATTGTACATTCGCGATGTGGTATGTTCTGACATTGTACTTTGACGATGCGGTATGTTCTGAAATTGTACTTTAACGATGTGGTATGTTCTGAAATTGTACATTCGCGATGTGGTATGTTCTGACATTGTACTTTGACGATGCGGTATGTTCTGACATTGTACTTTGACGATGTGGTATGTTCTGACATTGTACATTCGCGATGTGGTATGTTCTGACATTGTACTTTGACGATGCGGTATGTTCTGACATTGTACTTCTGCGATGTGGTATGTTCTGAAATTGTACTTTGACGAAACGTAATGTGCTGACATTTTACTTTGACGATATGGTATGTTCTGATATTTTACGTTGACGATGTGGTATGTTCTGATATTGTTCATTCGCGATGTGGTATATTCTGACATTTTTCATTCGCGATGTGGTATATTCTGATATTGTACATTGACAAAGTGGTATGTTCTGACATTATACGTTGCTGATGTGGTATGTTCTGATATTGTACATTGACGAAACGTAATGTTCTGACATTGTACGTTGACGATGTGGTATATTCTGATATTGTGCATTGACGATGTGGTATATCCTGACATTATCCTTCTACGATGAAGTATGTGATGACATTATACATTGACGATGTGGTATGTTCTGACATTATACGTTGACGATGTGGTATGTTCTGAAATTGTACTTTGACGATGTGGTATGTTCTTCGCGATGTGGTTTGTTTTGACATTGTTGATTCGCGATGTGGTATGTTCTGACATTGTACATTCGCGATGTGGTATGTTCTGACTTTCGCGATGTGGTATGTTCTGACATTATTCGTTGATGATGCGGTATGTTCTGACATTGTACCTCTACGATGTGGTATGTTCTGACATTGTACTTTGACATTTTGGTATGTTCTCATATTATACGTTGATGATGCGGTATGTTCTGAAATTGTACGTTGACGATGTGGTATGTTCTGACATTGTACATTGACATTTTGGTATGTTCTCATATCATACGTTGATGATGCGGTATGTTCTGAAATTGTACGTTGACGATGTGGTATGTTCTGACATTGTACATTGACGATGTGGTATGTTCTGACATTGTACATTGACGATGTGGTATGTTCTGACATTGTACATTGACGATGTGGTATGTTCTGACATTGTACATTGACGATGTGGTATGTTCTGACATTGTACGTTGACGATGTGGTATGTTCTTTTCGATGTGGTATGTTCTGACATTGTACGTTGACGATGTGGTATGTTCTGACATTGTACGTTGACGATGTGGTATGTTCTGACATTGTACATTGACGATGTGGTATGTTCTGACATTGTACGTTGACGATGTGGTATGTTCTGACATTGTACGTTGACGATGTGGTATGTTCTGACATTGTACATTGACGATGTGGTATGTTCTGACATTGTACGTTGACGATGTGGTATGTTCTGACATTGTACATTGACGATGTGGTATGTTCTGACATTGTACATTGACGATGTGGTATGTTCTGATATTGTTCATTGGCGGTGTGTTCTCTTTTACTTGGTTCAGTGATGTTGTAGTTTTGCAATGGAAGTACGTTGTATTTTGTTCAGACGCTTTGGCACGTTCACTCTCTGTAATTCTCATCTTATTATCATTTCTAAATCTGATAATTTCAACACTTTTAATGACATATTCCCCCTTCGCTAAGATGTCTGGTATAAGGTAATATAAAATGAATAATAAAAGCATAGTTTAGAATTTTTATAACATTTATATCACATAACACCTTTAAGAATTTTCAGAGGTCCATGTTGTGCTTTATGTGTTTCATTGTTAACATGACAAAATGCACCTTTCACGATTTTGAAGGCTGACGCTGCGATTTTTAGTAAAAACAAATTGAAATAGCTTTCTTAATGTGTCATAGACACCATAAAATGCCCATGTAAGAAAATGAGGACGAGTGTACCAATTTAGTCATGTTTAATATGATAAAGAAATGTTTCAATTGTTTTACCTCATCATGTCGTTTGTTTAATAGGTCAAAATCATCACGTACTGTTATTTCATGTTTTTTGTCTCCAAACATTCAAAATCAAACCGCAAGTCATTAACACGCGAAAATATAGAAAATTCCAGTGGCATCTATCAGTATATTACAATACGTTTCATTGTGTCTTCAGAGCATGGAGAAAAAAATGCACACCGATTTTAGATCACAAAATGTATTTATTTATGTGCCTCTAGAAACACAACATGATTTAAGTAACGAATATTATTATGACATCCAAAGTAAAATAGAAAGTCTTAATAACATACATACAAAGGCAAAGCACAAGACGGAAGCAAAATGTCGTATGTAAGATCATTTTATATTTCACTTATATCACCTTGTGCTGTGTGACAAATGTACCCACGGATTTGGATATATCTATTCACTGGTAAAATAAGGTAATTATATATTTAGATTATCGAAGCTCATCGATTAAGAGTGTTTTATGTTTTTAATATTGTGTTTGAATGCTTAAAATTTGATATTCGATGGCAAAGGATTTTAGAATATCTTTCCGCACAATTGAATCCGAAATATTTTTTTTTTTCATAAATATTTGCTTTTGTCGAATATCAAATCAGGCGAATCTCTATTAAGAGACGATAAAGTTCGTTACGCTGTATGGATGAATTAGTTCAGATAAGTACAGAGAAAAAAACTTCATCAAGCCCAAGCTGTGACAATACAAGGTATAACAAGCTCAAGGCTGCAGAACACGTCTGATATATTACACCTGACCTTGTTAAACAAATATATGTAAACATAATTAAGATACACATCTTATTTCACACAACATTGACTATTGAGAATATATCTTCCCTCTTCACTTCCCCCTACCCCTCCCCCTCCTCTTCTCCCAAAAGAAATATATTTAGCAATAACTTACATATGTGATAAGTGGCTCGTTTGAGAGTCACTGACCTATATACTGGACATAGACCTCTCACCGCTTACCTGTGATGGTGTGACCTCACCTGAACAGCTATAGCTCTGAATATACATCTTTCAAACGCTTGTTGTTAGTATCAAACTGTGGCAATCTGTCATTCATTCTCTTTGAAATCTGATTCTTATCGTATAAATCATAATATATTTCACCCATGAAGAGCTACCACAAATGCTGAGAGCACCTCTAAATTGAATTTACGACATTAACGTCAAAACGCACCAGTAATTATAATAAAACTAGAATATGGTGTAGTTGTTTATGAAAAATACTCAGTGACTTGGCATTGGAATTAAAGATACATAAACATTATTAATTTTGAAAAATATGCAAAACAATTAGGTTTAACTTAATATCCATATAACATATCCGTTTATATGAATATTCTTATTTCCCATGCAATGTGACTCTGTTTACATCCTTCTGCAGCATTGGACTGTGTCAATAGATTTGTTACGGTAATATACATAAACATTAATTATGTTCTGTTATATGTTTCCATCGTGACATCAACATCAATATCTGAGTGTGGTAATTTTTCCTATTCGGTGATATATCTCCCTTGTGTTTATGTATTCTATACTTACAATGAATGAAAGCAACAATTTTGTGTAATTGAAATTATTTTACTTTGAAGTGAGGCAATCGTATTTATCAAACATGATATATGGCATAAGAAAATATTTATGGTTGAAGGAAAGGAAGAAAGGGTCAAAAATCAAAGTCACACTAAAACTGTAGAACACGTTCACAACATTCAAATCACGACAAAAAAAACACAAGCAAAACACAAAAACAAAACGTTTATGATTGCCATTATATTTGAATGATAACACGTGGCTCCAATCTACGAGGAACATGAAGATAGGAAGGTATTCTTGTCTGACTGTGGTCAGACAACTTTCTGTCAGAGTTTTCAGATCTGGTTTAAAATTGTATTTGCAAATATATACAAACATAATCAGATACAAGTTAAACAAATACACAGGTTAAGTACTACAGCAAAGGTGTACACATTGACAGCAAATTAGAAAACCAATGATAAGTTACATACCACAAGCTTAACAATCGTTTATCAAATTTTGACTGAACATTTCGTTTTAGCAACATCGTTGTGCAGAACACAGTTCTCTCACTCATACAAGTATTAATATGGCATATATTATGCAGTTTTACGGATACTGGCTCTTCGGGGTGGGACGGTCGGGCAGAGACCATATGAATTTTAATGATAATGAAAAAAAATTTAATTTTAGGAAAGATTGCTCAGCAACTGGTGAATATATCTGATATTCAAATTAATATTTTTTTTATTTATTATACCTGTATCATGTTAAGTGGTTCTATTCATTCTCAGTGTAGATTTGTACCATCAGTATCAGTTGTAATTGACATAACCATTATGCCCATTTCTAAAGTATTTCTGTATTTTTACATTGCTTGGATGCTCGGTCTAAATGGCATAATAATTCGTATAAGCAATAGCATTCACGTAATAACATGGGAGAGGAAACTTACTATATCATCAATTCAAAGTTAATTATGTCTAGACACCTGAGATGCAAATATTTCCCACTAATAGGTTTTCCAATCATAATTCCATAACCTGGTTCTGTAATCCGATAGGAATCTTTTACAGGTGCAAATCACATTAAGCTATCAAAATACCTTGTTGAGTAAAAACTTAAAAACATTTTAAAAATATTATTATATTTAGATATAATAGATTAAGGACACTATAGTTGTTGTTCATCATTAAAATGCTGAATGTGCAATGCTTGTGTTTAAGGTTTGAAAGGTATTATCAGGGACGTCCCTGGTATTATACATGGTTTTATTTATAACCGTGTATGCCATATTCAGTACAGAGAGTGGGCGTGAAGAATGTGTCTATCACACGTCAGACTACCCTGGGGAGCTCCTCTCTGACAAGTTGATCTCATATTACGACTGATCTTGTCTTCACTTGTTATAAGCGTCCCAGCCCTACTCAACACAGCCAAATACAGAAACCCCGACGTCGGGTGTAACGGCCGTGTAATCACAAGGTACATCAGGTACCTCACATACTGACTTTCTAATTATATATCGTATGCGCCTCCCTCATCCAATATTCACCGTAACTATGGCTCTAAATACGTCTGGTCCCTCGTTCCTTTTTTCCTTAAGTAATGTACATTTAATTGGGATTACGACCATATTACGATATAAGGCCATTAAGCGAATGACTAACGATGGGCAGTCAAAGAACAGACAGTGAAAAATCATACCGAATCTTAACAGCGTAATGGTATCATCAAATCAAAAATTCGCCTCAAACTGAACAGACTAAAATACCACCGTAAAGATACACAAAACAAACTAAACAGACTAAAATACCACCGTACAGATACACAACACAAACTAAACAGACTAAAATACCACCATAAAGATACACAACACAAACTTAATAGACTAAAATATCACCATACAGATACACAACACAAACTAAACAGACTAAAATACCACCATAAAGATACACAACACAAACTTAATAGACTAAAATATCACCATAAAGATACACAACACAAACTAAATAGACTAAAACACCACCGTACAGATACACAAAACAAACTAAACAGACTAAAATATCACCATAAAGATACACAACACAAACTAAATAGACTAAAACACCACCGTACAGATACACAAAACAAACTAAACAGACTAAAATATCACCATAAAAATACACAACACAAACTAAACAGACTAAAATATCACCGTACAGATACACAACACAAACTAAATAGACTAAAATATCACCATACAGATACACAACACAAACTTAATAGACTAAAACACCACCGTACAGATACACAAAACAAACTAAACAGACTAAAATACCACCGTACAGATACACAAAACAAACTAAACAGACTAAAATATCACCATAAAGATACACAACACAAACTTAATAGACTAAAATATCACCATACAGATACACAACACAAACTAAACAGACTAAAATATCACCATAAAGATACACAACACAAGCTTAATAGACTAAAATATCACCGTACAGATACACAACACAAACTTAATAGACTAAAATACCACCGTACAGATACACAACACAAACTAAACAGACTAAAATATCACCGTACAGATACACAACACAAACATAGACTAAAATATATACAGATACACAACACAAAAATACTAAAACACCGTACAGATACACAACACAAACTAAACAGACTAAAATACCACCGTACAGATACACAACACAAACTGAACAGACTAAAATACCACCGTAAAGATACACAAAACAAACTAAATAGACTAAAATACCACCGTACAGATACACAACACAAACTAAACAGACTAAAATATCACCATAAAGATACACAACACAAACTTAATAGACTAAAATATCACCGTACAGATACACAAAACAAACTAAATAGACTAAAATATCACCGTAAAGATACACAAAACAAACTAAATAGACTAAAATACCACCGTACAGATACACAACACAAACAAAATAGACTAAAACAGAGTCTTAAACGCATTAAAATATGTTTTCGTGAATCCCTTTCGCAATAGTTGGTAATTACAGATAGTCATTTTGTGGAGGTTTATCTAACTTATAGGTCACGTTTTAATTTACTCAAAAAGGACATAGTTTAGAATGTACACATGTACTTAACGTTCCTATGAATTCACACAATATTGAAAATCGTGAAATTTTAAATTCTGAATTAAGTGCATCTTCCTATCTGATATTTAACATTTTTCAAACAGTTCGGATTTTTTCTGTAGGCCGTAGGCAACTTTTAACAAGTAAGGTCCATTATTATCTCTGACAAGACATAGACGATCGAATCAGCGCAATGATGCAGTTTAATTCACAACCTGACTCTATTGTATCTAATTCTAAATTTGTATTGAAAGATGCTATTGACTTGTGAGCCTTTTGTTCAATAATATAAAAGTAAATGAAAGAAGTTTCTAAAGGTATATAGTATTTTACTACTGGTTTGTCACCATCTTTGATAATAACTGATTTACCTATTGCCCAAAGTGACTTTTCTGGATCCAGAGAGGTGTCACGTACTTAAAAGTTATTATAAATGGTATGTAAATACTACAAATACAATATAAACATTATCACCCTCTTTGACACATATAGACAATAATTGATATAAAACCCTCATTTTCTATTCCTGTCCTTTCTTCCAAAAATTGTGAAAAAATTTAATGCTTCGTTTATTTTATTACGAAATAATTTAGACAATTTGTTCCTAATTCCTTGTTAACTCTGTAAATAACTTCAATCTTCCTGGTATTTATAACATCCGCCATGTTCCAGTCTTCAGTCATTAAATTAAACCCTTAAAACACTCGTGTTTACATGGTATCAGGTGCATTCTTATTCGTGTGACTAGTCGAACAGTTGAACGTATACACCTTTTTGAAATAATACAATTCTTGCATTTTTTCTTTTTCTCGTTAGGTCTCTGTTATATTACCCCTCAGAAGGACGAACCGTTTTTAAGGTGTAGTCTGTTTGATTGTTTGCAAACGCTAATGTAATTCTCCTTTTTCTGGAAAGGTATGTGTCACGTGTACAATTTCTTTGTATGTGAACTGGCCCCTCTTGTATAAAACAGCTCAACTTGAGATTTCCTCAAGTCGAGATTTTCCTCTGCTGATATCTCCTTGAAAATATCTTGTATGAAAATTCCTCAAGGAATTTCAGGACATCCTAGCCGATGCCTTCCTCCTGTTCCTTGAGAAAATTTTATACAAGCCGTTTTTGAGGAGATATCAGCTGAGGAAAATCTCGACTTGAGGAAATCTCAAGTTGAGATGTTTTATACAAGTGGGGCCAGGTCCCCATTTCTAAACAGGTTACAGAAAGACATATTTTGTTGAGAATAAATGTTCCTTGAATCCATTTCTGACTTGGCTTTTGTGTCCTAAACTTCAACCTTGATATCTGAGGAACCTACTTATGATTATGACAAGGTGTGTACACTAGGGGTGTCATTCGTAACTTAAGTAGTGAATGTATATATTTTAGTGTGATGTATGCATGCTGAACCTACAACCAGGCAATGATAGGGTATTAGGGAATATATAAATATGGCATCACCCAAGGAATCAGCACACATCAAATCAGATAAGTAAATGAGTAATGTGGTTGTTAAAATCATATCTACGTCTGACATAATAATTAATAGACTCTTAAAAGTATTTTGTTCATAACATTCCCTTTTCCAGCTGTATATTGACTGCGTATTATACCCGTCTCGACTGACTTCTGATCACAGTTTGGGTTATCTATCGTTTTAACAATATCTATTGTTTTTTTGTTTTTTTTTTTTTTTTTTGGGGGGGGGGGGGGGGAGATTCTATCTTGTAAAACTATGTAACCCTTGATATTTAAAAAGTCCTAGGCGTATTTAATTGGTGTTATCTCCTTCAATATTTATTATTGCACTACAATAATACCCCATACTTATTTTTACAGATATTATATTTTTATTAATGGGACATAAAATTAAATGCAATTTCCGGTAGTGTTAAGTGTTTAAGCGTCCGTGTCACAATTTTTGTACCATTGCTAAAAGCGTGATGTTGCAAGTCAGCTCAGTAAACCACTCATTACATATGTTTTTCGTTCTTAAAACGATCCATGATCAAACAAAAAACATGACGTCACAGACTGTAATTGGGACAGTACCCAAAATGCGTTATCCTTCATCTATTCGATGCATCGCTTAATTTCTTAAATAGACTGAATAATATCTATTTGATATGAAAAATAGAAATACTCTCGACAGATTCGAGCCAATCATATGTCGATTATTTGCATTTTTTCTCAAAATGAATTACAAAATTAAAAAAGCAAAGGCATAAGCTGCAGTAAAGGGCATCCAGCGACGACTCAAAGAACCTGTTTCAAAAATCTACCATAAAATGTTAACATTACAATTTGAAAGGATGAATGACATAAAATCATACGAATGCGTGAATTTATCTTTAAATTTGGAACTATTGAATAGACAACGTAAATACATGCAGGTACATCTGACATCTAGATACTCAAAGAATGAAAGTTTAAGTCCGGTTTTGGTTCCATTGTAAAAATAATTGATATCAAACCAACAAAGCACACCATGCTAGGGATGTTTGCTCAAAAACAACCCTAATTTGAATCCTATAATGGGAAGTTGTTAATCGTTTGTCCAATGTCTAGTGTGTTGCAATTACGGTGTTTAAACATTAACAGGTAAGTCTATATTTAGACGTAAGACTCGAAACTTTGACAGGTTTCATACTTGCACATGCGCGTCCAGACATTGAGAATCCGTACTTAGACATGAGAGTCGAACCTGTGACAGGAGAACCCAAACGTTAATGTCCAAACTTTGACAGGGGCGTTCATACTTAGACACGAGATTCAAAACTGTGGCAAGAGAGCGCATACATAGATAGGATAGGATAGTCGATATTTAGACACGAGACTCCACACTGTGACAGGATAGTCGATATTTAGACACGAGACTCCACACTGTGACAGGATAGTCGATATTTAGACATGAGACTCAAACATTTGACAGGAGAGTCCGTACTTGCATATGAGTTTACGAACTTTAACAAGAAAATCCTTACTTAGGCATAAGAGTCCATGCTTAGACAAGATACATTCAAATGTTCTTAGACAAGAGAGTCCTTACCTAAATATGAGAGTCGAAACTATAACAGGAGAAATCATGCGTAGACCTTAGATTCTAAGGTTTGACAGGAGAGTCCATACTTAGACGTAAGACTCCAACCTTTGACAGGAGATTCGATTCCTAGGTACGAGTTTTGAAACGTTGACAGGAGACTCCATACTTAGACATGATACATAAAACTTTGACGAAAGCATCAATATTAAGACGTTAATGCCCAACCTTTGACAGGAGAATCTGTACGTAGACACGGGACTCCAATAATAAGACTGCAAACTTTGACAGGAGAGACTATTCTTAGATATGAGAGCCCAATCTGTCACAGGAGTGTGCATACTTTATCAAGCGAGTGCAAATTTAGATAAGAAAGTCACATCTTCAACATGAGAGTCCATACTTTGATAGGGGAGTCAATACTTAGACATGAGATTCCAAACTATGACAGCAGAACCATGCTTAGACATGAGATTCCAAACTATGACAGCAGAGTCCTTACTTAGACATGAGATTCCAAACTATGACAGCAGAGTCCTTACTTAGACATGAGATTCCAAACCGTGAAAGGATATCGATACCCAGGCCTGAGATTTCAAACTTTGACAGGAGACCCTATACTTAGACGTTGATACTCGAAACTTTGACAGGAAAGTCCATACTTAGACATAGGACTCCAACCTTTGACATGAGAATTCATATTTAGATATGAGAGTCTGGACTGTGACAGGAGAGTCCATACCTAAACTCGAAAGTCCAAACTACGACAGAAGAGTCCATACATAGACATAGGACTCCAACCTCTGACAGGGGAGTTGATGTTTATACATGCGACTCCAAACTTTGATGAGAGGGTCAATAATTAGACATGAGACTCCAAATATTGAGAGTCCATAGTCATTAATGTCCAAGCTTTAATAGGAGAATCCAGACGTAAACATGAGACTCCAAACTTAAACACGAAAGGCCGTATTTTGACATGAGAGTCCATACTTCGATATGTGAGTCCCGAGAGATTACAGTATGATGGGAATATCGCCGACTGGGAACCTTTTGTTTAACTTTATACAACACCCGGCAAAATATGTTTAAATTTGTCAAACAACCCGTGGGCATATTAGCGTGTGTTGGAATAAAGTTGAGACAAAAGTATTTGTTGGAGTCAGCTTTTTTTCCTAACATTGTATACACCTACTCATGCGATAGAACATGCGTGTGAAACCTTGTGTATTGCCGTGACAATGGACAGCTTGTTAGTATACTGACTGTTGACAGTAATGGTGTAAAATTCAACTTTTAAACGAGGTCGTGCAGCTGAGAGTTATCAATTGAATACCCAGACGTTAGTACCGACAAATCTCGTCTCGTTACAAACATGCGAGTATTCTTATTCTGCACCTTTTTGTCAATTGTTAGTACTTTTATTTGTAGACATGAGATAAGCACGTCACGATCATTGAATCCAAGATACTTGATCCAGTGGGAACGAAGACTGGTAGATATCCGCCTTACCACTGATCCTATCATGACAACTGTGTATTCATTTCTCTGTTTTTTCTGTCAGTGAATAATTGATTGTATAATTACAGACATTAAGATGTAAAAGTTCTCGAACTACATACCGTGTCGGAAATATAACCAGAGGTCTTAGCTGCATCATAGTAATGTAAAAAAAATATTAACGTATCAACAGAAACAGAACTCTTACTCAAAATACGACAAACGATAGTAGTCTATGAATCCAATTTCATATGTACATTTGTATAATGACGCATTCTTAAAATGAAATCAACTATACAATCTTAGTTTTATATAATTTTGGCAGTAGTTTCATAGTGATAGCTTGTAAATGAAACCTTTTCTTGGAATTACAAACTCAAAAGGACATGCCACTGGAACTACTTGGCTGTATAACCTCAGTTGGACCTACCATTAGATCTCTTGGGCTGCATAACCTCAAGAGGACATGTCACTGGAACTACTGGGCTGTATAACCTCAGTTGGACCTACCATTAGATCTCTTGAGCTGCATAACCTCAAGAGGATGTGTCACTGGAACTATTGGGCTGTGTAACCTCAGTTGGACCTACCATTAGATCTCTTGGGCTGCATAACCTCAAGAGGACATGTCACTGGAACTACTGGGCTGTATAACCTCAGTTGGACCTACCATTAGATTTTTTTGGCTGTATAACCTCGAAAGGACATGCCACTCGATATATTGGGCTGCATAACCTCAAAAGGACATGCAACTCGATATATCGGGCTGTATAATCTCAAAAGGACATGCCATTCGATATATTGGGCTGTATAACCTCAAAAGGACATGCCACTCGATATATTGGGCTGCATAACCTCAAAAGGACATGCCACTCGATATATCGGGCTGTATAATCTCAAAAGGACATGCCGCTCGATATATTGGGCTGTATAACCCCAAGAGGATATGCCACTAGATCTACTTTTTGTGTTTACCGTGTAAACTCACAATAAGCCGTGTTATGGTCATGCACGAAAGTGATGAAACGTAAACTTTGTATAACAACATGATCAATATGCCAAAAGGTATTAGCAAAGGTCATTCCAATTTATATTGATAACATGAAAGTACAAACATTGATTATGAATAAAAACAATTTGAAAAGGTTGCAGACATACGAATGCCTTCGTTCTTAAAGCACAAGACGCTTACTCTTCCAGAGCACTAAGTTTCATTCTCCTTGTACCTTTTTATGATTCTCCATGTAAATCCTTTTGTTCATACATTGGATTTGAGTTTTGATTATGATGATATCTTATGTTGATATTTTTTTGTTCCTAAACAGAAACCAATTCTGATTTTAAGTGGACCATAATTGATAGATTAACTTTTCAATGCCAGAAGTATCAACTTCTTGAGTCACATGCAATCTCATGAAAAGAAGATATATCTCAGATTAATGCATGAAAACACAGTGTATATAAATCTTGTCAAGGGTTAAACTGGTAGTATAGCGTCTCATCCTTTACGGAAAACGAACATAGGGAAAAGAAAATCTTTATTGCCTGAACAACCGCATCAGTGGTCTGGTCTGAAAAGGATTTTATAATAACAAACTAGAATCTCAAACCGATGATGCAAATATGAACTGATTTACATAGCAGTAATTAAAGACCTGTAGAATGGCAACTGCATTTTACAGGCATGTTATTTGGGTTCATGTTACCTGTCTGGGATTTACGTCCCCTACCAAATGCTGACTTCACACAAACATCCATTTAAATACTGAATTAAAAGGTTCTTGCCCAAGATCAGTAAATAAGTAAATCATAAAAAGTAGGAAAAGAATATTTAGCTATGACCCAGCATAAATTGTGAAACGTAATGGCAAGATTATTCCATCAAAAACATTGTTTATGGAATTCAAAAAGATGTGCATGGTATATTATATCAGTAGTAATTAACATTGTACATTATATCCACACGCATAGAATGCATTTTACAAGTGTCAAATAACTGTCTTTAGTTGGCAAAAAAGGTTACATCAAAATTTGATTCTTTCCATAACCTGGTGTTTTTTAATGTTGTCAAAGAAAGTCATTCAAGTGTCAAATTAGAACGTAGGGAGGCTTAATGGTTTACTTGCATTAACAATTAGATCGGGATTGCCTCATTTGCACTCTCTCTGTACGTAGGCATCCGGTGACATATCGGGTGTATTGGCGGGGCGATGAACCGCTGTCACAACACATGTTATTTGACCTGAGGGTTTCCCCCACACACCGTCCATTCGATACCCCTCATTGACCATCGTAAGGACACTAAATATCGGATATAGTGGGTAACTATCCATTACACATAACATATGAGTCATTCAAAAATTACAAAAGACTTTCATTAACTATGAGGTACAATAACAAAATGGCGCCGTGAATAACCATATCGGTCAGATTATGTTTTTAATTCACATTATATATAAATCAAGGCACAAAACGATGCAATACACCATACTCACCACAGTGTTGTCTACATTGTTCAACAACGGTTCACAAATATACAAACTACACACATTTAGTATGGACATGCCCTCACAGAGTTTGATTCAGATACATGATTACAAACAATAGACAAATTTCATTTATTCAATTAAGTACAAACAGACTTTATTAACATATTACACATGTAATTACACAGATAAAAGTGAAGGGAAACGAGCAGAAAAGAATACCAACGTTAACCTATATGCTTAAGATGTAGAAAATAGAGCTTGTATTATTGTAGTATAGAGGATTTCAGATATGAGATGTGGAGGGCTGTTTTATCTACTAAAAATTACTTGAAGAATAACACGGATAAAAAGGTGAAAGTGTTAAGATATTTAGCTAAATAAGGACTTTTTCATTTACTCCAAAGATATCTGTTTTTCTTCCAAATAGTCATTTTCACAGCTACTGTAAAGTCTCCTTATCCATCCTAATTTAAGAACAACAAATGAAAGCATTCAAATAAACCATTTTCAGTCCGCCATCACTATATTTATGAACGACGATATTTCTGTTTTACAACTCCATAAAAATTCTAAAAAGTAGAGTGTTCATTTCTTTCATCGCCTCTTTTACTTGGGTTTGGAAGAGAGATAAACAATGATAAAACTGTGATATCGATAATGATTTACAGAATCCTATCAAAAGGATTGAATTTTGTCAACAGTTTGGGACAGTTGTTTAAGTCTACATCAAACTATACACCATATACAGTAACTTTTTTATTGATGCAGATTAATCTCCGGGAGAATTGGGTCTTCAATGTATTTCTTGCTACAGATCCAAATAATTTCATTTTATCTACAGTCATTTTGTTAAGTCAGATATATTTGAAAATCGGTTCAATTCAACGAGATCTTAGTTATTTTTCTGAACCATCTAATACCAGAACCTATCGTTTGTGTAAGCTGATATTAAGGTCAGATATGATGATTACCGAGACAAAACGTGTGATATAAGCTTATCTTTATTTTGTTTTTGTGACATGTATTGTACGACAAATCATATCTTATTATCTTTTTTCTACATTTATTTTCTATTTCATTTTTTATATAAATCTAACATAGACCTGTCGTGTTTCCCTGGTAAAACATTCTTTACTAGCTTGTCATACAAGTGCAGTGAAGCATGGGCCGGTCTCTTATAGCTTTCATATATTCAATATTGCTGGGTGGGACTCAGAATACCGTCACAAACACTATACAACTAATAAAAAGGCGAAAGAGAACACCGTATCACAAATGATATATTGCATGAAGTCTACTGCCAGATATAGTACCAAATCAACAATCACGGTATAATATAAAACTGTGGTAGCGTCTTGCGTGTGAGTTGCGTTGTTGTTGTCGAAGTCATCTTCTACATATAAGTAAGTACATGTAAAGACATGGATGAAATGGTTCAAAATGTAAACTTGAAATATACGAAGTTAAAAATAGCTACAACACACCATATCATTAACAAGAGTCCTACGGGCCTTACGTGTCATCTGACTATAAAGACATAAATATGAATTTGGCCTACAATGAATTGCTCAACTCCACTACAACGTATATAGAAGACATTGGTTGGTTCATACAGACATTTTCTGCAAATTTACAATTGTACTCTTTATATATGCTATTACTCAGGACAAATGGCTTGTTGATAAAACATGCTACAGGCACCTTGGGCCTTTTGGTTATTGCGAAGATGTCTTTTAAAGATTTTAAGACCCTTTGACCTAGAAATCGGGTCAAGGTCATTCAGGTCAAGAAACTTGCTAATGTAAGCAACCTGGGCCGTTTGATTATTGAGAAGAAGTCGTTTAAAGAATTTAACATATTTGACCCATGTGACCTTGAAAATGGGTGAAGGTCAGCGATACCGTGTAACGTTGTGCGATCACACAAATGTGCAAAAGACATAGAAGTAATAGGCTAGTACAAAAGACAAATAAGCGAAAAGCATTTTTCAGTATATTGAAATATCTAAAAATCAATTTGGTTGAAATTGATGTCCAAAATAAACTGGAGAGATGCACTAACCCCCAAATTTCAGCTAATTTCATTATTTTCTGTATTAAATGATTTCTAAAGAACGTCAATAACATATTTGTTATGGTTGATATTATATTTTATTATAGATGTGACTTTAAGCCTAATGATCAGTGAACCTGCATGGACCATAGATCTTGTCTAAAAGCACATAAAGTGAAACCAGATGGGTACAGTAGATGTCTTTACAGTAAGAATGAAAATTTATGATTATTATAAATGTGGTAAACGTTATCAAATATCAAAATCATCAAAACGCATCAATGTTATACTGGAATATGAAGCTAGAATTGTATAAACAAAATTACCATGTTTTCAATGAATATTTTATTTTTATTATTATTTTTTTTTTTTTTTTTTGTGAATGCATCACCATATATATCATTGATTATTTTAATTTATTGCATATCTAATACGTGTATTGACGGTGTTTCATAATTTCCCTGAAAGCATTGTTTTTTGTATACTTTAAAATAAATAATTAACAGCGCTGTATATATAGCAATCACAAATATTCGTATTTGGAATCCTTATCCCATGCCGCATTGTGTGGAGTATCACAAAATAACTCAAAAGAAGTTTTAATATCGTCCATTACGTTAGAAAATACTGCCCCGAGATTTGTTTGTAAAGGGTATCGTGTCATCCAAGTCATGTACTAAAGAATGTTTATGTTTACACTTACAAATAACTAACATTGCATCCTGAAGATATGTCAGGTGATGTGTATGACACAGGATAATGGCTAAAAGACGTCCGAGACAATTGTCAGTAATATCACTTGTGGGTGTTTGTGTCTAGTTTATCAGATAACGTCGGTAAATATAAAGAAACAATATAGAGCGGGAACTATTGCTCAGCTAGCCGTGAGAATCATTTGCTCTGCGTAGCTAGAAAGCACGACGGAATCATCTCCGAAGGACGTGCCATACCCGTTTCTTAGTAGGTTTTGTGTATTATCTTAAACGTACTTTTAGGTCTGTACGGCTATTTTGTTCCGAGTAACATTGTCAAATGGTAACAAAATCTCTCGGAATACATCCGGTCTTATTATGGTTCAAATGTAGACGCTTCATGGTAGGCTATGTTTAAGTTGACCTACATGTTATAAATAGAACAATGTATCAAATTGTTGGGAAAATTTGAAGAATAATATTACATTTTGTGTTAACGATGGCTAACCATTGTGAGCTTACTTCTGGAAACAACGTGCCTAATATGCATCACTGACATTATGTTTTTATCTAAATTGTTGAAGTAATATCCTATCAGTATTAATGTGGATTCATTGATAATTCTTCCGTCTATTTTGTTAATGGTGTACATCCTTTTTCGTCAGCAACAAATGCCTTGTTCCATAGATCAGTCCGGCCAATTCACTTTAGATCAATGCAGGTCGACAGTGGAAAGGTCTTTAGTGGTAAAGTTTGTCTAGTACCATCAATATGACATGGTCAATATCTGTCATGTCCTATAGCAAATATTGGTGAGACATAGACTACCACCATAGGCCAGACTGTGTTGATATTGGTGAGACATAAACTGACACCATGGGTCAGACTGTTTTGATATTGGTAAGACAAAACATGGCACCATGGGTCAGACTGTTGATATTGGTGAGACAAACCTGGCACCATAGGTCAGACTGTGATGATATTGGTAAGACATAAACTGGCACCATGGGTCAGACTGTTGATATTGGTGTGACATAAACTGACACCATGGGTCAGACTGTTTTGATATTGGTAAGACAAAACATGGCACCATGGGTCAGACTGTTGATATTGGTGAGACAAACCTGGCACCATAGGTCAGACTGTGATGATATTGGTAAGACATAAACTGGCACCATGGGTCAGACTGTTGATATTGGTGAGACATAACCTGGCACCATAGGTCAGACTGTGTTGATATTGGTAAGACATAAACTGGCACCATGGGTCAGACTGTGTTGATATTGGTAAGACATAAACTGGCACCATAGGTCAGACTGTGCTGATATTGGTAAGACATAAACTGGCACCATAGGTCAGACTGTGTTGATATTGGTAAGACATAAACTGACACCATGGGTCAGACTGTGTTGATATAGGCGAGACATAGACTGGCACCATGAGTCAGACTGTGTTGATATTGGTAAGACATAACCTGACACCATAGGTCAGACTGTGTTGATATTGGTAAGACATAACCTGGCACCATGAGTCAAACTGTGTTGATATTGGTAAGACATAAACTGGCACCATAGGTCAGACTGTGTTGATATCGGTAAGACATAACCTGGCACCATGGGTCAGACTGTGTTGATATTGGTAAGACATAAACTGGCACCATAGGTCAGACTGTGCTGATATTGGTAAGACATCAACTGGCACCATAGGTCAGACTGTGTTGATATTGGTAAGACATAAACTGGCACCATAGGTCAGACTGTGCTGATATTGGTAAGACATAACCTGGCACCATATGTCAGATGGGTGATATTGGTAAGACATATCCTGGAAGCATACACAAGGCTGAGTTGATATTGGCAAGACATAGCTTGGCTTGGCACCATAGGTCAGACTGTGTTGATATTGGTAAGACATAAACTGGCACCATGGGTCAGACTGTGTTGATATTGGTAAGACATAACCTGGCACCATATGTCAGATGGGTGATATTGATAAGACATATCCTGGAAGCATACATAAGGCTGAGTTGATATTGGCAAGACATAGCTTGGCTTGGCACCATAGGCCAGACTGTGTTGATATTGGTAAGACATAAACTGGCACCATTGGTCAGGCTGGGTGATTTTTTTAGAGCCATAGCCCGGGACCATAGGTCAGACTTTGTTGATATTGGTGAGACATAGACTGGCACCGTAGGTCAGACTTTGTTGATATTGGTGAGACATAGACTGGCACCATAGGTCAGACTTTGTTGATATTGGTGAGACGTAGACTGGCACCATAGGTCAGACTTTGTTGATATTGGTGAGACATAAACTGGCACCGTAGGTCACTAGTATCCATAAGACAACATTTAAGCCTACTGGAATATTGTACATCAGTATCTAATGACAACAAAGCACAGATATGCCTACAGACAACGTTGTACAACAGTATCTATTGACAACAAAGTAAAACAATACTTATTGACATCATTGTCCCTAAGTTGATCATCACAAAAATACTCAATCATTAACAAATACAACAGTTGTATCCGTTAATCACGTGATTGGTGGTATGTATCTCGTGACTAATTGATTTATCAGTATGTCTGAAGACCCCAAAGATTCGCTGAGTATTACGTTCGACTGTTTTGTCCAATCATTACTCTACGTATTTTTCAACAAATACGAAGTAACTCTTACACTAGAAATTTTGATCCTCCTTTAGAAAGGTTTGTAGCTCAACTGTACTTTAGTAACCCTTGGTAATCGTTTGGATTCGTTGTATATGCTGAAGTGTTATTTCAGGACTTAAAACTCCCCCGTTTTACTACAATAGTGCCGTTTTGTTCCTAGACCACTTGGTTGCATCATAGTAAAAAAGTCAAGGTGATGTTTAATCTTCTATATTTTGAACTCTTCATTGAATATTTATGTCCTGTGACATCTAATAACAACAACGATTAATGTTTTTCTGCTTTATTCGGCTGACAACGTATTTCACAAAATGTCAGTAAATCACACGTATTGTTGAACAATTTTATATATTGTTTACATATATATAGCCTAATGGCATAAATATGAAATTTAAAATACATTTACATGTATGATTTTATTAATCATATTCCCCGTATGCGCCCCTGTCCGCGCCTCTCAGTCTTTCTAAAGCATGTTCACTCGGGCAGAAACTAAGCATTGGAGGCTCCATTGCACGGGGATCTATACATTATAATCATATACACCGCCCTCCATTGCCTTGTTGACAACAGCCACACATAGTAATAATCCAAGCAGTAATGAATATTAAAATGAATGTAGTTTTAGGAATGTAGAGTGTCCTGCCGTTGTCTCTAGCCTGACTAGTCGGGTATACGAAGTGACCAGTTGGCAGGCAGAATGGACAAGTCACCTTAGTCATTCTATGAAGCGCCCGGTCGTCCTAGCAAGTTGAAGCCCCATTAGGCCTAACAAAAAGTCTATTTACCTGTGGGACGATTCGTACTCAAAGCGCTGGGCCACTGGTATTTACCTGCATGCTACTGTAGGTCGACAGTCACATAGTCGCTGTTTCTCTCTGACAGTCACAGAACGCATGGTGCTGACACGATGGATTTTACCATGGTGATATCTATATTAGTCTAACGTTTGGACTATAAACAGGTTTTGTGAATACCTGAATTATCAGAGAACTTGAAATACTAGTTTACCAGCTTTACGACACAATGAACGGGAGACCAAACGCAGCTAGAGAGACCACGAAACGACGAACGAACAGGTGAGTCAGTACAACAATGATCATTATTGGCAATTAATATATGTGCAATAATATTTGGACCCCAGATCGAATGGATATATTCTGTAACAGTGTTACATAAAGGATATCTTTGTGGTATATGTTTTCTATATGTTGAGTATGGTGTTACAGTACATTTGGAGTTAGTATCGATGAGACCTAGTGATCGGAAATCGGAAGGCATTCGACAATTTGTGGTTTATTTAACACGTGTTGGTGGTTCGTTCTTTCTGAGATCTGTTAATGCCAGACGACCTCTACATGAAACCGATACAATATATTCCTCGTGTATCGGTTAACGAGCTTGATTGGTATGTAAATTATTGTATAAAATCACAGATCACACCTTACATTTAAATTACGCACAAGTTATTGGATCAAGAAATTTAATCCAACCTGTATTAATGTGTAGTATGATGTGTGTATGTAAATGTGTGTATGTTGCATTCTCGCACCCTACAGGCGATACACGTGCGTTATATTTATTGTACCAATGTATACTATGTGACAGGGAACGAGCTTCAATATTACTTGACATAATTAAATATTCTATGTTGATAATGATTGCCATCCTTTAATAACAAACAGTTGGGTGGTGTTCACGGTCGACAGGTAACCACGTGGTTTTAACAAGTGATTCAGTAACATAAGACATACCCACTTAAATGTTAATGTTACCAAGGCGTTTCAGAACAGTCACGGATCAGTTCTAGATGATGAATCGTAACCATAGATACAGAAACAACTAACATTATCTACTAGTCAACTCGTCCCGTCTAGCACGAGTTATAAAAAAAAGTTACACGACTGGTGAGGGGAGGGGGTGGACAGGGTACAGAATAAAATGTTGACGTTATAAAATGTTGATGTTTATATACATCAAGAACAAACACGAGTGTCCAAATTCTGGAACTATTTGTGACGGTATAATGAGACCGAATACAAAGATCAAAAGCCTTACCAGTTCATCGTGCTTCAATCATTAAGGACATGTATTAGTAAATGTTTCAGAAACAAAGATCAATGATAGAAAAAAAAATCCCTCTGCTTACTAATTTCATCAAACTTCTACCGCTCTGCATTCCATTAATGTTATCTTCTTACTCTCAAACACGGTATAATATTTGAACTAATAAACCTAGGTGTGTAGGCCAGCAGCTGAAACCTGATTTTAGCGGAAACTCGAGGGGCATGTCACAGCAAGAACATCTTATTGTTTTAGCGTGACAAGGACTCTGGGTCGTCCCACTACAGAAATCGATACCCAAGCTTGATTAAATATTAATTGCAATATTGATCTAGAATAATGGCCAATTAACTTCCATAAATGCTCACCTGTTAAAGGACATACTGACTACACATGATAGTGGGTCTATTCTGTAGTACTGTACAGGAAAGAGGCAGTTATGAAATCAGTATTTATAAGCTGTAGAGAACTTTGTTTTCTCTAGAACACACATTTACTACATCAAGTTTAGACAAGGGATTATAGTTTGTGTGATTTGTATAATCCCGTCTTTTGGTGAAGGTACATGTGTAAGGATATTGTCTACAGTGACTGCGTGGCTGGCTAAAACCGGAAGGGAAAGTACACAACTATCAGCGCGAAGTACTTGATAACGAAACATGTTTGCAAAAAAAATGAGTCTGATTTTTGAGAGTTAATAGATTAAAAAATCAAGAAAACATGAGCCATAAAAACAATAATGAAAGCCATGTGATTAGATAAGAAAAGAAATACAGATATGTCAAACTCCATGCATATAATTTTAGTAACTTTAAAATTGTTAACGGGATAATTATTGGTATTATATGTTAATTTTGTAATGAAAATGACGAAAATTACACACACTCAAACATTTTTTAAAAATATATCCCAGTGTATATTCCCACACTAATAGTGCATTGTCTACAGGGGAATATTAATACAAAGAGATGTTTTCTTTCGTCAGCATGAGTACAGGTAACGTTCGTGTGACCTAATCCGACAGGTGAACAAATCGTCCTCACATTGTTGATAACTAGTGACGTGTGTATTGGGGGCTATGTAAATTAGAGTATGACAGGGACTGATGTTTAATGCATAAACTGATTGAAGATGGATCGAGGCTTTTTGTTAAGCAATATATATATGCTTGATACAATCTCGTGGAAAAGACTGTCTGGATAATTCATGTCGATGTGTAGTGGCTAAACTTACAGTGAGTACCTGTGGGTTAAATAAAGGAAACAGATTCAATTGAAGACACTATTTGATAAATTTACCTTAATAGTTCATACACGTTGTATGTCATTTTGATATAAAGAATATAATTCTTTGTGTCCAGATGATAAAGTCAATGGCGGTTAAATTTGACTCATATTAAGGCAATGTTTTCACTGGTTTTAATAAAGAGCCAACTGTGATTGACATTGCTATTTTCTTTACAACATATAACATGTTACTAACGGGCAAGTGCACGCCCATTGAGCGACACTGGTAGAAATAATTGTCTTGTGAAATTTGATTTGAACCACCTGTCAATTTATGTGTATTGCTGATACTGTGATGAACCATATAATACATTATGAAACACGGAAATGAAAAATCCCGAATCCTTCACCTGTCACTGTATAAGGAATTTGATATCAGGTTTCAGTCGAATTCATTCAAGTCCGCCTTCTCCGTTATAAGCTTAATATGAATTACAATGTAACGCTTTATCACTATCAGAGATTGAACATTTTACGTTTCAAATTTTCCAAACCACCACTTTCCTTTATTAAGCAGAGTGACCAAATCTTGATGTAAAGTCAGCTACGTAATGTCGCGAAACAGTTTGTAATAAATAAAAGAACTTATAATGCATACAGTCCGTGGAATGATGGATGTTATAACCCTTCTGAAATCTGAATTGATGATTTGATATCAATAAATGTGAATATTAGCATTAAATTATGATTTTAGAGAAACAATTTTTCTGTCAAGATGAGACGTGTGAGGGAATCCCTAATTTGCACGCTTTTTCTCGATTCATTTTGATTTGTCGAGATCGGTGCTCCCCACGTTTTCAAGTTTTGTTGTATTTACGTTGATAAAGATACTACATTTAATCAAATACAACATTTACCATGATCGTAAAGATGGGGTCACATTTTCTGCTATTAAAGAAGAATTAGTCAAAATCTTGGGGAATGTGTGAAATGATACTACAAGTCTGAGTATCATTTACTTTGAGTTATTAACTCATTGGAGTTGAAATCCATTCCCAGGTGAAATGAATCCGACCACAGAAGTCAGTGTGACTAAATCATTGTTGTAGCATTGTTGAGAGTAAACAGGCATGTCACTATAAAACAGACAATGGTGGTTTGTTTCAGATAAAAAAAATCTTTGTAAAATCTTAAAACATTCAGCTTCTACAATGTGCTTGTACAATATAAGTCCTGATGAGTTTGAAAGTGACTGCGTGAAGATGTAATTAAATTTTTTGATAGCTGGGAATTCCAATGTTAAAAATCCTCGTCATCAAATTAAGTTCGTAACACTCAATCAAATTCCATGTGACACATAATACTACAGTGGGACCTTAATAGATGTGTATGACGCTGTAAGTAAAATATGTAAAACAACAATGGGACAACTAGTGTAGGTGTGTATGACATTGATATTATAAATGTAATACAACAGTAGGATAACTATTGTAGGTGTTTATGACATTGATATTATAAGTGTAATACAACAGTAGGATAACTATTGTAGGTGTGTATGACATTGATATTATAAATGTAATACAACAGTAGGACAACTATTGTAGGTGTGTATGACACTGGTCTATGCATTGTAATATCACCATGGAACCACTACAGTAGGGGTGTATGACACTGGTATCATTCATTGTAATACCACATTTCATTACACGAAAGTGATGTTATACATTTCTTGGGTTTCGATACTAAATTCATTCTTTTACTGCAAGTCACGGTCATATTAATTAATGTTTTCAATATTGGTCGTACACGTGGCATTGATAGGTCACTGTAACCTGCATTTCTGCTTTAATGACCTTGGCTGGATTTGAGCTAAGGCACACTTCATAATCAAAGAGAAAAGGGGGGATATTTCATATGTTTTGAAATATTTAATAGTTTCCATATATATATGTGTGTGTGAATATTTGCGTTATATTAACATGTGTGCAAATATAATTTGTTTCTCTTTGACCTAGTTTCCTCCTGTGTTGAGACAATCTGGTATAATTGACACATGCAAATACATCAAATATACATGTACATGTGATTGAATTTGACAAGATAAGTGACAGGATATTCAGGCCATCGACAAAGTCCTGTGTCGGTACTATCGTCCGATCTCGTATCGGTTTATCTCCCCTGAGGGTTACATGATAGTTTGTACCTGGAGGTGGCGCTAGTGACAGTTCCTTTTAAGATACTGTAAGAGCCCGACGGTGATGTGTCTAATCATTGTTTGTCTATACAACCGGAGAGCTTTCATGTTACCTATTATTAAAGACGATATAATTTCAGCTTCTATTAATAGTTTTGTACGGATTTGTAAAGCTGCAGTTCTCCTAAGGAATTGCCCTACATTGTATAGAATGGATATTTAATACCTGTCCACCTGCTCAGTGTTCAGCCAAATATAGTTGAAAAAAATCAAATTAACACGACAAATGTATTCCGCTAACGTTTTCAGGCCTAACGGTCATATTCAGGTGATACATTATATATATATATAGGAACGCAAATCTCTATTGGTCAATGATTTGTTGGTAAAATAGTAATTAGAACATAAGTGTTAAGTGTTTGATTAACCTTTTTAGTCATACAAAAAATCTCTTCAAAAAAGGCAGAAAGAAAGTCAACACAGTGTACTTTCTAAATTGTTAGATAATTTCAAGGATATCAAATTAGATTTCGCATATCAACAACCCATTTGATGACATCATTAATTAGTTAGTGGTTGATTTAAAACAGTGATTTTAAAGACAACTGGTTAAAATTGAATACTGAATTTTTCAAAACTGACGTAATTTGGATTACAATGCCTCATCTTGTTAACACCATCCTGAAGTCGGCCCATACAAATTTTGCGTTTCGTTGAATTTAGTTATTTCCGTATTTCTGTCCAACAACAGGAAATTGTGAGCGCCGTGTTTCACTTTTCGTTGCGAACAATTATTAAATAAGTACGTATTATATACTTAACACGAATCTCACCAATCATCAGAACGAAATTAATCGTTCGCTGGATACCTGCGCCACATTGTTGTAACGTATTAGAAAAAGTCACGTTGTAAAATACATCAAAATGGATAATACAATAGAAAATAGCTGAATTCAGAATACATTCTGTATTTGTGACCAGTCAGCTAGCTAAGAACGTATATTTAGTAGTTTAAAGTGTACAAGTGTATAAAGATGTAATTTCTTATTCGGTTGTGTAAGTTGAAATATATTTGATATTTTAAAAAAAATGGAATTCTGTCTTTATAATCTGCAAATGAATGAACGAGCATGTTTCTCCAATGGATATTTTCTTTAACTAATCGATCTGACCGTGTCACCGTGGAAGATTTCGCCTGTCATTGTGTCCTTGCGTCGGTCACTACTGGACACCTGACACTTATACCCCGGTCAGAGGAAAGTGGAAAGTGGCCATTACGAGATTTCTATTTACAACCCGTAAACATATACACAGAATCATATAATCAGGTATCACTTGTGAATGGAGACAGAGATGCCCCACAGGGCATGGATTCCAGCACAATCGTATCACCCCTACCGATGTCGTCAAGGGGTCTCCGAAAGGACCGTATCGTTAAGATTAGAATTTCGAGTTAATACAAAGAGACTAAAATGAGTAATTCTATGATTTGAATTGGACAAACTTTGCTTAAGACCTATTACATATATAATACCTTGAACTACAACTCTAAGCGTCATTCGACTGGCCAAAATGGACGACGGCTGTAGCTTAAAGGTCAAGGCGACATGTCTGTACTGATTTGACCAGCCGAAATGTTTATTTTTAATTTTCTCGGACAACAGTCTCCATGTCATGGACGGCTGGTGATCCGGTGTTGTAGTAATCCAACATATGACAGGGGACGACCGTTATTGTGGTAAAGGTAGCAAGCCCTTACACACAAGAAGAATTAATCTTATCTTTCTTAAAGGCGGCAATATTTTGATAGCATTGGAATTTTACTCACAAAGGTTAAATACTGGGTTAAATCTGTTTTACTCGTTGGTGGGCATGTTTTAAGAAAACTTTGACAGTTTATTTTGATCGAAATTAATTATCGGCCCATCACCATAATATCGCACTGACGACCAAAACAATGTTATACAAAACTATAAATTAGTCTGTCCGACCGACACAATGTTATACAAAACTATAAAGTGATCTGTCCGACCAACACAATGTTATACAAAACTATAAAGTGATCTGTCCGACCGACCGATGTTATACAAAACCATAAATTAGTCTGTCCGACCGACACAATGTTATACAAAACTATAAAGTGGTCTGACTGACCGACACAATGTTATACAAATTCATAACACTGATAACGGTCCCGCCAACACAACTTCAAGCATACAAGACATCACGCTTCCCTCAACACTGAACGGCCCGTTTATCAAATACAAGGTTACCCCCGGTAGAAACAATACAGAAGCGGCGTCGAGAAATTAAACATTGTTAAACATTGCAAAAAAATAAAACTTTAATTTCCACGTTTAAAGCTAGGTGTAAAGCTATGGCTTATTTTGAGATTTTACCGCTTGTCATCGTGTCTTCATGGTAACATACCTGTATAATTCCCAAATTTTAAGACCGCTAAAAATGAAGAAATTTAAATGACATAGCTTTTTAAAATGGTGTAATTCCTGTGTCCAAAAAAACAGCTGTCTGCAAAGACATTTTTTTAAATTTTCATAATGAATTGATGATATCATGATATGCTGTAAATTATGTAACATTGCGTTGACTGCATATTAATAAAGAGTATAAATAATTATGTAATGCATAAAATAGCAATTAACTATGAAATCCCCATGTATAATGTACATAGCCTGTATACAAGGTAGTGTCACTGTGTGTTAACTGTAATGCTTTAACACGACAGTCTTGGTTTCACTGTGTGCTAACTGCAATGTATGTGTTTATGAACCATTACAACCTTCCCATCCGAATTTTGACATTTGTTTCGAACGTTTTTGATTTTTCTCACTTCGAGACTTTAAGATTTAATCCCTTTGCATCATTAACGAGTCCTAGAAGGATGAAAATGTACGACATTATTCAATTCATAGTTTGACTCTGCTATATATAACTCTACATTTGGATAAAAAAGTGTTTTTTATTTGTGTGTCTGTACAATCAAAGGGGAGGGTAAGTTTGTAAATTGCAAACCATTTACATCAGTTAATTTGTTTCATTACGTGTAAACGGACATTCACGAACACACGGAATCTGTTTCATTATGTGTAAACGGACATTCTCGAACACACGGATTCTGTTTCATTATGTGTAAACGGACATTCACGAACACACGGAATCTGTTTCATTGTGTGTAAACGGACATTCACGAACACACGGAATCTGTTTCATTATGTGTAAACGGACATTCACGAACACACGGAATCTGTTTCATTGTGTTAAACGTAGTGAAGGTGCACACCGAATGGTTAGTTTCAATGTGTGTAAACTGCAATATGCAAGTCCACAAGAACACGGGGGATTTTTCACCATTGTATGTACTGCACCGTGTTATCTGATTTGCAGTTGTAGACAAGAGAGTTAGTTTCACTATGTGTAAACTGAAATGCAAGAACACTGGGATTTTTTTTCTACTTTAGATGTACACAGGAGATTCATTCTGTGTAAACTGAAATGCAAGAAGAACACGGGGAAATTTGTTTCATTGTGTGTTTTCTGCATACTCACTGTAATGTCTGAAATTCGTCGCTATGATATATTCTAAGTTTTAGTTATAAGCTGCAGATATGCATCGTTTTAACTATCCTGTTTCAATATGTTTTTAATCTTCTTTTATTGACCAATAAAATCCAGAGATATTTCTTTGATACAACTTTATTGAAAGATATTTCTGTCTCCCTATAAAGATTGAAATTCCCTTAAACCTGTATGAACACCAAACACACGCCTACGTACCACAATAGAAAATCATTACATATTTACACGAACTGACTAGACAGTCTGTATTTTACAAGAAACAAATCGAAAACATACCATAACACTTAACACCTCCAGCATCAAAATAGATCATAAAAACTCGTAAGAGGAAATATTTCTTGAATGCACTGAGTCATGTTCAACATTTCATTCCATATCATTACAATTTTATAACTACATTTTTTTTCTCAAGAATATATCTTTAACTGTCTAGATGTTATAATGAGAAAGCATAATCTAGTCGCAATATCAGTCAGTGGAAAGAAGTGCTGTAACCCAAAAGGGATATCATTTTAATGATGATTAAAATATACAGCGTATCAACTACAGGAAGATCGGAGATTGTTGCTGAAGAATAGACAGTTTCACGCACATTAATACTGCACTTAGACATCTGTACAAATTGTCACATGATTTACATCTGTAAGTTGCAAGTCATTTAAAGTATATACACATTATACACCATCTTTATCTAGTTGTGCATATGAAATTTAAGTGATTTATATTCAGGAGATGAAAATCGTCCATAATAACTTATTTAAACGTTATGAGAGTAATGTAATGTCGTCTGACTCGGCTCGGACAATTATTCAGGAAGCGCTATATCCTTACTAACACTACGTGCACTCCAGCTCAGACTGCAGTTTGGATTCTTGTATTGGATGGTAGTGACAACAAACGCGACTAATCAGGAGTATTTTGTTATGGTCCTATAGGAACTGTAATTCTTTTGGTTAATTCGGTTTGTATTTTTTAACGTCTAATCAATTATTTAATGACAGCTTATATGATAAAAACTTGATAGATATTATTGGGACGGCAAACAACTACCTCAATAACCTACCATTTCTATACAACGGAATGTAAAACCAAATACGGTGGATGATGTCAGCATACTAATGTAAAATAAAACCATTGCAATATATGTGCCTCCTACCCCCAAACAACTCCTCGGTTTTACTGGGTATTAAAAGTAGGACAGTTATGATTATTTTGGTTTATTTTTTTACTTTGATGTAAACGTTGGATTGATTATCAGGTACGAGACTGGGTGACGGTGGAGTCTCTCTTAGCTACAGTTGAAACCATCACGTGGTGGGTGTTCATTGTCCGTCCCAGCGTTCACCGCAATTTGAACTGACCATGAACTTGTCAGACACATTATATATACTATAAACTGGGAAGGTGTGAAAAGCAACTTTGTAAGAACCTGTGATCCATGCCGATGTTAGTCTGCTACCTAGAGGCAAACTCTGTCCTTGTGGAAAGCTAAAACCCGAGCTTCACGGTAAATGGTGTACTTTGGGCTAAATTCACCCCGGGTGGTTGACGGCATCTCACCAGCACCCAAGACCGCTAATGAGCAATTCAATCCCCCACTCGATTAAATTTGAACTGGAGATTATGTTGACAGAAAAGCTTGGGAACAGACTGACCCCAGTCTGCTTTGCTCTCCAAATTGTTGGCACTTATACCGAGATTCTATGTCTTTATTGACACTCCGAATAAGGACTATATAATTAAACACCGTTTTGGTGTGGCGTGGACACCGAATGGTCGACAGTTTGTTCAGCACAAATCTGAATTAAACATACTTACCGAAAATGTAAATCTAGGTGGTCTACCCATGGGAAAACGTAGGCGAAAGTGTTTTAACAGGAAGTTCATAATTGCCAGAGGCTGGAGTACTAGCAATTCGAACATCGTATAATGGATTTTCATATGAAACCTTTGTAAAGTAGTTGCTTGGTGTTTTGTTTGTATGTAATCTAGGTCAGCTTTAACCGGGGTCTAGTTTACGTATACCCTGGAACTATTGAACGGACAAAGCTACACATCTGAAATCCTATAATAAGAATTGCATGCCGAGGTGATTGTATTACGTCCCACAATAGCTCTGTTATTATTGTCAAATTCAGTGTTGGGTTTTATAGAAAGTCAATATCTCACACGAATACTGGGTCTGTAGTTGTATTGTTGGCTTACTGACATGTTCTTTTGAGATTCACACATTCTTCCTTTGGAAGCTTCAAGGAACAAGCAAGGGAAGTGAGATCCACGTAAATGTACATGTATGTGTGTTGACTATGTTGGATGTAACACTGTCCCTCCTTCCACAACGTTACCACTTGCCATTGATCGATTGTGGTTGTCACTATCAAAACAATACCAACATGTCAGCACGATCGTAATGCAAACTTGAAATTGATAAAACAAAGTCAATATATGAACAAAGGAAGAATTTACATGAAGAACGCTGTAAAAGCACACGGCAATAAGACCAAATGTTCCAGAAGGATGAGCGTCATGTAAACCTAGGTTAATACAGGTGATTCTCAATAGTCGTCTTCGTCAACATGATTCTCTTGGAAAATTGATATCAACATTTACCGACGACATTTTGCATCTGTCAGAGAAATATTGCAAAAATATTTATAAGTTGATAAAAATAATATATGATTGTTTACGTATTGCGTTATTTATCTATGTTATACAAATATTTCAAGATATTTCATGGCAAGGTTGTTTTCTGTAGTGAAGCTACAAAAACGCTGTCCTTTGATATTCGGTAATGTAATGATGGAGTTTGTTATACACAGGATGTATAACAATGAAATGCTTTGTATATTTTGTTAGCCAAGAGTAATTGTGCGCTGGTGTAAACAAAGCATAGATGATGACATCTTTCTGTTGATATCGGAGTTGTCCCGCTCTGTGTTTATCCCGTGTTTAATATGACATGACTCAATGTATTTACCTACCACGGAACCAGATAGTCAGTAATACACCAACTAAATTATCACCGTTTTATTTTATCTCGTACTCTTTTCACGAAATCTTCACAGAGAGAACTCGCCAGTATTGTATCTATGCTCTAGATCACTGTCTCTTTCTTAATCTACTGAGTTTAACCATGTTGCTACCCTTGTTATTTAGAAAAATAGGATGCGCGCTGTGGCATTAGGACACATACCCTTCATTATTTTAATGCCTCTTTAAGACTATTTGATTTTATTGTCCCTTATTCTGAATTTCCTCATTTTGACTGGTGCCGTCCAAGTCCTAAAAGGAAAAATATCTGTCGCAGTTATATCAAGCATAAATCATATACAATGCATTTCTTGATAAATTCTTATTTGGTGACAGTTATTCATTTAGAAAAAGAAAAATCACGAAGTGTTTGTTCTTTCTTGTCTGTTCGAGAATTTCTGAATATTAATTCTATTGGTGTTTTTGTCCTTTTTCTGTGAGATATAAAATTTCTGTGAAATATGTTCTGTCAAAAACTTTGCTTTATGTAGGTATTCATGGGAGATATTTTTACGTTATTTTTGTTAGATGTACATTCTATACTCCTGGAAATATTTCCTGTGGAATAAATAATGTAGAGGTACAGGTATGTCTGAATTGTATTCTGTGCACGTATTAATGGGAAATCCGTGACAGTTTCACGTGCCCTGCTCACTTGTCACAAGTGAGTAAACAGGCCGGCAGACATCAGTGAAGCTTTGGTCTCATATATAATGCAGACTTTAATATCGTTACCGATTGTTCTCGCTATAAAGCTGTTATGGGCCGCACTTCCTGAAGGTCGTCGCCTATGATTGGCTGGTAATCGATATGTACCTTTCCAGAAATGGCATAGTAAGCTATATAGTTCCATGAATTCGACAGCGCGTGCGATATCTATAATCAATATGTTCATCTATCAATGTTTTACAAGTAATGCTTTCGGCTTTAGTAATATTTTTCTTCAACTGATGAAAGGTGCCCGCGTGAAATGCCCTGTATGTAATGCATTTTCCTGAGGATTTTCATGAATGTCGTTCATCAGTAATTTTGCAGTTCACATTCAGAAAGGCAATGTTTGTAACGTGTGTTCCGTACAGCCGTAGAAAATGTCAACAGGTCATGTTTGACTGGAACAACAGATTCCTGTCCTGTCATGTTCATTCAGATTTTAAGTAAGTAAATATTGCTTCGGATCTTTTAAACGACTTACATAAGCTTGTTTGTTTTATTGATCTATTGGTTACCCTTCTTGTAAACATAATGCTTACGTTAAACAGTTGCTATGGTAATATTTCAGATCCCCAAATTACACAATGGTTTTTATAAACGAAGATCGTTATATAATTATCAGCTACACATAAACCTACCGTGGGACATTTCACCCCCGTCATAATTCATACAAAATCCCTATTGTGATTATTAACTCAGCTCTCTAGAAGTTAGTTCTTCAGTTCTGTTTACCTGCAACCGCAAATTCCTTCAACATACAGTTGTTTCATCCTCCAAGAGCCCGTCAGCGATACTTATGGCCTACAGTATAGAAGGACGCGTATAGGAAGATTGTTCGAAAGACACAAGTGAATAGTACCTGTCAAAATAACTTTGAGTTAGAAAAGTAGAGCCAGCTCATGCATTTAACTGAATCATACAGCTGTTTCGTACTTTAAGGACTTGTCAATGATGCTAAAAGTCCAAATTTTGAAGCAAAGGAAGCGACTGAGGGAAATCCGAAGTAATCGAAAACAAAGTCAATGTCTAGATGGGGTGGTACACTAGCCCTATAAATCAATCACTTCGTAATTTTCATATACATGATCATTTAAGAACAACGTCCCGTGCATATGCATATTTTGAACCGTGCCACTATTCGAATGAATTAAAACGTGGCATGTAATTTACGGCAAACATTGGAGACTAAAAGTCCACAGCAATGTCTACCATCAGCAATCTCAAAGATTGTACAAAAGACATAGAAGTGAATAGAACCTTTTAATTCAACTTTGGAGTTGGATACATTAAAGCCAAACCAAGAATTAAACTGCATCACACAGCTGTTTTGTCCTTCTAAGACTCGTCAGTGATGCTAAGGACATATTAGGTGGCGACTGAGGAAAATCTAAAATAATTGAAGAAATGTCAATGTCCGGATTGGAAGGTACCAGACTTGAAACTCATTTCCCAACTAATAACGAAATGTGGTGTTGTTTTCTTATCTCCTGTGATTAACAGTTAAAAGATTGTTTGACATTATACTTATTTAAAATGATTCGTTATTCAAACGAATCATTTGACTTAACTCTGATTGTAAACATATTCTTGTGCCCCTTAAATGCGAGGACAATAAAAGTGATCGTTTTTATTCCATCTCCACGGACGATTTAAGAGTCGATGTTTTAAATTTGATCACTAATACACATTACTCGTTGATGGTCAGTGTCTCGACTGACCGTCATTGCTTTTCACATCTGGGTTTGGCGCGGGTGTCAATGAAGCAGAAGAAATGTACGCTACTGGAAAAATTTCTCTTGATTATGTTTTTAACGTTCAATAGATGTTCTAGAATGGCAACATTAAGTATGAGTGTGATTTGTGAATGTGTGATTCGTTTAACGTGGGGAAAAATGGAAAAGGTTTCTCGGTTTCATTCAATAGCTTCTTACTGGGATGATGTATTAGACCTGGGAGTATTTTTAGTTTAAAGTTGTGTTATTCACGAAACAGTGAAATAAAGAACTATTTTCCTCTAAAATGTTGGATTTGGACATGTTTGAGATCAACTTTACTGTTCTCTAACACCTTTTATATAATTTGTTGTTTATTCCTGTCGGAAGTGCTCCTTTAAAATCCTTTATTTATAACATTCAAACACGACTTTTGATGTCAGTAACATTATGGTACTGTAAGAATTCATTCTTACAACGATACTATATCTATAATCAGGTTTTAGATTTGGTCACGAATCTCCATTTAACTCCAAGCTTGAGCTAGGATTCCCTAGAACTTGTGTCAGACATTCATATTAAGTCTAAGTTCAACATATACAGTACACCTAGATTGCATGTTTCTACAATGCAGAACAAAATGAAATATCATAGCGTCATATTTTTGTTTATTGGTGCGTGTAGGCGTTTAATTATTATCACTGAATGTATTGTTAACGTCTAGTGAAAAAACAACCCCAAATATTTGGAATGAGTAATGCTTAATAACGCTAACCTGGAAATGTATACCTATTATGTCGTAAAAAGTTACTATGCGTGGTTTAGGTAAACATATTTTTCAGACGTTATGGTGTCATTTTCGAAGTCCAGAAACATTAACTGATTTGTAAACTCCACAAATTTATGTGTGTATTTCAGAGATTGTATAGAAGAGTGATTATCGCATTTTAATACATCATTAGAATAAGTGTCCATTCGCACATTTGCATTTTACCAGTGGACTGAAGGGGCCCGTTATTTTGAAACCCTAATAAAACAAACGTTTAAATGGATTTGTATGGTATGTTGTAATAAGTAAAACCAACCATGGCATTGCTAATAAGAAAGTGTGATGGGGGATTAAACTGAGCGAATTAATATGTATATGTGTACATCACCACCTTTAAAATTGTTGTGGTTAATTTTTTTTTTCTTGAAGTAGCATGATTTTTATCAAATAGGAAAGCATTGACAGGACAGCATTCAAAAAATAAAACCAAATAATACTAGTCATATTCGGTTACCACATGTCTGTCACAGTCGTCATTCACCAAAAAAGTATACTCAGCGATCATTTGAAATTGATGAGGGTGGCTTGCCACCTCTGTAATGGTATACCGCTTTCTTTTGAGTGTAAATTGATTTACATAACTCGAGATATGTTCTTTAAAAACTGTCTATTCTTCTTTTAAATGTGGATCAAGGCTACGCGGCTCCCTGCCACGATGTGAAATCTTGAAGGGTGTTGTTTCGAGATTGGTATCGCTCCCACCGGTACTGAGTACATCTCATACAAATTC
This sequence comes from Ylistrum balloti, assembly GCF_031769215.1. NCBI lineage: Eukaryota > Metazoa > Mollusca > Bivalvia > Pectinida > Pectinidae > Ylistrum > Ylistrum balloti. The sequence goes on from NW_026782240.1 coordinate 137,573, forward strand.
AAAGACAATCAGTACAGGGCGTGCACGATTTAAACGCCCACTCTTTTACATATAATACACCATCGTATTTACAATATTAAACTCGTTTTAAAAGACGTTTTAAAACATGATTTTTTTGGAGTGGGGAACCGCCTTCACCCTGATCAAATAAACTCCTAATATAATTATTTATATTCTTGCTGACTCTCCAGCAATAAGACATCGACTCCCATAGTCACTCTCCATATCAATTTCATGTAAACCATATTTTTTACTCGCGGATTTCAACTATGATCAAACTTCGGAACGATCAAGATAATGCATTTCTCATGTAAGGCAGATCTAGATTAAACTTTTTTCTTTTCTTCATGGATGGTCAGTTGTTGCTTTAATAGTTTGTAGAAAAAGTGTGTCATCTACATGTTATAATATTCACAGGTGTTGTAAGTATGTTTTAAATGTGTAAAACTGGAAAAACACGATTGAGCACATGTGTGAATGGGCTTTAAGCTGTCAAGCATTACTACAGAACTGAGCCGAGAGATGTGGTGGTGAAATATCTCCTGGATATGGCTGATTTCTGTTTGTTGGCTAGTGAATTACATCTTCCCAGAAATGAACTTGAGGAGGAACTGCGGACAGTCATAAGCAGCCTTTGGGGTCTAACGTAGGTATTCTAATAAAAAAAAAAAGTTTGTATCGCATTCTAGTTAACACCATACACACTGTTCCAGTTGTGTTGCAGTGTACGCCTGGTTAACTCAAGTGTATTATCTTGTCTTATATACAAGATGATCACGTTGGAGTGACTCCTATTCTTGAAAAATCTCGAATTTTCGCATTTATGTTGCTTTTTTGTGTCGTGCCTCTAAATAGACTAAAAAACTTCAGTTTGTTTCACCGAAACGTATTCTATGAATCTCCATCAGTTTCCTCGGTGGAACTTTCTCAGGGTAATGCAGGATTTGATTTCTATAAAATGGCTTTGACGTGGTTCGCCCTTACTGTCCTCCGTTTTGTTTCAGAGTACGCTGGGTGTTTGTCGTCTTCTTGATTGTCTCATTGGATTCTGTTGGCTCGTTTGTCGTCTCTTTGTGATTTCTCCTGACTCAAGTCCGTCTTTGATGTCTCCTCTGATTCTTTTGTCTCTGGACTTTTCCATGTTAGTGTTGTATCTTTGGGCGTCGTCCCCCATTCGAAGTGACGGTCTGAATGTTTCAGCGGATTGTTCTGTCTTCGGACTTATCTATTTTTGGAGTCTCCACAATTCGCACTGTTTCTTTGGGCGTCTCTCCTGTTTGCTTAAACGATCATTATTACTTTTCAAGCACTGAATTTTCGATGCTTATTGATATGTTGTGTATTTACATATACCCTATTTTAGTGTTTGCGTTTAACAAAGTTTGTATTTCTTCTTTATCACAAATTTCATTTCAGAATATTTTATTGTCTTGATGTTGATGACAAATGGAATTGGGCAGCAGGCAGAGCCTATGAAAGCCCTCTCACTAATATACAAAGTATATGTATTGTGAGTGGAAAGAGTTCCTTTTGAACCCCCCCCCCCCCCCCCCCCCCCCCCCCCCCCCCCCACCCAAAATGACTACCAGTATCTAAAGTGGTTTATTTTAAGGGGTACCAAGAAAAATTGGGGCATGGTCTTAAAATTAACCCTTTCAGACACTTGTATTATATTTACCAGGTATAATAACCCATTGGTAGCCTCTTTGGGTTTGGGGATCAAAAGGAACTCTTACCTTGTGAGTAATTTCGACCCAGCAGAAATCTTTATATTTACCGCCAATGTTATCCCTTCTTCATTGATAGCGGCTAACTATTCATTATCTCTTAACTAAAATATTTACATCTATTTAAAAAAAATCAAGTGTATTCTAATGTTTGGACTTTTTATATGTACTGACATATTTTCGTGTTAAAAAATGCACGCATACACAACCACATACACATTCACAATGTATACATATTATTAAGTATCATAATGTTACATACTAGTTACTGATTTCATTGCCAAACATGTCTCTGAATTTATTGTGTGTGCAGGTTTTTTTCTCGGGAAATTTCTGATAAGTTGTGTGGTAATTTAATTCAAAGAAAATTGTTTTCTCTCTACAATTACCTTTATCTTTGGCATACCTTGCTAGTTGACGCAATACGATATACAACTCGTCGATATAGCGGTTAGACCAATATGATATGCCACATTATCAATGCTTTGTATTCATAGACGTTATCGGCTGTACTCGGAGTGGATATTTTTGAATAACCAAACATTTAACGACAAATTGTGTTTCTCAAGCTTATTCATATTATCAATAAACTTTCCATAGCAATAATGATTTTTTCCTGACTCAATTTGTATATTGAATTCCTCGATTTGAAATAGTTCATTGCAGGTGTGTTTTGCCCGCCTACCTACACTCAGCCATTGATACAACTGTACTCATAAGTACCCTCATTTGGCATTGATGTGCCTGGTACACTGTCAACCCTTAACAACAGTTCTTAGCATCAGTAATTTCCTTTTGAGTCTACAGAATTATATTGATAGAAGTTCACAGAACATAGAAATATTTATTTGAGGATTTTAATAGAGATATCTTTATGTTATGTGCTCGCCTGTGCACGATATCTATGTTAAATATCGTTTAACTTAACAGCGACTATCAATTATTCAAATCTCTTGTACAAAGAAGCAATTTTAGCAGTAGGTAAAACACACTATCACAGTCGTCATTCATAAGATAAAAGTTAATATAAGCATTTTTTGTTAAACAAGTACCACATTCAATGAGCAGTGTAATTAGATGGTAAAAAGAACGTACAAGTAAACGAATAATGAATAAGATGTAGAATACTACTTCGAGGAAAAGTGGGATGAAGACGAAGGTGACCTTTCACCCCAAAATATGTCATATGTTGGAAAGTAGGATTAGGCGTGCTACTTTAAATGTTAAATTCATGATAAACTGATAAAATGTTATCAGTTTTATTCTGTACCTGGTATTATTTTTTATCACAATAAGACCTGATACCATTAGTATATTTACCCAGCAATATAATGATTTTGAAATGCGATAAAGATACTATCATGATATTCTGCAATACTTTCATGTATAAATATGTATATGCACATTTTTTTTAACAAACTGCAAAGTGTTGTTTGATTGGTCACATCTTCTACTGATGCAGCCATGCGCATCCTGCCACCAGGAGTAACATGGCCCACGCACACATTCAATGTCTAGACATTAACGGGTCTACTGTTAATCGCCTACGTCTGGATCGGTGCATTGTGTATTGTCAATAAACATGGAAAAGGATTGCATTAAAGGCTCTATTCACTACTGTGTGCTCTTCGATTAAAATCAAAGAGTTCTATGACACCACCCTGACACATAAATTATTGAGGTTTAATATTGCATTCCTCAATCCAGCAAAAACATTCTTCAGGAAATGTACTCTTTTCGTTTTAAGTCTTCGGATATCATTACATTTTTTTCTCTGTGTGTGTTTTTTTTTTAATTATGTTTGGAAATTATTTTTTTTTATAACTAAAGACATTTTTTTCTATGTGAATAATAAAACATTTATTTTAGTTCCTAAAATAGATTATATATATTTCAGAAACAAACTTTAGTCATTAATGTTTTCTGTCACGTGTTACATTTCAGAAATGGTCATTAAAGTCATTTCATTGTATATGATTTCCAGAAACATTTAAAATACTTCAAAACTGTACAGAGTATGGAGCTGACATGTTCAATGCATGCGAAAATATAAGTTCATCTGTTAAAGAAAAGCTGTTTTCATGTGGTTTTTTTCATCACATGGTTTTAGACACCTACGCCACAAAATCCTTGTACATACTGTATAAAACACTATACAGCATTGATGGTACTCTTTTTTTTGTAGGAAAATTCAATTACTTCAGCAATGTCAACCCTACCCAATGACATTACCATTTACCGATTATTTATTCGTCTTCTAACGACGCCAGAATATTCAGTTCTTTTCATACTTGTCCAAGCCTCGACGGGTCAATATGGCCCAATGTGGTGAACAGGTAAATACCTCATACAGAGAGGCTGATTAGAGGCCAGGTGATCGGCTTCTGTGTGAGACGAACACCATACAGGACAGTGTGACATGACTTTTTTCTCTCTCCGTATGTGCCTTACTATTTAATCAGAGGGCGCCATGCAGCACCCGATCAAGTTAAGGCCGAGTCACGTGTGGGTTACATAAGCTTTACATTGCCTAGGTGATATAGACTAAAATCACTTGTATATGTGTCATTTCTAACACCTTTTATATTGGTAGTGGGTTCAGGATGACTGGGTATCAAAATTGCAATCGGTTTTATGTGTTGTATTCATTTAAACTCCATATGTTATACGTCGTTTTTACTATTCGGTGCTACCTATGTACTTTCGTTCCATATTGGATTTAAGACTCTTCCCCAATCAAAATTTAGTTCTATTGTTGTCTATGTACAAGGCCCATCGCGAGATATTTTTAATATATAGAATAGTACATGTGTTTTCTTATTATATGTAACATTGATCATATATTTCATTAAACTTGTGTTTTAGTCTACAACAATGCTAAAGAAAATGTAAATTTTCAGATAGAATAGTACAAAATACAGATATATGTTTATTTATCTCCTTAATTGAATATAAGATCACACAAGCTTCCGAAAATTCTTGATTACATAAATAGTGAAGGAAATCCTCGTCAGATCGAATAACAAGTAGGCAATTAGATTTAGCCATGAAAGCCCATAATTCTTTGCACACAGCACGTGTAATGATGAAAACGAGGCCGATGAAATCTACAGCGGGATCTACATGATCTAATAATTCCCAATACTCACGAGATTTATATTTAAAAGAATCATTTTCCTGTCATCGTTGTTTACGTGTAGTGACGATAAAACTGAACTTAACTCACCTTGTCACTACCGTCCCAAATTTTGGACTACTCTTCGTTTCGTTTATTTAGTCTCGTTTCGAATTATAGCGTCACTATTCTAAATGAGGCTTGGGGACGCGCATTTTTACAGGAAAGTATTCACTGGTCGAGCTGAATATTCGATCGCTCAATACAGTTAAGAAAAAAATCTGAGAGCAATGTTTATTTATGAACGTTAGTGTAGCATCATGGCACGCTAAACATGTTTCCTTTTTATGTTTTCGATTTTTGTCGATATAAAAAGGAACACGAACAAAACTTCAAAGGAAAAAATTATTTTACTTTAATTATTGCCTCAGTTGGTCACCAACAACTACACCGTCGCCTGTATTGTTATTTATGTAAACATAAACGATAGGATGGAAAGGTGCGACGATGCCAGAGATTGTAAGATTAGTTTTATGTGCCTAGAGTATGGCCTTGTAACGTAGACAGTATTAGTTATCGCCTTTTATCTAGTTCACAAGGTCAAAACATTCAAAATATTCTTACCACAAGGTCACTTATGTTGTTCGCGTATATACCTTCATATGTCACTAGATGTAAATATATGTAACTCACCACAAATAGGACGAAATTCACCAGTTATGCATGTAAATGACTACCAGATATTCAAGTTTTCTTGTTTCTAAAATGTTTCAATCAATCTTCTATCTCAACTTACAAAATAGGCAAATAATCCATGTGAAAGATGAACTGTCAGAGACGCCTTAATACTCCACACTTCAATATTTAAAGTGATCTAAGTATATTTTGCCTTATTTTCAACGAAAAAGTGTTTGTTGTATCAGATGACTTGCTGACCTATACGTGTTATTTTAAAAAAAGATTAAGAAAATATATTCAATAAAAGCGTATCTGTTCATTATTGAATTATTAATGGATGTAATTATAAATGGATGTGATTATATTGTGTGAACACACGTAACTAATCAGAATTAGGTATCCTAAAACTAAGTCTGAGCCAAGACACATACGAGTTTGTCTGCACCTGATTTTCATTGACGGACTTTTTAAATCACTAATACTACATGCCTTTATACTTTGATTTAATAATTAATTTATTGCAGAAAGTTCGTACAATAGAATAGGACACAAGTTTTACCAACTTACAAAGCCCTCTCCATTACATAGTTTATACACCAATACTTAACAAACAATGTAACAATATATATATATATATAATAATTGTTTTTGATTGAAACGAAAGGGAAGGACTGAAGAGAAGGAACGAGGTTAGGCCATGATACTTTTTTTCAATAGACGTGCTAAACGTGTGTTTGTTTGCTGCTAGGGAGCATATCGATCGGTCTTCTATCCGTATTTACAATACGATGTAGTTGTACTTGTACATGACTTGTTTATTGTAAGGAATGGCTTTACATTTTTTTTTTTCTTACTTTTTTTATGCAAGATTTTCCTTGCGTTGAATGGCTTATTTTTTATATAATCATCTTTCGTTAATGTTTGATTTTATTACTTAGTCAAAAGTACATGAGATTTACAAAATGGCGAGTAAGCTTTCCAGAAGGTACGTGTTTGAACACAACATTCCAGTACGTTACAATATTTACATTAAACAGTGTTGTATACACACAACTTATGTATATACTTTTGAATTTAGTATATAATAAGGAAAGTTAAATACGTGTATGCAAATTCATCTGTTAATCTATGAAAAGACCTATCGTTTTAAATTCAATACTTTGAATCATTTCGGGTAAAATTATAGTCAACAGTAACCATAATAATAAGGGCGTGATCATCACTTTAGCCGTGACTAACACAAATTACGCACTATCTTGTGTTCGATTGTGCCAACGTAATCACTGTGACTTTAAAATACTTTATTTACGTGAACGCCTTTAATTCCAACTACGGACTTTTATCCACGCCCGCGTGTTGGTTCTGTACATTAGTGTAATGTCATCCGTAGTTGATCACGATCTATAGATTTAACTACGTGCTTTGTCTATATGTAAAAGAAAGTTTACTTTTCGAGAAGATTAATTTTGCCTACAATTCTACGTGTATTAGATATAATTCTCGTCGCCCTTCTACACCTCGATCGCACTGGATTGACATACAATAGTAATAGTGGTTGGGGTCATGGCCATATGTAATGGTACTTTGCTCGATCACTGTATGTCCGCGTCTTTTAAACTATCAGTAAAACACTAAGACGCCAATGCTTTTTGACAAAACGAAACACGATATATTTCAAATTTTGCACAAGGTGGAATACAATGCTTACAGGCAGTAGTATTTTTAGCTTTTCCAAATATTAAGTATGTAATGCACCCGTCTGGCTGGTCGCCTAGAACGAAATGTTTTCATTGGCAGTGAAATATTTTAATGACAAAGTTATGGACGACCAAAAACAACTTAAGCCTATCTAACTGTTTACAGAGAACTTATAATAAAGCATATTTCTATAATTCTGTAGTGGACATATCTTTCTAAAATTCTGTAGTGGACATATCTTTCTAAAATTCTGTAGTGGACATATCTTTCTATAAATCTGTAGTGGACATATCTTTCTATATATCTATACTGTACATATCTTTCAATAATTCTGTAGTGGACATCTTTCTATAATTCTGTATTGAACATATCTTTCTATAATTCTGTAGTGGACATATCTTTCTATAATTCTGTAGTGGACATATCTTTCTATAAATCTGTAGTGGACATATCTTTCTATAATTCTGAATTGTACATATCTTTCTATAAATCTGTAGTGGACATATCTTTCTATAATTCTGTATTGTACATATCTTTCTATAAATATGTATCGTACATATCTTTCTATAATTCTGAATTGTACATATCTTTCTATAAATCTGTAGTGGACATATCTTTCTATAACTCTGTATCGTACATATCTTTCTATAATTCTGTATTTTACATATACTTTGATAATTCTGCTATATTATACATATCTTTCCTTGAAATCTCGCGGTATGTTTGCGTCATCAGCAGAACCAAATGATAAATAAATCAACGAACCTTTAAAACCTTGCTCTCTGATATCTGTTATCTCTTATCCGATGCTAATAATAATAAATAAATAATGTTGTTTTTGTACAGTTACCGAATATCCAATAAGAGAACAGATATCATATTTGATAAGATCGTTAATAGATTATTGCACGAGTTGTGTTTCTGTGTTTCGGGCCAATTACAAGATAATATGCTGTTCGTATGTATACTTACCATCCACTCAGTATAAATGTAACATTTTACCTCGTGAATAATTTCACGTCGGCTTTGATCTTTTCACTTTTGTTTATATGTTTTAGCCTGCTATTGTTATCACATTATGATTATATTTGATGATCTTTATAGATAAATCGATAAGAACCTTTATTCAGGACCTTGGATAATCGTTTGTTTGGCATGTAATCAAATCTGACAGTTACTGACGCGGTGTCGGTAGTTTACTCCATATTATATCAAACATGCACTGTAAACATAAATTTTGGGTCTTTTTAGTTTGAAACTGTAAATAATTTAAATTTATGGTTGCCATTGGTACACGTCACTATACTTGGGTAAGTGGTCGTGAACGTTGAATGCCGGGGGATAATTTTTTTGTAGATAAGCACGAATTCTAGACCCATTGATCTATTGGTAATTACTTTATAACAGTACCGACCTAAAACATGAACAGGGTAAAAGTGATTATCAGGTACGGTTGTTTTTTCCGCCTGTCTATACCGTAAGATGTATTGGGTTATAACGTTGTGCCCTAAACAATAACATTCCTCGCCGCCATTACACTATTCCCTAATCTTGCGTCAAGCTTCAGGTGCCACGGCCATGATGGATGACGTTCATCCCAGGCCAATGTAATCGATAACATTGGCGAGGTCGATGGTCTTGGAATCATTGATTTCACCTGAAGTGTACTTCCGTTCTTCATCATTAAAGCAATATTATATCGAGCAATTGATCATGTTGTGAATGTATTTTAACATCAGCTTTAAACTCGCGTCTAGTATTTCCATATAAAAGATAAAAGCGTTATCTGTTAAGGTAATAGGCTACAGGGCAGAACAGTAAATATGTTAATTGAAATAACTTCAATAAATTGCGTTGTGCATAACTTCATGCACCCACATACTATACAGGTTATCCTTAAACTTGATTAAATAATCAAGATTTAATTTGCACAATATATATATAAATTAAGCAGTTGTAATTACCATAAATATACATATTTATTTGCAATCGATTTGGTAATTAACAATGTTATGTTGCGTCAGAGGCGGTTACCTAGAGGCGCCGTCATTTTATATACAGTCTCCCACTTGTAACGCCTACATAGATATGTCGGTCTCGCTAATACAGAACTAGGTATAAATACAACTTTCAATCATTTCTGACACAAAAGTAACATATTTTCACGAATAAGTACCAGCGTTGGGTATCGTCTAAAGGTAAATTATCTGTAATTTATTCACAGCAAGGAAAAGTGATAAATTCCTACATATCTGTTACATGTATTTTACGACCATTTATTTGTACTTAGCCACATCCTTCATTTTAAGAGCACCTTGATGAAGTCGATGAGTTTATATTGAAAATTAAATCAATCTAAAAGTTACAGGAAGGAATGAGTCATGAATATTTATCGATTATCAATGAACACATCACTCCAGTATATATAAACTATATTTTACATACATGATTTCACGCTGTACCTGCTCAACAAAAGGGCTGGTTGTTGTTTGTTGTATATACCAGTGTATTACACTATTGATTGTCTTCTAAGGGAAGCTTTCATATTCCGTTGATAATTACAATGAACCAGCCCAGGAAAACAAACAGTAGCATAGTTTATAATTGTATCGTTCCAGACAAGGTAGGGTTCACTAAAACTACCTTATTGTGTAAATATCTTTTGTTTCCTTTTAAAGAAGCAAAGGCACGTAAACTACAGGATTCTAAAACACCACTTCATGAACACCTTGGACTATATACCACTTAATACCAGTCATCAACACACCAAGCTCAGTTGTGCTTGTTTCTTTCTCTTTTTTGTTTTTGTTCTATATCACGTCAAATTGTTATTCAGCAAATCAACTAGAACTCTACAATAACGTCTGTTTAATGTCTTCCACTAGTCTGTATTGTTTGTTACTTCCGGTTTTCACTTATGAACTATTCCGTAACTTGTAAGCTACTAGTTCTTCCTGTTGTAAAATGTTAACTTGTAAGTTGATATGTTCATAATGATATCATCCTGGTTTTTAAACCACCGCTTAGATAGTTCGTCACTTAATGTTTTATACTTTCACTCATCGACATTTCATCTACATGAGTAGATATGTACTTTTTGTTGAACTTGGTGGTATGTACAAGGAAATCTGATGTTGTTTTGTACCTACGTTTAGCGAATTTTAGTTGGTAGTTGGTAACATTGCACATAAAGTAATATACTACAATTTGATCATTCTGTCGGCATGGTGTCTTCAAAGATTGGAAGATTACTGCCAGCTGGTGAAATTATTTACTTTTGAGAAATCTCATAATTATCTAAAAGATGAAATACAATACATTTAGGATCTAGTGTGGTTTTTACACGCGAAATATAGCGAAAACATAACAGAAAACAAAGTTTGCTACAGTCAACATCCTATAAAATCACAGTATCTTATATGCACTGGAACAGAAGATTCAGCCACATATTGGAGAAACTTGGCAGTCGATATGAGATCATCAGTGTAAGTCTAACGTTAAAGTTGCATATTAATTATTGAGTGTGCATGTACTTTACCAGTTAGGTGTTCCTCATCTCTCCTGATAACAAATACCTTGACATGCATTAAATTGATAACAATATTCCGTAGTCGAATAACATACCATTAAACGTTGCATATGATACTATAATAAAATTATATTGCTTATTAACATAAAAACTTATAACAAAATCTGATACATTATAAAATAAAACAGTAATTAATGCTGTCTAGCGAATGTATGTAATTTAGAATATGTATCTAACAAAGCGAATGAAGTGCCTTTCAGAAGCATGGACTCATTAATTTGAATACACCCGCCACGTGGCAATACTGAAACGGTTGCTGGGTAGTATGAAAGTAAAGAAATTATAATTTACACTTATGAATAAGAAGCCCATTAAAATAATTCTTTATTAAAAAGTTGTCCAAATTATCAAAATTTCTGAAAAGATACATATGTTTGCTGAAATGTCATTATTTTTTAGGATTTTCATCTTTCAATTATCATTATAATAACATGATTAATTAAAGAATGCAATATATATCCATTTGATAATGTATACTGAAATATGAGTCTGAAATGAATCCGGTGCATTCCATTGATATAGAAGATAATTACAGTTCTTACATAATTAAATTGTTAAGACAATGATGTTTACACTTCAGAGTAATACATATTATTGTAATATCACGTGGATGAAACAAAAGTAGAGAGGGGTTTGATCAGGGAGATACATTCAAAGATAGATAGGAATGTATTGACAGCAAAGTAAGGAATGATGTTCGATATTTTCATAATATATTTCAGAAGCGTGTGTAAGGTCAGAAACAATCAAGGACATTACCAAGGTACTTAACAAACTGCGTGAAACAAAACAAAGTTTACATCAATTGTTATTATCATTAGAAGATGCGGTATATGTGTTCTAGATCAGTAGGTGTTGTATACGTCCCTAATTAGTCATGAAACCATTAACCTTTTGTACAGTTACTCAGTGCCGCTGTCTCGGTATTGAGAATCCATTCAAAATAATTAAGTATGGATGTCGTTCTGTTGTCCAATATGCATATTTTACTTTGACGTTATTTATGCTTCTAACACGGTACCTAGGTATGTGGTATGTTTAGGGACGTGGTAATCAATTCTGACTGATGATGCGGTAGCGAAGTATGTGGTATGTGTAAAAAGGTATCCAAGTATAATTGATGATGGGGTTCGTACCTATGTGTGATGACGCTTTACACGACCCTGTGATATGATTGGACACCAGTCTCGGTTACAATGTGTTTGGGAGTTTAAGTAGTCCGTGTAAATTTTGTACAGTAAGTGTCCTGTAATTTTCTTGTTCAGTGTCACTGATCTTTATAGCAGTTCGCCAATTAAAGCAAAAGTACAAGTTGTTTCTCAGTCACAGAGGTCTTTGACTGATGAAGAGTGACAGTTTAACCATAGTTGTTACAAATTAAGTTTCATGTATGAAATATACCCGTACATTACTTTAATATTGCCTATTCCTACCCACGGTACTTAAGTATTTCAAACATACTTATGTCTGCTAGATAGCAGATACTGTTAATTTTTATCACATCAGCACTATTCACCGTATGTTACAACAGAACTAGAAAGAAATCGCCAGCATTAACAAATATTCCAGAGAGTAACTAGAGGAGTACTGAAAATGGACAATGATGGTACACATCTCTTGTTATATACAATTTGCATATGATAAAAATGTTTTTCTTCAATAGAAAAGAACATGGTAATCAACACACCGATAGGATATATACATACAATGGATGCAATGAGATCTTCACGAGACACGTAAACAGATAGTTCAACGTCTGTCTAAATGCAAATGGTGTGTTGTTTTTTATTTCTTTTTTCATTTTCTTTTTTATTTTGTGGTATTCATCTACCAAAAATTAGGTATGCAAGTGTTGGAATTAGCGTCTCTTCTTCTTTCTCCAGCGTCATTTTGTTTTATCGTTATAACTTTTAAATAACAATAGTATAAAAGTGACCTATTTATGGTGCCAAATATCTTCAGGTGCAAATTTAATCCACATGCCACGCCTAGTCCCAGTCTTAGTGCTAAGCCCACATTGATTGGGAGTCGCTGTAGTAAATTCGGTGGAGGATTACAGAGACGACAATATACGAGTAGTATCACACAATACACCAATTCCAAGGACGATTACTATAAGTAGGCAAACGTAAGAAAGCGATTTACTTATGAAAGGGAGTCTTGTTTTGTTTTCCGTGCTGTAGATTGTTTATGTTAAGATTCCTGCTGGCTGAATTGGACAATTTCCGGCCTATTGCTGGGTACGTTTTTGTATGGTCCAGTTGAGACCTTATCGGTTTGTGTATGAAGAGGTCGGTGTGTCCTCTTTCACCTATCGTAACAAAGCTATGTTGACGAACTTTGTAAGTTTAACCAAATGGATAGATCGGTGTTTTCAGAGAAAGTGCTTCGTTTCTTCAACACATGTATTTCCATGTCATATAAACACGCTAAGCAGCTGTGCGACAATGTATAGAAAATGTGAATAATTAAATGGCTACTGCATACGGATGGATGCAGACGCTGAGAAGAGTGTACATTATACGTAAACCTACCGGTTCAATGCTCATACCCGAATTGACGTGAGGAACATAGGACGGTTTACGATTATCGTGTGTATTTGTACAATTTTGGTAGCTGTACACGGTGCTAGGTGCATACATTTACCACGTGGATTGGTGGATAACAAGCGAACCATTAAATGTTCTAACACATTTCATGACTATGGCTTTGCGTGAGAGTTAAAATTACAGGACAACTACACTGTTTTGTCTTTGGTTCACGGTAGGAACCTGTGTTAAGCTGCTATATACCAAGTGTTTGAACACATTTGTTATTTATTATTAAAACTTCTGTCCGCGGCCTACATTTATTCACCCGGCCTGGTGATATGAAAAGGGATGCTACTACACATTATGACATATGATGAGATTCTAAATATAAGTTGAGAAAATTAGACTGCGTTTTATCCTTGGATCTGCAATTCAATTCTTCTCGCTTAACAATGAAGGTCCTTAAGGCACAATTGATGTCGAACAGGTATGGTTGTTCTCGTAAAGTGTTTTCTGGCGTTCATAACATACATTTGTTTTGATTATTCTCTTCCTATATCGATTATTTAATAAGTAAAATCCTAGAACATCCGTGATCCAATGTGTTATTATGATAAAGATTATAAATGACATGTTGCAATTAAATGCTCGTTCAATTCGCCTGATATGTAATATTTTTGATTTGTATGTAGACTTTGGCTCACCATTATTGAGAAAGCTTGCTGATGACTGTTGAATGTTTTATGGTTGTTTGTCTATAAAGAAGTGTTGTATATTTCAATAAGCTAATATATTATTTCCTTCTTTTCATATTTCGAAATAAATTTACAAGTCAAACTCCGATAACTAGATTTAATGTATTACTCATTACCGTCTAATCTCTACATATATTCGTGTTTCCTTCTGCTGATCAGACATAAGGATTTTCTTGGTCCTTTTTTCTCTGTCTCATAAAAGAAACATAAATCTGGTTCTATTTTATGTTTCTGAAGTCTCTTCTTTCTTCACAATCTGTTTACTGTAATATTAATTCATGATTATTCATCTCATATATATTACTTTCCCAAAGAAATTCATCAGAATTAATTAATATAATTGTGGTTGATTCAGAAATGTATGACAGGCGGATGTCTGCTCACTAATGCAAACTCTGTGGTGTTGATTTAAAGTCATTTAGCATCGTTAAAATGCATTGTAGTGTGTCATTGACATAAGTTTTATTCTAATGCAGAATGATTTGTCATAAGATAAAGGTTTCCTAGATTGTGGAGGTGCATGTGAGAAATCGTCAATATTTAAACAGATTCTTGACACTTATCCAAGCTCCCCACAATATATTTAACAAGACTTCTATTGAAGATTAATGGTTAGAGATTTCTTATGAAATCACATTAAATTTGAAAGTGAAAGAGATGTTTATCAAAGTGTCTACAGAAGGTGAAAAATGTATAAGTTGAGATCTTACCAAGTGGGCCGTGTCTTCTGGACTGTCACCAGCGTGGTATGAATGTAAAGGTTTATTTTGATGTCGGGGTGCTATTGACAGAGTGCTGATATATGTGTGGGTGCCGTCTGTGGTATATGGACATATATAAGTGAATGGTAGGTCGAAGGTGTATGTTTTACTACACCCAGTCATGAGGATGGTTCTCGACTGTGTTTTCAGTGACGATTCAATAGATGGTTTATTTGATACACTGCCTGGTTTAAACTGGTAAGTGCCTATTTGTACCATGGATTTGAAATGGTTAAGTTTTAATAATTTTTTCTTATGTTGTCTTATAATATCTATGATTTTTGTTCTCATTCTTAAAATTTTTAACCATTTTTGTTACTTATCTTAAATTCGAATCAAAACTTGAGGTGTATTATTCTGTGACGTAATGACTGTTACAACGACTAAGGGTCGGCATTTTATTTGGGTTTTAATTTCTTGAGTATAAATGGATGCATATAAAACACTGATAGTTATGTAACTAATCTTGGTTCAAAATCATAGACAATCACTTTGGCTATGAATCACTTCGGTTTTTGTGGGGTGTTTGCGATTCTATTTCAAATGTATCGAATTTCGTGTAATCGACCAAACTATTTTGACCATTTTAAGTGAGCTTATATTTCATTAAATTGTAATGAGCTATCATATCGCTGATCAACAGCGGAGAAACAATATCTAAACCATCTAAAGTATGTTGACCTTGTAGTTAAGACAACCTTCTACGCTAACACCAGTCGCGACACTGATGGCTTAATATCACGCATTGAATGTTCTCATAGATATATTTTATCTTCAGTTGCAAATTTGACCCAAATATCATTCACTGGAAACTATCAAGTATTTTTCTTTATTTCGATTTGTATTCTAAAGTAAGAAAAGCTGAGGACTATAGAAAGACAATTAGCAAAGCACTTCTCAAAAACATATATCTCCTTCATGGAAAATGCCAAGAAGGCGGTGTGAACCTATTAACGTCATTTGCTTGTAAAGGCATTTCGGGCTATGGAAACATAGCACCAGATAGAATTTCATTGATAGCTTTTTGAAATCTTAGTACATGCGCAGTTCAATGTAGACACCTGACAGACAGTCTTGTTTTTGAAAAAAAAAACCCCTTCAACTGAACCTATAGAGATGACAAATTGATTAAAAATGCCCAGATCTTTTAATATGTAATGTATGTAAATTTGACTTGGAATATACTGTATATTAGAGGTAATATTAATAGCACCATACATGTGTAAGTAAACATTATTGTAATTGCTTACAACATTGAAAACAGCACCCTTTTTTACTTTGTAGCATTTGTATGTGTTAAGCTACATAATGATTAATACTACAGTTTGTTAGGTAACGATGTTTTAACGTTGATAGTCTACACGAATACTCTCAACTTCATTAACTCTGTACCTTTTTTTAAGTTTTGAGAGTTTGCATCTATTCTGGGAATTCATTCCTATAAAATGCTTTTGGTATTTATTAATGATTAGAGTGAATTTGACATGAGCATTGAGTAATGTATGAGTGTCGTAAAATAGTTTTTATTTTATATGTGATACAGATTGCTATTTGTTTTTTTCTATGTATTGTAAATAAAGTAAACATGAATGATATTTATAATAACTAATAAAAATAACAACTCAAAGAGTGGGTTATTGAATAGAAGTTGCTAAGTAAATACAAAGATTGGAATAGTTTAAAAGTGGAAAATACCTTCAAAATCCCATGGATCGAAAATTGAGACAAATATGAAATCAGAGAGGATATGATAATGTTCATAATCTGTGCATATGAACGTACAAAGTTGTTCCCAGTACGTTTGAGGTTTTTTCTTTTTTTTTTTTTTGTTTTTGTTTTTTGTTTTTTGTTTTTATTATTGTCCTGATTTTAAGCGAAGATGCATCAAGGAAACCCTGTTTCAGAAATGAATGGTTAAAGACGGCATAAAAACCTGATTTACATGAGCGTCCCGACGACTTCTTATTTCACAATGGACGAGATGGTGGTGATCACAATAGTAATATCTTGACATTTATCTCATCAAACAGTGGTTTCAATGGAGATAGTGAAAGTTGTTTTTTAAGAGGGAGGAATCAGATTTTGTTGTAGATACATTTCATGGGGATATGTTATTAA
Source organism: Ylistrum balloti (assembly GCF_031769215.1). Lineage (NCBI taxonomy): Eukaryota > Metazoa > Mollusca > Bivalvia > Pectinida > Pectinidae > Ylistrum > Ylistrum balloti. The sequence goes on from NW_026782240.1 coordinate 154,545, forward strand.
ACAAAGTATTTCTTTCACTTTCACTACTGTGAACAACCACACTTTGCTTCAAACATAAATGGTACTTAATGTCACACAGTTGAGTACCTAATAGGTTTCGGCCCTTATTCTGAGTCATAATAAACAGTTTTACGCTCGAATTCCACCCTCCCACCATCTTAATAGATTAAGTTTGGTGCATCAATGTCACCTGGTAGAGATAGAAATACACGTTGGATCGTTGATTGCGTGTTATCAGGCTCCACTTCGCATCTTCTGTTGTAAACATGTATAGATTATAACTGACTGTTAAAAAGTGTTGTCTGTAGGAAGGTCCATAAATTAAAAACGATTGTTTACCTCCCATATATGAAATGTCGTGATTTTGTGCCGTAATCTAATACAAAAAATACGGTATGTCAGCTCGACCCGACAGCAAGCATTCGGACTTATTTTGTCAGATTGACAAGTTCTTTATTGCCGGGTCGAATTAGTTTCGCTCCATACATCTTGGAATAATAGCGTCTTCCATTATTTGAAAGTAACACCTGTCTACATCAGACACGGGTGACCACCAGGAGTGTGATGCTATCGGTGGCCTTGTTTCAAACGTTCTGTTGTACATACATATATCTTAATTATGACCATACGGCCATACTCTCCAGTATTCAATCATCATGAATGACAGGAGTGACAAACTTTTTTTGTCTGACAGTGAATTTGAAAAGACCATACTAGATATTCTCTACCCCGATATTGGCTTTAACTTCAGGTAAAGCATTGTATGTCTTGTTGTTAGCAATCACTAACTTCCATCATATGTAATCGATATTTGTATATTTCAGGACATCTGAAAAGAACAAGCATGCGAAGAAAGAAAACTCAAAGGATTCTAAGCGAAGGTCTGAACAAGATGGGCCACCGGATGACATCCAAGCTTTTTTTGGACATCCTCTTACTGCAGCTACGACCGCCATTAACGGCGAGGATAGTACTAATGCCTCGGCTGCAGCTCTCTTCCATGAATACATCAATCTACCCGCCATAGAAAAAAGTGAATTAAAAATCGGAGACAAAATCGATATTGAGAAGATGTCCCAGATTTACGAAGAGGCTGAAAGGTAAGTTATTTGATAATCGATTTCAGAGGCCGATGCATAGTTTGAATGGATTGTTATGCATGTAAGACCTATTTTAATTATACTAACAGGTTAATATCACCAATGCCCGATCGACCAGGAGACGTTAGACATCAGGGCATCTCATTCTTACCAACTATAATGGGTTAAGAATATCAAGTCCGTTTCCAGAATGGAGTTTGAATCTATTTAGATAATGATATTCGTGTGGGTTTTTTTCTGCCATATGAAATAAACTTGCCTGCAGAATGATGTGGTGTTTGTGCGTGGATGACATGACGTCACAATTCACAGTTCTCATGTTGGAAAATATTTTACTTTATCGCCCACCACTTGGAAAACGGTCGGTTGTATTGTTGGCGTGCATCTTTTCTTAAATTATTTAATGCAATGTTGACAGATTTATGACTCCATAAATATGCACCCTCCTCCTTTCTGTTTGACATGACTAGCTATTAATCTGTTTGTTTTCTTACATTTCGCTTGAAATTCTTTGCGCTTTTTTCCAATTTCACATTGTTTTTTTTATTCTAAATTTAACAATTCCAGGTGTAAGAGTGATAAACAGCATTTAAATGCTGAATACAAATGCAATATCTTTTTATTTTGGAGACTTCTGTTGAAAAGTAATGCCGTCGTTGTCTACCTTTGTCTTATTAACGTACACATATCTGTTATATCGAGCTAGCTGAATTAATTGTATTTGGGATTTGACCAAGTATAAACGTAATTTTGACTTGGAGTTGCATAGATATCGTGAGAAACTATACTTTTATGAATTCTAAATGGGATTTAATTTGCTTTTATAAAAAGGAAGTAACATGCGTTGTAACCTAATGATAATATATCAATTATTTGTCTATGTAGAAACCATGCGAACCATGCCACAGTCTGTAAACCAGAGGTTTACTGTATCGAAAGGTTATACACAGTAGTACACTGTACCGCTGTGTTTTGTATTTACCCGTAGGCTATATAACAACAGCCAGTACCTGTTGACAGCTATGCTAATTATTTAGCACCTCTTTGTAAAACGTATATGAGATTTATTAAATACTGTCCATAAAGCATGCCAACTTATTTCATTAGAAGCAGTTGATGTGCTATATTTAGCCCTGGACGAAAATATATGCTGTACTCAAAAGTAATATTATTGTATAAACGTCTGTTACGTAAATATATATGCTTTAAAAGTTAGTTTTACAAAGTAATAATAAATTGTATAAGATTAATATGGTTTAAATGTAGATTTCCCTCTGTTTTCTGAGTAACCACGCATGTGGTCTCCCTCCCACGAATGTTTCACAGGATTAGTTACTACAATGTGCTACAGTACAACAGAATTAGTAACAGTTTTTGTATGTGTGTAAAATCTATTAATAGCATTAAACTCCTCAGTTAAATGAAATCCACTAAACCCAATATATCACCAAATAAATCCAACAACTCGTACTGCAATCAATTTATTTAGTTAAAATATGAATGTGAAATTTATTGTGTTGACCAACATTTTTATTTGTCTTCGCTGAAACTGAAGACACCTGGTCCTATTTTCCTGGTGCATTTTACTCTTGGTCATATTTCGCTCTAATTTCCTCATTTTGGAAAAAACAAGATTTTGTTAAACTATTATTTTCTTGTATATGTATTGTTGAACCAGCTTATGATACTTTTGTATCGGTCAAGAATTTTGATTTGCAAGTCGGTGACAGTTGTACGACCACGCCATTATATCATACAAGTCAACAATACTTCCGGTAGCTCCTTACACCACATCCTTGTCATAACTAGGGAAACAGGTAGTATATACGCGATGAAGTGATATGAACATGTCTTTCTTACCTCAGTTTATCTTTCAACGAGCTTTTATTCATCAGATTGTCATCAATTGTCAAGAGCAATTGTATTTTATATAATACTATCGTCGTGGTCCTAGATAGATTCAGTTCTGATATTCAAATTTGAAGTTTTCCTGTATTTACATTTACATAAAACAATAAAAAATTACCTTGATATCTTTCATATCCCGCTAGCAATATGTATAGCTTAGCTATTAAACTCCCTTTGATATTCTGACTATATATGAGCTGCTATAGCGCTGTAGATATGTGACGTAAGCGTTGGTCAGAAGCCACGCAACATATATCAAAATTCAACACCAACAATAGCATATATGACTTTCAACATACACAGTAACAAAAGTTATTACAAATAATTGCATGGAATAGTAAACAGTATTATACCTAAGTGTCAACATTTTAATGTTTACAGTCAATGCTCTAATGACCAGTTAACGTTGAATCAGCATACAAATATGTTTCGCTTGCGTGATTTTCTATAAAACGTTAGGAATAATTAAATTCATCAGAAGTTCATGTGTTCATGTTTTTCTATATCTTATTACCTGTACAGATTTCTCAATTGTTTTATCTTTCTTGTTTGTTTTCACATTTTCATGAGGTGTTTGTAAAGGGAGACAACCTCGTGCATATCTTTCCATTGCCAACTTTGAATCGGCATTTGTTGGATCACCGTAGGTGTGTTCCCCGTGCGCTGTATATTAATCCAGTAATAAAGCTCCACGATTTGACATCATCATCAAAGCTCCTATAGTCAATATACAACTTTGATATTTAGGGAGAGGTCGGTGACACAGGATAGAACTTAAAAGTACAAACATGAGAGGGCAGTATAAGCCGTAGTGGCCACCTTTAGATACCCTTACTATTCATTGTCACTAATCTTTGAAGAATGAAGTGGATCAGTCGAGGCTTTGTCGATGGTCTCCAAAGGTGTGTACAGACTCCTAGCATGGCTCAATAGCTTTGTAATGTTTATACCGTGTGTCAATAATCAATTTCTTACATCTATCTACAAACACATTTTTTACATCATTTAGTATTCTGCGAAATGAGATATTTAGTAATACCTCGTAAAATACCATTGATGTGTCACGAGTTATACAGAATATATATAACATTTTTGGTAGGTATAAATTTATTTCACGGCTTAGACTTATTAATCCCATATTTCAGAAGTATTACAAAATACAGGTATATTTCATGGGTGTGACATAATACAGGTATACATGTATTTCACGGGTATGACATGATACAGGTATACGTGTATTTCACGGGTGTGACATGACACAGGTATACAAATATTTCATGGGTATGATTGAAAATACATTTTACTTGTTTGTATGGTAGACAAAGGTCAATGTACTTACATTTCAGAAATGTCTTCAGTTGGCATATTACAGCTACAATTTACAACCAAAGTTGATTAAAGATGTGTTTCAAGAGTAAATATCATGTCTTATGAAAGAAGTAGACTTTTTACGGTGAACAGTAGTTATATTTTGTTTATGAAAAGTACGGGATGATAGGGTAATCAAAAAGGCCACACATTTGTATGTGTCATTTTGAATGAGCTATTTCTGTTCCTTCGATCAGGAAAGTAATGTGTTTCTGTGAATTCTTATCATTGGATCAGCTCTTCACTAGTAAAACTCATAAGTAAGTGTTAATGATCTAGAGAAAAAGTTCGACAGAGAGTAATTACATGATAATATAGTGTGAAACGTGTTTTGTGTTGTTTGGTTATTGTTGTAGTTATTTCGGTTATTGTTGTAGTTAATTCGGTTATTGCTGTAGTTATTTCGGTTATTGTGGTAGTTATTTCGGTTATTGTTGTAGCTATTTCGGTTATTGTGGTAGTTATTTCGGTTATTATTTTAGTTATTTCGGTTATTGTTTTAGTTATTTCGGTTATTGTGGTAGTTAATTCGGTTACTGTGGTAGTTATTTCGGTTATTGTTGTAGTTATTTCGGTTATTGTTGTAGCTATTTCGATTATTGTGGTAGTTATTTCGGTTATTGTGGTAGTTATTTCGGTTATTATTGTAGCTATTTCGGTTATTGTGGTAGTTATTTTGGTTATTGTGGTAGTTATTTAGGTTGTTGTTGTATCTATTTTGGTTATTGTGGTAGTTATTTCGGTTATTGTGGTAGCTATTTCGGTTATTGTTGTAGTTATTGCGGTCATTGTGGTAGTTATTTCGGTTATTGTTGTATCTATTTTGGTTATTGTTGTAGTTATTTCGGTTATTGTTGTAGTTATTTCGAATACTGCTTCACTAAATACCTTGGTTACGGTATACTACTTTAATTCTTCTTTGAACATTAGAGCTGCGTATATGATGCCAGATTTACTGATTTCTGTGGGACATCTGATACCTTCGACAATGATCTATTTCTATGAGGGGTCTAAACGCTTCCCTAATTATTCGTCTTTGCGTTAATATCTATCTATTATGAAAAGGGGAAAATATTGCAAATAATGTACTAGGTTACTGCAAACACAAAATGTTTGTTTTCGTCATTTATACAATTTATACTCTGGTTTCATCTACATAAAAGTCACGTGCATTGGCCCGACATGGTTACGTGCACGCATTGAAGGTCAGGTCACGTTGCAGTGAGCACATGATATCGTTAGCTTATCAGTTACGTTAATCAGTATAGGTGGGATGTCTAATACATAACAATACATACTTATTTATTAAAGGCAATGTTGTAAATATTAATATTACACCGGCCTTTTTATCTTCTGCTTCTTTAATATAGTGTCCTGTATTGTGTGACTGATGAGTTCGTTTCGCGTCTTTTTTCTAACCAGTTTCAAATTTACATTTACCTGTCCCTGTTATCTAGCTTTACATCTAGACTGCATGCAACTATATCGCGAAGTTATGTCTAGTGATAATAGTGTTATATCTAGTCAATGCTATCTCAAATTTTCATCTTTTACTGTCATTTTCATACAAACAGAATCTCATGACGAAGTTCTTGTCAACCGTATGTTCCATATTATAGCTTAGGTTGACGTAAGGAGATTTAGAGTTCGTTTACGGATATTGGCTAAGTGGTTATTATGTGAATAGTGATATAAGATTACAGTAGAAGGGTTAAGATGTTTCTCTTGCTTATTACCTGGAAATTTTGACAACGATCCTCCACAGTATCTAGTGCTAGAATGTCTGCCAGCCATGTGTTTGAACAGTCACGTGATTTATGAGTTGGTTGGCTGTGTTGTAGACGTACAGCTATGAATAGTCTATCTGATACGGAATAATCCACTGTAAAAGGAGAATCTCCGTGACATGACTGTAATATTATTAATTATCTATATCTGATCCTCGCGTATGTCCCTCATTGTTACGGATTCTGAGGCAGTAAATCATCAACGTACGTAAACCGAAGTCAGCATATTTCTGAGGCAGATTTGACAAGAAATATTGCTTCCAAACTGGGCATCCCAGGCAAATGAATGGTAAAAATGCGACTTAAATGAGGCATTGTGTACTAACAGTCAGATGAAAAACTCGACCTGAAATCGCTGAAGTATGTTGACATACTATCGTCAGTCTGAACGTATATACTTTATTTATCTTGAGAATTTTACTTTTTTATCCAAATTATCTTTTGATTTTACATTTTTTAAATGGAAATAATGAGACTCGACAATCTCTTCGATATATCTTTATATATATATATCTTTATCGTCTTGCTTCCTTCGGTGTGTCCATCACATGTTGTAAAGACCATGGGTTAATACCCATTGCACAGTCAGTGCATGTTTTCAGACGCCGATGTTTCGAGGCCAGCACGATGGTGGAGGGACATTAAAAGTTTTCCCCAATGTGTACGGTCGTCCGAAATTCGTCTGATATGCTGGTTTTTGTTTGTTTCTTTGTAACTCTGTAGTGCTTAAAACGTCACATGTGTATCAATATTGAGCAATACTAAGTTGATGAGTTATTCACAAGTCATTGTGACCTATATTATCGATTTGGTCGGACTTTTCGTTCACTTTGGTTACACTGAACATTAGGGTTAGACTTATTTTTGTCTGTTTTTTGGAACTGTGTACTTTCCAGTCTAGATACTTCACATGTGCATCCATCTTATTATGGTGTTGAAGATTTCGGTTGTAATGTTTGCTCATATTTTTGCGATATGCGATATCATTGGATAATAAGGAATAACAGGTTCCTTGTGTGATATGAGATGTTACTGAATAATAACGGGTTCCTTGTGGGATATCAGATGTTACTGAATAATACCGGGTTCCTTGTGTGATATGAGATGTTACTGAATAATAACGGGTTCCTTGTGGGATATCAGATGTTACTGAATAATAACGGGTTCCTTGTGGGATATCAGATGTTACTGAATAATACCGGGTTCCTTGTGGGATATCAGATGTTACTGAATAATAATGGGTTCCTTGTGGGATATCAGATGTTACTGAATAATAACGGGTTCCTTGTGGGATATCAGATGTTACTGAATAATACCGGGTTCCTTGTGTGATATGAGATGTTACTGAATAATACCGGGTTCCTTGTGTGATATGAGATGTTACTGAATAATAATGGGTTCCTTGTGGGATATCAGATGTTACTGAATAATACCGGGTTCCTTGTGGGATATCAGATGTTACTGAATAGTAACGGATTCCTTGTGGGATATGAGATGTTACTGAATAATAACGGGTTCCTTGTGGGGTACGAGATGTTACTGAATAATACCGGGTTCCTTGTGGGATATCAGATGTTACTGAATAATAACGGGTTCCTTGTGGGATATCAGATGTTACTGAATAATAACGGGTTCCTTGTGGGATATCAGATGTTACTGTATAATAACGGGTTCCTTGTGGAAGAGGATGTCATAATGTTTGCTGTTTGTCATTATTGTTGGTATTCACGTAACCACGGTTGTTATTTTGAAGACGTAACCTAAGTTTAATTGATATAGCTTTAAAAGAAGAAGTTTTCCCTCCCGAAACACCTGATGTTGTTTACCTTGAACTTTTTCATGGTCTCAGTGGAAATATTTCATTCCTTGTATTCTCGTTTGATCTGTTTTGAGTTGGAATTGTGGCTTTAATAGCGCGCTTTTATATACATGTTTTTTTATCATTATTCATTTTCTTCGTCAAGATAAGCTCACGTTTCATTTGTACGAATACTACATCCTACTCGTATTTACATCGTAAGTTTCTGATGGCGACTTTGGGGTCAATTACAGTGTTCATGATGTCCATTACTCTGTAGCCATGGGTTCAGTAAGCAGAGAAAATGATTCAGTGGTATTTTGTAATGTTCAGTGCTATACAGTGTCCTCATACTGGGGGTCATGACCTTTCGTCGCTGTAGAGCACGATCATTCTCCCATTCTTAGACTTGTTTGCCCTAAACTGTTTAACATGCTAATTCATTGAGCAATATCACAATTTCGCAACAACTCTAATATGACGGGGTTTTTTTTAAATCACGCCATAACTTTTAGCCTGTGTAATAATATTTAAAGAAAAGGTTGGGTGTCGAATAGAAAGCAGAAAACATCAAAGCGATTTTAAGTCACAAATTAAAATCCCCTTTCTTCCATGGATGCTCGGAGACATCATTTTTAGTGGTGCGTATGGTTTCAGCTGAGAGGCATATATGACTTCAATTGCTTCGTCGCGTCACGCCATCTCTCAACATTTTTCAGTGTTTGTGAAAAAAGAAGTATTTCATAGTAGAATTGACTGTAGATAGAGTGATATATCGTTTAGCTTTACCTCGCCTCCCTCTCTAACGACTTTGACCCGATAGCATAGCTGTTCAATGACAGACAGCTTTGTAGTGTAAACCAAGAAAACAGCAATGACCTTCTACCTGGTTATTTAGTCCAACAACAACTCTTTCTTAATCATTGTCGTTCTGCACACAAGATGAGCAGAAGATAAGGTAGCTTATCTTTACCCAAACATGTCAATTCTGTTTTTATATCTGTTTTTGGAAAGTTTGAACAATCTTATCTGATGTTCTTGTAAATTATATCGTTGTCTATGGTATTAATTACTCTAGAGATTTGTACTAAATACATTCTTTGTAATCGTGACTATTTCCTCTCTAAATATCCTTGTAGAATCGATTATGTTTGGAGCTATGACCAAAAAGCGTGTACAATGAACACTGCGGATGACGCTAATACTTGACCTTTCAAAAGGTGGATTGTGTCTTTTCATACCTTTTCAAATAAATAAAAATGCGTTTATTTCAAGTTGTAGAGCATGACGGGAGACACGAATTTTATATAGTTGTCGATTTTAAGCGTCCATTAGTAAATACGTACCCGACACTTATTGATGAAGCTTCTGTTTGGAAACAGCTTCCGTTGCCGACACAGGTGTTGATTTTCTGACAGGTAAAGGACACCATCGTTCCCCCCATTCCCAACCTTATCAGCGGTCCCTATAGTGTATTGCGGAGGTTTAAATCAACAACATTATCTAGATTTTAGTGTCAGCGAAGCGGAACGGACATTTCCGCGTCCGTTGCAAAGCTCTGGTGGACAACATGGCTGCTTGTATGTGTTAAATATGAACACATGTGCAGCAAAATCGTACAAGTAAGCAAATCTGAGGATACATTGTTGAATATTTTACCTGTTGTGCGGCACATACACATTGTGTTAACCTGGACATTAATCACACGCGGCATTATAATATATCGTGCTCTAGTTCCATCGTCTGGGTCTTTTAAACGTTCTGTCGGAATTTCAACCGCTTGTCTGATACACTCATGCTTTACGGAGGTAAGGAAATTGAGATCATTTTATACATGTATTTGACAGAAAATGTGTACAATTATGTACAACATAACTTTAAAGTTAATTTCAGGGTAAAGTTCACTTTATTTCAACAGTATATTCATATATGCATTGAAAAAAATCCATAATGATGTCTTAGGTCACTACGAAACGACTTTCAAACAAAAACAGAGAGATGCGTGCACTCATTATATACATGTATGCGACCCATGCATGTAACATACACGTATGAATTATGAAATATGGATTTACTTATAGCGAGTGAATGTATGATTATATTGCTGACAATGCTGTTTACGTCTTTTTATTTGTAACAAAACTTTGTTTTTTCTTATTCACTTTTCAGCAAAAATGCTCCTTATGAACACGGTATATCCATAACCTCGATCAAAAGATCTGTCTATTCATTGGACATGAAAACAAATGCTTTTATCAGACATGTAGAGATACATACTGGGTATTGATCCGTACTTTGTTGAATCATCAATGAGCTCTAGCATTTGTGTTGGTCTGTTGATGGACTCTGGTCATTCCGTTGATTCAGTGATGAGCTCTGGTCATTCTGTTGATTCAGTGATGAGCATTGGTCATTCCGTTGATTCAGTGATGACCTCTGGTCATTCTGTTGATTCAGTGATGAGCTCTGGTCATTCTGTTGATTCAGTGATGCGCTCTGGTCATTCAGTTGATTCAGTGATGTGCTCTGGTCATTCAGTTGATTCAGTGATGAGCTCTGGTCATTCTGTTGATTTAATGATGAGCTCTGGTCATTCTGTTGATTTAATGATGAGCTCTGGTCATTCTGTTGATTTAATGATGAGCTCTGGTCATTCTGTTGATTCAGTGATGAGCTCTGGTCATTCCGTTGATTAAGTGATGAGCTCTGGTCATTCCGTTGATTTAATGATGAGCTCTGGTCATTCTGTTGATTTAATGATGAGCTCTGGTCATTCTGTTGATTCAGTGATGAGCTCTGGTCATTCCGTTGATTAAGTGATGAGCTCTGGTCATTCCGTTGATTTAATGATGAGCTCTGGTCATTCCGTTGATTAAGTGATGAGCTCTGATCATTCCGTTGATTTAATGATGAGCTCTGGTCATTCAGTAGATTCAGTGATGAGTTCTGGTCATTCTGTTGATTCAGTGATGCGCTCTGGTCATTCAGTTGATTCAGTGATGAGCTCTGGTCATTCTGTTGATTCAGTGATGACCTCTGGTCATTCTGTTGATTCAGTGATGCGCTCTGGTCATTCCGTTGATTAAGTGATGAGCTCTGGTCATTCCGTTGATTTAATGATGAGCTCTGGTCGTTCTGTTGATTCAGTGATGACCTCTGGTCATTCCGTTGATTAAGTGATGAGCTCTGGTCATTCTGTTGATTCAGTGATGACCTCTGGTCATTCCGTTGATTCAGTGATGAGCTCTGGTCATTCCGTTGATTCAGTGATGCGCTCTGGTCATTCAGTTGATTCAGTGATGAGCTCTAGTCATTCCGTTGATTCAGTGATGACCTCTGGTCATTCTGTTGATTCAGTGATGAGCATTGGTCATTCCGTTGATTCAGTGATGACCTCTGGTCATTCTGTTGATTCAGTGATGAGCTCTGGTCATTCTGTTGATTCAGTGATGCGCTCTGGTCATTCAGTTGATTCAGTGATGTGCTCTGGTCATTCAGTTGATTCAGTGATGAGCTCTGGTCATTCTGTTGATTTAATGATGAGCTCTGGTCATTCTGTTGATTTAATGATGAGCTCTGGTCATTCTGTTGATTTAATGATGAGCTCTGGTCATTCTGTTGATTCAGTGATGAGCTCTGGTCATTCCGTTGATTAAGTGATGAGCTCTGGTCATTCCGTTGATTTAATGATGAGCTCTGGTCATTCTGTTGATTTAATGATGAGCTCTGGTCATTCTGTTGATTCAGTGATGAGCTCTGGTCATTCCGTTGATTAAGTGATGAGCTCTGGTCATTCCGTTGATTTAATGATGAGCTCTGGTCATTCCGTTGATTAAGTGATGAGCTCTGATCATTCCGTTGATTTAATGATGAGCTCTGGTCATTCAGTAGATTCAGTGATGAGTTCTGGTCATTCTGTTGATTCAGTGATGCGCTCTGGTCATTCAGTTGATTCAGTGATGAGCTCTGGTCATTCTGTTGATTCAGTGATGACCTCTGGTCATTCTGTTGATTCAGTGATGCGCTCTGGTCATTCCGTTGATTAAGTGATGAGCTCTGGTCATTCCGTTGATTTAATGATGAGCTCTGGTCGTTCTGTTGATTCAGTGATGACCTCTGGTCATTCCGTTGATTAAGTGATGAGCTCTGGTCATTCTGTTGATTCAGTGATGACCTCTGGTCATTCCGTTGATTCAGTGATGAGCTCTGGTCATTCCGTTGATTCAGTGATGCGCTCTGGTCATTCAGTTGATTCAGTGATGAGCTCTAGTCATTCCGTTGATTCAGTGATGACCTCTGGTCATTCAGTTGATTCAGTGATGAGCTCTGGTCATTCTGTTGATTCAGTGATGCGCTCTGGTCATTCGGTTGATTCAGTGATGTGCTCTGGTCATTCTGTTGATTCAGTGATGCGCTCTGGTCATTCCGTTGATTCAGTGATGCGCTCTGGTCATTCCGTTGATTCAGTGATGCGCTCTGGTCATTCTGTTGATTCAGTGATGCGCTCTGGTCATTCTGTTGATTCAGTGATGCGCTCTGGTCATTCTGTTGATTCAGTGATGAGCTCTGGTCATTCCGTTGATTCAGTGATGAGCTCTGGTCATTCTGTTGATTTAATGATGAGCTCTGGTCATTCTGTTGATTTAATGATGAGCTCTGGTCATTCTGTTGATTTAATGATGAGCTCTGGTCATTCTGTTGATTCAGTGATGAGCTCTGGTCATTCCGTTGATTAAGTGATGAGCTCTGGTCATTCCGTTGATTTAATGATGAGCTCTGGTCATTCTGTTGATTTAATGATGAGCTCTGGTCATTCTGTTGATTCAGTGATGAGCTCTGGTCATTCCGTTGATTTAATGATGAGCTCTGGTCATTCAGTAGATTCAGTGATGAGTTCTGGTCATTCTGTTGATTCAGTGATGCGCTCTGGTCATTCAGTTGATTCAGTGATGAGCTCTGGTCATTCTGTTGATTCAGTGATGACCTCTGGTCATTCCGTTGATTAAGTGATGAGCTCTGGTCATTCAGTTGATTTAATGATGAGCTCTGGTCATTCTGTTGATTCAGTGATGACCTCTGGTCATTCCGTTGATTCAGTGATGAGCTCTGGTCATTCCGTTGATTCAGTGATGCGCTCTGGTCATTCAGTTGATTCAGTGATGAGCTCTAGTCATTCCGTTGATTCAGTGATGACCTCTGGTCATTCAGTTGATTCAGTGATGAGCTCTGGTCATTCTGTTGATTCAGTGATGCGCTCTGGTCATTCGGTTGATTCAGTGATGAGCTCTGGTCATTCTGTTGATTCAGTGATGCGCTCTGGTCATTCTGTTGATTCAGTGATGCGCTCTGGTCATTCCGTTGATTCAGTGATGCGCTCTGGTCATTCTGTTGATTCAGTGATGAGCTCTGGTCATTCAGTTGATTCAGTGATGAGCTCTGGTCATTCTGTTGATTCAGTGATGCGCTCTGGTCATTCTGTTGATTCAGTGATGCGCTCTGGTCATTCTGTTGATTCAGTGATGCGCTCTGGTCATTCTGTTGATTCAGTGATGAGCTCTGGTCATTCCGTTGATTCAGTGATGCGCTCTGGTCATTCCGTTGATTCAGTGATGAGCTCTAGTCATTATGTTGATTCAGTGATGTGCTCTGGTCATTCCGTTGATTCAGTGATGAGCTCTGGTCATTCCGTTGATTTAATGATGAGCTATGGTCATTCTGTTGATTCAGTGATGAGCTCTGGTCATTCAGTTGATTCAGTGATGAGCTCTGGTCATTCTGTTGATTCAGTGATGCGCTCTGGTCATTCAGTTGATTCAGTGATGAGCTCTGGTCATTCTGTTGATTCAGTGATGAGCTCTGGTCATTCCGTTGATTCAGTGATGACCTCTGGTCATTCCGTTGATTCAGTGATGACCTCTGGTCATTCCGTTGATTCAGTGATGAGCTCTGGTCATTCCGTTGATTTAATGATGAGCTCTGGTCATTCCGTTGATTCAGTGATGACCTCTGGTCATTCTGTTGATTCAGTGATGAGCTCTGGTCATTCAGTTGATTCAGTGATGAGCTCTAGTCATTATGTTGATTCAGTGATGAGCTCTGGTCATTCCGTTGATTCAGTAATGGGCTGTGGTGGTCATTCTGTCGATTTCCGTCCTAAATAGGTACTTATCATACTCACTATATATCCGACTCGATGACGTACTCATACTCACTATATATACGTCTCGATAACGTACTCATCATACTTACTATATATCCGTCTCGATGATGTTCTCATCATACTCACCATATATCCGTCTCCATGACGTACTCATCATACTCACTATATATCCGTCTCAATGACGTACTCATCATACTCACTATATATCCGTCTCAATGACGTACTCATCATACTCACTATATATCCGTCTGGATGACGTACTCATCATACCCACTTTATATCCGTCCCAATTGCCTTATCACTACACTCACTCAATTTTGTCCCCATTAGTAATCTATACACAATCTAGATTTCCGTCCCCATTAAGTAATCACCATATCCACTTAGTATCCAAACCCATTACGGATTCCCCATGCCCACGCGGTATCCATCCCCATGACGGATTCCCCATGCCCACGCGGTATCCATCCCCATGAAGGATTCCCCCATACCCACGCGGTATCCAAACCCATTACGGATACTCACAAATACTATTCTTTATACAATGCACTTTGTTTCTAAAAATAAAGATACCCACCCCTTTACACTTGTGCCTGTGTGTGATAGTTGACGCTGACAGCAAGAATGGCGTCTAACGCCCAACTAATTACCAATATCTGATCATCTGTCTACTCTGGGGTAAGAGGATCCTCCTCCACTTGCGAGGTCATTGGTACGTGTAGTATCGGGACAGTCACTTCGGTCCCCAGTTGATGAACTCTCGTATGGGTACAACCCTTCAACACAAGGCTTCATTGTGAAGTAAATAGTACCGATCGTGATGCATGGATATAGTTATGCGATACACAGAATAATTTATTGTGAAAGAACACTAATAAGTATATCGAGGGTGTCCTTGATATATCACCACATGACTTCGTCTCGGTTTAGGATCGGTGGGGTCAGCAACCGAGAGCCATTAATAAAATATAAACTTAATTTATTTTACATCTATTGCAAAACAAGCTATCAGCTTATATTAATCATTCTTGTTGGTCCGGATAGAAGTGCGCGAGGGGTCTTACTGTGGGAGAAAACTAAGGTGCTCAGGGAAAACTGGCTAGCGTTGTCGGACAGGTGTCTCCATACCATTTCGCGTCCGTTCCGGGAATTGAACCCCGGATGTCTACGTTAAAAACGAGTGCGTTATCATTGCGCCAACCGACCACCTAAAGCAACTTTTTACCATAAATATGTGTGTTTCCATGGCAATCGATAAGCTAAAATGCACACGTAATGACACATTTACGAGTTTGTTTGCTGTGAAATGAATACCCATAACATTTTTAAGTAAGTCATCTAGTAACAGAGCAAAAGACATTTCAGTTCAAACGGACGGTTTACAATCATGTGACACTATATAAAAAGCTTCTAGATATAAACAGAAAATAAAGTTGGTAATGGAACATTTTTTGTTTCAATCAAATACTTTCAATTAAGTTTCTCGGGGGTTTTCGAACGGGTCGTCCCTGAACCAATCATATTGATCTTTCAATATCAAGGGGCTGCAGTGGTTAAGGTGTCTGATTGGCTTTATTACCTCTGGGTCGCGGGTCTGAGGCCGACGTGGGGCAGGTTGGTGACCGGCTTTCCTCCACCACTAAACCCTGGCTAGTCCTTAAATTACCATGGCTGTAAATAAGACAATAAACAATAAACATGGAGATTCATTTCCTTCGCTAGAAAACTAATATGCAAGCTACAAAATTATAACCATATTGAGTAATGCAAGAAAGTAATGTACCTGATATATAAAAAAGCACTAAAAATGACGAAGAATAACTTATGCTGATCTGTAACATTTCGTATTGAGAATTTGTACATGCAGATAACTACCTTTATTGAAACGTGTGATAGTATGTTTTTTGTGGAAGATGCAGATAAAAATATCGCACGTATGTGCATCTCATTTTAATGAAAGAAAAAAAACTCAAAGAAAAATAACGATATTGGCTAGATTATCTGAGAATATAAAAAGGTACGTAAATTTGTTTGGTAATAAATATCTTGATTTTCTTTTTATCAACCCAGTTCTTACAAGATGTATCAGGGTGTGAACCGACTTGTATGTATTACCAGTGTTGATCCAGTATCTAGAATCGGGAGGTAAAAAGGGCTCCACGTTCATGTGATAGCATCAGTTGATGCCCTGATGTATAAACTTTATAAGTCTGTAAACTGGTATCTCACTACGTCGAATAACATTAGTATATCTTTTAGTTGTTTTGATGCCATCATCATCACTAAAATATTTATATTTGGAACATAGATGATTATCAGATGATAACTTGAGGCGTCATTAAAAGTACAAACATTTGATTTGAATTTATATGCTGTGGGGTTTTTTTAATTGATCTTAACACTGAAAGCGCAATATTTTTACGTCTTTAATTTTCTGGGATAAAAGATCCTGGTCCAGTGTTATGTTGTTGATGTTGGAATAGAAAGAAATACGCCTAGGATCCATTGAATGACAATGCATATATATACTTGTATACCTCAAAAAAAATATTAAAACTTCGGTATCCGCCAATCTTTGTAGTCATTCTCCCATTTTCCATTTTCTTCTTCTCGACATGCGATACTTTAATAGTATACTGTACAATCGCTATGAAAGTAACAAGTATTCGTCGTTGTTAAATTGTAATGGATGTGTGTGGAGGAATTACCGTAACAAATATTAAAATCTCTGAAAATCTAAAAAGAAAGTGCGATAGCCGAATCTGTCATATACACTGTGGGAGGCTGTCAGAAGCGGCATTTAAAGTGTACAGCTTTTATGGTCTTGCGTAACATCTTTCTTAAAAAATCAAGTAAAATATAAGAAATTCACCAAAAATTTAAATTGGTGTATGCTTTTAATTTCCAGTTCACTGATCAAACGTGAGGACCCAGCTGTGGTAGTTTTACCAGCGAACGGAACGGAAAGTGACTATATGGCTCTTCTGCATACCGACGTCGATAAATTCCTTAATGGAGAGAGCACTCAACACAGTCATCGTGACGACGAGTTCAAGGAAACTGACATCGACGACAGCGATGAGGGACTGACCAAACAAACAGAATCAAAAATAGACATTTCTCCCGATTGTCAAGTAAGATACTGTTTAATCAATTAATTAAATAAGATAATATCTGATCTCAAAACTTCTAACAAACAAATGGCCCTGTATGGACTTCCTGTAATTTTATCATTTGATGGTGCTTGATAACTTTAATTACATTTCCTGACCAGACAATAATAATCTATCTGTCTGTAATTAAGACGTTTAACAATACAGTAATGATCGCTAGAACACTAGATAAGAACAGTTTGAATCCGCCCCCGGCAGGATCACGCCTTAGTGCTATATGACAATTTGGTCAAGGCTATATTACCCAGAGTATAACTCCTTGTTTCCGACCCTTCAGCCCGGGGCATTAGTTCCGGTATTTACTGTTGACATGTTTAATTCTATAAACAAATTAGCGAACGTCTGTGTGAGAGAAAACAGTCCTTTGATTGACAGTTGTAACAAGAATTTCACATTATCTCCCTTACTTATCTTTTGTCAACAATACACATCTGATAATATCTGGGGGAAAAGTGACCCAACAGATGTTTACCAAACAGAAGAAATGATTTTTTGCAAATGTATATTCTTCATTTCTGTCTTAAAAGCGATTTAGAATCGATTAATAATATTTATATTTTATCCATTTTCGAAGAGAAAGTAACCTATTTAAACTGGTGAAAACGAATTGAAAGCGAGTACATTTACATAATTTAAAAGATATTATTATTGCGCAATGAATGCCATCTCAAATTTCCTGTTTGATAACATCAAAACACCTCAGTGAAAATCAGCCCTTCAAACCAGACATATCTGCAAATGGAAATGTGAAATCTATAAACAGAAATCTTGTATTATCATAGGATACTATGCACGGACGATTCTTGTGAATCAGTGTAAAAAAAGTACTTATCTATATAGACACAACATATAAGAAGAAGCTGTCTCAGGTTGTTATAACTAACCACACACATTACTAGTATAGGTTACACATCAGACTCGGAATAGACTATACAAAACAACAGACTGTTTTACGTTTTGACCAAGACAAAGGTTAAAAAAATAAAGTACTGACTTCCACGAATTACATCTTCTAACCTAAAAATATTTGTGATGCTTGCACAAGCGTAGATGTATATATTTCAATTCAATATTCTAATTTTAAGAAACATATGCCATCAGTTATACACAATATGACAAAATATTTGAAGATGGTTTCATTATATATTACGTATAGAGATTCACAGGACAATAACTACATACACAAATAAAATTTGTTTACAGACAGTTGAATAAACAAATTAATTGACGACACAATGATGGGACCATACATATATATGTATACATCTGTATTATAGACAGGTAAACATGCGCCTGTGAGTAAAACTATCACAACAGCGTGTAAAATCTGGCAGTCATATATCACACTTAACCATCACGTAACCGAACAATAACCAAGCTTTCTCCTCACAACTTCAAACATTCCGTATTCATTGTTGCATTTAGAAATGAATTTGAAATAAAAGGTTCTTACATGATCACCAGAAAAAATGACCTGACAGCATTACACTGATTTATTGGACATATGTACCTGTATAGTATATAACGATACCATTTTTATCTTCTACATAGGGTGATTATCATGTTTTTGTAGTAATAAAGCATGGTAAATAGGTGGTTATGAAATGCTATAAATTATTGGACAGGGCGTATATTTCTTAATAATCAATTTCAAGTATCTTGCAAAAGCCAACTGTTTTTATTTGATCAAATTATTGTAATTATCTGTCAATTACTTTTTTCACAGACTGAGGAAAGCCAAACCATGTCTTTGGAAGGTGACCCGTTGGAAGACACCCCGCTTCTTGAAGCTACAGCTGAGGATGCCTTGAGCGATGCGCGGATGGAGACAACCGCGTCACCTACGTCATGCTCGGTTCCTTCCGCAAGTCCACCAGCCTATCCGGCAGAGAGTGCGTCTGTAAGTCCGGAACACCTTGTACAATTGGTGCCCTCAGGCGAGGAGGTCTCGCTTTATAAGGACTGCACACCCGTAACTCACGCAATTACTTCAATTAGCAGCGTAGAGGTAAAAACAGTTGACACTGTGTCTGCGGAGACTTCCCAATATAGTGACACTTCGGACACTAACACCACTGACCAGCCAAAGACTAACGGTGTTACCAAAAGAATTTCTAAGGCATTGAACGAGAAAATTTTAAAGAAACTGAATCAACAAACAATGGTTAATAACGGTAATAACTGTGCTATGGCGGCAGTATCGTCAGCTTCTTGTATCAATGGCTATGTACACGATTCTCAGCCCAGTATGCATGTGGGTAATAACTTACCTCTATATCCAGTAAAAACCGAAATATTACCGGACTATTCTCATTTGAACGGGAACGTTTCGCCAGTGGATGACACTTTATCTATTTTACCGTTAAATACGGCCATAGCAACGTCCGGCATAACCGACCATATGGCGCAGAGCGCTCCCTCCTCCGTGTTATGTGATACCATGTCGGCGCTCCAGATGCCAGTGAACACCTCGGCGCTTCAACAGCAGCAGCAACAGGCCGGTCAGTACACGTATTCACAAAGTGTTCAACCTGTGCAAATCATCCACAACGTACACACGACCTACCAGTCGAACATTAATACTAACTCACAGGCAACTCACAACGTGACGCCAGTCCGACAAAATTCCTATCCTCCATCTTACCCCAGTGCTAATGGGTACATGTACCCTGCGCTGAGCAGCCCCCCGTCGGAGGGGCAGGCCCCGGAGAGAGATTCCATGCTCGAGCGCTACATTCAACAGCAGCAATACTTCCACGAGAATCAACAGATGTACCCGTATGTGATCAAAGACAATCAAAATTACGCCATGAAGTCGCCGGATAGTGGCTACCAAGAGCCCTGTCTCTCTCCGAACAACGTGAAAGCCATCGTGAGTATTTATAAAGTATTTCATTCTCAATTTGATAAAAATGCTTCTAAGAAAATTCCATTTCGTCGCCGGAGATCTTCTTTCAAAGTTCAATATTCCATAGGAAACGTGTCATGTTCAATGCGGTAGGTATTGTAGTGTTTTGCTCTGTCCCAGTAACAACCATACACTGTCATTTGGATGTGATACACGTGAAACATTATTTTTGATAAAAATAAATACACTTTGGTGGAGAGGGGCTTTTACTAGAGAAAGGTATGAAATTAATGGATGCAGGTGTTTGGTGAGGCGTGTGCAATGCAGCAAAATACTTATACAATATTGGTGCTAAAAAAGGATAATTTATGTTTCCGTTTAATTCAAATGTGTCATCAATTCAGAAGTTTGTGTGATCGCTCCCTATTCTAGGGCAAACGCTGAATCATAATGGTTTATTACATACTATTGTGCATTGGAGCAATAAGCGACCTTTTAAGACTTTTATATGGTCTGGTGTATAGAGAACCCTGATTGGCTTGCAAAACAAATCTTTTAATCTTAAAATTATTTACAGTCGTTCATATCACCATCACGTGACAGGTGTCGCATATTTATAACTTTTATTTACTTTTGTATCTAACTTACACACGAATTCACGATATGAACGATTGAGAATAGGACTAATGATTAAGGGAGTAGATATCTGGATTTTTTCCTTTAGATAAGATGTTATCCATACTTAATATCACTAAATTAAGATTTGTGTGAAGCTATATCGATACACAGAACATCATAAATTACTTTTTTGGCGTGTACCAAATGGCCTTCAAGAACTGTCGGTGAAAATATATAGGTTGGTAGGAGGACCTAGTCAGTAATGCAGTTCAAATTTTCATTATTTTTATATACTATCCACGGATACTGCGAAAAAATATTTTTTACCTGAATAAAATCAGTAGCGATAGTCATTTTTTTATTTCATTTTATCTATTTATTATTATCCTTTTTTTGTTAGTCACACGTCTTATCGACAAAACAAAAGCATTCTGTAGCCTACAGGTAAAATAAATATTGACAATGTATAGAGATATGTAGACACTAAGAACTCCTAATTAATTCCTTAATCGTATTAATCCACCAGGTAAGTATTGATCGGTGTGATATGAAGGAGGTTTGAGCCGCGGGCCTTTAGGGCGCCGACAGGGTAGATAATCACTACAATGGCCTTCACCATTCTTTTATTGTTTGGTAATCATTGTTTATTAGTCGACAGCGTCGGACACTAGCCGCCCGAGGATATCACACTCTATTGTCTTTCACTTAGCATACTAGCGTTTGATTCTGTTGTTTGTACGATTGTTACATGATAATTGATATAATTACGATGATTATGTTTTCTTTGTCGCGGAAATACAACCCTTTAGAGTAAACAATTCTCGTGTCATTCTGCAAGACTCCGTGGGAAATATTTCAATATCGAGTCAAATTCTCTTGGAGTATATTATTTCTTTTAAAAAGATATATATGTTTAGTACAATCGAACTTTAATAACTAACTAGCTATTTATCTAAACGAGGAAAAAATATGGTTTCAATTGAATTATGTTAGAAAACTGCATTATCCAAACTAATACCAGATTTCGTATGATCATCATTCTCCTCGGTATTACAGGCTTATAAGGATGGGAATTCTAACTATCAAGAAGGTACCACTAATGGAGCAACTGCCGGACAAAAACGGAGACGAAAATCAGCTACAACAACCAACTATTCATCGAAAGGATGTGCCTTCTGGCCCGGAAATGATAAAGTTAATTACAGCACGACAATCCCCAAACTGTAAGTTAACATTAATTACCGTATATGTCTTATTTATGCACTGTTTTAAGTACATTTGTATTAAATATTTATATTCAACAATAGAAACGAAAGTGTAATAATATTTTTGTCTCTCCATGCGTCTGTCCACTTATTGACGTGATCCGTCCGTCCGTACAACTTTCCAGTATCCGTGATGTATTTTGGCTCAATGTACCATTCCATTTTTTATAAGGAGTTATTGCCCTTGTCCAGATGCAGACATGTGTTTTGGTTTAAATTCTTTGAAAGTTGTTTCGAAATTGCATGGCATTATATTTTATCCCTGCTATGTATTAATACTCCAATATGATGATTAGGAGGTATGAAATATCATAAGTTACGGTTCACTTTGGTTTAAAATGTAGCGCAGTACATTAATATATTTATATATTTAGAGACAGCAGGCAAGTCTTATTCTGGTTATTGATATACACAAGTGTTAGTTTTTATTTTTTTATCTGAATTACAAACAGCATACATTACCATTTTATATAAGCATTCGTATTTCATT
This sequence comes from Ylistrum balloti, assembly GCF_031769215.1. Lineage (NCBI taxonomy): Eukaryota > Metazoa > Mollusca > Bivalvia > Pectinida > Pectinidae > Ylistrum > Ylistrum balloti. The sequence goes on from NW_026782240.1 coordinate 177,060, forward strand.
TTAAAGTACACGTTATCTTGTTCATAAGAATATTTTTTGGTGACTATGCTAATTTGATTTTAAAAATGTTCCAAATCTTTCAAACAAAGTATTTGTGTATATAAATGTTAAAGTACGTGTAGTATCTAAAGGATGAATACCATTAAAAATCACAACCAGGAAACTTTCATACATATGCAATTTGATAGTTTAATTAAACAGGCCCCGTGTAATATTGAAACATGCAGTCGCGACCATTTCTATGCTTCGCCATTGATATGCTTGCAAAGCCGACAGAGGCGGAATAGAAATCTAGATATGCGTCGCTGTCAAATAGCATGGTGGCATGTTTTTTTTTTATAAAAAAGTTATCAATCTTTCAACGAATTATAAAAAAAAACACTGCCGAATGATATATCCGTGTGAGGGCAAGATATCGTCGGTGTCATACAAACGGGAAACATAACCGTATTCTCATGATTTATTAAGATTGTATTATAAGGAAAACAACATTCAAAAAATAGGTTGACCTTAAAGTTACTGACGAGACCTTGACAACGGCGTCATTTTTCAGGTGTTGTCAAATTTAATTGCCAAACTTTTAACCCGGCTGATAAGTGCAAGGTGAACGTGTTACTAATGCTTTCTTAAGTTTCTGAAAAAAACAATGGTTTCGAATTTTAAATCATTTTTAAATGTTCATTCAATTTTTTCGTAACATCTGCAGTTGACAACCAAATACGTCTTAAATCAGCACAAATCAGTTTTGAGGTGAAATTGTATACTTGAAAAACTGATTAAGTTCTCGCCCATATTATAACTCTGAATCAGTAAGCCAAGGCACGGATAAAAACATTTCTTTGAAAAACATGACATTAGGAAATGCCGATCTCGGGTGTTATTTTGTTGTTTTTTTCATTAATTCTTTATAATGTGATGTTTTATATATTGTGGTGCACCTGAAACGCTGAGTCAACACGTGCGATACTACCACAGAGTGTGTGGTCGCTCTGATTTAATAAGTGTTGACGCTGAAAACATACCATACTTACATAACACGCCGCATTGATGTTTATTTATAGGTAAACATGCTGCACATAACTAATTCTAACGTTACAACAAAAACGGTTTTTAATACAAAGAGGTTTCTGAACTGTTGATTTCTAATAATGTAAAAATTACTCCAGATGTAGTTCAACACCAAGCACCTCCTGTTGTTACATTACCTATCTCGTGAAATAAAATGGATTTATATTATTGTATGTGCTTATTTTGCTGACTCAATCGTGAATTACATGTTTAGTAAATAATAATCTTACTACAGGGAGTTGAATACAACTGGTTACAAATATACCATGGAGACTCCAATTTCTACATCTGTACGAGTTGAAGAGGACCGAATCACATACCTAAACAAAGGTAAAAATGAATTTCTATTCCGGAACATCGGTAGTTATTCACCTGTTTAGTGGTTGCCTCTAAACCCCTTAGTGGTAAAAACAATTAACAAATAGGGATGTCTGGCACATATCTTTTTTTCATACCTATAGTATCAAGATCTTATGTTTAACTCTCGAAAAACTTTATCATTTTAATAAAATTCTCTAGTTTTCACTTCCATCTTCAGTAAATTAAAAAACATCAAACATATATTTTTATTTCAATTTTTTCCTGTTTTACGTAATACAGAATTGATGACGATTTATACGCTCTGTATAATGTACGTTTGTTTCAGGACAATATTACGGTCTCACACTGGAGTTTAACGCTGACAGAATTCCTCAGTGTCAGATGGCTAAGGTAGGATATGCAACATTGTCATTTCAATAATATGTCATTCCAGGCAATATTTGAACTAATTCTTGTTAACAGATGTTCAGTACAAATGAGGTTGATAGTCATATTTATCATCGTTATCTTTTCAGTCGGTTATTATGGTTGTATTCCGTGATGACAAGTCATTAGAGGATGAGAGAAAAGCATGGGAATTTTGGCATTCGAGACAGCACAGCTACAAACAACGAGTCTTAGATATAGGTATGTGACAACACTGTCTACAAACGTTCACATGTAGCCCCCTGAATATTAACAAACAGATGTTTGTCACTAACGAAACCACGTGTAATCTATTCATTATTTTTAAAAGGGAGTGTAAATATATTACATAACTACCTAAATTTATCACCAATTTCTACATGCATGCAGACACAACTTTGAGACATTTGACACTAAGTCAGTAACTGAATGCAGACGTATGATAATGAAAGACAAACGTTTAAAAAATCTTTAAAAGTAGTTCAAAATGTTGTCTATTTCAAACAACTCCACCTTAGCACGTGCTTAATTACCTCGAGTTAAGTATGAAATAATTTTATTTGAAGTGCAGGTATCGCTGCCTGGTCGTTCAGTAACATGTCGAGGTGTTTGTGTGAGACAGTTGATGTATGACATATCGCTGTTGGATCTTTATTGATATTGCATGTCTCATAAACAATCTAACTACTGCTACAAACAGTTTCATTTTCATTCATCTGAGTTTGATTGCGATTTACTACTCACATTAAACATGTAAATCAGTTTAAGATTAAGAAGTCAGATTGTTTTGAAAGATGTGAAATATATATATGATAGAGTATCACAAATGCTGTCGGTAGGATATTCAATATCTCTTACACTTTTGACCCGTATAAAATGTGTAATGCCCCTTATCCTCTCCTCGTATTAACTTTCCTCCCGTTTAGATACTGACAGAAACTAATAAATCCCGTTGCTCCCATCTTTTGTTGTCGTTTTTATGGCGATGTTGAATGTGCTTTTTCTCTATTATAACATCATAAACTTGTAGAGGGCGATGAATTTACTCTGATCGTACGCTCTCTGAGATGCTTTCTTATTCAAATCTATTTAGTTAAAAGATTTTATCATGCGTAACCTGACTTCAAATTCATAAACGCCAGTTCTGTAGGCGTTTAAATACTCTTATGATATGTTTTGAAATATCAATAATTTCATGAATGCTGATTTTGAATTTGTAAAAGGACGTGATGAAATGGTCTGCATACATTGAAACCTTTACTCCTGATCAACCTCTGATAGATATCCTGTTTGTTTGATCGGGAATGTTCCAACACTGTGTGATTCTGAACCTATGAGACGATATCAACCTTTGTATTTAAAGAATGTTAATGTATTTCTTCAATTCATTGTGATGTTTTCTAACTCTAGACACCAAGGACAGCCAAGGCATCCTTCCCAGTAGTATAACAGAAGTAGCTTTCAACGCGGTCGCGGTGAAATGGAACCCACGTGACTCGCCAGTTAAGGTGTGTACCGAAATGGTAACAGGCGTCAAGTTCTTATGAGTGAATCATCACTTGCTTCCTGTAAATTATTATAAAATTATCTGATATAATCAATAAGTATATATCCTTGACATGTGATCTCGGAAATGTTTTTATTTCCTTATATTAATTTAACATATTGAATTTCATAACAAAATCAAAGAATCATGAGTGCATCTTTGAATATTTGATCGTTTCCTTTATTAGGTGAATATTGCCGTCCACTGTCTGAGTACAGACTTCAGTAACCAGAAAGGAGTCAAGGTTAGTCAAACATAACACCACATCGTCCGATTACAGAAAAGGGAGTCAAAACAGTTATTACTACAGACAACACGATCCATTGTCATTCAATACTTTGCCGTGTTTTTCTCAAACGTCTATTTGATGACAGCTTCACGCTGATTTATTGATTTAACATTAAAACTTTATAATGTAAGTCATCTGTTATCAAATGTTAAACATTGAATGTTAATTATTAAATACCAGAAGGAATAAAGCCCACAGTCGACCCCTCCAATCTGTAGTGTTTAGTACGTTAGCCTTGTCTTGCGTTTCATTCTCAATATTAAAGACTTATTCCCTGTTGGGCTTGTGCTTTTTCCTGTTGAAGACTTTCACGATAAGTCAATAGTTTTTTTTATACTTAAGACATTAATTGCCCCCAACCTCACAAACTACAAGTATAGTTTCCAGTTGATCTTAGTAGTGAAACCTTCACAAGCTAATGTAAATACGCTTAATATTGACAGAAGAGCACGATAAACCGTATACTGAGAGTACAGCAAATTTACTTTTAAAAACCCAAATATTCGAATTATTACTCAACAAACACGTCCTGTTGCAAGGGATAAAATAAATAGTTTTAAAAGAAGGAAGTTGATTTTGGTAGAACGGTTTCCTGCTGTACTTGATATCTCGATAGGTTTACGGGCAGATTTAAATCTGGTGTCAGTCTTCATCTAATCTCATAACTATTGTTGTTTATGCCAAGTAATTAATTAATACATTAACATCAAAAGGTTAAACCTTATTACATATTTACATTAAACATTTTATCCCTGTCAGGTTATCATTTTATTAACATATATATTTTTTTTCAGGGATTCCCCCTCCACATTCAGATAGATACATTCGAGAATCACAAAGACCCTTACCCTGTCCACCGCGGTTACTGTCAAATCAAAGTATTCTGTGACAAGGTAAGCATGACCTCTGACCCAGTCCACGTAATTATTGCCTTTGGTGTTAAATTTTTATGGCGTCCAATTTGCATAATGTTATCATAATTTATTAATCATATATACACAACAGAGTCTCTGTTCTTGTTCTGTAATTGCCCGCGTATCTACCACGCAACTTCTGAAGCTTGTAACTGTTTGATTACAATAGGACAATGACAACAAAATTAATGATTCACAGTGATTACCACACATCTCCTGTATAATTATATCGAATTGTCGGCCATGAATTAATTAACCTTCTCTTTGACAAGTAATACTTTATATATTTGGCTATGCATTGATCATGTATTGTCTTCATTTCTTTGGCTTCATATCATATTACTTGTGTGTGTTCAGGGTGCGGAGAGAAAGACAAGGGATGAAGACAGACGACGAACAAACCGAGCAAAGTGTGATGTATCCCACTCCTCATGTAAGTATTAGCTTGTTCAAAGGACACTTTATCGTACGTGCGTGTAAAGAGTTTTAATGATCATTACCGTCTTAGTCAATTTACTGCTTGATAAATACAACGTAAATTGATACCTAGCCTTCGATATTCAATGAGTTTTGGTTCATTTCTAATACCAGCGATGCTGTTATAAATCAGCTATCAGAACACTGCCAATAATACAGACATATATCAATTTTTTCCCTATATTTCAACATTTTTTGATGATTTTCTTTTCAGCACGGAAGCGAAATGAGCAGGAGGTATACTGGCCCCCATGTGAAAGATCGGAATTTTATTCCATGGCAGAGACACAAACGTTTCCAGTCCTCTTCACGCCCGCCAATGACCAAGAGGAATCCACTAAGGTATCCGTCCGATTGATGAGATATTGTAATCCTAACTAAAATCGAAAAACAGGGGTCAAGATAAAGTATGGCAAAAATACGACATTCTGTAAAATTGAAAGGGAATATATTTTTACCAAGTACGCATGCGTTGCTTTGTTATTTCCGGTTCAATGTTCGATAGTTTAGGAAGACATGCACGTAGCAAAACATAATAGCCGAATTTAATTATTCTTTTTGAATAAATTTACTCGGCTATATAAATTCTTCTTCTTCTATCTATTGCATCTATATCACATGTTGATAGAAAACTTTCCCATCATTAATACAAAGAATTACACCCATCCTACTTCAGTTATTGTCAGTTTATAGAAACATGTCTCCATTTTGATGTTAATCTCATTTTAATGACTTTGTTTTCTAGTCGAGCCCTGTCAATGGTCTTCTGCAAGATGACGATGGAAACTCAAGGTAATTATAATAAAATAGGTCGTGAAAATTTGTATTAAACTCATATTCAGACAATTGAATTTGGAGTAATGTTAAAAACCATATATGGTCATAGACTAAATGTAAACTTCACGTGACCATAACATGTGCACCGTTAAACACGGCGAGAACAGAAGTTTTCTCACTTTTATTACACCAGATATATATACACTTGTAACCAGTCCAGGAAAAAATTCCCGAAAAGATGTTTGTTGTAGTAAATTACACGCTTTCGGATAAAATGAAAGTAGAATTGTGTATGGCTCACTGCATGTCTGACTCCTTTGTTGACAGTCTCAACAGCACAGGTGATTGTCTGGATGACGCCATGTATCCCTTGGCAAAGCGACAGAGACGTGACTCCTATGGGCAATACATGGATTACCCAAAAAGTAAATTGCTTATTTTACTTACCGAAAGTTCCGTTTTAATTTCTGTCTAGAATTTCTTTAAACAATCCGATGGAAATGGACATGTATTAAGATCTTGAACGATATTTAAAAATTTAAGTCTTTAAGGTAGATGACATATATTAGCCGGATAGATAAATTAATGACTTAACTTGTGTCTAATATTTTTGCTAATACACTTGGCAATAAAATATGTTTAGATTAATGACAATTGATTAAATTCTGAAATTCATTCTTCTCTGTCCAATAGTGTATAGATTGTGAATAATCGCGGTACCAATGAAATTTGTTCAGTTATATTCCTTCAGTACGTCCGTCATGTTGTGCTAATAATACTTGCTTACCTAAAGGTCTTGTGTACGTCCGCAGTGCTAATAATACTTGTTTACTTACAGTCCTTCTGTACGTCCGAGAGCAACACGAAACTGTCTTCACCGCTCTAATGTTACGAACACCAACGCTACAAGGCTTGCTACAAGCGGTAAGTACTATTTGGAGAGGAAACGCTGCAATATGTTCATCAGAAATGATAATAAAGATCTAATATGTCAATGAATAATAATTCTATATGTTGAATACCTATTTGATACATACTTTGTTTATGTTATATTTGTTTGTGTATTACAGGTACAGGAGAAATACAACGTAGCAGCTTCCAAGGTCAAAAGTACATACAAACGATCAAAGAAAGGGTATGTTTAATTCATACTGTACATTTTATATCGTTTATTTTAATTATCAAGATTAATTGACTTATGGATTAAATACACAGCTATTGACCTATTTTGATGTTACTTCCATACTGATTTTCAATACTTTTGATACCTGGCATCGCTAAAGCGACCTAGAATGACGAGAGAGCTGTTCGCTCAGCTACTTACTGAGATTTCTTTGTACAATCATTTATCAGTGTTTCCTTTATGTGTCTTACAGAATCCTAGTGAGAATGGACGACAACATCGTACGACACTATTCCCACGAATCCACATTCATGATCGAACTTAATGAAATCAACGAAGACAAAGATTATGAAGTGATACTAACAGAAATAGACCCAAATTAAAGTGACCGATAGTGCCCAGGTGATATACCACAACAGTCCCCCGACTGTCCCCGCCAATCCGTTCCCGCCGACGACGAGAAGGACGCCGAAGCTCTTTGATCTCAGGAATCAGCCAATGGACACAAAGTAATTCATATTGATGAGTTAAGACAATTTTGTACTTATTGGACTGAATATTCGTTCATGTTACGTCACATCGGAACAGCAGCAAGGCTCAGCAGCAATCATTCCACAAAAAGCATAATACAGAGTCAAGCAATACAAAGAAGGGGATCAGCAACGTGAATATTTATACTAGTCAAACGTGTGTGTGACCTGCTGATGGACCCAATAATCAAACGATGTAGTGACGCATACAAGTAGTATATACTTTAACCCAATAATGACACATATCAAGATAACACATATCATCCGATTTGACCATTCCATACCCATACTTCGAATTGTCTCAATTTGTTATCGTGTGTTTCTTCATGTTTATTGTTACTTATGTTCGTATATATTTGTAATCATAGCAGATATGTACCATAAGATTTATAAATATCTCACAAATTGTTGCATATGAATATGAAGCTACAAAAAGTTATATATTATATATATATTATATACATATATTTGATTGAAATATGTTGTTGAAATGTTATTTGTAAAAGAAATATTTGAATACTCATAATACATGTCACAAAATTTGAAAACAAAAGTATGTCTCTTCTGTTTTATTGACGACTTTTTTTTAGTTTTATTTGACTTGAAAATAATAATATTGATGTTGTAAGAAGTTAACCAGCTTTCCAAGTTCCTATTTCAATTTCAAAGAAAAATATTACGTCAAAAAATCCCGAAAATTTACGATTCTTTGTTTCTGCATATTGTATAAATAAATCAGTTGATTATTCTTTAGTTCCCTCAAAGTATAGAAATAGCTTGGTCAGGGGAACGCTTTCTTTTTATGGGTAAATCGATTAAGCGTTGAGTTTATCTCCAAAGTCTTAATGAAAAAAAGAAAAATATGTTTAAAAGTTTATGTTTTGAAAGAATATGTATTTTTGGTAAAGCTGAAGGATCATGGTACAAATGTAAGAAAGATGATGTGTATATTGTAGGTGACTTATGTTAGAAATGCAGTGATTCATACTCAGGATTAATAGACGGGAATCAAACTTACTTCAAAAATCCAAAAAGTGTTCTGTCAGAATGAAACGTTCTGATCTAACAAACTCCGTGTGTATGAGTCACTCGAAAATTATTTTGTTAAATATTGTTTGTGAAATCCATTTCATTCCGTAGATTTTTTTATGTAGATGATAGTAAGATATTGATCCGGTCGGTTAGTTGTATTAAGATTATATTTCTACATATCTTAGCATGTATTTTTGAGTCAGACATTCTAAGCAGTGTATGGTCTCTAACGCCATTAGCATCTGCTTAGTTGAAAAGTGTTTGCAAAAGAGTGTAATTTCAGCATATGTCGACATAGTGTTGACTATGTGTGTTAGAATATGTTGACATAGTGTTGACTATGTGTTAGAAGATGTTGACATTACTTTCAGCATATGTCGACATAGTGTTGACTATGTGTGTTAGAATGTGTTGATATTTTCAGCATATGATGTCGACATAGTGTTGACTATGTATGTTAGAATATGTTGATATTTTCAGCATATGATGTCGACATGGTGTTGACTATGTGTATTAGAAGATGTTGACATAGTGTTGACTATGTGTTAAAAGATGTTGACATTACTTTTAGCATATGATGTTGACATAGTGTTGACTATGTGTGTTATAATATGTTAACATTGACTCCAGCATTTGTCGACAAGGTGTTGACTATGTGTGTTAGAATATGTTAACATTGACTCCAGCATTTGTCGACAAGGTGTTGACTATTTGTGTTAGAATATTTTAACATTACTTTCAGCATTTGTCGACATGATGTTGACTATGTGTTAGAATAAGTTAATATCACAAACCAAAACACACTGACGTAGTGTTGACGTTGGACGTGAGAATAGGACACGGTCAGACCAGTACGTACGAGATACAGTAGATTAACCAGTAGTTGTGAAAAATTGTAATGTTTACATATCATTAATTCAATGTTAGATTGGAGATTTTTTCCCAGCATTGTGAAATATTTTTTGAGGAATCACAAATAAGCAATTCATTTTAATTATGCATACCAACAAACCAAGTATTATTTTTGTCTTCATTCTGTTATGGTCCGCAGCATAATTGGGAATGGTGGATATGTGTTTCTGTTCAAAATGAGTAATTCTTTTCATAATATTTTTTTTTTGAAGCTGATGTATATCACATTATACTTAAACCATTCCTTTGATGTGGTTTTCCTTCCGATAACCCTTGTGTACTCTTCTTCTGTTCAGTAAGAGTTTATTTCACATTATTTATGCATACCGAAATCTTAAAAGCATCCGTCTATTAAACATAACGTCCTTTACTTTTTATGGTGTTTACTCGATATAATGTCCACTTTAAATTCAAAACTCCAAGATAAGTACTGATTATTGCCATTGTGCTCTCCATTATACACTGATTGCATACTAAACAACGACTGCCGGGCAACCTGCATAATCAACATATCGATATATATCAATGTGCAATGCAATTTACAGAGTCAATGATGCGGAACGGTCGGTAGTTAGGAGTAAGGTAGAAGTCTTCGCCCGTTATTGTGTGAATTGAATGTATCATATAATCACAATAACAATTGGCACGTTATATTGATAATGTTCGTTTCCATAAAAAAATAGTTTTTGACGTCATAGTTTATAAAAGCACATTGTTATCATTGCTGAAAATTTATTTGTTGACGAGAAAATATAATTGAACCTGCTATGAATCTATAAATTTTCTCTGTCTTTATTAAAGATTAGATAGACATAAGAACGGGAATATTTAATGTTTTTTATGTCAACGTTTTTTTAAGTGTCATATGCTGGCAGCATACGTCGCCTGGAAAGTGCTAGTAGTATGTAGGCCGTTTAAATTTAAAGCGACTGGTCGGTATATGGGACGGCACGACCCTGCAACTGAAATAACTAATGAATTGAAATTTAGATCAGCAAAACAGTTTATTCAATGATACAATGAAGTAGATCTAAACGATATAGGTTTAAGTAAATGAAAATGTATATCTCAGCTGCGCATTGATAGACCTATATAATGCCAAAATGACTTATACTGTTATGTAGAAGGCTATCTTCTTTTGATATATGGTAGTGTTTTCTACACCCAATGGTTCTCATTTAATTTGATATCGTGCTATAATTAGAGTTCTATGATTCATGAGACAGTAATTACAGGACGTCTTGTTTGTGTCTCCTTCATTTGGTAAATTATGCGCTACTGATTATTAGGTGTTACTATGTACAGGCCAGTATTATTATCATCCCAGCGAAATTTGTGTCATTTCTTATTTTAGATTTAAAGGTGGTCACCGCGAGTAGAAAGTTTAGTTTGTCTATACAACTCATTTCATACATTATTCCATTAATATCCAGAAAATTACTAATTACATAGCTAATAAAGGAACTTGTCAGGCTGACTAAGTACGTGTAACAGCTATATCAAGCCTTCGAATCACATGATGCTTTGTGTATAATCTTGGCCGAAAGAAAATTTTGTGTATTGTAGTATTGTATCTCTAACCTATACAATGGAAGGGGCAATGACCTCGAGATATTTATAGGATTTGCCTTTGCATATGATCCAGATTCATCTCCCACATTTTGATGCACATTTCAATTGGTTTGTGTTGTCTCGTTTTCGATACACATCGCCCCTGTAGTGTTCTAAAAAGTTTGAGATCGCGCTATTTTTAGAAAAGTATTCGCCTGGTCATGCTGGACACCCGATCGTCCAAAATGGTAAAGAAAACAGCGAAAGGCCTCTGAGAGTAATGACCATTTAAGTGGTGACCACCTTTAATATCACACTAAATTATGACATAGATAGTTTTGTTAATTGCGAAATATGCGAAATTGTCATTTAAATTCATTACATCGCTTTACCTAAAATGTCACGGGTGTCCTCATAATAATTCTATATTCAGACTTACATATATTTCTATGCCAGTGTCCCCACTATGCCTTACCAGTGACGAGTGTCCCAAGGATAACTACTAGTGTTCCTAGAGCACTAAGTATCTTACCAGTGACCACTCAAAATCTATACATCAGTGTCTTCATAATATCGATACACCAATGTCCCCACAGTATCTTTATATACATCTGTTCTCATGATGCCCCTTAATGTCTGGTTATGTAGCAAGGCACCAAGTATAGTATATACAAACCAATGTTTGTATTTTGATTGATGTAAATGCGTTATTTCTCGTGTTAAAAGCTGTTCAGTAATCATTGACGAGATTATCCGATGCAAAACATATTAAATGATTTTTGTCAGTGCATAATAAATAATCCTCCATATTCCATGGCTGAACACGTCTCAAATATTTTATTTTAGATATTTTACTTTGTTGACATGTGAAATGTATACAAACAATAATAAAACGTTATTTACAATACAATTAATCTGACCTCATTTGTTCTTTCTGGTACTTTATCATTAACACAACTGATAACCTCAAACAGCTGATACACCCGCTGTTTTACATCTGAGAAAATATCGATTCTGTATAAAGATCGGCAAATGTCCAAAGCCAGCGTATCCAGACAACGACAAAGTCATGTTGGCGTATCCAGGCAATCGCAAAAAAATCATGTTGGCGTATCCAGGCAATCGCAAAAAAAATCATGTTGGCGTATCCGGGCAATAGTAAAAATCATGGCAACAGCAAAAATCATGTTGGCGTATCCGAGCAATAGTAAAAATCATGGTGGCGTATCCGGACAATAGTAAAAATCATGTGGTCATATCAGGGCAATAGAAAAAATCATGTTGGCGTATCCGGGCAATAGTAAAAATCATGTTGGCGTATCAGGGCAATAATAAAAACATGTTGGCGTATCCGGGCAATAGAAAAAATATTGTTGGCATATTAGGGCAATAGTAAAAATCATGTTGACGTATCAAGGCAATAGAAAAAATATTGTTGGCGTATCAGGGCAATAATAAAAACATGTTGGCGTATCCGGGCAATAGAAGAAAAATTGTTGGCATATTAGGGCAATAGTAAAAATCATGTTGGAGTATCCGAGCAATAGTAAAAATCATATTGGCGTATCCGAATATTTGTAAAGTCATGTTGACATGGCAAAGACAAAGGTCATGTTGATGTATCGACAAAACAAATCTAAACAGGAGAAAAAAATCATGTTGGCGTATCCACACAACGGGAAAATGTCATATTAACCTGTCTAGACATCGGCAAAGACAATTTTGATGTATCCACGCATCGACATAAGTCATGCTAACATAACCTGACAACGACAAAAGTCATATTGACATATCTACACAATGACACTACAGATGTCATGTTATCGCATTTAGACAACAGCAAGTGTCATGTTGACGTATCCTCACAACACCAAAAGTCATGTTGGCTTATCTAAACAACAGCAAAATCATTTTGACATATCTACATAACAGCTATGGATTTGTTGTCGTATCTATACAGAAGCAAAAATCATGCTGACACATCCAGACCATAGCAAAAATTATGTTGGCACACCAAGACCACAGCAAAAGTCATGTTGACACACCCAGACCACAGCAAAAGTAATGCTGGCACACCCAGATCACAGCAAAAGTAATGTTGGCACACCCAGACCACAGCAAAAATCATGTTGGCACACCCAGACAACAGCAAAAGTAATGTTAGCACACCCAGATCACAGCAAAAGTCATGTTGGCACACCCAGACCAAAGCAAAAAGCATGTTGGCACACCCAGACCACAGCAAAAGTAATGTTGGCACACCCAGACCACAGCAAAAGTAATGTTGGCACACCCAGACCACAGCAAAAGTCATGTTGGCACACTCAGATCACAGCAAAAGTCATGTTGGCACACCCAGACCACAGCAAAAAGCATGTTGGCACACCCAGACCACAGCAAAAGTAATGTTGGCACACCCAGATCACAGCAAAAGTCATGTTATTGCATTGAGACAATAGGAAAAGCCAGGTTGATGTATCCACACAACAGTTGAGGATTTGGTGACGCATCTCCACAGCAGCAAATGTCATTGTAACTTATCTAGACAACGACAAAAGTCATGTTGACGTATCCACACAATGACACTACAGATGTCATGTTATCGCATTTAGACAACAGCAAGTGTCATGTTGACGTATCCTCACAACACCAAAAGTCATGTTGGCTTATCTAAACAACAGCAAAATCATTTTGACATATCTACATAACAGCTATGGATTTGTTGTCGTATCTATACAGAAGCAAAAATCATGCTGACACATCCAGACCATAGCAAAAATTATGTTGGCACACCAAGACCACAGCAAAAGTCATGTTGACACACCCAGACCACAGCAAAAGTAATGCTGGCACACCCAGATCACAGCAAAAGTAATGTTGGCACACCCAGACCACAGCAAAAATCATGTTGGCACACCCAGACAACAGCAAAAGTAATGTTAGCACACCCAGATCACAGCAAAAGTCATGTTGGCACACCCAGACCAAAGCAAAAAGCATGTTGGCACACCCAGACCACAGCAAAAGTAATGTTGGCACACCCAGACCACAGCAAAAGTAATGTTGGCACACCCAGACCACAGCAAAAGTCATGTTGGCACACTCAGATCACAGCAAAAGTCATGTTGGCACACCCAGACCACAGCAAAAAGCATGTTGGCACACCCAGACCACAGCAAAAGTAATGTTGGCACACCCAGATCACAGCAAAAGTCATGTTATTGCATTGAGACAATAGGAAAAGCCAGGTTGATGTATCCACACAACAGTTGAGGATTTGGTGACGCATCTCCACAGCAGCAAATGTCATTGTAACTTATCTAGACAACGACAAAAGTCATGTTGACGTATCCACACAATGACACTACAGATGTCATGTTATCGCATTTAGACAACAGCAAGTGTCATGTTGACGTATCCTCACAACACCAAAAGTCATGTTGGCTTATCTAAACAACAGCAAAATCATTTTGACATATCTACATAACAGCTATGGATTTGTTGTCGTATCTATACAGAAGCAAAAATCATGCTGACACATCCAGACCATAGCAAAAATTATGTTGGCACACCAAGACCACAGCAAAAGTCATGTTGACACACCCAGACCACAGCAAAAGTAATGCTGGCACACCCAGATCACAGCAAAAGTAATGTTGGCACACCCAGACCACAGCAAAAATCATGTTGGCACACCCAGACAACAGCAAAAGTAATGTTAGCACACCCAGATCACAGCAAAAGTCATGTTGGCACACCCAGACCAAAGCAAAAAGCATGTTGGCACACCCAGACCACAGCAAAAGTAATGTTGGCACACCCAGACCACAGCAAAAGTAATGTTGGCACACCCAGACCACAGCAAAAGTCATGTTGGCACACTCAGATCACAGCAAAAGTCATGTTGGCACACCCAGACCACAGCAAAAGTCATGTTGGCACACTCAGATCACAGCAAAAGTCATGTTGGCACACCCAGACCACAGCAAAAAGCATGTTGGCACACCCAGACCACAGCAAAAGTAATGTTGGCACACCCAGATCACAGCAAAAGTCATGTTATTGCATTGAGACAATAGGAAAAGCCAGGTTGATGTATCCACACAACAGTTGAGGATTTGGTGACGCATCTCCACAGCAGCAAATGTCATTGTAACTTATCTAGACAACGACAAAAGTCATGTTGACGTATCCACACAATGTCCTATGTTGATGTGTCTTTACATCACCGTAAGTCATGTGTTGATGTAGCCATACAAAGGCAGTGATATTATGCTGTTACCTTTTTGCTTTTTCGACGGGAAGTGAAAAAAAAACTATATGTTTTGAGTTTCCTTGCCAACGCGTGGGTTTTCTATGATTACCCCGGTATCCACGGTACTTCGATATCCTCGGTACTCTGGTAGTCACCTTAAGTAAGATCTCATTAGAGCTTTGAGCTACACTTTTAACATTAACAATTAGACAGATTAACGATAGGATGCTCTCCGACATGTAACATAAAACCAAAAGCAAACTGGAAACGCTGATTACATACAGAGATGACGAATACATTCATGAAACAAAATATCCAATTAGAAGAGTTATTGAATAAGCTCTGTCTGGTGTGATTAACAAGTAACAATGCACGATTGGTTTCTGTTGCAAACGCTCAATACTACAACGGTAAATGTGTGGTTATGACAGGATCGGTTATACTGTCAATGTTACCATTTTAGTGCAATTGACACACAGATCAGAATTCTCCCTGTTGACATGTATTTGCCAAATATGTCCGTTCAAGTGACATAAAGCGAAGACTTACAGAAACGCTATTCCTCATTAAGATGTTTTTTTATTCCTTTCGGACGATCTAATTGAAAGAGGTATGCTTAAATATATATCAGTTATTAGATGAAAAGGACAAAGCACATTGTTGTGTTGTTTTTAAAGAGTAAAAGACAACTGTATACAATCCAGCCACAGAAACATTTGTCAAATAGATTGACAAATTTGAAAATTATCTACCTTCCAAATATTCTTCAAAAAATGAAAAAAAAAATTCTTTCCCCAGGTCTGCTTGAAAGCAAAGTGCCTGGTTTCTTTTGAAAACATCAAATTAATGAATATTGCAAAATTCATTGCCATACGGGGCAAGTGAACCTTACGTCTAGATTTTGACATTTTTCTATACGAGTACTTTGGATTTTGCTCAGTTGCCTCCTAGCTTTTAAAAGGTGCGGTTTCCAGCAATGCTAATTACCCATAGAGGTCGGCCTAAACATTTATTCACTCAACGATACACCAATTTAATCAATCACACACTTGCCTAGTTAATTAATTACGTAATTATATTACCAATTTATGAACGCCTACTGTCACAAAATTGATAAAAAATAATTAATCATTTTAACGAAACAGGAAAGTTCTTACCATAAACTAAATTCCAAAATTCTAAATTAGAAAGTCACCGCCAACATTATTTATTTTTTTCTGAACGAATGAAATTTTCAATGTCTTCAATATTCATTTCATTCAAAATTATTTAGAATAAAGATGGCTTTATTTCTTGCCTAAGGATCGAAACTTCACCATTTGTGTAAAGTGTTGATTTTTGGCTTTTATATGTATCACCCAAGTAATATGTTGAACGATAGAGGACATAGGAGACTGTCACGATCACGTGCATTCCAAGTGTCGTATTGGTGTATTTGTATGTTGTGTGACGTTGTGTCCCGTATCGTGTTGTGGCGCGACGGCTGTTCCGTAGTTGGTAAGTGAGACGCACGAGCTGGAGCCATGACAGTGTTCTATCGGGCCGTGTCGTCCCTTCGATGATATCGGACACGGATATCATACAGACCGTGGTAAGTATTATTTACTGTTTATTTCTACTAGTACGATAATTGAATAAGGGTGTATTTTGTTTATGTGTCCTTGGAATGTTAGTCATGCATTATTTCATGTGCGGTCCAATCATGCGTATCATTGAATGTTTTGTTATTGTTTGTAATAATCTTATGCTTGTTATTCAAACTGTACTCCCAAATACAAACATGTACACTAAGTCAGGATAAGGTATTTAGAAGGCATTTAGGCGTTATAGGTATATTTATTAAACTTTATTAAACTTCAGTGCTAATGTTATTTTATTGTATGGAAGACCATAGGGATCATATGATTATTCTGTAAGGGCATGGACCGGCACCTGTAAGGGCTGGGCAGTCGTTAATGTGGTCAATTACATTAACTGTATTAATTATCTGATTTATATGTACTGTTTGAATACTTAGATATTATTTGTATAACTTACATCTTGAAATAGGTCAGGGTTGACAGGAGTTTGTAATGGGAGCTAACTTGGTTGACCTGTGGGACCAGTAGCTGACGCCCTAAATGTTTACCTTGTGGTTGTCGCATGACCGATTCATGGAGCGGAGTTACGCCGTGTTCGAGGAACAAAGTGGTATATTCATGTCTTGATATGGTGACGCCGACTTGCTGCGTGTGAGTGTTAGCCTTCAATTTAGCCGCCACGTGAGGCTGTGCAGACAGACCAGTGCGCTAGCCTGTGTCTCTCCATACCTTTTCGAGATCATTGTGGAACAGACAGCTCCTGCGGAAGTCACTCTGCTCTGTCCACCCTGATTTAACCAGCGCTGTGGTTAGTCGCTAGAACTGACAATTGACTTTATGGTGAGAGAAAGTGTGTGTTGAGTGAGTGTAGGGGATTGACTTATGTTGTATAGATATTGTTTTGTAGTGATTTGGTTGTTTATAAATTCTTCAATCTTGTAAGTTGTTGCTATTGTGTTTTCTTTTCCCTTAATCGAGACCAACCTCGCGTTCCCACGTTACAGAGACCACCCTGTTACACTCTATTAATATATAACAACCCCTAGCACGCATACAAGCAATGCCGACATGTCCTTGAATGGCTATATCTGTTAATTATATTCAGGACGTTGAATACAATATATTATATGACAGATAGTTAATATACAAATCTTACAAATCGTCCAACAATATATTATATACCCTATATTCCCCAACAGCAATTGTTCTATTGAACTACTTTCTATACTTTCTACTCAGACGTTAAACACCTAAGTCAGTAACTTTCTCACAGAGAGAAGTATATGTGTAGGTTCGGCTTGTAAAGTTATCTTTAGGAGAAACATTAAAACAAAGAAATCTGCAAGAATAAGGCTCCCCCAGCACAATTGGTTGTTTGATGTTTTAAAAGCAGATGGCAATAAATAACTCTGATCAAGAGATTGGTAT
The DNA here is from genome assembly GCF_031769215.1 of Ylistrum balloti. Taxonomy (NCBI): domain Eukaryota; kingdom Metazoa; phylum Mollusca; class Bivalvia; order Pectinida; family Pectinidae; genus Ylistrum; species Ylistrum balloti. Next base: position 195,268 of record NW_026782240.1, read on the forward strand.
ATGTGCTTTGTGTTTTAAGAATTAAGAGAAAAGAAAACCACAACCTGGTGGTCAATACGTTGGTTTTGATGATGATACGTGGCGAAACATCCCATTATTATCCATAGAGGATCTATTTTATGGCCAGTCTTCCCACGCAAAATGCACACTATGCATGAAGAGATTTTATCAAAAATCGACCATATTTTACAGGCGCGCAAAACACCAAATCATCTTTTATCACAAGCTGCTGTGCCGTATTTGTTCGCATCATAGGGAAAAATCTTCTTTTACTCTGCGTATTCTCTCTCAGGATCATGCAAATTGTAAAGTCTGGACTGGCCAGACAAGTTTCTAAAAATTTTATTGTTCATCCTCTATTTGCTCTTTTACACTACAAACAAAAATGTAGTCAAGCATATCATGGAAACAGTTTTCAACTCTTTCTAATATGTCAGTCTTCAGAAATCAAAAACATTTAATTCCATAATAAAAGCATAAGAAGTAATCATTGTTCATTGAATGTGAACATCTTCCAAGAAAAATGTTCTGGAGCACAACACAGTGTTCTAAGAGGCATTCCTCGGACAGCGGGCGACTGTCATGCTTGGCTGTACTTATTTCTTTATTCCTAAGAGCTCTGATCACAAGCTCCAAAGAATATCCAGCTGTGATCAGAAGAAGGAGAACTATTAGAAGTTCATGAGCATAGTCCTGCCTGATGGTTACATTCTGGACACACGACCTTTTGCTGGAAGCGATAATGATGCGAAGATTACAAAAGTCATAGTGGATAGTCTCTCCTGGCTTGAGAAAAATGACCGTTGTTGTTGGTCGATGATTTAGGGATGTTTTACCAGATTTGGAATCACATGGTTTTACAATAAATATGCCGTCTTATATAAAACCTGGCCATACTCTACTTGACAACCCATACGCTAACAACCTTGATATATCCATAACTAATCACATCACGGACGATTCAAGCAATGACTGTTTTTCAAAACACAATTTGCTTCCAACTATTTCATTGGAATCATCGAGGCACTCCTTCGAATGCCTGTCTTAACGGACTCCGAAGACGCATATATATTAGAGGACAAGAGCGATACGCAAGGGATAGGTCGTTAGCTGCCAAAATGAACGCGCGCCTCAGTGTTCACAACATCTAAGCTCAGCGCCAGAACTTACCAGAAGGCCCAAGTCACTATTTGTCAAAATAGATGCTACTGTGGATATTTCCAAATCTAGACATGGAATATCTTCGGACAGTATTCTGTGGCACGTATCAAATATCATTGGCAGCTGGCTACATAAATGAACACCTCCATGATGATGGTGACTACGAGATCTGGATCTTTTGGCACTCTCGAGACTTTGCACGAAGTCAGATCCACTCAAGGCATAAGTGTGATGTAAAGTACAATGTATGGATCCAGCATGACAGCTCCGACACCATTACCCCATTAAAGAATTATTATTGCCAGTGTCCTACTGGACAGAGAACAAAGGGGTATGTGCCAACGTAGCCAATATCCAGTAGTATTTAGGATACTACATGCATTTGGAAAATTTGAGACAAACCACTAGCTACCAATCATTTTCAATGCATTAGGTATGGTCGACTTGAACAATAAGAACTACATTACTGTACGATGTAGACCAACACTCCCATGGCCAATCAAACTCTATGGCTGCAAGATTAGGTGGTTTAATTTGTAAACCAACTTCAATCTATCGTTTAGCATTCATGTTAGAATATTGATTCAGCAGTTTTAAGAACATTTAATCTTCCTGGTTACCAGGGAACATGATGGCCATTTTGAGCGTTGAAATGTCACTTTAGTGGGTTATAAATATAGGTAACAGTCCCTTTGTACTAATACAATCAAGTGTAAACTTTTTATTTCAGTTCACTTCACAATACTTCAATCCAAAACATATTTTCTCCTCTGCTCATTGTCCCTTTAAAAATACATAGCAATATTGCCAATCAATGTTAATTACACTTAATTCCTATGTAATTCATACTGTTTCATTTTTATTTTAGGACATCATTACGAATGAACTCCAATAGGAAGTTGTAATATTGATACTCAGAAAATTTCGCTTTATGTAAAAAGACTATATTCTTTCTCAAAATCAACCACATTTTTATTTCTTCTTTCAAATGTTTTCAAAACTGTGACTTCTTGCTATGCACATATGATATCTAATACGTTATTATCAGCATGTCCATATTTAATTTTCTTTAAAAAAGAAGAAATGATATTGTAGCATACATCTTATTTTCAGTTTTTGGCCAAAACAAATGCTATATTATAGCGTATGTACATGTTTGGACTTAAAGGCTTATTTGTAAATGTACAAAAACAGAGGCTACCAATAGCACATACAAACTGTTGTATTTACTTCCTAGGACATTTTGTAAACCCACCTTTAGGCCCTTTGCATCACTGACGAGTCCTAGAAGAACGAAACAGCTATATGACGCAGTTTCATTTATTATTTGGCTCTACTGTATCTCGAACAATGTACTAATTGTTTGTCTTTTGTACTATCGTCACACATTACAAAGCATCTTGTATAATATTTAGTACGTTTTCAATTCTCTTTTCACACATGGTGTTCATCACATCTTTGATTTCATTTAACTTAATTTTCCGACATTCTATGTACACAAAATAAAAACGGAAAGAAACATTTTGAAATTAGACAAAAATTTTAAGAAAGAGCATTTATGTTAACACGTGCTTGCCAAATGTACATGTATATATTGGGGAGTTACGATTTCACTTCATCTTGAACTGTTCTTCATGAAAGCTACATCTAATTATCTTATTACTTGAATATTTAATTAACTGATATGAAATAAATAATATGAAGCTAATTTCTCACAGACATGGTACAGATATGAGAAAAGCTCGTGACTTAGCGTAATTCAGATTTTTGTATTTAAGCAAGCTCTTTCTTTACTTTGATACATTTTATAATCCAGAAAATTATTCCGATTCCTTTTGTCAGTATTATCATTATGTTAAAATATGCACATATGTTTTATATTCGCAGGTGCGTCATTTGAAATGTGCATATACATATATCATTATTTTTCCAAGTTTGCACATCCAGACTAAAGTTGCCATTCAAGAAGAAATATTTGTTTATCAAGAATGTCCAGTGGCCGGACACTGTAACCTTTGGAGGCAAATAATAACACACGATAACAGGGTCTAATATGATGATATAATGGATTCTGATGCGAAGAAAAAACATCGACATTAAACTTGGCTGTAAAGTAATTTCAAATAGATACAAAACACCTATAAATTATCTGACAGATAAATAAGTTTTGTGTTAAAACGTAAGATCATAGGTCGTTTAATCAAAGCGTGTAAAGTTATTTTATAGTGTGGCTTTTAACATATATTTACAAATTTGATATATATTCACCTGTGAAACAGATGGACTGCTTATACCACACCCGGAACGTATTGTGTATTCTACAAACAGATATATTGTCACAACAGCTTTTCAACACCATTCGTATTTTGGAATTATCTTCATATTTTTGTACATAAAATTTGATGTATTAAAAACAAACAATAGAAGTCGTGCACACAGGTGTCTCGTTAAATTGGAGCTTATAGAAAATACCTAAATGGTTTGGCAATCATTAAACCATCTTTTACTTGCAAAGAAATATTAGCATACCTCTTTAAATTCCGTTTAAATTGTGTACTATCACTTAGTAGATATTGACTGGGTGTAATATTTAATGTAAAATAGAAATACAAATCCCCTTTGATGTACTGATGACAAAACTATGCTGATGTGAATTAATAATTAATGGAGAAACAACATTGAGATGTAGATGCCGATAAGTTATGATTTTCAACATATTTTATCTTTTTTTATTGTAACAATTGCTACATTGTTTTCAAAGGTAATACCTTTAGAAACAGAAAGTGAGCATAGACAACTTGGAGTCATTTTCAATTCAGATACAAAATGGCCAGACCATATTTATAAAAATTTTTAATTTGTAATAAAAAAAATAAGGCTTTATATGAAAAATATGTTGAAACGTGATGCTTTTTTCAAAGTATTTACAAAATAATATTTTTCGTGTTCTGGAATATGCGTTTGAGAAAGTTTGAAAGTGCACAACGAGAACCAGAAAGAATATTTACACGGCTACCTCCTTAAGTTAGCAATGAACCTCTTCAGTTGGTAACGGGATAAGAACTACCTTTTTGAGGTGGAAGAAAATTACAGTTGTCATATCAAATGAGCAATAAATGATTGTAATCTATCTAGCCTATAGCCTCTTTCTATATAAGAAATCAACCCTTATGCAGAGAAATAAAGACGACTTTAGGATACCAAATTTTAGTGTAAGCAATAACACTAAATCATAATCAATTTTTAATTAGTGATTTCTTCATTATCCCTCCATTTTTATAAGTGCTGTGATAGGAGATCAAATGTTCATACCAGATTTAGATATCAATGCAGTACGCTCATGAATTACCTATTCTGTTTTAATGTAAGATTCTACTGGTCTTAAATGTAGATATAAATAAGAACGCTTATCACTTCTTTGAATGTCAGCCATACGTGGTGGAAATTTGTCTTTGGAACTAAATTCTGATATATTTCGACAAATGCAAACTTTGATCAGATTCCGTAGAGGATTTTAAATACAAGTATAGGAATAAATTACTCGACTTATCTATAACTATTTGTATTTTTAATTGTCTGCTAATCACATATTCCTTTAATATTGAAATGTGCGTGCTACATAAGTTTTATAACCGATACCTAAAGCTTTATCCTTTCGGTTATAATTAAATAAAAACCTGATATCTAACACGTTATTTTCCTATTTCTGGTAGCTAATAAAGAAGCTGTTTCAAACATGTCTACATATCTTTTAAAACCCTGTTGATTGTACTTAAAAACGTTTCTTTGATAACGTCCATAATGTTTATGATATTTATCTGTGATTTCAGAAATACAGTACATTTTACAACACATTTGGAACAAAAATAATTTGGTATCCGGCATTTCACCAATAAAAAAACATGCTATATAACATAGTGTAACATAGTATAGACATTAAATTCCATAAGGACGAGATGATCAAAACAAAACATGTCGTCATTACGTCATTTAAACCCCCGCATGTCTTACCACTGTAACACTGTGATTTATTAGCTACAGGTAAAACGATTGATTTCAGGAAAAATACTGAATTGTGGTCAAAAATGAGAACAAATATCTACTGTGTATGCAACCTTTCCCATCCCACGTAATGTTTCAACTCACCCACACTCGTAACACACATAAACTTCTGGGCGGCACCTACTTACACATATTCTTTAAACTTCCAAATACTGACTGGCAAGGAGAAGTCACTTTGACCTTCGTTACGTTTTGTCTGTTACTGTCGGATATTGATGACGTACACACCTACGCAGTCTGCAGTGAACAATGAAAGATCTTATTTCAGTAATTAGAAGTCTCTGTTTAAATGATAGCACATTCACACAGGGTTTGTACTCAAGTTAATACTTTCATGCAGCGTGGGACGATTGTAATCAGGTGCGTTTTTCGCTACAGGGTGAACTTCGAATTCCGCATGTCATTGCCATGGTTTTTATTGCATGACTGATTCTGGAGCTCTGCATTACATTTATTTGTGTTTTTGTCTGTAATTTCTGCATCTGCATCGGAGTGTATCAAAACTGTAGTAACCACTGACTTCTTTGTGCAAGCATAGAAGCTGTATCTTTTTTAAAACTTCATCTAACATTTGATAATGATAGAATTTTATTAACCATTAAAAAATGCTTTATATACTTCATCCGGACAGCGGCGAATTCATTTTTCCCGGGAGCAGTAGGTGGCACTATTGTGGCGTCATCGACAACTCCAAGAGCAACAAGGTCATTCCTTGAGCTAATGAATAAATTTATCCTTTCATTTACTTTTGTAAATATATACATCATGTAACTTTAAATCTAGATTTTCATATATCCCTTCTCATTTAAACCATGTTTGAAACAACTGTATACTAATCACTACTAATACTAAGTCTTCTCATCATGTATAAGTATTGATAAAAACAAATAATGTGATCGGTAAGCTTTATCTAGAGCCTTAGCAACGCCACTTTAAATACCCAACATTCCAAAAACCATGTCCATGTCCGCATCTCTTGGATTCAAGTTTATAGGTAAACTTTCCAAGATAAGATATAGGCATTCTACTCCCATTGTCCAATTTGGGCCATAGTTTCACCTGTAAAGGCTTCAATAACAAAGATTATAAGAGAGTTTTACACCAGTGAGGTGTTCTTTGAAGGACGGATATCATCATGCGCAAAGAACTGAGCCACTTTTGGTATCCATACAAAATAATATTGGTATCTTATTGTGGCTTGTCATTGCCATCTACTTGTCATGTTGCCATGACAATTAATCATATATTCACGACTTTTCATGATAATATTTTGTTAAGGATGTACATGGCTGTTACATGTCACCAAGTATCCGTTCTTTATGTCACGATAATGACGTCGAACTTTCTTGCAAACATTGAAGCTGTGACAAAATTTCAAAGAATTGTACAATATCTCTCGGTGAAAAATCATACAAGGTGATCCGTCATCAAACCACACGATGAAGAGTTTGTAAATAAGGCCCGTCGCTAGTTCTAGTATGGACAAATATTATGCAATAATTGTCTGTACGACGATGTACAGTTTTATTATGTACAACTATTTAACCATTGAACTCCATAATAGATTAGATCTTTCCAACCCTGTGAGAAATTATTAATGATGTTTGACTTAATAATAATGTCTAGACTTCCAACGTACTATATATTTAAAAACATAGCTATACTTCCTTTTATTAGGGTTGTATTAAAAATACTATACAGTGACAGCCCAGAGAAGGTATTCTGGCTTGACTTCAAGTGCGATTGCCATCCCAACCCCACCTCACTCCCAAGCCGGCAAAAGTTAAAAAGCCACAATATTTTCACATTTCCCTTCACCTAAAACCACCGGAAATTTCTAAAACGTTTCTCTACATCTGCCATAGAATTTCAATTAATTGTGTTTATGGTCAGCTGCAGGATAAGAGAAACCCTGCTCTTTCCTAATGTTTAATCAATCTCTGTATTTCTGCTTTCCGAATTTTATTTTTGTTCAGTGATGAAGAATACAAGGCGCCAAACAATTACTGAATGTCATTATCCTTCCAATAAATAAGTATATAAGATAAGTGCATGTTATTCATTTGTTTAATTCACCATATGTGACTTTCTTGATAATAATTCAGTGCTAGGTTTACTTTTTAAAGAGTATTGCAGTAGCACAAACACATAATACATATTAATACAGGTACGCTGAGTACATTCGGTCAATCGACCGCCTTCACAATGCATTAAGACCCTACCCTTCAGAAGAGGCTTCATTCGTATGAAAGCTTATGTAATTCATGAATGAACCTTCAACAGTATACAAGTGTACCAAAAATAGTCAGTGCATTTAAATGAAACCAGTTTAATTATTGCTTATCACACGATATTCTGTAATACAACTAGTCAAAATAAAATGAGTAGGCGGATTGAGTTGATAAAGTAATACCTAAATCCTGAAGTTGTTTGTGGTTTGTATGACGACTCATGCGACCAAACCATTAACCTCATGTCATCCTCACCTCTCACGTCTATATTCTTCTTACTTAAATCTATAAGGAGTACATATATGGGATCTTATCATCTTTCCTACTAGAGTTATACAAAGAGACATGGGAAGTCGTAAGAATCGTCTTCTAAGCCTTTAGCATCACTGACGAATCCTATAGGGACAAAACAGCTGTATGATGTTGTGTAGATCATTGTTTGTCTCTTGTATTTAACTCTAGATTTGTATTAAAATGCGCTATTCACTGCTGTCTTTGGTACAATCTTCTATCCATTCCATTACATGAGTTTTCATTCATTTATGATTTGATGATTATGGAACTAGTCACTTAAATTTTCCGTTTTACCGAGTCTCCTGACGAGGACAAATGAAAAAAAAGAAATGTGAGAAGTTTCATAAAACTCGTATAAAATGAAGACGAATGTAAGTTCTGTTCATCACATAATTTGATTACATTTTCAAATATTCGAGAAAATAACATTTCATTATGTGAATAAAAGTCAAAACACAGCACGCCACTGTCTCTTAGGAAAACCGACATTTAAATTCCATAAAGCCTTGCAAAGTACAATGAAACTATCGTTCATTTAGTCCAAAATACAAAGGACAACACCATCAGCAAACGAAGCACACAATAAGCAAGTCGACATGTAGAGAAAGTGTCTCGTGTATGTCATCATTTCCACAAGCTCTTTGAATTAAGTAGTTTAAAAATTAATGCTGAATATTAAACATTTGAAAACAATATATAAAGCAAATCATAGACCAATCCTTCGAACTGAATGACACACCATCTTCCCTACTGTCAACACGAATACTGCTAGGTCGAACTTTGAAGTGTTAGAGAATTTCGGAATTGAATACTTGTACAACATGAAGAGTAAACAACCACGACAAACCTAATGGGAAAGAAGGACATTTGAAGTGGCATTCCTGAGGTGAGCGCTACATTCTTACCTTTCAAGACATGGCATAAAAAAATGTGCCTTCCTCTAAAAAGAGGGTTTTAATTATCTGTGCTGTGTTGCCAACTCAGGTCAACCTAATATCGACCAAATCACGACCTGCTCAAATTGTGAAAATGCTGGAATCGTGTGATATTTCTCAACTTATGATCAGTATTGAATTTATGTTTTTTCTTTTTAAATTAAGTTTCGGATCTTGTATAGTTAAAATAATGTTCTGACAAGACTTAAACCATTATCTAAATACATACAGATGTGATATTGGTTATAACGTCTTTGTTCTTGGTGGCCCCTTATAAGGCCCTGTCACACTTGATTGCGATAACCTGACATTACTTACCGAGACGGGGGGAAATCAAAATGGATAATGAAGCATGTGATTGTTCGCTCAGTTTGGTAAAGATTATAAATAGTGCTGTCGCTTTAATGACAATACATCACTTTTCACGTAATAATCATCCCACACTACCACAGTGTATAGAATAACAAAGAGCAGTCGGCTGGGAGCACAGCTTTACATTTATGGCGATGTGCAGCATGATTTCGACTAAAACATAATATATGATACTCCCGCAGTAGTATTTTTGAGTTACCGTTTGATAGTAAGACTTCCGCTACCGCATTTACTCTCAAAACAAAACAGATTTTTTTTAAAAACTTTCGGGTGTTGCTTCTTTCTTATTTTATCAATAGACCCTTTTGTAACAACTTTTTTTAAAATTAAACTGAGCTATTTATATATCTAATTTAGATAATAATATTTTGTCAGTATATGTATATCTACGGAACTGAACAAGGGAATCGTAAAAAATACATTTATGATACAAGCGGGGCTATTTTTGTACATGTGGTAGCCGGTGGTGTCCTCGATGAACAGCATGCGGAATGCTCTGTCATAACATAGCCATTTCAATTAGGCATTTCCATATAGAGCATATTGACGTAATACATGCTTAATTGCTGAATAAAAAGGAAACGATTATTGATATCAAAGGCGTGTTTTCCATCTAGTCAATACTACTCCAAATTATTTCAAGCAGACTTCCAATTTAGTTTGTAGAAATTAACATTTAACTATGGTGATGGACAGATAACGCTGTTAAGATGTAATAATTCACCTTGTTATTTAGCGACATCTGTGTGGGGTGTGTCGTGGACACGCGTCAAGGAGCTTTCACCACTTACATCAATGGTAGAAATATCCCAAGATGTTTATCTGATAATCACACTGTAGACTTAAAAGATCACTTCTGTTTTCACGATTTTTTTTTAATATGTTGAATTATTTTAACCATGGCGAACGATATTCGGTTAGATTTGGTGTAGCACTTCGGCATAAATACAAACCGATCATTTTGTTTGTAACGGAGAACAAACATAGCCATTGTATTTCTTATATCTATTTATTGTACAAAAATCAGGAAAATATACAAATTAGCTTAATAATCAAAGCCGTCATGCCTTTTCGTAAAAAGTAATGACAGAAAACAGTTAATTAAAGCTACAGACACTGCATGTAAAGTTCGTGTAAAGAACGCTCGCAGTCAATAAAATGTTCCGCTTGTAACTTTACAACTTTGTATTCACAGAGAGAAAACGTTCTAATTTGAATTTTAATTGATATAATTGATTGAAATTCTAATCTCTACATGAATAAATGAATAAATATTACGTCTGGTGATTCTCTTTTTAACATCTTGGATGCGAAATTAAGGTTAATTTTATGAAGATGTATTTCTCAAGATCTGAAGTGGAACAAGGGAAATAACTCTTGCTTAACTGAAGAGTTTTAGCGTAAGTCTGAAGAGTTTTAAAATCCGAGTAGAATTCGTAAACAAAGGGGGGTTTTTGTCTATTTTCTATTGTTTTGGTGTTTTTTTCGAAAATCGAATTCAATGATATGAATCACAGCGCAGTTTGTACTGCTATTTTAAATATACGTACGTTTAATATTATTGCTATATGGCAAACTGTCAGGCCTTTATGATCGGAGCCTTAAATTTTGAATTCAGCACTTATTGTGTCCCTGTTAATGAGTCACATTTCTGCACCGATTATTTATGAAATATTTTATCAGTATTATTTGTTTGGTTAATTGGTCATCACTTGGAAATTGTTGTCATTTAATTCAAGACATAATGAAAATGGCGTATTCGTTTCATATCCGAAAAAGTATCCTAGTATTATGATATCAGGACGTATTGGTGACCATACAAGTGTAATCCCATTTTTTGTATGTAATGGTACAGTTATCGTCACTAAAAAAGTGGGTCGTTATTTCATATACAAACTTTTTTTTAACAGTTGCGGTTGCTTATTTAACCACTTTTGAAGTCACATAATATCGATAACCTTTTGTGTGACTTTGGATATGACATTACACTTAAATATTGTGCAGTGTGAATGTATATATATATATATATATATATATATATCAATGAAACAATTTTGTTACGGATCTGGCTGTAAAGTGAGATTCCTGTTTTTTTTTTCAAAGAAGTATCTAACCACAAGCCAAAATCAAAGGGAGGCAACTCCGAAATCTCGTATACTCTCGTCCTCGAAGAAACAAAATGGCGGCGGCGCTGTGTAGAACATTTGTAGGTCTTACAAGAAGAACTGTGCTCACTTATCAAGTGAGGGCATATGGCAGTAAAGCAGATGGGGGAAGAGATTTAGGTGTAAGCGGCATGCATGCTATATTCCCACCAGAAGAAAGTCACGAAGGAAAAGTTGGTATGTGATTAAAATCGCTCATATATTACTTAGGGCGCGGAGTCACGTTCCAAGGTATAATGAAGGCAATCCTTATATACCTACGTGAATATAACTTGGACAGCCCCTGATACAAACGTGTTCCATTTAAACAGTGTATTACAATAAGATATTGGGGGAGTGGTGGTTGCTTTCGATACATATTTCAAATCATATCGGTATATACGTGCCAAAAACATTAGTAGAGGACACTCGTCAAGGTTATTTTCAGATCAATAGTTCATACTGTGGACAATAGACTCGTCTGCCAGTCTTGGACCTAACTTCATATTCCTTATCGCTGTCATACACATATTCATATATGCATTTCATTTTTGTTGGAAATGCCAATTAATGTACATCATTAATATCCGGTAATCAGCTCATCTCGACCTTAATTTGAGCAATAAGTTTTGCTTATATGTTTGTCCCTTGAACTTATAACTGGATAATTACGGTAATTATAGACAACGTTGTAGTTGTCTCTTTAACCGTTGTAATTGTCATTATCTTACATGGATAATTATAGTCTCTCTTGTTTACTTAATGATATGAAGCACACTCTTGTAATAGCGTTGTAGCACACGCCGAGTGTTGCATGCTTGAAAATTCTGTTTGAATTGTTATCATGATGAATGATATAAGTGTACAACTCCGAACACTAATAATATTTAGCTGACAACATCATATTCAGAATAAAAATTTGACCGAGATCAAATGAATTTTTAGCGACCTCCGAAATGTTGGTGTCTAACTGTTGCGGAAACAAATATTCAAAAATCGTTTTTTCTTTTTGACTGGTGCTTTACTGAATTAATATTTGAATAATCGTTGACATCAACGAACCTTATATATTTTACAAATAGTTAATAAAAACATTATCTACAATTTAATCGTTTGCTCTTGGAAATTTTTGTTATCATAGTGATGTCAATGACGGCCAAGTGGCACTGCCTTCGGCATAATATGGCAGTTCAGTTGAGCTTGCCACTGTTTTACTTATGTGCATTAGGTAATCTGTGTTTTATATGTTTAAAAAAAAATCTATGATTATCAAGGCTAGATCTTGATAAAGAATTGATATTTATTCTGTATAGACTTCAAAGTTTATTCACATTGAAGTATTAACATTTTTAACTTGTTCTTGTTACTTACATTGTCAACTGTACAGAAAATAAAAAATCAATTCTTAAATGTAAGAATTTGTTATTATGTAGTGCTTCTAGTGTGTTGAAGCACAATGTTTCTCTTTTGTAAGTTGTTACATGATTATGTTGTGGTGCAAATCACTTCAAAGGATTAATAGATTGTGAATCAATTACAATTACAAGCAAGCAATTTGTTTAATATCAAGAAAGATTTTGTCACATAATTAATGAAAACTTAACCAAATCATTGCTTTAAGTAGGAGCTTGTTTCTTATGCATTCTTTATCAGTAGGTGTTGTCCATAGAAATCAATTGAACTTTTTGGTTGAGTTCTTTTTTAACATTAATATAGAATTCTGGTCTGTTAAGAAATTTGCTGAAAATAGAAATGATAAATCTATATACATGTGTATATAATTGTTCAGATTGTAAACCATAGACCAATGTTAATATTGAAGACCACAATCTGTCTTTACTCTCTCAATATGACAACTAAATATAACTACTATATTGGCGATTGATTTTTACAGAATCACCAGACTCTCTGATGCCCAGTAATCTTGGTCACATGACTGGTGAGGAAAGAGATGAAATTTTAACGGAGTTGGGAGGTGCCAAGGCAAGTATTGTAGTCTCCTCGTGATGAAATAGATACATATTTAAATGAGTGGTTTTCTTCGAATTCCCCATTTCAATGGAATTGAATTCAATTGAATTTTGACTTCCTTTGCTTAAAGGGATATTCTGCACAAGTTTGGATTTCATGGAATGCTTTTGAAGAAAAATGTACAAAGTCATCTACAAGTACTTATGATCTTATGGAAATTGTACACCTCAATTTACCATTTAAATAATCATACAGTATTAAATTTGCTGAATTTCTTTATAGAAATAGCTATATCTATTCACTAATGTTCTTGTGGCCTCCCTGATTAAGTCATAACAGGTTTGTGTCATTATAAGGTGAACAGAATTAGATATTTGTGTAAGTTATAAAGTCAATAGAAAATAAGCCTAATGAAGAAATCAAATTGTAACCCTAGCAGAAATTTTAGTGAACAGCATACACTCTCAGTAGCGGACTTCCCAATGCGTTATATTTAGACAGTTTGGCTGGGAGTATCCCCACTAATTTCACATGTACAAACTGACCGCAGGAGAGATATTTTGATGTTAACAATTGTTTTTAAAGCCATTACATTGGATTCTTACAAAGTAGGGAACAGCTAGAAATTTTGCAAAATGGGTGGGATATCTGTTTAAGAGTGTTTTATTTAAATAGATATGTGAATGTGTGTATTTGTAATTGTGAAATGTCAAGAAGACAAAATATTTGTTTCGCTCATGTTTTTTAGCCTGTAGGCTCTTGTACGGGGTTTTCTTTTTTTTCTATGCATGATGTGGAATTATGTCATAGTTTTGTAACTAAGAAAGTAATAAACTGATTGCCTGGAGAGAGCCAACAGGTTCGAAAACCACAGTGAAACAAATACTTTGTCTCGTTGATATTTCTTGTTTACATATATAGACCACACAATATTTCTTCTCGAAGTTGAATTATATAGGGATTAATTGAATAGCTTGAATTCTCTGTGGTTTTCACTCCATCAATACAGATGATTCTGGTGAGGCTATTGTGACCCATTCATCTCTAGTAAAACACTGTAGTAGTAAAGAAAAATTCCCACTAGCCAGGGCTAGAATGGTGACTATGAGTACCCTCAACTTCTACAACTTCTGCTATCAGTAGGACTCATCAATTTAAAACATGCACTGACAATGTGCGGTGTTCAAGCCAACTATGAACTGATGAAAGGTTATTGATCAGAATTGTGTGAGGTACTTTAACATAAACTTAACATAAATTGATTGGGTAAGCAAGCAAGTAATTGATCAGTTGTCAGTAGCCAGTTATAATAATTAATCATAAATGTTGAAATCTCAACCCATCTCATGAACCCTACAAGATATTATCCGATTTACAAGGTTTAACTACTGTAAACCTTCTGTGGTCTATAGCCATACATTGCAAAATGTGAAGATTTCAGAGTCACACTTGCCTGGGCACTTTCATTAATTACCACTCCAATCACACTCATCCACCATAATGGTCATATGAAGATCTTACCATGACTATATGTCTCAAACCTTCATTTCTGTGTATTTGTCTAGAAATTGGCATAATTTCTCCTGTAGAAATTTGCAAACTAGACAGGAATTACAGAATTTAAATTTAAAGAGCTTTGAAAAAATATCTACACCCCCGCATGAAATGCACTGTTTAATTGGCATAAAAATAAAGAGCTAAAAAGGTAACGCATGTCACACTATTATAATGTTTTTTTTTTTACATCAATTTTCCAGGATCATTTTGACTTTGATGGACTGCGTGTAAATGAACGAGATGGTACCAGAGAATCCCCCATCCTTGTACGATCCGAGAGTGACAGCAGAATTGTTGGATGTCTTTGTAAGTGAAACAGATTTGTTCTCTTTGTATGCCTGCAAATAATTCTGAATACTTATCTTGCTGCAACAAAGGAACAGAAGTGGATGTTGCTGTTCCGTGGGAATCATTTTCCATATCAGTGTAAAGAGGATGGACTTTGTTCAATTTCTCAAATATCTGTTCCTCCTTTTGCACAATAATCATGGAGTTTTGATGACTACAGTAATTTGTTTTGGACATTATCAGCTATTATGAACTCTGTGCTCCCATAGAGTGACACAAAGGCTGTAATTGATAGTTTGATAAACACACAAATTTATAACTTGTGATACAAGGACTTTTTTGAGAGTTCATGCTCCAAAAGTATCAAATACATGTGTTCCCCTGGTTTTGCCTGAAAAGCATATACAGTTGACCTGCTACAATCCATCGGAAGGTTTTGGAAACAGATTTCTATAATATTAATTTTACTCACCAGTCTGGAAATTGGAATTCTAGTTCTGGAAATATGTTTGGGGAACATAATCGGTTTCACATAGTATATTCCCACAATAGCATGGAATTTTTAAATAACTTTGTGGAAAAAAATTGTTGTGTTTAGTCATCAATTTCTTCTTACATCTCTGAAACAATTGATTCACATTGCAATCAATTTCATTGATTGATTTGAAGTCTGTAAGGATTTCATTCAAGTGAACTGGCCTCTGCAGTACTAATGATAATGGTGAAACTTTACAGAGCGTATTTAAGAAAATGATGACTGATGACATGTACTTAAGGTATTATTTCTGTTTCAGGTGATGATGAACAAGTCCATATTAACTACATGGTGTTAACAGCTGGAGCGCCCAAGAGATGTATGTGTGGGTTTTGGTATAAACTTATAGAAGCATAGTACTTAACTAGAGGCTACAGAAGTTTTACCTCACCGTTTTGCTGTTTATCATCAAATGAGCTGACCTGCACATCTGAGGATCACATGACAAAGTTAATGGAAGTCATCTTGCAGTATTGACAATTGATGGTTTGATTTCTTAATTGATTACGGAACTTAATATTGTGCAGCTGATTTAAAGTGTTAGCGAAGGCATGTGAATGTGTGACTTATTTCAAAATTCAAAATATTAAAATTTTGTTCTATTAAACTTATAGTCTTCTGTTGTTACTGATAACATTATGTTTTCAGTCCCCTGTTGTCAGACTTGAGAGGATTATAGGCTAAACATCAGCCTTTCCACAATTCAAGTTGTGAACTCGTTTCTTCCAGAACATGTAGTTACTTAACAACACACTGTACTAGCCAAGAAGATTTTATAACACCACCAGTAAAAGATTTATCTGTGATGTTTAAGTGACTACACCATCAATGTTAAATGTACTAGACTGATGTATGGCGTGTATTGTGTACAAGATGGATAGGAAACAACCAATTTGTTTTGACTGTTCTATTACAGTCCAATATACACTAAAGTAGAAATTAGTATGATTAGAACAAGACCAGTCATGTCCAAAAAAAACCAATCACTATGTCCTGGTTTTACTGTAACTTGTACTCACAACACCATAATTTGTTTTCTTAGATGCCATGGTCAATTCTAACAGCATCAATTCAACTGCGAGAAAGAAATTGATGGCACTGTGCCATTCCTTGATACCCTTCTCGGAAAGAAAGATGACAGTACTATTAATGTATTGGTCTAGAGGTAAAAGACGCATATGTACCAATATCTTAATCATTGACTTGGAAAATTCCTAGATAATTGACAGGGAAAACAACTTTTTCTGGTTCAGGTCAAGAAGGCATTCTGGAAATGCTGCAACGGGCCAGTATTTAACGGGGACAAGTGTGGTTACAGACTCTCTCACATCGATGACCAAGTGTTTATAAAAGCATAGCTGAATAAACTACAGTGCATTGTTAACTTGTTTTTTTTATTCTATCTTTTTACCATTTTGTCACTATTTTCTACCTTAGTGTACTTAGGGTTATAGTACAGCTGAAAAAATGGCCGATTCCTTACCATCATGTACACTGCATACTTCAGAACTACTATGCTTCACACTGGTTATTTGTCTGATGAAGTTAACAATGTAGTCAGTGAAATGTCACATATGAATCTGCTACTTCTTGTGTTATAAGAACTTATATTGTATGATCTTAGATCAGTTGGGAGCATTTTCCCTTCTTTCTCCTCTGTCCAGAAATCAAATATGCATATCGAATTTGAAAATGATCCGTCAAAAACTCAATATATAGGGACAAGAGATCCCAGAGGGATCTTGGCGCCCACCATTTGAGGATCTGTTTTCAGTTCTTGAAGATTTGCTTATTTTTTTTGGTTTGTTACAGGTGTTGTAAACGTTCATGAACTGGTCTTCATTGAATGTACTCAATGATGGCACAAGATATTTTTATTAAGCACCTATTAGCAAATACCATTTGAAAAAGATCCCAAAGTATTATTAGATAGCAGTCAGTTACAGGTGGATAATGGGCCACCTTGATTTCAAATCAGTCCAAAAAAGGTACAATGCACAACTAGGGACCAAGGGAAACCAATATCTATGAAATATCAGAAGGATCCATCCAGTACTTCCTCAGATATAGCGGTAACAAACTTTTTACATCCAAAATCCAAGATGGCCACCTGTCGGCCATCTTGAATTCGAATCAGTCCAAAAAACGTACAATGCACAACTAGGGACCAAGGGGAAACTGCATATGAAATTTGAGAAAGATCCATCCAGTACTTTCCAAGAAATAGCAGTAACAAACTTTTACATCCAAAATCCAAGATGGCCACCTGTCGGCTATCTTGAATTCGAATCAGTCCAAAAAAGGTACAATGCACAACTAGGGACTTAGGGGAAACTGCATATGAAATTTGAGAAAGATCCATCCAGTACTTTTCCAGAAATAGCGATAACAAACTTTTACTTCCAAAATCCAAGATGGCCACCTGTCGGCCATCTTGAATTCGAATCAGTCCAAAAAACGTACAATGCACAACTAGGGACCAAGGGGAAACTGCATATGAAATTTGAGAAAGATCCATCCAGTACTTTCCAAGAAATAGCAGTAACAAACTTTTACATCCAAAATCCAAGATGGCCACCTGTCGGCTATCTTGAATTCGAATCAGTCCAAAAAAGGTACAATGCACAACTAGGGACTTAGGGGAAACTGCATATGAAATTTGAGAAAGATCCATCCAGTACTTTTCCAGAAATAGCGATAACAAACTTTTACTTCCAAAATCCAAGATGGCCACCTGTCGGCCATCTTGAATGCGAATCAGTTCAAAAAAGGTACAATGCACAACTAGGGACCAAGGGGAACCAGCATATGAAATTTGAGAAAGACCATCCAGTACTTTTCCAGAAATAGCGGTAACAAGAATTGTTTACGGACGGACGGACCACGGACTACGGACGCAGGGCGATTTGAATAACCCACCATCTAATGATGGTGGGCTGATAACCAATTTAACTATAATGGTCAAAATTAAGAGAAAAAAAATGTCTTCAAACAGTGTGAAATAAATTCCCCAAAAACAGTTATTAGGAGTTTTATGCAAAGTTTAGATTAAAACTGATTGACAATATTGCTATGTATTTTTTAAAGGAAAAACGAGCAAAGGAGACAATCTGTTTTGGATTGAAGTATTGTAAAGTGAACTGAAATTAAATGTTTACACTTGATTTTATGAGTACAAAGGGACTTCCACCTAAAAACCCACTAAAGTGAACTTTCCTCCTTCTTAATGGCCACCATATTCCCTGATAACCACAAAATTAGAAGTTCTTAAACCACCTAATCTGGAATACAACAAGACTTCATTCTGGAATCTGATTGGTCATGTCAGTGTTTGTCTACATCATACAGTAATGTAGTTTTAATTGTCGAGATCATACATAATGCATTGAAGATGATGTTACATTAATTGAGGTTTGTCTTATACTTTTAAACTTGGATGCAAAGGCTTACATGTTTCTAAATACACATGATATCCTAAATAGTACAGGATACTGGCTACGTGGGTACACAAGTTTCTCTGTCCAGTAGGACACTGGCAATAATAATCCTTTAAGAAATTGTGTCGGAGCTGTCATACTGGATCCAAACACTGTACACTGTTGTTATGCCTCTAGTGGATCCAATATTGTACATTGCCTCATGATTCACTTAAGTAGCAAGCTGCCAATGATATTTGGTATGTGTTACAGAATATTGTCCGGATTTCTAATGTTGGAAAGTCACAAATATCGACAGTAGCATTTCATTTGACAAATAGTGGCTTGGCTCTTTTGTTAAGATCTGGCTCATTTTTCACACACTGAGCCAAGTTGTTGTGAACACTAAAGCGCACTTTCATTTTAGCGGCCAACACTCTATCCTTTGTGTCTTGCTCTATGTTCTAACATATATGGGATCTGATTCCATTGAGACAGGCTGTTATTATTTTAACGAATGTCTCTATGACATCAATGAAGTAGTTGGAGGCAAGTTATGTTTTGAAAAAAAGCCATTGCTTGAGTCATCAATGATAAGACTTCACTACCCATCTGAACTTAGTTATGGATCTATCAAATTTAGCTTGTAGGTCGCCATGTTGAGTCTGCACAGGTTTTAGATAAGACAGCATATTTGTTGTCAAACCACATGATTCCATGTTCACTAGAGTCCCCATTTCGACCCCTGCTGCTGTGGAGACGTTGCAAGAAATGATTCCATTGTGAAACAGCAAAAGGCTTCACGATAACCAATGCTTCTTGTTAAAATGTTCAGGTTCAACATATTGTATGCAATTTTACACACTCTTCAATCACATATATGTATCTTGTCAATATCAAATGATTTGTACATCAAAAATGATAAGCGAAGACTTAAGCTTATTCATATTCATTTCGGGCTTTATTAATTTTTTCATTAAATAACAAATACAGCATTTAAATAGGATTTGTAATACAGTGATACTTTATACCTGACATCAGTTATAGAAAATTAATAATTTAGTAACAGGTAAAATACATGTTACAGCATACAGCCACAAGTCAGCACTGGCCAAATGTCATCTCTGTCCAATCAGATACACACCTTATTTACCTATTTAATAATAAGAAGTTGTATCCTACTTACAGACTGTATCAAACCTCAGTATTTGCTTTATCGTTCAACATTGTACATATCTAATGATGACCGTTTTCTGCAATATTTTTGTATATCATCCATGATGTCCTTACCAAGTGGAAATTGTCACATG
The DNA here is from genome assembly GCF_031769215.1 of Ylistrum balloti. NCBI lineage: Eukaryota > Metazoa > Mollusca > Bivalvia > Pectinida > Pectinidae > Ylistrum > Ylistrum balloti. The sequence goes on from NW_026782240.1 coordinate 215,544, forward strand.
ATTACTGTGGACGAAAATGAATTAACCCGAGTTCCATCAAAAGATCTGCAGTCATAGCAAAGGGTTTATATAAAGGACCTGTCACAGAGGGGTTTCATCTTTTAGGACCTGAAGCCATCATACAGCTTTCACTTAATGAAACCTGCATAGCCAAGGTATTTTTTCACCTTTAGTCCATCTGATGAAGATTTCTCTGACAAGTATACAAAGTCATGTGACAAAAGTATACGATCCAACTTGTATGTCTAGTCATAATATTGCACAAAATCTTACAGTTACTTTTTCTCAAATGACATTACAGGGCGAGCGCTATCCAGAGATACCTTCACTCCATCACAACAGCAACAAAACAATGGAGTGTAGGCAAATGGGCAAACGCTGCCTCACAAGGGATCAGCTCTTGGCAAGCATTTTCAACCGAGTTCTGTCCACAACATCCAGAAGGTTTTTTGAGTCCATTGCTAAAACGTGAGCTGCTTTAAGCATCCCTTTTCTGTATTCATGTTCTAATGCTGTTGATCTATACTGTTGAGCAAGTTTCATAGAGCTGATCAGTGACGCCATATCTGTTGATAAAACCTTCTGTGCCATTTGAATCTAAAAATAAAATATCAACAATCATATAAATTTACTGACAAAAAAAAAATCTGAAAATGAGATAATAATGACAGAAACTTCTTCACTCTCAGAATCATAGAATATCAAAATCAAAGTGGGAGAGGGGGGAAATCATCTTGTTTGTCTGTTAGTCTATATGTCCAGAAGAAACAAGAAAGACTATCATTTTCAAAAAATGTTCTGACAGATTTTGCTATTCAGAATGATGAACATCACAATACACACCTGTGACACTTAAACATACCTGGCACATTGGTTTAATCCATTATCGAATCAGTATGGTACTTGAGAAGTAGAGTGTCTAAAGCAAGCAAATATCAAAAAAAAAAAAAAAAAATCCTTATCTATTGACTAAAACTTTTTTCAGGAAGAAACTGGAAACACGGGTATTTGTTTCTTTGGTCTAACCAATCATATTAAGACTTAATTTTTCATTTATCAACCTTTGCCTGAATTCTATACACTTTTATACATAGGGATGAAATATATCTAAATGAATTTCATGTGATGTGATCCATTCACCCACAAATAACTGATGAAAGAAAAGATGCCTTTATAAGCATCTTAATTTTTTTTTATTTGTAAAACTAACAGCTTACCTCAGTATCAAGTCCCTGGGGAACGGTCGCAGTGAAGTCATCAGCACTGCTAAGAAGTCCTCGTAGCTGTAGGCCAGTGTCCTGCAATAACACAACAACCTTAAGTGTTTTTCCTGATAGAATCTACCTTGCTATCAGACATTTAAACACAAAAGATGCAGGCTGATGAGGATAACCATTTGTTCTATTTTAGGAATGTGACACAATTTACTTGGATTGACCACGATTTATGTGGCATGTGCCATTTATGAAGCAGATGACTTCCAGAGCACCTTGTCATACTCTCTGTACTTTTTCAAGGGTCTCCATGTAATCTTTCTTTTGTTATTATTTTGTCCTAACAAGTTTTATTGAATTTAAGTTTGAATTAAGATCGTGTTGGAATTTCAGTATTGAATTTATTATTTTCACATAATCTCCAGGCTTTGTCAATATCTCACATATTATGAACACATGACTACACAACCATTTGCAAATTGTGCTTCAAATAACAGGCACATTTTGACTTATCAAAACATATTTGCAAATGAAAATATAAAATTTATCAAATACACCATAGAACTGTTGCTTATATTCCAAAAACCACCGTACCTTGACTAAGTCGACATACTCGTCAGGCTTGACAGATGGGGCTACTCTCGTCAATGACATCACAGATCGCACTACATTCGTTGTATTTTCATAAACATGGTCATCATTCCTGTCAAGTCCTTGTGTAGTGGCAGCCTCAACCTGAGAAAAGATAAATACATCTTAAGAAAAATTACCTATACCTGGATATCTATTCAATATATCTTGATTACAGGTACAAATCTATAACTATTTATTTTAAGTATCTGATTGGATATCTATATTTAGATACATCAATCAGAAATCTATATTCAGATTACATCTATTACAAATCTATATCAAGACACATCTATTACAGATCTAGTATTTAGGAATCACATTTACATTTTTAGATCTACCTCTCATTTTAAGTGTTCTGACTTCACAATAAATTTGTCCTAGATACTGACCTTGCTAGTTGGAGATGGCAACTCGGGATCACTGTTCACACTGCTTCTACTGCCACCTAAGAAATTAAAAAAAAAGATGTTTAAATATTTCTTTGTTGACCCAATTTTGTTTGTTAATTTCTTCAACACATTAATGAAGTAAAATATTATTTTATATATATCAACTTATCTATCAACATTTCATTTCATCTTTAGTCTGTTTTGTTTATGAAAGGAATTACAATTAATTATATAATACACCCACTGTGTCTCTTGGTATCAATAATACACCCACTGTGTCTCTTGGAATCAATGATATACCCACTGTGTCTCTTGGTATCAATAATACACCCACTGTGTCTCTTGGTATCAATGATATACCCACTGTGTCTCTTGGTATCAATAATACACCCACTGTGTCTCTTGGTGTCAATGATATACCCACTGTGTCTCTTGGTATCAATGATACACCCACTGTGTCTCTTGGTATCAATGATACACCCACTGTGTCTCTTGGTATCAATGATACACCCACTGTGTCTCTTGGTATCAATAATATACCCACTGTGTCTCTTCACATCAATAATACACCCACTGTGTCTCTTGGTATCAATGATATACCCACTGTGTCTCTTGGTATCAATAATATACCCACTGTGTCTCTTGGTATCAATGATACACCTACTGTGTCTCTTGGTATCAATAATATACCCACTGTGTCTCTTCACATCAATAATACACCCACTGTGTCTCTTGGTATCAATAATACACCCACTGTGTCTCTTGGTATCAATGATATACCCACTGTGTCTCTTGGTATCAATAATATACCCACTGTGTCTCTTGGTATCAATAATATACCCACTGTGTCTCTTGGTATCAATAATATACCCACTGTGTCTCTTGGTATCAATGATACACCCACTGTGTCTCTTGGTATCAATAATATACCCACTGTGTCTCTTCACATCAATAATACACCCACTGTGTCTCTTGGTATCAATGATATACTCACTGTGTCTCTTGGTATCAATGATATACCCACTGTGTCTCTTGGTATCAATAATATACCCACTGTGTCTCTTGGTATCAATAATATACCCACTGTGTCTCTTGGTATCAATAATATACCCACTGTGTCTCTTGGTATCAATAATATACCCACTGTGTCTCTTGGTATCAATGATACACCCACTGTGTCTCTTGGTATCAATAATATACCCACTGTGTCTCTTCACATCAATAATACACCCACTGTGTCTCTTGGTATCAATAATACACCCACTGTGTCTCTTGGTATCAATAATACACCCACTGTGTCTCTTGGTATCAATAATACACCCACTGTGTCTCTTGGTATCAATAATATACCCACTGTGTCTCTTCACATCAATAATACACCCACTGTGTCTCTTCACATCAATAATACACCCACTGTGTCTCTTGGTATCAATAATACACCCACTGTGTCTCTTGGTATCAATAATATACCCACTGTGTCTCTTGGTATCAATAATATACCCACTGTGTCTCTTGGTATCAATAATATACCCACTGTGTCTCTTGGTATCAATAATATACCCACTGTGTCTCTTCACATCAGTAATACACCCACTGTGTCTCTTCACATCAATAATACACCCATTGTGTCTCTTGGTATCAATGATACACCCACTGTGTCTCTTGGTATCAATAATATACCCACTGTGTCTCTTGGTATCAATGATACACCCACTGTGTCTCTTGGTATCAATAATACACCCACTGTGTCTCTTGGTATCAATAATATACCCACTGTGTCTCTTGGTATCAATGATACACCCACTGTGTCTCTTGGTATCAATAATATACCCACTGTGTCTCTTCACATCAATAATACACCCACTGTGTCTCTTGGTATCAATGATATACCCACTGTGTCTCTTCACATCAATAATATACCCACTGTGTCTCTTGGTATCAATGATATACCCACTGTGTCTCTTGGTATCAATAATACACCCACTGTGTCTCTTGGTATCAATAATACACCCACTGTGTCTCTTGGTATCAATAATATACCCACTGTGTCTCTTCACATCAATAATACACCCACTGTGTCTCTTGGTATCAATAATACACCCACTGTGTCTCTTGGTATCAATGATATACCCACTGTGTCTCTTGGTATCAATAATATACCCACTGTGTCTCTTGGTATCAATAATATACCCACTGTGTCTCTTGGTATCAATAATATACCCACTGTGTCTCTTGGTATCAATGATACACCCACTGTGTCTCTTGGTATCAATAATATACCCACTGTGTCTCTTCACATCAATAATACACCCACTGTGTCTCTTGGTATCAATGATATACTCACTGTGTCTCTTGGTATCAATGATATACCCACTGTGTCTCTTGGTATCAATAATATACCCACTGTGTCTCTTGGTATCAATAATATACCCACTGTGTCTCTTGGTATCAATAATATACCCACTGTGTCTCTTGGTATCAATAATATACCCACTGTGTCTCTTGGTATCAATGATACACCCACTGTGTCTCTTGGTATCAATAATATACCCACTGTGTCTCTTGGTATCAATGATATACCCACTGTGTCTCTTGGTATCAATGATACACCCACTGTGTCTCTTGGTATCAATGATATACCCACTGTGTCTCTTGGTATCAATGATACACCCACTGTGTCTCTTGGTATCAATGATACACCCACTGTGTCTCTTGTATCTCTTTAATCCAATGTGTCTCATTCTTCTAGCAATTGACTAGTTTTTTTTTTGTGTAGCCCTACAACATTATGAAGATGGTTGGTACTTACTAGAGGCATGGCTGTTACTGGAGGTACGAGAGAAAGTGATGGTCGGGCGAGTCTGTACCTCCATGGCTGGCTGGGAAGGAGGAGGCTGTGGAGGAGAATTCTCCTTACTACCAACATCAGCCTTCAAATTCTGTGTTTGCCACTTATCCCTGCCCTGTAAAATATAACAAACACACTGCAAAGTCATGGAGCAAAAACTCTCCATCTTCACAAATAGACACAAATATTTTCATTAAGTTTCATGATACTTCCAATTTCTATAATTGTATTTCATCAGTAACTAAGTTTCTAAAGTAATCACATTCCTAAACAAGTGTTTTTCAGTACAGTTATTCACTAAAATCATGCCATAGTTATAGATAGTCTAACATCATATATCAATCAATGTTATCTAAAGATACGGCTGAATAACAAGCTAACAGATTGCTTGGGACCTTCTTATCTTAACCACAGTATTATGTGTCTCAAGCAGGGATTACCTGGGACTTTCTTATCTTAACCACAGTATCATGTAGCTAAAGCAGGGATTACCTGGGACTTTCTTATCTTAACCACAGTATCATGTAGCTAAAGCAGGGATTGCCTGGGACTTTCTTATCTTAACCTCAGTATCATGTAGCTAAAGCAGGGATTGCTTGGGACTTTCTTATCTTAACCACAGTATCATGTATCTCAAGCAGGGATTACCTGGGACTTTCTTATCTTAACCACAGTATTATGTATCTCAAGCAGGGATTGCCTGGGACTTTCCTAACCACAGTATCATGTAGCTCAGGCAGGGATTGCCTGGGACTTTCCTAACCACAGTATCATGTAGCTCAGGCAGGGATTGACTGGGACTTTCCAAACCACAGTATCAAGTATCTCAGGCAGGGATTGCCTGGGATTTTCCTAACCACAGTATCATGTAGCTCAGGCAGGGATTGCCTGGGACTTTCCTAACCACAGTATCATGTAGCTCAGGCAGGGATTGCCTGGGACTTTCCTAACCACAGTATCATGTAGCTCAGGCATGGATTGCCTGGGACTTTCCTAACCACAGTATCATGTAGCCCAGGCAGGGATTGCCTGGGACTTTCCTAACCACAGTATCATGTAGCACAGGCAGGGATTGCCTGGGACTTTCCTAACCACAGTATCATGCAGCTCAAGCAGGGATTGCCTGGGACTTTCCTAACCACAGTATCATGTAGCTCAGGCAGGGATTGCTTGGGACTTTCCAAACCACAGTATCAAGTATCTCAAGCAGGGATTGCCTGGGACTTTCCTAACCACAGTATCATGTAGCTCAGGCAGGGATTGCCTGGGACTTTCCTAACCACAGTATCATGTAGCTCGGGCAGGGATTGCCTGGGACTTTCCTAACCACAGTATCATGTAGCTCGGGCAGGGATTGCCTGGGATTTTCCTAACCACAGTATCATGTAGCTCAGGCAGGGATTGCCTGGGACTTTCCTAACCACAGTATCATGTAGCTCAGGCAGGGATTGCCTGGGACTTTCCTAACCACAGTATCATGTAGCTCAGGCATGGATTGCCTGGGACTTTCCTAACCACAGTATCATGTAGCCCAGGCAGGGATTGCCTGGGACTTTCCTAACCACAGTATCATGTAGCCCAGGCAGGGATTGCCTGGGACTTTCCTAACCACAGTATCATGCAGCTCAAGCAGGGATTGCCTGGGACTTTCCTAACCACAGTATCATGTAGCTCAGGCAGGGATTGCTTGGGACTTTCCAAACCACAGTATCAAGTATCTCAAGCAGGGATTGCCTGGGACTTTCCTAACCACAGTATCATGTAGCTCAGGCAGGGATTGCCTGGGACTTTCCTAACCACAGTATCATGTAGCTCGGGCAGGGATTGCCTGGGACTTTCCTAACCACAGTATCATGTAGCTCGGGCAGGGATTGCCTGGGACTTTCCTAACCACAGTATCATGTAGCTCAGGCAGGGATTGCCTGGGACTTTCCTAACCACAGTATCATGTAGCTCAGGCAGGGATTGCCTGGGACTTTCCTAACCACAGTATCATGTAGCTCAGGCATGGATTGCCTGGGACTTTCCTAACCACAGTATCATGTAGCCCAGGCAGGGATTGCCTGGGACTTTCCTAACCACAGTATCATGTAGCCCAGGCAGGGATTGCCTGGGACTTTCCTAACCACAGTATCATGCAGCTCAAGCAGGGATTGCCTGGGACTTTCCTAACCACAGTATCATGTAGCTCAGGCAGGGATTGCCTGGGACTTTCCAAACCACAGTATCAAGTATCTCAAGCAGGGATTGCCTGGGACTTTCCTAACCACAGTATCATGTAGCTCAGGCAGGGATTGCCTGGGACTTTCCTAACCACAGTATCATGTAGCTCGGGCAGGGATTGCCTGGGACTTTCCTAACCACAGTATCATGTAGCTCGGGCAGGGATTGCCTGGGACTTTCCTAACCTCAGTATCATGTAGCTCAGGCAGGGAGAATCAATATTCACAACTAATAAACCTATTTTATTCTGATCTAATCAACTAGAACTGTAAGTAAATGGCTTACACCAAACTACCTCAAGTATCCTCAAATAAAAGCAACATATCTGAACATTTAATGTCTAGCAAGGTCTGTGACAGGATTGATTCCAGGTACAATGTTTACATACTTCAAAATTAAGTCAATGCTGAGCATTATTCAAAAGGGATATAACTCTAAAAAGAACAGCAGGATTCATATTATACACAAGACAGTAAAAAAATTGTCCTACATCAAAAAATGATGTCTACTTAAATGACTGGTGTTCACTACTTACCAGTTTAGTTTCGGAGGCTTCTAGCCACTTAGCATCTTCCTGTAGCTGTCGCTGTTGTTGCAGCAGACGTTCCTCCAGTATTTTCGGGTCCACATCCTCATTATGGTTAATGTGTGCCCGTGGTACCCCCTCTGTGGTGTGGAAGTCAAAGTCCTACGGACACATAACATATACGGTAAGCATACACATTAACATTTTTTCTGAGATTTGGATTTTTTTAGCATGCACAGTCACCCATGGAAATTCAAAAAAATTTTGCACGTATGTCATTGATGAATGAACTGTAAACACTGAAATTCATTTGTAATCCTGACTTTGGTTATGGCAGGTTATATATTGTATAATATATTGCATGTAGGAAATTTTAAAAATCACATCACTCGAATCTTAATTGGAAAAAAGTTTGATGTATATCTTCAGTGCCTTTTTGATCGCAAAATGATGATATGGCTGAAATCTTTTAGTTAAGACACCAAACGTGCACTTGGTGGAGTAAAACTGCTACACATTATTCCTGTATAAAGAAACAATTGAAATACAAATATTAATCCTTTCAGATTAGGATACGCAAACACACCTCAGGTGAAAGCCTGGGGTCCATTGGAATATGGTGGTCTATCACAGCTGAGTTTCTTGGAGATGGCTTCTGGAACTGGTTACCGAGAATGTCCGACAGCTCATGGTGATTACGTGGCACATGATACCCAAAAGGCTTTGAGGAAGCCCCACCTCGGCGAGTAGGAAGACTGGCAGCCCCTGGGTCAGGGATGGCATGGATTGGCATGGCAGAGTCCATAGTACTCATACCCTGATGATGGTTGGTGGAGGAAGGCACAGAGGTATAGCCTGAGGAAGAGGGAAAGTAGTGCTGCAAATTTATTTCCGCGGGCAGCTGAGAGTTACGCAGCGTGGTGGGTTCAGAGGCTGGTGGAGGGTGGGTCTGAGGACTGAGGCCCTGCAGAGGCGTACTGTGGCCTACAGGAAGGTTGGTAGTGCTGTTCCACTGGTGTGGTAGACTGGACACACTGCTGTTGATGGCTAAGTTAGGCGTAGAGCCAGAGGGAGACATAGCAGGATACTGGGGACGAGCAGGTTTGGGGGGAGGCTCCTCAATGTCTGATCCACTCGACCCTATAACACACAATGTACCTGTCATAAGCATTCAAATTCCAAAGAAACAAAATAGCATTGACATCTCAACAAAAAAATAGTCTGATGTCAGTACAATTATGATTCAAGTTTCTGTATTTTCAAAAACTGAGGTCATGTTAACTATATATATATGGAGTTATTATAAGTCTGCAATATTTTAATGAAAGTTAGGTGATACATAGTATTGATTTCAGGATGACTTGTAAATAATTCTGACAATTTTACCTTTAAATCTAAACTAAGATCTTTTTTAAAAGTATCAAGAATTGGGGTTAGCTCCCTTTGTCTATCTTCTGCTGAAGGAATAGATTGAGTTTGTTTCATTGTCAACAAAATACTGAACACAAGATGGTTATGTGGTTCCTAAGATTTCATTACAATATGCTGATATTTTGTTGCTCCCCAAAGACTCCATCAAAAACAGGGAAACTTGTTATAGTGTCAGTGTTACAACAACTAGTGAATGAATCATGAAAATGGTGTCTCAAATGTTGTATTATAAAGAATCAGAATCTACTCAGACATAATGTTTGGCACACCATACTGAAGATATATCTAACTACATATATCACCCACTTTAAAAAATGTTGAGAAATACATTTAACTTCTCCCTGAAACTTTTTATTTGGTTTACGAACATTTTTAACTGCACACCATTACTGGCTGCAATAAACATCAATTAGAAACAATATTGGATTGTGGTGACAATATCACAGCAACAGATCCCAAGTAAAATTAATATTGACAGAATATGTAATATCTTGATATAAGTTTAAGGCTTTACAACAAAAATGTAGATATCCACAGTAGATGTATTTACTATACACCCCAGACGTTACCAATCACTCTACATTTGTATATTGGTATACTAAGGGGAACCCCCTTATACCACAAAACTGAAATTCTCATACAACAATATAAAGAAACATTTTGATAACTTTCTGTTATTTTTATTCTTTCAGTCTCAAAAGAATAGTTAAGTGTCTCAGAGAATTCATTGCTCAATATTCTTAATATTGATTGTATCAATTATCAATAATCTTTGATGAAACTTACATCCTGGTTTCTCTTTCAACTTCACTTTAACTGACATAATCTAGATTACCTGGCTCACATCCATGTGCAGTGGATATGGAGTTCTGTAGGGACAGTTTTAAACTTGGTCTCTTCTGGCTCTGCTTCGTGACAGACTGTCTTAACATCTTAACAACTGTTTAATACTTCCACTATGATTGTAACAGTCAAACATCCAACAGACAGGTAGGTAATTCCACATTAAGAATGAATTAATGTTGTTCACTGTTTCAGTATTGGGAATGTAATATTCTTCAATAATGTTGATGGCATATTGATATGGAGAGCGATATTAAAATATCTAACTGGCCATTCAAAGAAAATGGAAATATCAATACTGTTGTAACTGTTTCAATGTCACAACAGTAACAACAATAAACTGGACGATCTATTTTCCTTCTCCTCCTCGGACAAGATGAGTTAAAACCAAGAAACTGTTACAAATTGAAGTAACACTCATGTGCGGTGTCCTTTATCATACCAGTAAGTGGTTGTAGATTTTTGACCTTTGGTGACTTTTCTCAGTACCTAGTATGTAGAGCCTAAGGCCACAGGGTATCCCACAGACCACACCTTGACCACCTGTACATCTGTACACAAAGCACTCCCTTAAATAATATCATGTAGGGGGCATAATATCCATCAAAGGTCATGATGTATTAGGTACACAAGGGAACAGTGACATCCTTGTACGCACAATTGAAAATCTAAATGCACTCAATGTGATTTCCTGTCTATAACAGTCAATAAACATACATCAACACAAATATACATACTCCATGAGATTTCCTGTATCCTTCGATTATCTCGCCGCATCTCATCTTCCTGTCGACATCTCTCCTCCTCCAAGATCTCACTAGATCCAACACAAACATTAACCATTAAACAGAACAGAATTGCCATTCATATGGAAAACAAACATCCTCCTTAACACTTTTGTCTCTACATAGACAAGACAATTATGGGGCTAAAGAGAAATAGATTACTTTCACACAAAAATTTCCATTGAGCTCGGATCCACCTTTCAGTTGTCAACTAGTGTAATTATCTTAGTATTCATCTAAAAATAGCTAGAAACAAGCTGATCCAATCACATTCCTGCAGTCAGTTACACCATGTTTCATAAGCAAAATAAATTAAATACACATTTTTTCCCCTTCAATCTGATCCCCTGTTTGTATGTTAGTTGAGGCTGTTTACAGAAATGCCAGGACTCCAGCATACTTTGTTTTCATTGAATAAACAAAGAATCTAGCTTAAAGTAAAACTGTGGCCTAATTAATTGCTATTAACTACTGTAGCTTGACACAAAAGTTCTGGTATCATCTCAGTTGTAATATGATTATGTGATGTCATGTTTCACTACCACCAAGACTGATAGAATATTGTGGTGACTGCAGCGGCTTGCTCTGTGTAAACACTTAGAACACATCAAGTGTTGGCCGTTGTTCAACAAATACAAGTACACACACTTGTATACAATATGTAGTTCCTTATTCTGTATGATTCATGCTTCCTACAGCTCAAGGATATACCTAGATACCATTGTTGTAACAAGTAGGATGACCTACAAACCACCACGATGTTGGCATGGTCTTGATCTGATAACTTTTATACTTATAATAATCTACTTCCTAGTTTTGTTTTCTATATCATCAATTCTTATCAAGATTTGAAATTTTCCTTTGTCATCTTGTCTCACATTAATGACTAACTTTAATGCCATGTTCTTTAATATCGTTATAAAATAATGGAATTGTTTAAAATGTCTTAGATCTGTAATAAGGAATTACTTCCTACAAATCCTATATAGAAATGTCATGTGATGACCTTCGGGTTTCAGTCTTATCATAATGATGTAATTACAACATAAAGTGGAGAGGTTCCAGTCTACTTAATATCCTATCTTATCAAGTGCTCATCACCTCTCCTATGTCAACCTTTATCATTGAAAAAAATTAGGTTATCCATGAACATCATTAAAACTGAACTACGAAATAAATTATTTTGTTTGTGATTTTTAAAGATTTTGAAAGAAGACATTTATCTCTATACAGTTACTGCTGACTAAAAGGAAAGTGGACATGAAACAAAACTAACAGATAATGTGTCTTTAATATCAAATGCAAATACTAATTTTTTTTCTTTTCAACTTGAAATAAATGTACAAAGCATTACCACTAAGGTTACAATTAATCAGGTTAAAAAAGTTTTGAAATTCGATATTTCATATTTAAAAATATCTTTACAACAGTGAAGGTGCAATGCCAAAATTCACTGTAACCTGCTGTTCCTTTAAAACAAAGCTGAGTGTACTCATCACAGGTATATACTTTAAGTTAAATGAATTAAGAGTGAATCCTGTTTTTGAACTCAAGAAGTGTTTTAATTATTTACCTGCAGTTGCTTAGAACACAATGTTCATTTAAACATTACACTGATTTTTTTTGTCAACAGATACTTGAAGTTAAATTTAATAAAACGTCCTTCATCCATACTGTTCCTTCAAAGGCTAACCTACGTTACCCTTTTTGGGCACCATCCACCTTCCCACATGGAATCTACAACCTTTACTATACAATAACTGATTCAATTGTTTATTCAAGTTTATCCCATGATCATAGATAAATTTTAATTGATAAAGCAAGGAAAGTGTGATCTGAAATATAACTTATTTAACCAGGTCAGGTTATAAATTGTGAGAGACACATCTATTATGATTTAATATTAAATCTCACAATTACATGTCACTATCAAAATTATACTGATCAATTAAAAGTCTTGTGTGGGAAATACATGGTTTACTCACCAAAGAAGAATTTTCAGTTCAGCAAATGAAGGCCTCTTTGAGGGTTCATAGGACCAGCAAACACACATGAGATTGTACATTGAGGGTGGACAGCCAGGTGGAAGGGGAAGTCGTTCTCCATTCTCTATCTTTCCTATCACATCGTTATTCTTTACATGTTGGAATGGTTTGACTCCATACATTAGGATTTCCCAAATACACACACCTGTGACCAGAAAAATCTCAAATATAGTTTGTAAATGAAGAAACTACGAAGATATTTTCCATTTGATAAAACAATCTGACATTTCTCAAATATAACATGCCAACAAATTAAAACTCCAGGCTATTCCAGTTTGCTACTAATAATGATCAACCAATTATTAGCTTTATTATGACACTAAATAATATTTTAAAGATTTCAGTATTAAGAAAACATTGAAAATCAACATCAACATATCAATGCAGCTATCTTAAGATATATCGTAATATGTGCCCTCTCTTTCACAAATGTTGCTCAGTATAACACAGTTAAAGAACATCGGCAACTGGCAAATTAGCAAAAATGAAATTCTAACTCTATATGATCAAGAGGTTCATTCATAATCAGGAAATAAGATTTTAAAACTTCAACTTTTTACCTTCTTATGTATCTATATAACAGACCACTTACCAAACATCCACACATCACTAGCTGTAGTAAAGCGTCTAAAATTGATAGATTCTGGTGCCATCCATTTTATGGGCAGCTTTCCTTTGGAGGCTGAAAATAAGATCAATATACACATAAGTAGTGCAAATTTTTATGAAAATAGAAATTTTTCTGTTATGAAAATTAGCATAATTTTGCCAGGTTTTATTTCACAAACAAATCCTAAGCTACACATAAATTATCTTTGAACAGCTAATTCTGGTTCTTTGTCCATCATCATCAGATACTGTGTTTAAAATGCACTTTTCATTTCAAAGTATTTCAAACATTGTCTGGAATTCATCTGGAAATCCTATATTAGCACAGTGACAACTTTATCTGTCACCATAATCGGTGATAATGAATAGTCAATCTATATTTGTCACGATCAATGCAACCTAATTACATTGATTTCCCAATACTGGTGAATATTACAAAATACCATTGATTTATTTTTATCACAATGTCACTTTTTCCTATGATTGAGAAGATATCTAGTCAATAAATACTAAAATAATAATTACATGTGACAGAAAATAGGCAACAGGAAATACTGAACAAGTGTTTCCTGCCTTCAACACATGTAACGAAAGATTTCAGAAATGATAGCGGTACCTTTCTCTATATATTCTGTTAGCAGTCTTGCGTCAATTCACATTAGCAACAAAGAGGATTTTTTCTGTTTATTAGCACAATTATGTAGGTCAAATAAGACTGTTGGAATCAAATGTCATACAATAGGAAAACAGTACATAATACATATGTACACCATCAACAGTACAGCATGAGAACAATACATAATACACCATCAACAGTACAGCTGGGAATCAATACATAATAAGATGGAGGTGTAAGTGATAGACAGGACTGAACAACAGATTTCATTAGTTACACTGTTATATCTGCCATCTGATGTGTTTATATAATTAATATTTAGGGTATGATGACAAAACTTTATGGCTCAATGTTAAAGATAGGCCAGCTGATGAAATATCATTTGTTAACGATTCTACACAACATGATAGAATCGGCTCAATACTAGGCACAGGTTAATTTCCTCTACCACAGCCACTTTTACACACATACTCACCTTTATAGTAACTTTGTTCCTCTACCACCCGTGACAGTCCAAAGTCAGCAAGTTTAACACAGTCATGTGAAGACACTAAAACATTCCTAGCAGCTATGTCCCTGGTTACAAATAAATATTCAATAATCTATTTAATCAACTCTGCTCTCAGTATAGAGCTCTGCATGCTTTACATTTTTTCCTATGTTAACTACAGAGTCAATAATTTTATGATAACTAAGAAAAAAATATTCTCTAAACATCTTCACAATTTGCCAAGAAATAGAGAGGTGGTATTATTTAAAGTAACACAGAGCTGTCATAAATAACTTACCTGTGGACAAATTTTTTACTTTCTAAGTAAGACAATGCTGTACAAAGTTGACAGGTGTACAGAATTAAGGTACATAGGTCTAGAAGGTGTGCATTCTTCTGTAAATAGGCTCTCATCTGTAACAGAAATGTGTACAAGTTTCTCAAAAATGAATCTGAATCAATGACCAAAAAAAGTCATTTTCTTTTCAAAAATTGAATTTTTTAACGTGAACATCAATGGATTATTTAAGTAATGAACGAGTTTACTTCTTTACATCATTGAAGTATGTCATTGATATTAGAGAGGAATTGGGCTCTTTAGTTTTCCCCTGAACCAGTACAGTGAATGTAATGTATTAAACAATGCAGTTACCTCCCCATGTTTGGCAAGTTCCATCACGATCCAGACTGGCCTTGTCTCCGAACAGATCCCAATAAGGTGTATAATGTGAGGGTGGTCAAACTGCTGCATGATCACTATAACATTCACAAATGAATCATGAAATGTCTTATACGCAATGCTAAAAAATCATCTCAACCAGAGAATAAAATTCTTAAGTGGAAATCTATCATACTGTGGATTTTCAATTCAAATAAAATTATGACATCCACCATTAACCCAGGAATCAAATTAATATCAATGATACATTCTGCATCACCTTTGACCTTGCATTAACCTTGACCTACTTACATGCTTCCTCCAAAAACTTCTCTGTCATGGATTCTTCATTATCCTCCTTACACGTTTTCACAGCCACTGCTACAGTCAGTCCTTCCTACACGTAAAACATCAAATTCACACACAATGACTGACTGTCAATCATTTCTTACCGCATAAGACTCTCTGATGCTTAGAAATGAGATCTGTTAATCAACACATATTCTGAGTACAGTCAAACCAAATTATACTGAAATCCCTGAGGAATGGATACATACTGCTAATTAACCAGCTTTCGATACAACTGTACTATATTCTTCTCTAGCTACTTTAGATATCTGAAATCAACCTAAATCAGAAAGTGATGACTGGGGTTGTAATAAATATATTGATACCAGAGATTGAAATAATTTTAAAGATCATATAGAAGGTGTTAATTGTGGTGTAACAAAATGGTTATATACACAAAAGCCTTAAGTACATGTCCATGCCTTAAGTACATGTCCATGTTGATGGTACATGTCCATGTTGATGGTACTATAACCACTGCAATAAGAGTTCAGACTAACCTTGTCTATGTAGACACCCTTATGGACATCTCCAAATTGACCTTCTCCTAGCACCTCCTGTAGTTTAATTGCATCCCTCCGCAACTCATAGTCTCGAGCTGTTAACACACCACATATACACTAAATATTCATACAAGACAAATTCTATCTAAAAATTCATTGTTTCTATGAGAAATTCTCAAGCAGCTGCATTTTATACAGATTCAATAAATGTGGGTCTGAGAACTCTCATGTAAAAATCTTAAGTGTTTCTACATTATCTATGTAAAAGGGAAGAAAAACTGAAAGACATTCAAACTAGTATATATAGATCCTCTGGTTAACAAGTCATGTTTTTAAAATACACTCAAGAATTATTGAATATTCACAATTTTTCACAACAAATGTTCTGCCTACTTGACTTTTAATTAAAATTTGCCCATATATAATATACTCTAACACACTGTATACATACATAGTAGTATTTCTTTTGATTCTACTATTTTCCTAATACATTAATATATATGTTCTGGTCCATATGCAATTTCTCATTCAAAGAAGAAAATAAAATGGACATGAAAATAATCATTGGTCACAGCTGTAAATTCATCCCGTTTCTATGCAAGAAATATATTTCTTCTGTACATATGTTAAGCATGAATTCAAAACAATGACCCCCCCACCCCTTTCTATATTTTGCCCATATTTTTGTTAAATCTATATATCATGGCCTTCACATCACAAGTATGACACATACATGCAAGCAATTAGCTGTCATTATCTGCCTTTTATTACATCACAAATCTGCCTTCAAAATCTTAATAAATATACCAGGAAATCCAAATATTGCTTGCATCTTGAAGTTTCTATCAATTCAGAATCTGTGCATTTTGTCAACGACCCTAACATGCAGATTTTCACCTCAGATTACGTAGGCATACTGAACTATAGTAGCCCTATTTCATTCTTCTAACTGTCTCTCATTATAACCACAGCTTAATACAAAGTACTATTTATATCAACACTGTGAATCAGTTCCTTTAATTGAGGGTCAGTTATAACAGGGACTGCCAATATCACTTAACTATATGCTTTAGTAGTAAACTTCAAAAGAAACTGGTATTTTATTGAGTAAGTTATACTTATATATCATGGTCTATTTACTTATCTATCCCCGACACTTCACAGCAGTACAAGCCATGCAAAGTACATACAGTCAGTTATATCTATTTCAAATTTTCTTACCAACACATAAGTTTAATACCATATGATACAAGATGGGATATGTAGGTTACCAGTGCAGTGTGTAAGTTCCATCCACTCAATATATTACTTATATAAAGTCAGTATAATGTTGTCTAAAGACATCAGCTACATGTAGATGCTCTTCCAATGATACAGTGGTATATGTAGCCACTGGTGATTAAAGATACCATATTTATCTGCAAATAAGCCCCCATTCATTAATAAAGCCCTTTCTTCACCATTTTATAATCATCAATTTTAAAATAGTAAGCTAAAATTACTTCACTATTAAGTCCTCCCCAATCTTTAGTAACAAAACTTATTACAAGGGGAGGGGGCTTATTTGAGGGTAAATATGGTGTAAGACAAGCTTGTTTTATACTGGCGATAGAATTTCATGTCTGTATCACATGCATGTCAAACTGACAAGACAATTCTAAGTCAGCGCCACCTTATACCTACCAATGTTGTGACAAGATTGATTATATTAGAAGGACAAAGGCTTGGAGTATTAAGATTGTTTCGTATCATTACTGTCGAGCTGATACATTGTCCATTAGATAGAACAAGGACACATATTTAATAGCACAACATGGATACAACAGAAAATATACATACTACATACCGGAAATTTACGGTATTATAATAACAGGCACACACTGCAGGAAAGCAAGGCCAAGCATAGGATAGACAGCAGAAATATATAATACATTTCTCAACAACAAGGGTTCACAACTCATCATTCCATACAAGATCACAGCAGAAGTATTTACAATTCTCAATGACAAAGGCACACAACTCATCATTCTATATGTATGTTAACTCGGCTGGAGGTACATCAAGTCCTTTATAGAGATGGTCAATTTCTTTCTGATTTTATGCATGATATATGATAATTCCATTTCCAACAAATCAATGTTTAGCCATCCAGAACATGTTATACCAGTATAATACTGGTCATCACTACAGTGAAAGTCAGATCTAATGGTCACACATGCTCCTCTGTACAGGTCAAGGCCATTCATTCTCAAGGACACTCACACTTTTTCTTCTTCCGTCGGCTGCCATACTGGCCTACAGGACCACCAAACAGATTATATTATATATCCGTAAACAGAAATCGGGCTGGTGGCTGTACACAACTCAACACAATATTTCAACAACTTGAACAATTTAGCCCAGATAAATGCTGGAAAGATATATTGTAATACTTTCTCATTAAATTTGATCAATAACCACACATCAATCTTGATATTAGGAATCATAACATTCTAGCCTGAAATATGTACTAAGTCTATCATTGACAGTGAGTGATTCAAGTTATAGACTTTCATTTGCACCCGATTAGAAAACAGAACATCTACAAAAATCAGCATGGGCTTAACCTTATACATTAACTTTTATCCTGTAATTATTCTGTCTCTTTGGAAAATAACAAAAGTATGAGAGAGAAAAAACAGAAGATTCAAAGAAACTGCATTAGAAAGACACGTTACAACAATATCTATGTATATATACTGGCATCTTAAGTACACAATACTTTTATATATATGTATACCACTAGATTAAACAATACCACCAGATTATACAATATACACAGATGAAATTTCAGAGGCAAAGCAGGAAAACAGGAAAATCTGTCATGAATAAAAATGTTTGTTCTGGCTATTTTATTGTCCCATTTAATAGCCTTTTCAATTTATTTATTCAATACAAGCTTATCAAATAAAAGGAATTGCAAATATGTTTCATTCAAACAGAAATAATTTTTTGATAGGGTGAACACCTCAATTGATTTGTTATCCTGCTTTGTCTAATGGGGAGTGATTATGTAACATATGTACATGGACAGACATGACCAGTTTAGATATGTTTAGTGGAATCAGTATTCTTGTTTTACCTGCTGGGGTACTGTAGTCTCCTTCATCCTCTACTATCTCTGCATAGTCTGATATCCCTGTTAAATACACAGAATCTCAAATGAACCTTCAATACATAGTTTGTAGTGGACAGTATTTTTCTTACTGTGACAAGCTTATAGAACCCCTATTACAATCTCAACTTTCATCGTTTAATGATCATAAAATGGACAGGTTCTATCAAGAGACAGAGAGGTTCTCATAGCGTTTGTGCTGATCAAAATCAAACAGACACAACAAGGGACCAATGGGGCCCTACATATGAAATAAGAATCTATGCTGCAGTTCACAAGAAATAGCGATAAAAAACTTTCAAAATAAAAATCCAAGATGGCCTGTCAGCCATATGAATTTTGAGAAAGGTCCATCCAGTATTTCTCGAGAAATAGCAATAGCATATAATTGTTTGCAGATGGACAGACTATGGACCATGTACATAGGGCAGCTTCAATAAGGAAAACAAAGAAATTCTCGTACCATTTACAACAATCAGGAAACGGTCAGCTCTACGACAATTGTAAAACAGAATGGTTCTCATACCACTAACTTCCACTACAATCAGGAGACAGAATGGTTCTCATACCACTAACTTCCACTACAATCAGGAGACAGAATGGTTTTCATACCACTAACTTCCACTACAATCAGGAGACAGAATGGTTCTCATACCACTAACTTCCACTACAATCAGGAGACAGAATGGTTCTAACACCACTAACTTCCACTACAATCAGGAGACAGAATGGTTCTCATACCACTAACTTCAACTACAATCAGGAAACATAATGGTTCTCATACCACTAACTTCCACTACAATCAGGAGACAGAATGGTTCTCATACCACTAACTTCCACTACAATCAGGAGACAGAATGGTTCTCATACCACTAACTTCCACTACAATTAGGAGACAGAATGGTTTTCATACCACTAACTTCAACTACAATCAGGAGACAGAATGGTTCTCATACCACTAACTTCCACTACAATCAGGAGACAGAATGGTTTTCATACCACTAACTTCCACTACAATCAGGAGACAGAATGGTTCTCATACCACTAACTTCCACTACAATCAGGAGACAGAATGGTTCTCATACCACTAACTTCCATTACAATCAGGAGACAGAATGGTTCTCATACCACTAACTTCCACTACAATCAGGAGACAGAATGGTTCTAACACCACTAACTTCCACTACAATCAGGAGACAGAATGGTTCTCATACCACTAACTTCCACTACAATCAGGAGACAGAATGGTTTTCATACCACTAACTTCCACTACAATCAGGAGACAGAATGGTTCTAATACCACTAACTTCCACTACAATCAGGAGACGGAATGGTTCTCATACCACTAACTTCCACTACAATCAGGAGATAATAATGGTTCTCATACCACTAACTTCCTCTACAATCAGGAGACAGAATGGTTCTCATACCACTAACTTCCACTACAATCAGGAGACAGAATGGTTTTCATACCACTAACTTCCACTACAATCAGGAGACAGAATGGTTCTAATACCACTAACTTCCACTACAATCAGGAGACGGAATGGTTCTCATACCACTAACTTCCACTACAATCAGGAGACAGAATGGTTCTCATACCACTAACTTCCACTACAATCAGGAGACAGAATGGTTCTCATACCACTAACTTCCACTACAATCAGGAGACAGAATGGTTCTCATACCACTAACTTCAAGTACAATCAGTCAGCTTTCCACAATTTGACTCAATGTTATTATTTGCTACTTACGTTCATTAGAACCATTATTGTGAGATGATTTCCCATGGGTTCCCGTCTTCTCTAATCTGTAAATGAATTTAAATACAGGTATGTTACTTCAGCCACATAAATGACAACATTAAAAAACTCAGAACATTGTGAAATGTTGACAGAAACTTTTAAACTATAAAGTCCTTGTCTACATTACATTGATGACTGTCTTCAATTGATTTCAACTTGAATTTAATTGAATAGTTTTATCAGCAAGATACAGATTCTAAATAAAGTAAATTACACTCCTGAAGTAAAACACTAACCCAAATAGAAACTTGAACACAGATTCCATGAAAGATGTCTGCGTATCCCGGGAGATATTGGGGTCCCATGTGTATTACATCTATCACATATTTATTTCTGCAGGCTGCAAGTTTTAATTTGTGGCCAGGGTCACATCACATTAATTAGCCATGACTAACACACAGTAGATCCTAACTCTAAACCCCTAGTGTTTAAACGTACAAAACAGGAAATGGCTTCTATGTGCTAGTAGTGAGAAAACTATGCTGACCCCTCCTCCACCTCCACCCATCCCCACAGAAGGTCAAAGTCATCATGACTAATGCTTTACAGAAGATCCTAATGAATTTCTTTAAAGTAATATTTTAAAGTTAAACTCAAAGATATTTAAAGCTGGTTACGTATGAGCTGTTGTGGTCTTGTCAGCTGCCTGAGAAATTAAAAACACATTGACTGCTGTTTAGCTTTAAGTATGTTATGCAGTGATCAAAAACACATGTTAACATAATTTCATTATGTGGTGTCACTTACCCAAGGGAAGGCAATCTGGGAATATTTTCACCTGAAATATACAAAGTCATGTTTGTAACCATGTGATGATATGCGAGGTTATAATATGTTACATAATCAAAACAAGATGTTTTATAAAAAACTTACCAAACATCACCAGGTTTAAGTAATTGTAAATAGTACAGTATAATGTGTTTGGTGTACACAGGATTAATAATGCTATCTAATAATATAGTGATGCAGTGTACTGTTATTTTCCACAATTTCACCAGTAGTTATATACTATAAGTTAACCTACTATCAGGTATAAATACATGTATAGTATTGTATTTTAAAATTGCATTGGTGATAATGACCAAAAAAACAAGACAAAATTATCCAACAAACAAACACAAAGAAAAGTTTAATAAGTATAAAAGATGTATTATCAAGATTCCAGAATCACTTAAGGCTGAGATTGGAGTACTATTTCTGCTGTTGTTAGCTAGCCAGCCACAAATAACACTTATCAATGAACTTCACATAGTTTTATCATGATACAGAACTCCCATCCTTGTTTTTATATCTTAAACATCAGAGCTAAGAAAGTCTGCTAATTAAATCATCTCAACACCAGTCATATCTATCTATTTTTTTAAATATACTTATATCTTTGCATCAGTGGTATCAATTTCACTTCTGACTTCCAATAAACATTTTGGTGATACAAGAGAGATGTATACTATATAATGTTGGGAGATGTTAATGTATATTCCATACAATTTTTATTGACAGCCTTCACAATGAAATATTTCACATTCCTCTAATTACATACCAATTCACACAAACTGTTTGTTTTCTTTTAATGAATTAATTCAAATGTAATCAAGTGTGTAATGTACTGTTGTTATTTTTCTCACTTTATCAAAATGTAGATTATTACTTAATAATCAACACTGATCTTTTTCATTTATATTTAAGAGATATTTTTCAAATAAAGACAAATATTTCCAAAGAAATGTGATGATACCATGGGTAATGAATTTCTGATTAAATATTAAATTCTATCCCATCCATCATGCATAGGAATCCTAAAAATATATGACACATTTAAGTTCATTGTGTATTTACATCTATATCTCACACTTCTACAGGAAATGACATCTAGGCTATATATATATACGACATGAAGGTGAGAAATACAATCTTTATGCTAGTAAATGATTATACAAGCAAAATTTTTTTCAAGTGATCACCATTAATTATAACCATATGCATCTATGTCCATTATCTTATCTTGTGCCTAACATCAAATTCAGAGTCACACACACATCAACATGACTAATGTTCAAGTCCAAAATTTCGTCTTTTGTTTGATGTCTGAGCTAAAATACAATCTTATGTCCGATGTTAGTTTCCTAAATACTATCTTATGTCCGATGTTTGTGTCCTTAATACTACCTTATGTCTGATGTTGGAGTCCTAAATACTATCTTATGTCTGATGACCAAGTCAAAATAAGAGCTTATGTCTGATAGTCGAATCCCTGATGTATGTATACGGTAATCTTATGTCTGATAGTCGAATCCCTAATGTATGTATATGTTAATCTTATGTCTGATAGTCGATTCCCTAATGTATGTATATAGTAATCTTACGTCTGATAGTCGAATCCCTAATGTATGTATACGGTAATCTTATGTCTGATAGTCGAATCCCTAATGTATGTATACGGTAATCTTATGTCTGATAGTTGAATCCCTAATGTATCTATACGTTAATCTTACGTCTGATATCAGTGTTCTAAAACAATCTTGTGTCTGATAGTCGAATCCCTAATGTATCTATACGTTAAT
The DNA here is from genome assembly GCF_031769215.1 of Ylistrum balloti. Lineage (NCBI taxonomy): Eukaryota > Metazoa > Mollusca > Bivalvia > Pectinida > Pectinidae > Ylistrum > Ylistrum balloti. The sequence goes on from NW_026782240.1 coordinate 239,225, forward strand.
CTTATGTCTGATGTCAGTGTTCTAAAACAATCTTGTGTCTGATAGTTGAATCCCTAATGTATCTATACGTTAATCTTATGTCTGATGTCAGTGTTCTAAAACAATCTTGTGTCTGATAGTTGAATCCCTAATGTATCTATACGTTAATCTTATGTCTGATGTCAGTGTTCTAAAACAATCTTGTGTCTGATAGTTGAATCCCTAATGTATCTATACGTTAATCTTACGTCTGATATCAGTGTTCTAAAACAATCTTGTGTCTGATAGTTGAATCCCTAATGTATCTATACGTTAATCTTACGTCTGATATCAGTGTTCTAAAACAATCTTGTGTCTGATAGTCGAATCCCTAATGTATCTATACGTTAATCTTATGTCTGATGTCAGTGTTCTAAAACAATCTTGTGTCCAAGTCTGAAATATTATCTTCATCTCATATTGAAGTCCAAGTTTTAAATGTTATCACATCTCACATTCATGTCCAAGACAAAACCTTGCTTCTTTCAGATACCTATAGTATAATATTGGATGAAAACTGGATGTTTCATACTTCAATCCTTAGCAACACTATGTAATCCTGCACTGTCAGTAAATTATCATTTTTCATATTTTGTAAAATCATTTCAATTTTAACATGTTTGGTTGAAATAAATTTGATATGTGCTAAAACATCCATCAAGGTTGTAATATCACTTCAGATAAGATTCAATATTAATAAAACAAGAACAAAATTTGTAACTATAAAAGTAATTCATGTGTTAATATATCAACTCTAAACACACAAATTAACGGTGAATTTGATTAAAAACTCTTGAGTAGGAAACTTGGTGAGGGATTGACTTTGTGGTGAAGGAAATGAAACACTTAGAACTTCTCAAATGTGACCAGTACAATATACTGACTTTCCTTAATAAACTAATGAATCAAGGTTATCATCAGATTGATGGCCTATACATGCATAAAGAGGTAACCTCAATCTTAGCTTCAACTGTTTACAATAAAATAAACATTTACTGACAGAAGATGTAGGTGTATCTACCCAGAGTAATTCTACACACTGATTTCTGTATCAAGGTTAAATGTGTTCATGTGAAAACTTTATTAGCTGTTAGATAATGACACTGATACATTTGTGTATAGACTTATTATATATTGTTAATTAAAAAATAACATCACATACATCTCTAACATATCTAATATGATAAAATATAATATAAAATAGACAATTATATATTCATATTTTTTTTAATCAAAATGAATATAGAATATCAACATTACTTATTAAAGATATGGCCTCGACTTTCTCAAAATTGTTGGAAATTTAAGTATAAGAAAAAATTTTACTTTCTTTAAATTTATATTTTGCGAATCTTTTTGACTTTCTTTAAATTTATATTTAGCGAATCTTTTTGTATAACTACAAACCAAGGTATATGAGTATAACATGACACAATCAGTTTAGATATATAATACTCACACATGCTAGTGATAAACATGGTAGAATGACCCAGCCACACTCTGATATACTAGTATAAGGCTACAGGTGTTAGCTGGAGTAAAACCCATCTGCTTTTACTGACATTAAATAAAGAATCTGTACAACTATCTTTATTCTAGCTCAGAAACAGAGAGCAAGTAATCCTGAAATATTTTCATTTTTTCTTCAAATCTAAATCAAATGGAATAACTTAACTTGTAGTACAGATAATCACATTTATTTTCACTAATTTAGAGTATTTAAATAATTCTTGCATTTAATGCCACAATGCTTCTTTTTGAATATTTCAAAATCATTTATTTGAACTACAGACATTTGGGCAAACATGTAGACAAATAATTAAAGGAGGTGTTTGTGGAGGATGGGCCAGAGAGGCTGACAGACAGGTTTTACAAAGACACCAGGTACAATGAAACACAAGACATGCAAGGAAAACCAACACTGGTAAGGTAGGGAGAATTGGTGACAACAAACCTCTGAGATCTAAAATATTCAGATTCTCCTCAACAGACGACTTCCAGTCTGAGAGAGCTACAAAACAGTCCAAGGGGGGTAACTCAAATTCATTCAGATCTAGTGTTAAATCTTTTTACCAAATAAATAAACTGTAAATTAATTGACAAATTCAATTTCAAATTAATACTGTATTTCAAATGTTTCCTGAAGAAAGTTTAGATGTAGTCAATTGATTTTTATTTAAATTTCAAATTTAATCAAGAACTTTAAACAACAAAACTACAGCATATACTATACTGATCTAAAACACAAGGAAATCCAGAAATCAAAAATAAAATCAAAATTAAGATTAAAGAATAACATTTAATTCCCACACATCATATTTCAAGGTATTGAACATGTTTTGAAAGCCTAACAAAGTGAACCTAACTTCACTGTTTGGAACCTCTGAAATGAGCTGGCCGGGGCATTATGAAATAAACTTAAACCTCTGCTATAACACCATTTTCTGGCAAAACAAAATATTTTTTTTATGGAAAGTATTACAAATTAAAAAATTATTAGTTAAATTTCATAAATTTGATTTTAATTTGATTTTTGAGTTGAAAAATACAAATAACATTCAAATTTTCATATCAGCTTAAAATGTTTCATAATTTCTGCAAGGCTAGCACGAGCCAAACTACATTTTTACAGGGGCTGGAATACAGCCAGTGATGGACACTCACATCTCTTGGTCCAGAGGGAAGTTGTTACATTGTGAACCAGGCGACAGTATCCATCCATCAAGTTGGCCATGTCCTCCGCTTCGTCAAGCGTACTACAGATAATGGTTAGTGCCTCTGTCGCCCCAGCAATCTTGATTTGCAAAACACCCTTGTTGTCAGGTGTAGCATTGGTCTGGATAGACTGGACCTGTGCAAAGTCAGCCATGTGTGTTGGCTGTAAAAACAAGAACAGTATATGTAGCATTGTTTTCAGCAACCTACAAAACCTTAAACACAACATTTTACCATAAAAATCCCAGTACTTTATTTATCATAAACACAAGTGCTTTTAAGTACAATAAATTTCCAATCCACTAGCTCATTTTTTAGTTTATTTGAGTTTCTGCAACTCTTTACATGATATGGGTTTTCTTTTTTTTTTCTCTTTTTTTGACACTGAAAAAAAGTTGCATTGTGTTATATGTCGTCTACACAAAACAACAATCTACCGATAACACTGGAGTTTCTAATGTTAAATTTTATATTTAGGCACAGAACAATTAGAAATCAGCAAATTAAGACACATGATTGTTAAAAAGACATCTTTGAATTGTGTTGGTATGAAGAGAAGTTATCCAATGTTCTGATGATACTCAACTTACCGATGAGGCCTTCTCCGTGAGGTAGCTTATTCCTACTTCTGGTCCTATGACTATCTCCATGGAAATACTCCAGCCCGACTGTAACACAGACTCCATGTTACAGCAAACTGGACACATCTTTATCAAATTAATTAATCATCCTTCCTACTTCTGCTTTGATTTCAGACCAAGCAAATTAATTTTCTTACTTTTCATTAATATGATTTGTCATGAAACTAATGCAATGAACTTTATATAAAAACTTAAAGATATTCTTCCTTTACAACAAAAGTTATATTCTCAAATAACAGGTAAATTTTAAATACTTTTTTTTTTAATTTAAATCGTCCCTTCAATTGCAAACTTGTTTGTATCAATTTCCTTCAAGGGTACAATTTTAATTTTCCCAAAACCACAGACAACTTACCCCTAAAGCACAATTAAACCGTTCCTGCTCAAACTTATACACTGTCTTCAATGTTTCAAAAAATTTATAAACACATTCATTCTCCGTCAGTTGTGCATACTGTTTGAAATGGAACTGTATCAACTTTCGGAGGGTCTTGGACTATAAAAACAGAAATGACGTAATCTCAGAACTCGCAGCATCTTGAAAATGTTAAGAATCTCTGGTTTTGTATTTGACTTCTATTTCATGAGGTACATCATCAGTGGGGGGGGAATAAATTGAGAGAGAAGGGAGGGCAAATAAATGTCAGATAATTTTTATCTATGCATAAATGGTTAAGTCTGATATTTACACACCGTGTGGTCAGTTAATAATACATGTATCATTACTCCATTCTTCAATATTTATAGCTAAAAACTATAAAATCATACATTTTTATGGGACTCAAATTTTGTGGTTTCTCAAAAATATGCATAATTGCACTTAAATTGTTGGATACGTCTTACTCATTAAATCCACTAAAGTTGATGTCAATTTTAATCTGGTTATTATTTCATTGACATATGAATTTCAGATTAACAATAACCACAAATTAAAGAAAATAAAACCCTCAAGAAAATGTGAGAAAATGTCCCTTCAGCAGGATTTAAATATCATGTTACACAAGAATCTGAAATTGTGCAATACTAACTTTATTTCCCATTCTATTCTTACAAGGAAAACTTGTAATAATATGATAGAGCTGTGAGTATTGTTGATCTCGAATAGAACTGAACGCTAACTCAACCCAGCTCTTTAATCAATCTTTTCTACATAAAACCACTCATTTTATTTCACCTTCATTGTTTCTGTCACAGACTTGGGCAGGAATCTTTTGAAGCCCACTTCCTTTTCTAGACACTCGAAATTGGACTTCTTATCCAGGGCAGCCTGTGGCATGTCCTTAAAGAATCTCCTGAAAGTCAGAATAGATAGGTTAACCTATCTTAGGAGCATTATTAGCAAAGAACAGTGTCACAATAACTCAATGTCACAGGACATTGTCACAATAACTCAATGTCACAGGACAGTGTCACAATAACTCAATGTCACAGGACAGTGTCACAATAACTCAATGTCACAGGACAGTGTCACAATAACTCAATGTCACAGGACAGTGTCACAATAACTCCATGTCACAGGACAGTGTCGCAATAACTCCATGTCACAGGACAGTGTCACAATAACTCAATGTCACAGGACAGTGTCACAATTACTCAATGTCACAGGACAGTGTCACAATAACTCCATGTCACAGGACAGTGTCGCAATAACTCCATGTCACAGGACAGTGCCAAAATAACTCAATGTCACACAACAGTGCCACAACAACTCAATGTCACAGGACAGTGTCACAATTACTCAATGTCACAGGACAGTGTCAAAATAACTCAATGTCACAGGACAGTGTCAAAATAACTCAATGTCACAGGACAGTATCACAATAACTCAATGTCACAGGACAGTGTCATAGACAAATCTAAAGTATAGATGAATATAACATTTTATTAGAATTTTTATATTGCAGATTAAAACTTGTACATTGTACAATATGTATATGATGTATATACAATGTGTATACCAGGTACACACCAGATTCAACTTAGCCAACTTACAAATGTACATATGGTACCAGTAAATTGTGTTTGGGAAGCTGAATTGGAAAAATGTGGTAAATTATACATGTTGAGATGGTGCCATTTAGATGTGTTTAGGTTGAGAACTGGTGTAAATAACCATTACTTTAAGGGTGTGACACAGAATATAGCGCTGTTCATCGCAGGGAATCTCATTAATGACTAGCTTCTGTAAGCAAAAGAGATTCTCAGGCTGTACTTCTGCACTAAACAGCATTAGTCCAGCTCATTGTATTTATTTCATCATACCTCAGCAACACTGACAATATCTGTGACGTAATCAACAATACACCAGCAATTTTTCCTATACTGATGACATGGACAGTTGTGTGAATTATGGCATAGTCAACACCACATACGCATGAGTGTTATGGCAATAAATGTTAACACTGATAGGAGTTATATTCAATCATGAATTTTATAAATGACGACCCAGGGATTTATATCAATACTTAAGTTTGCCTTTATTGATCTTCATATTGTAAGTGGGATTACTCAAATATAAGCAAATTTCAACCAATTCATTTTTTTTTTTCTTTTATAAAAAAAAAAAAAAAAACATGAAATATGAGGTCTTGATTCTCAACAATTCATCAATATATGTAGAATGTGACTCATATATTACCTCATCTCTATACAGCCCAGTCTTATTGCAATGTCAGCCTCCAAGTGTTCTGCTATGTCCCTCATGTAATCATTTCGTACCTACAAAGTAAGACGCATTGTTTTATTGTTCTGTAAATCAACTTTATAGCCAGCTCTTTTTTCCCCAAGAGTTTCAAGCTCCACTGACCAATGCAAAACCTCCTGTCAGGAGATTCAATGTGTTCAGAGCTTCAAGTCTCATAAAATAATATTTATAGACCATCTATAAGACAAACCATTACCCAACAGAAAGATGCTTAATTCTGCTTCTACAGGTGGAAATCAGGAGTATCCTCCTAATTAGTGAGGACTGTCAATTATGCTCCAAAGTCTCATCTAATTAAACTGCATACATAATCTCAGACTTGTTCTCAAAAAATCAACCCAATGTCCAACACCTAGCCCAAAGACTCAAGACTCCATCTCATAGACAAATTTTTAAACTTACCCCATATTTACACCTAAGGTATTAAAAACTTCACACTAAGCACGAAGTCTTATAGTAAGTATACTTCATATACTTTGAAAGTGGAAGCAGAATCCAATAGGATTTATTTGTCAAAAAAATCTGAAAACCTTTTAAGCACAAAAAAAGAAGAATAGGCATCATGAGAGCTAATACAAAGGAGGTAAACAGATTCTATTACTATCTCTCTGATTCATTACTGTAGCAGTGTCAACCCTCTGTGACATAACACACTAGTGAGTACAATTAATTTTCACAATATATATCCTGTTGTTTTCTAACCCCCCCCCCCCCCCCCCTTGTTTTTCTCGGGAATATAAATACCAGTATGATGTTACTATGAGGGAGTACTTCAGAAAGGAAGTTTCCTCTTTGTCATAATGGATCTACCACTAGAAGACTTCAGCTTCTGACTCAGTGTGTGTAATCGTTAAACAATATGTCTGATCAGTCTACTCATTACACAGATAAATCACTCCGTACAATTACAGGATTCAGGTTTCAAACAGGAAGCGATGAGCTCATACATGGTGAAAAAAACAAAGTCTATTGATGAAATAACAGTTCAATACATCTGTCAATTTTTATAAACAGTTAAAAGATATTACTCCAAGATAATATGCTTGTGCTAAAAAAAATCGACAACATTCTATCTTAAGTAAAGGATTAAACATGAAATTCTCTGTAGAAAAGGATTTTCTTACTAAGGTTATTCTAACGTCTTTTAAACAAAAATAATTCAAATGATGTAATCTTTGTTATCAAAAAGTGTCAATACTTATAAAGTTAACAAACACTGAGAAATGGACATAGTTTAGACCGGTATAATCAATAGACAAAGAAATGTCATCTCTCCATTTCTCGATAGTAACATTCTTGTTTCCCAAACATGTTGTTTAAATGTTTAATGGATTAAACATCTGGGGTTTGTTCCCCATACTAAAATTTCCGTTACCAATAATGACAGCTGGTGAAAAAACAATTAAAGGCATCAGATATTTACTGAGGGTTCATAGGAAGGTAACAGGAAACGTTTTATGATTGTCAAAGTAATGATGTCATAGGAAATGTGTTCATGTGTAATTTAAGTTTCAGGTTTGTTCAAATACTTGGTGGTTTCATTTTTGCTATCAGATTTTTCACTTTGGGAATTTGATGTTATTTTGATAGATTAAATGGTGGTTGACATGATGAAGAATATCACACACTAAACATTTCTGATTTTACATTTGCTGTGAACCTTTTAAATCATCTTTATCAGCTTATCATAAGTTTGTCCATACTGTGTCCTTTATTAATTCTGAGCTGAAAACTGAGAATTAAGATTGTGCTTATTTAACAGTATTCTAGAACAAGTCTCAGCACAGTTAGTCGATTAGGAAGAAATTAACTAAAATTTTACTTCATAATAATAGGTTTGTATGAATGTAAGACAAATAAATAAAAACAGATTCACTTACTGCTTCATTAGAAAAGCAATCATGTGTGAAATGAAATGAAAACTAAATGTTCAATATTTAAACATGCATGAATAGATACATATTTCCATAACAATGAGTTTTGATGTAGACTGAAACCAGTGTGTATGTGAACTGAAATGCTATCTCCGACAGGTGCAGGACATGTGAAAAGGAACAATAAAAATCAATATCTGTAATGAAATTTATAGTTGTTGCCTGACCATCAACACCAGACATGAATGAAACCTTAGACATGTACTGACAGGCAGAACTCAGCAATAAACATGTGTAGAAATTTAATGACATGTAGGAGTGAAGTTTCATCACCGATGCACACAACTGCTGAATCATGGACTCAGCCTCCGTAACTAATCAATGACATGATGATATAGATATCTTATACAAGTCCATCCTTACTGTACCAGACTGTGTAAAGATTTGTTAGTCTCCTAGCTCCCTAACGTTTTTTTTTCTGCCTGATGATCTATTAACATTTTCTAATCTGAATATTTGTCAATTTTTTACTTATATACTATCTCATGATATGTAAGCTTTGTCATGTAAAATAATTTTAAGTATTTTAAAGTCCAGATGTTTTTTTATATTTCTTTTTCATGCCAGTAGAACATAACTTTAACTTGAGTATGCAGTTTTTTAAGTTATGAATTTCTTTTTTGATTTGTTAATAGGCTTTCATGCCATAAAAACATTAGATCAAAATAACATCTGTTAATAGCATTGTCAGCTTCATATAATGTTGAAATTACCACTGTGTATTAAATAGTACACAATCCCTTTTATTTTGTCTTATCTCTTATGTATTCATCAACATGATATTCTAAACTTGTTTATCAACAAACATGATGATTACGTATCTACCTCAGAGACAAATTCATTAGGATAAGCTGAGTAAGGACGGGACAGGGATAGTTATTGTGTCCACCGATTACCATTATATAACAAAGTATGGAGGTTGGCGACGATGATGCTGGTAAATATAGTCAACCAACGCCGATATAACATCGACGATGCTGGCAGATATAGTCAACTGACGTCAATGTAACATTGTGACTTCCATGAAATGCAAATAATGGGCAAAGTACTTTAAAGGATAGAAGAAAATTTACACACAGACAATTCCCTGTATTTCGGAGGTGGTGGAGAATCAGAGGAAATTTACAAATAATGGAAGTGAAATCTACACAAATAAGATGAATTTCAAAACAAAAACAGAGCTAATAAAGTAAACAAAGGGTGAATCACAGCCATTTTTTTTCAGAAACCACTCAGAAATATTGAGTTTTTAATCACTGACTCGTACAATCTCAGTCATATTAATTATTTACTTGAGAACTGTACAACAATAGCATGTGAGACAAATACAGCACAACTCTGTCACAAATCTGATTCCATGCCATGCATCCTTAACGAGGTTCAATGGAATATTCTTGTCTGTCTCATAAATAAGAAAACAACAATTTTCTCCTATCTATTTCTGTTACTTTGCATCCAACATTTCTCAAAGTACACTGTATAAAAACTTCAAGCGTTGCATTCTTTAAGAATTTAACACCCAGTTAATAAAAAGTACTACTGTCTATATCATTCATTGTTTATTACTGTCCAAGTCCTATAAAGGGCTTCATTGTGTACATTTTTGATACTGAATTTTGCCTTTCTTGTTTTTCTTTTCCATTTTTCAACACAAATGTGTTTCAGTCTCTCTTATAAAGAACTTATATTACAGTACATCTTTGTCTATTCACAAACAAGTTGACAGAAAATCCACACTGATCGAACACTGAAACACATTTTTCTGATCACAAATTCATACTTTTTTTCTACGTTTCAACAAGCATTCCTTGAAAACTGCCATACCAACATTTCAGTAAGAGAGACCAGCTACAGAATGATGGATATGTTGATTCTCAAAATCTCACATCGTCACTTTAGGCTTGTATCATTTCAAGTAGAAAACATCAACAGTGACACACACCACCTGGCATTATCCTACAGCTCAACTACCATTATCAAATAATCTAACTTACACTGATTTTTTTTCAATATTTGTATAAAACTTTTCTCTTTCTTTGCAATAAGCCGTTTCTCTCCCCCACAACAGAGGAGGAGTATAACATTAGTAGATATGGCATGTCTCAACAGTGTTTTATCAGAAGATCTAGGAATTTAGGGGGTGTTACTTTTCATGTTTCCTTCATCACAATATAACTACATAACCTTGACATGAATGCCGACATAGTTAATCTAATCTATAATAGCTATAAGGAGACAATAAAAGCATTCTCATGCTGCCTTGTTTTATAGAGATTTAAACAAAAACACCTAAAATATCTCATTTTAAACAGATTTAAATAAAAGGAATTCTCATCATAAATACATTTAAATTCACAGATTATTTTCTGTCCAGAAACACTGATATAATCTGCACTGACGTCTATTACTATAACCTGGTAATGGCTTTCTATAATCTCAACACAGTCCGGAAATATTCAGAATATTTCTGTACATGATTTCTCAAATATAAAATGTTTTGGTTTTCTGAAAACAACATGATTATGATGATAACAATGATGATACACAGTAATAACATATATCATTATGGACCATGTAGAAAGCACACAGAAAATGATTTAGCACTTGGTGTGTTCTTTGTTTTGATCTTTATAAGAAGTCAGTTGCTTATAAGAAATGCACTTAATATAAACTTAATAAGTCGAATGAATAGGGTCAATGAAGTTGAAATGATAGAAATTTCAACAGACAGGTTGACACTGACACATCGCCAAAAAATGGGCAATCTTTTTACAATTATTGTCCCTTCTTTACATTTGTTCACCAGATTCCAGGTGATTTTTCCCTGATGATAATATCTTTACGACACACCCAATACTTGATAGTCAACTGATGCCCTTCTTTAACAAGAGGTGCATTATTGTGCTAATCTACAGGCAATATTCTATAAACATTGAAATGTCAGATAAAGGATTCCATGGTAGAGGGTCCCCCCTTATCTTAGCCTTATATACATCACACACCAAAATGTCCCAGGCAGATCCCTTCTGTCAGAGATAGACCAGGCATTTAACTGACTTTACCAGCAACCATTAATTTCCATATAATAGTAATTTTTGGAGAGCGTTATCTGATGGTGAATGAAAGTGATGTTTCACTAAATACCACAATGGGATCCCCTATGCCAGTTATCCTGGGGTTTATGTAAATATACCCCCCTGTGTTGCCATTAGTAGAGCATACACAGTCATAGTTAAACATATATACTGCAGTGACCTTGCATGGCAGTTCAAAACCTCAGCCAGCAGTATCTGTAATCAACCATAGCAACTGCATGATTTATTCTAAATACTAGATGGCTTTAAGGCTTGCATCATTGAATACAGACTCAATCATTGTCAGTATACAGACTCAATCATTGTCAGTATAAAGAATCATTGAATACAGACTCAATCATTGTCAGTATACAGACTCAATCATTGTCAGTATAAAGAATCATTGAATACAGACTCAATCATTGTCAGTATACAGACTCAATCATTGTCAGTATAAAGAATCATTGAATACAGACTCAATCATTGTCAGTATAAAGAATCATTGAATACAGACTCAATCATTGTCAGTAGGAAGAATCATTGAATACAGACTCAATCATTGTCAGACTCAATCATTGTCAGTATACAGACTCAATCATTTCAGTATCAGAATCATTAAACAGACTCAATCATTGTGTATGAAGAATCATTGAATACAGAATCATTGTCAGTATACAGACTCAATCATTGTCAGTATACAGACTCAATCATTGTCAGTATAAAGAATCATTGAATACAGACTCAATCATTGTCAGTATACAGACTCAATCATTGTCAGTATACAGACTCAATCATTGCCAGTATAAAGAATCATTAAACAGACTCAATCATTGTCAGTATGAAGAATCATTGTCAGACTCAATCATTGTCAGTATACAGACTCAATCATTGCCAGTATAAAGAATCATTAAACAGACTCAATCATTGTCAGTATGAAGAATCATTGAATACAGACTCAATCATTGTCAGTATGAAGAATCATTGAATACAGACTCAATCATTGTCAGTATGAAGAATCATTGAATACAGACTCAATCATTGTCAGTATGAAGAATCATTGAATACAGACTCAATCATTGTCAGTATAAAGAATCATTGAATACAGACTCAATCATTGTCAGTATGAAGAATCATTGAATACAGACTCAATCATTGTCAGTAGGAAGAATCATTGAATACAGACTCAATCATTGTCAGTATACAGACTCAATCATTGTCAGTATGAAGAATCATTGAATACAGACTCAATCATTGTCAGTATGAAACTGTTTTTTATAAGTTAATAGATTATAAATGGTCCTTTAATGTTATGTTTGATAAGATATCTGAAGTAATTATCTTTAGCTAGTGGCTGTCAGCAATACTTTAGAAGATCTGGGATGAGAAACATTACACAACAGGCCAATGTCCGACCTTTATGATCATCTGGCTATGAAGATCTATAACTACAATAACACTGTTCAATTCTGTTTCATCACATCCACCAAATTTCAACTCATTGACACCATTGGAACTGAAGCAAGGGTGTAAAATGTGTTTTCCAGGATGATCACAATGATGGCCATATTGGATTTCAGATATACCCAAAAAGTTAGGACACTTGGTCAATACTAGAATATAATCTCAAGATTCATTCATGGCAAGTTTCAGGTCAATCTCACAGGCACCACTTGAGAAGAAGTTTGAAATAGGTGTTGTTCAAGCAAACAACCAAAGCAGTTTTAGAACTTGTTTTCAACATGACTAGGATGACAGCCATCTTGGATTTCACACTGATCAAAAATAGAATATGTGAAAGGTTTATGGCAGACACTACACAAAGACTGACTAAATGGGATGGTTAAAGGTCATCCTGACCATAGGTCAGTTGACCTAATAATTATATACACTATAACAAAAGGCTGTATTTATCTAAATGCTGAAATTGATAAAATATCTTCATATGACTTCAGAAACCTCTGTAAAACAGCAATTTAAATTGTAACGTGTATCTTAGAAAACGAGCCTTCCATTGTATTGATCTGTTACTTCCACTTTCTAAGATCACTTCAATCCAGCTAATGGTAGTCCGTATGCAGTCACAAATATAATAACAAATTATACAAAAAGTGAAGCTTCATAAAGCACATTAAAATAATCAATGGTAAACAAAAGCTGTTTACAAGACAGAAAACTGATATTTAAATCAATACCTATGGTGAGTCACTTGCCATCATCAGATCAGGTAAATAATGCATGTGTAAATACAACACTAGCCAAGAAAGCCATAACTAACAACCAGAAGACCATATAGTACAAACCCATCCACATCACCTCACATAGGAAATGGATGGTGAAATAATGCTTGATTTGTTTGTCACCTGTTGACAACTACGGTCGTTTTGTGGATGGATCACAATACTTGTAGTAATAGGTGGTTACCTCACTGAACAACAGACTGGAGGCCTTCTGCAGGACATGACCACAACAGCATACTTAAGAAACCCAACATCAACCCCTACCCCAAACTCCTTCCCCTCCCCTCTAACGCCCCGCAAATGTCAACTGTCATCTAACTGTGATAGTTATCTATCTAACTAAAACTCTATCTGGAAACCTTTGTCAGCATAAAATTTCATAAAATGGCAAGGTATTGGACTACCAGAAGTTACCAATTCATATTAAAAAAAATTGAGAGACCTGCCTTCAAAACCCACCTGTTGAGCCAGGTACTGTGTGATACGCTAGGCGTGGGAGTCTCTACAGGTCAAAGTGACATACAGAGGTAAGGTGGGCGGAAGACTTCCATACATCAACATCATAGGAGGTCTCAGGTAATCACTCCTTAATTGAGGTCACTCTCACACTTATCTCATTGGACCTATGCATAGGTAACACTTGAAATGTTTATCTTGGTTGTTTCGTGTTTTTGGTTTTTTTTTAGTGTCTATTAGTTCAATGATATCCAATGAAGCCATAAGGTCTAACAGTAAAACTGTATATACTTTTGAGTAAGCTATTTGGTATCATTTTAAAAAAAAATCTGACTCAGATGAAAACCAACAAGAGACCAAAACATCTTCCTGTGTTAAAATGTCCTGGAAACAGTTTTCAATGACCAATAATATGAATACAGAGAGAACCATACAGCCTTGTGCTGCCCATTTTTGTGGTTAGCCACAAATTGAGACACTCAGCTCAGTCACATACAGGAAGCTGACTATAACCCCAATTCAGGAAATATGGTGGGAGTTTTATTATCATTTTCACTGATTTACCACAGACATCAATCAACCGATATCTTGTGTTGCTATTGGCGTTAATTTATTCAGTTATGACACACCTCATTTGCATCATCTTTATGAAAAGTGGGAAAAATAGTTTCACATTTTTCTAGTGTGAAAATGTGAACTTGTTCTAACAGAAAAATCAGTTAGGAACATATCAATTTGGTAATTCTCTAACCTGGACATTGTTAACTGCTGTCTCACCCACTTGTTACACTCCATGTTTATTATCTAAGTTTACCCATACTTGAATAGAAAAGCATCATATTTTCCTTCGTATTCAAATTATTAACACTGTAAAACTATGTACCTGATCATATAAATAGTAGAATGTCACTTTATCCTTGGTGTATAACTCCTGGAAACTCTTGGGAAGGTAGCGTACCCTTAGTTCATATCTGTAAGACAAAAACAAATTTAAGTATTAGTACAGATTAGCTAAGGAATTCAATAACCAATTTCATTAGTTATCACAAATATAAGGTTTCAGTTTGGTAGATTTGGGAAAACTGTGTAGGGTGGTCTTCTGTTTTACCTTAAGCATGTAATTCTTACTATATTGTCTACAATGTACACCATATGTGTTTGCCTGGCCTAATAAACTCCGTATGTATAATTGATTTAGCTAGGTAAATTCTGTAAACATCAGATGCTCTGTTTTTGTATTGAAGCTAATAAAGTGTCTAATTCTCATCCCTTTCTTCCTTTGAATATTATCAAGAAGGATACAATGAAACCATATAATGTTTGTCTGTTTTACAGATAGATGACAGAATTGTGACACTAATCGATATGTATGCTGAAAGGTCATCATGTCCCTTATACTTATTTGGGAGGTAGGATCACTGGAGATAGATAGCATTTTTAACAGATTTTGCATATTTTAAAGATTTTACATATCCAGCATACATCTGAGGTCTCAGATTATGTGTATTTTCTTTTCTTTCCTTGTTTGTTACACAGCAGTTTATTCTTGATTATGTTTTATGGTATGATATACATTATGGAAGCTAGCCAAATCTAGTAGAACTGTGCTAGAGAAGGTATGTTGATCTGATATCATAACTTCATACATTATAAACAAGGTGGATGAAATTTAATCCTGTGAGACAGTATGGCTGGGCTTTGTATGATTTCATCAATGGGATACTCCAGTATTTCAGGAATTAAGATGAATCCAAGATACTACAGGCCCTGAGAGACCAGGAGACCTGACTGTACAAGGGCAGTGTGTTGTTGATACCTATAGTGTTATACCTCTATAGAACAGGTGTCAACACTGTTACCCTGAACTTCCTCTAACCTACTAACACATGTGTCTAGCATGTGTTCCTACTATCTCAGCTGCAACATCCAACTAGACAGTTCCCTTATAGTAAACGTTTGATCTTCATCTCAAACAACTTAATAAAGCCACACACTAACAAAACTGGGTCAGAGGGGAGAAAATGTTGGTGCTACTTACTATAACAGTTTCTTATGTTAACCATTACACCAAGTTCAATGATATATTGGAAACCTTATTCAGGTCTGCATAACCATTCATCAGCATAACTGTTCTAAAAATACTTTCTATATAGTTATCTTTGTACATGATTAGCATTGACCAGATGTAAGAATTTTATATTAAAAAAAATCAGCTTTATGCCATTGCAAATTTAGACATAAATATTATGTCAATTTAATTATATACTATGAAATGTACGACTGAATAATTCAGAAATGCAGGTTACTAATGAAGGACTTCATAGCACTGAGACACCAACTGACGTCTGAAGTTAGGTCCCAGGACCACGTCAGTCAGAGCTTTACTGATGTGCTACAACTATTACACCTGTACCTTAACCTCATCAGACACACTTAACGATTCTAATGATGTGCCAATTGATCAAGCACAACACACCTCCACCTCGATTTCCCTGTTAGAGCTCACAGCAGGTGCTTTAAAGCGATGAACAAAGATGTTAATGTCTCACCTGTCTTGTACAGGTTAGAGTGACCTTGACATTTCCTGAGTCAGTATTATCTGTCATTCTCTGACTCCTTATCATGACAAATGTATCAGTAATGAATTAGATCACCATAGATTATCATACAAGTTCGAACTACTGCTCTTCTATTCAGTAACACTACTTATTTTATCTGTATAAACATTTATAATCAATAAGGATTCTAACGCCCTGACAGGTAAGTATCTATCCCCATCCCCCATTCTACGATCTTAGGATCTACTTAAAATCACTTCTTAATATACATTGCATAGAATACAGTGTACAACAGTTTCAGAAATTTCTCGGAAACAAAAGTATGAATGGACTGACAGATATGCAAACATGATTATCATAGTAGACCACACTTAACACCTGGTTTTCCTAATAAGAAATCAGATATCAGCTAAGAAATAGACCATGGACAATGACACCAGTGGTGAAGGTCTAAAATCTACATGTGTATTATGTTTGTTCTACTCGGCTCAAAAATCTTAACTATCACATATTTTTTTTCTTTTTTTTTAACATAATTCTAGTAAGTAAATTCCATCCTGTTTATTTCACTATGGTCGGTACACTTTGGTTCCCTGTCAAAATTGTCTGTACACTTGTTTATTCTGTCAAAATTGTCTGTACACTTGTTTATCCTGTCAAAATTGTCTGTACACTTGTTTATTCTGTCAAAATTGTCTGTACACTTGTTTATTCTGTCAAAATTGTCTGTACACTTGTTTATCCTGTCAAAATTGTCTATACACTTGTTTATCCTGTCAAAATTGTCTGTACACTTGTTTATACTGTCAAAATTGTCTGTACACTTTGCTGCCCTTTCAATATTGTCTGTACACTTGTAACCCTGTCAGTTCTGTCTGTACACTTTGTTACCCTGTCAGTAATGTCAGTACACTTTGTTACCCTGTCAGTTCTGTCTGTACACTTGTAACCCTGTCAGTACTGTCTGTACACTTTGTTACCCTGTTTATACTGTTTGTAGACTTTGTTACCCTGTCAATACTGTCTGTATATACACTTTCTTACACTATCAGTACTGTCTGTATAATATGTTACCCTATCAGTTTTATCTGTGCACTTTGTTACCCTGTTTGTACTGTGAGTACACTTTGTTACCCTGTCAGTTCTGTCTGTACACATGTAACCCTGTCAGTACTGTCTGTACACTTGTAACCCTGTCAGTTCTGTCTGTACAATTGTATTCCTGTCAGTACTGTCTGTATACTTTGTTACCCTGTTTGTACTGTCTGTACACTTTGTTACCCTGTTTGTACTGTCTGTACACTTTGTTACCCTGTCAGTACTGTCTGTACACATGTAACCCTGTTTGTACTGTGAGTACACTTTGTTAACCTGTCAGTTCTGTCTGTACACATGTAACCCTGTCAGTACTGTCTGTCCACTTTGTTACCCTGTCAGTTCTGTCTGTACACTTTGTAACCCTGTCAGTACTGTCTGTACACTTGTTACCCTGTCAGTACTGTCTGTACACTTTGTTACCCTGTCAGTACTGTCTGTACACTTTGTTACCCTGTCAGTACTGTCTGTACACTTTGTTACCCTGTCAGTACTGTCTGTACACTTGTAACCCTGTCAGTAGTATTGTCTGTACACTTGTATCATTTGTTACCCTGTCAGTACTGCCAAACCACTTTGTTACCCTGTCAAGACTGTCTGTTAACCTTGTTACCCTGCCAGGACTATCTGTTAACCTTGTTACCCTGTCAGGACTGTCTGTTAACCTTGTTACCCTGCCAGGACTATCTGTTAACCTTGTTACCCTGTCAAGACTGTCTGTTAACCTTTTTACCCCGCCAGGACAATCTGTTAACCTTGTTACCCTGTCAGGATTGTCTGTTAACCTTGTTACCCTGTCAGGACTGTCTGTTAACCTTGTTACCCTGTCAGGACTGTCTGTTAACCTTGTTACCCTGTCAAGACTGTCTGTTAACCTTGTTACCCTGCCAGGACAATCTGTTAACCTTGTTACCCTGTCAAGACTGTCTGTTAACCTTGTTACCCTGCCAGGACAATCTGTTAACCTTGTTATCCTGTCAGGACTGTCTGTTAACCTTGTTACCCTGTCAGGACTGTCTGTTAACCTTGTTACCCTGTCAGGACTGTCTGTTAACCTTGTTATCCTTTCAGGATTGTCTGTTAACCTTGTTACCCTGTCAGGACTATCTGTTAACCTTGTTACCCTGTCAGGACTGTCTGTTAACCTTGTTACCCTGTCAATATGCTGTTTTGTGGAGACACCATTTGCTATTGATTGTCTTGTTGATATTTGAATATTTCATGTGAAATACCACTGTGAAAACCTCTCAGAAGATCAGGCTATGATATCCTCCTGACTGCTAGGTAAACTTAATCCTCCAATATCCAATGGCAGCTGCCACATATTGTCACTCTCAAGTTTTGCGTGATACTCGACATTAAAGCATTCACAGAAATTATTTAATTTGAATATAATCAGACAGGAAATGGGATCTTTATTCAGCATATTCAGTTTTCTACCATACAATCCACTGATAGCCCCAGTGGATCCTAACAAAGATAACCAGCAGGGTCAAAGCTCAGCATCTGTACTTCTACTTTATACACCCAGCTCCCACCACATTGTGTGTAATATTTCTAAATTTATTGTTCATTACTATTTTTTTCAAGCTGTTCATGTCATTTAAGAAAAAAAAATCACTTTTTCATAAGGGATTTTTAAATTTGTTTCAAATAAGAATAATTGCAGTTGCAGCTAAATTTCAGGGAGAGTTTCTAACAAATTCCTGTTTTTCATTATTTCTACAAAAAATAGTTGATATCCCGTTTCTGTGCTGGTAATAGTTTCCAGACTCAACTATGTGAGTTTTCCTTAAAAACCTGTCAATTATTGTCAATTAAACACAAGGATACTTCATGGCACCTTATCTCTTATGCTGCAGGGATGGAAACATACTTCAACTAAAACATTTAAGCAGAGTGCTTGTGAGATCATTTTAAGCCTATTTAATGGAACCCTTTTATAAGTGAACAACATACATATGTTTGTTTTTCTTCTCAATTCTGAAAATCTTTACGGTTTCCCATTATGGTACTTTCTACCTCATTTCTGCTGCAAGATATGATCAAAATCCTGTCTCCCCTTTAATTCTGGATTGGATCAATCCATCAGTGATCTAAGACTCCAGTTGTATGTGGTCAGAAGGGTGAATGCATTTAACTTAATAAGTAATTAATTATCCTCATCAATCAGAATGTTTGTGCCTAATTACCATGCTCCACATCAAAGCATGAGCTGAAGCACACAGACCCTGAGTCTACTAGGACTTAACAGATTTGACACTTCCACTGGCTGGACAGTGTTTTCCTTGCAGGAGTACTGGCTGGAGACCATTCTCTAGGGTCCATCTATCTACAGGCCACAGACTTTGGACGAAGCCCAGACACAGACTTACATACAATTTGATTTATCTACATGTTGATTCTGTAATTATGTGATAGAAGAAAGGGGGAGTCGGCGAGACTTTGAGAAAGTATTGTATAAACATAAGTAAAGAAAGAGTTTAATTACCCTTCAGCTGTATGTCTGACTTGAAAACAAATTGTCGAGCAAATTTTTTTGAGATATATATATATGTTTGTGGAACGGAATGGTTCCACAATTTTTCTTTGTTTTAAAAAAAAATATAAGAAGATTTTCAACATTATTTTAATCTGCTCATTATTTCCTTTTTTCTATGCAAGATGTATGAAGTGGATGAAGAAAAATCAATATCTCCTACACATATGTAAAGCAGACTGTTGACATCTGCGTGCACATGTCCAACTACATTGATTTCTATCGAGTGTGTAACAGAACCACGGGATAAATAAAATTAGTCACTTAACCAGGTTTGAAAATCAAGCCTAGGATATCAAGTCTTTCAGGATAATTCGATTTTTATAATCGTTATTGGTTTTTCTTTCTCATTCGGCACAATCTACCTCTGCAGTGACCATCAGTAGCACAATGTGGTGACAGTTATTCTGTCGTTAAAATAATGCTGATAAATGCAAATAAAAAATCTGACCTTTTTTCAGATTTTATTTTGTGAAATCAGTTCTTTAAATCTTTAAAATAGGGTGTTTTCCACTTTCATTCAGTAATCTCGACAATCAATGAAAACTTGCCTTTTATATTTACATCAGTTGACATGATCATTATGGCCAAATTTCAAGTGATGTAATTTTGATATTTTTTGGTCATTTAAAACCATATTTTATCAGTACAGACGACGCCCAAAGCCTTCAGCCTGTAGTATGCCCAACCAGGATTCAAATTGTAGATTTATGTAAGATGTGTTTTTAATATATGTAATATGATGAAGTGCAGTTCCTAAACACACAGTCCTTTTTATATATAAACCAACATAGTTAATTATATGTAATAACCAGCATCTTGTTTGTTGTATATTTACGGTAATGTTAGGCTGTAGAATTACTATCAGAAGCAGGGAGCAGACACAACCCTTGATAATCCCCATTACATTGTGTATGTGAAGTACATCCTAGGTTATCAAATCAAAGTGAGCACTTCAGATTGTTGGTTTGAGAGTGGACCGTGTCTGAACAAGCTAAGCTTGCCATGTGTATAATCATTGTGTAGTCGCCAATATGTTAACCAAGTAAACAACCTGAATCAAAGACAACAAAAATTGGTCACAAGATAATTATCATTTCCAAAACTTTTAAATTATGTTCTATCACGTTTGAGATATAAATCTAGTCAGCTGAATTATACCGTATACAAAGAAATGGTTCTCAGTTACTAGACCACTACAAGAAACAAGACCTTTTAAGAAATGAATTTCAAAAATTCCACAAGATGACACCACGATGACTTTTTAGTTTAGATGGCCATATCAAATGACCATTCTGTTACCTAACACCATTTTGAACACCCTCCACAGTCATCTACTATTTCATATGTAGTTCTATCCATCATACAGTTTACAAGTCTGAAAACCAGATTTCATGTGACTTTAGGAGACAGAGTTCTGTCTATCATTAATAGTCACCGTGAGTAAGTCTTAAATAAAAAATCACAATTAATTCTTGTGACTTCAGGATACAGAGACAAGACAATGACCATTCACCTAATAACCAGTAAAAGTAGGCCACAGACAACCTTTCAAAGCCTACCTAACATACAGGTATACCTACAGACAAATTCAGTCTATGTATAGTTAGCTACAACTATGCTATGATACAATGACAACACTGATCCAGATTTGTAACATGTACAGTATACATTATACTTCACACATTCTACCCTAACATGTACAGCATACATTATACTTCACACATTCTACCCTAACATGTACAGCATACATTATACTTCACACATTCTATCTAACATGTACAGTATACATTATACTTCACACATTCTACCCTAACATGTACAGTATACATTATACTTCACACATTCTACCCTAACATGTACCATATACATTATACTTCACACATTCTACCCTAACATGTACCGTATACATTATACTTCACACATTCTACCCTAACATGTACCGTATACATTATACTTCACACATTCTACCCTAACATGTACCGTATACATTATACTTCACACATTCTACCCTAACATGTACAGTATACATTATACTTCACACATTCTCACACCTAACATGTACCGTATACATTATACTTCACACATTCTACCCTAACATGTGTCACACATACTATACATACATTATATCACACATTCTACTAACCTACCCTAACATGTACCAGCATACATTATACTTCACACATTCTACCCTAACATGTACCATACACATTATACTTCACACATTCTACCCTAACATGTACCGTATACATTATACTTCACACATTCTACCCTAACATGTACCGTATACATTATACTTCACACATTCTACCCTAACATGTACCGTATACATTATACTTCACACATTCTACCCTAACATGTACAGCATACATTATACTTCACACATTCTACCCTAACATGTACAGTATACATTATATTCACACATACTACATACATTACTCACACCTAACTAACATGTACCGTATACATTATACTTCACACATTCTACCCTAACATGTACAGCATACATTATACTTCACACATTCTACCCTAACTTGTACCGTATACATTATACTTCACACATTCTACCCTAACATGTACCGTATACATTATACTTCACACATTCTACCCTAACTTGTACAGTATACATTATACTTCATACATTCTACCCTAACTCGTACCGTATACATTATACTTCACACATTCTACCCTAACATGTACCGTATACATTATACTTCACACATTCTACCCTAACATGTACAGTATACATTATACTTCACACATTCTACCCTAACATGTACCGTATACATTATACTTCACACATTCTACCCTAACATGTACCGTATACATTATACTTCACACATTCTACCCTAACTTGTACAGTATACATTATACTTCACACATTCTACCCTAACTTGTACAGTATACATTATACTTCACACATTCTACCCTAACTTGTACAGTATACATTATACTTCACACATTCTACCCTAACTTGTACAGTATACATTATACTTCACACATTCTACCCTAACTTGTACAGTATACATTATACTTCACACATTCTACCCTAACATGTACCATATACATTATACTTCACACATTCTACCCTAACTCGTACCATATACATTATACTTCACACATTCTATCCCAACTTGTACCATACACCACCGACAACCAGTTTTATAGTCTACCCTAACTTGTACCATACAACACAGACAACCAATTTTATAGTCTACCCTAACTTGTACCATACACACAGACAAACCATTTTATAGTCTACCCTAACTTGTACCATACACCATGTACAACCAATTTTATAGTCTACCCTAACTTGTACCATACACCACAGACAAACCATTTTATAGTCTACCCTAACTTGTACCATACACCATGTAGATCCAATTTTATAGTCTACCCTAACTTGTACCATACACCATGTACAACCATGGCATAGAGATTGAATTCAAAAAAATTCACAGAAACTGAACTACAATTTCATTAATAAATCCAGAAAATATATTGTTTACGTTTCAGGGTCAATGTGCCCCCCAGGGACGACAAATAATTACATATATCATAATATCGCTAGATTCTCTCCTTGTTCTGTTGCCTAAAGCAGAACATCGATATCCTCATCACAATGACCTCTTTGTGACCTTGCATCACACTAATTTCTGAACAATTATTGTGAGGTGTGCAATAATCAATTATGTTTCAGATATCCTCTAGAGTATTGTACACATAGTGTTTACAACTAGTTTGTTTAATATGATTCAAATAACATATTTTGATACATTTTACTGAACTTACCTCCACTCGTCAGATGGATGTGCAGACTCGTATTTTTGTCGGACCTGGTACATGGAGAGGTTATTGTGAAGCCAATAACTGTCCTTGGATGGGATATTCACTAACTTGAGGGCGTAACAGTTGGCAAAGTACCTCTCTCCTGCCGTCAACCTTCCAACCACTAACTTGATTATGTCCTAAAAAACAGTCAACACCATCCTAGTGTTATCAAGTTGTCTTTGGTGTGTCAAGTTAGGATTTCTTTATGGTATCATCAAACAATCATATTTTAATTCCATGTGTCAGATTTTTATCATCGATTTTGTAATATCAATCACAGCGTTACATATGATCTAATCTGATATACCAGACTGGATGTAATCAAATAGTGGAGAGACATCACACATTAATATGGTGCAATATCAAATTTTATTATAACATGCACTACCAAGCAAAATTAAGTGATTATACAGAATATGTCAAATATGTTTCCGACAACATCTTGCATCATGTAAAAGAGCTATAACTAGATTAAAAGTGTTATATGGCACAGAAGGAGGTCTGATATCAGAACAAGACACAAAATGTGGCAATCTTGTCAATAAACAAGTCATTTATTAGATATGTCCTGAACGGTACAACAGATTACCTCTACCTCAAAGTCAACGGGGCCTACATATCATTACCAATGAATTGAAGTCAAGGGAAGTCAACAAGGCCAACATATTACTTTTGACTCAGAGTCAAGGGGAAGTCTACGGGGCCATCACATTACCTTTGACTCAGAGTCAAGGGGAAGTCTACAGGGCCATCACATTACCTTTGACTCAGAGTCAGGGGGAAGTCTACGGTGCCGTCACTTTACCTTTGACTCAGAGTCAGGAAGAATTCTAAGGTGCCATCAAATTACCTTGGACTCAGAGTCGGGGAAGTCTACAGGGCCATCACATTACCTTTGACACAGAGTCAGGAGGAAATCTACAGGACCATCACATTACCTTTGACTCAGAGTCGGGGGAAATCTACAGGACCATCACATTACCTTTGACACAGAGTCAGGAGGATTACCTTTGACTCAGAGTCAGGAGGAAATCTACAGGACCATCACATTACCTTTGACTCAGAGTCAGGGGGATGTCATTGGGCCATCACATTACCTTTGACACAGAGTCGGGGGAAATCTACGGAGCCATCACATTACCTTTAACTAGGAGTCAGGGGGAAGTCTACAGGATCATCACATTACCTTTGACTTAAAGTCAGGGAAAAATACACAGGTCCAATATATTACCTGTGACTCAAAGTCAGTGGGTATGTTTAATACAGGACAATGAACATAAACATATATGGGTAGGATTATTACCAGACACGGGTTGATTGATGGATATTTACCTTGACATCAGTGGCATCCCCATATTTGACCATGTTGAAGCCCCCATTAGGGAGGTGCACCTTGAGTATGGTACGTTCCATTGTGCACTTTTTCACCTTTCTGTCTGATTCGTTTGTATCAAACTCCTGTATAGGGTCTAAAACTACTTCCCGGCATCCATCATCATCATCTTGAATTAACTTCCAGAGCTTGCTCCATCGTGCTATCTGTAATGACACAGAGCAGATAAATTGTAATGATACATTTACTTCTGACACTTCACAAAAAGTCCTTCAATTATGTCACAGTATATAATAAACTTTAACAGATAATTCAGCAACACCTACTGTTCCTAGGTAACATTAACAGCATCAGTAGGTAAGCACATCTGATTAATAACTTGTAGTATTTTACACAATACATAATCATCATATATTTCAATTTTTCAAAAGCAATAATCATCATCTTTTACATCATACTTACCCACTGATACTAAATTGGTATCTGATTTCAAAAACAAAACTTGGTTAATGTACACTTCTCACAATGAAAATTATCTTTTATTAAATTAATGTGTCTAAACCACAAAAGAGGCATTGTCATAGGTTTCCTATAAAAAGATATTTTTGATGAAACACAATGTGAGTTTGTGAATCCTTCATTCATACTGTCTTATTAACTTGACACAGAGCATCAGAGGTGACACAACCTGCATAAAAGTTACCTGTATGTTATACATTACACAAGGCTTTCTAATATTTGTCAATCGTCTCATGGAAATAAATTCATTTTACCTGTAATTAAACATCATGAATATGACAGAGACTGTATAGTACATTAGATATAGGATCAAACGAAATCTCACTATATAATGTACAACAAGCTACTGTTAGGTAGACATGTAACAAGAAGTGCCAGACAGGAAAGTAACACTTGTTCAATCAGAACTGAAACCACTGATCTTAATGTTGTGAAACACAACTGCAGCAGATACATACTGATGTTTTTTCTTGACACTATGCTTTTGGTATGTTATATATAACAAAACTTCAAAATCCCTCTGAAGTATTCCTTGTAGCAGAAATTAATCCAAAATTATCCAGAAACCAATGTTTGGACCAAATGGATCGGGTAAACCTTCCAAAAAAGCATATTAAAACCTGTACATGCTTGAAGCCCACACCTCCAGACCCTAATCCTCGAGTGTGATCAGGTGGGCCAAGATGTACTTGTGTGAAAATCTAAGCCAAAACACCAGATAATTTTCACGATGAAAACACACAAACTTCAACTTTACTGTCAGCATTTTGTACAGCTTCCAACAACTATGTGGAGAACTGTTTTTATTTTTCCAGTGATTATGTACTTAAAAGTTCAAAGTGAGAGATTCTATCTCCGACCCTGTTAAAACCTTGGTTAAATACTTGTTTACACTGTTTAACACTAGATTATGCACTTCCTTAACAACTGCCACACAAATTTTCCCTGTATTGCCACAAAAAATTTGTCTTGCAGATCTAGACTTTAGTACAACAAAATGGCTGCTATGGCTGCCATCTTAAATATCTAACTACAAGATAACTTAACTTCATGGTAGGGACCCAAACTGAACATCTTAAAGTTCTTTAAAATCTCTTTGGCTGCACTTAATTAAATCAGACTTTTAGACAGATTTTCAAAACTGCTGCTATTGCAAATATCTTCAATCCCTTAAATCAATTTAGTTTCAGTTAAAAATATCAAATGCTAACAGATGACATGTTAGATTGCAACTGGTTACCTGTGTCCTTACTTCTGGTGACCTCAAGTCTTTGTGATAGTTAGGACAACTATCTGATTAAAGTTCAAATTTAATACCAAATTCCTATACAATAAGTTTCCCTGTATCATCAGTTTACCTAAGTGGTTGCCATACAAATTTTGATTTTCAGATTTAAATGCAATTTTTTTCTTTCATAACGTACCACTTGTTATTATTTGTATGGCATATTGATGTAAAAATTCTTACACAAAGAAAGAGTGTTATGTCATCCAAATTAATTTTGTTTCAAGCATGGAATTAGTTTCTATGGTAACACACTTTGGAAAAGAAAGTCACTTTACCTGCCACATTAAAGAATGTCATAAAACTTTATTACCATGCCTATTTAACCTGACACACAGAGAAATCCTGTCAGACAGTCTTTACTCTGTTCAATTTAAACACAATTCACAATGTTCAAATTATATCACAATAATGGCAGTCTACAATAGATCTTTACTTTTAAGTAATTGTATCCTCATTATAAATCCCATAAAATTGCTCCAGACACCTGATATTTAGGGAAAACTCTACATTCATTATCCCTCGGCTAATCGACTTTGGTCAGAAAGTACGTTTCAAAGAGAGGAAATGCATAGATGCCCTTGTTCTTGACCTCAAGACCCAACAACTAACACATCAAGTTTCCCCTTTTATACTCTACTACAATATCTGTCAAATTTAACACTTGAGAAAAAAGAAACCAAGATATCAGATTAGTAATTCAACCAATCATAAGGTGTGTTTCTAATAACGTTGGCCAGGTGTGTAGTATAGGCCGTTATTTAGAATTCATACTCCAATAAACTAGAGTTAAAGTTCTGTGTTTCCTTCCTGATTTTATCGAGGTGACATAGTTTTAAATCTATAAGCACCGATTACTGATAGTTTTAAATGCTTGAAACTGCCTTTTAAACTATGCAATGTATGAAGTTTTTTTATCGAGAACGTTTGAAGATGAGCACTGGCATGAGATAGGCTGACAGCTATGGCAGGAAGTAGACACTGTAACATCTATAGAGGTGCAGAAAATCAGAGGCTTGCAATCTACTTTTAAATCAACTATCTCCACCCTTTAGGAATCTAAGACCATTCTAAATATCATTCATAATGAAATACAATATTTTATCTCAAAATGGCAAGTGTATTTTTAAATGTGTTGACACAGAAATTTTTTCACTCGACATCTGTATTTAAAAGTATGTTCAAGGGGAAAATTTCAAATGATGCTTTATTTGGTATTTCCTTTGCAGTCTAACAATATTTCCTCTCTTTATTTCAAACAATTTGTGTCTAAGGGAGCAATAATAGCTAAGTCAGTATAGAGTTTGCCTATATAACCTCTTGTGAAGATCTGAGGTGGAGCTGCATGATTGGACACTCCCTATGAGTTGCTAATTGTGTTTCTCAGGAGAAACAGACCTGTCTGTGTTGTTGTGATAGTGTCCTACGGCAGTTAAATACTCTGCACTAATTGTTCTGGATGGCATGCGACAGGGAGACCTATGTTGTCCAAAGAGGTAGCTACCATGCAGTGACAGGGAGACCTATGTTGTCCAAAGAGGTAGCTACCATGCAGTGACAGGGAGACCTATGTTGTCCAAAGAGGTAGCTACCATGCAGTGACAGGGAGACCTATGTTGTCCAAAGAGGTAGCTACCATGCAGTGACAGGGAGACCTATGTTGTCCAAAGAGGTAGCTACCATGCAGTGACAGGGAGACCTATGTTGTCCAAAGAGGTAGCTACCATGCAGTTATGACAAGGAGGCTCCGACTCAAAATTACCATGGCTGTTAATGACGCCATAAACCCAGTATAAAAACAAAAAATTAAAATTTCTGGGGTAACCATGACAATTTTAGGAATATTTTCTATAGTGTCCCCTTAAATAGATGATATCCTTTTTTATGTTTATTCTGAAGTTAATGTAAGTGGAAATAAACAACATATGTTGACCACTTTATAGACGTATATTTATAAAGAAAGTATTAAGTCAAGATCTAGTCCATGTAACTGATTTTGTTTATCAATGAAGTCCTTTAAAGCTTAGTGTGTGTTGGCTGATCCGATTTTAAAGTCCTTTCTCTAAGCTTCTCATTATATAAACCCCAATCAATGGCCAACAAACTTTCATTAAGGTCAACAGCCATCACTTTAAGATTGCATTAAGTATTAACTAAATCAAATTAATTAGTGTGTATGAAAACTAATATGGTTATAATTTGCCACCACCTGGCTATAGTGTGTAGGCCTCAGGGACTCACTGAGATGTAACCCCATCCTGTCAATGATCAGGGGTATGTGTTTAACTCCTTGTAAATTAATAAAGAGGCCCAAAGGCCTTTATGATAGCCTGAGTTCTATAAATACTGCTGTTGTCCTTATTTGTAATATATCAAAGTAAAATGACTTGAATTACACTGAACATGTAACCAAGTTCAAATTAAAAGAAATTATGCTCATATGTGCAGTTTTCTTATAATAACTACAGATAATGGTACCCGTTATCTAGGAAAAATGTAAGACAATGGGGAGCACAGACCCTTCTATCCATCCAGTAACTTATCTATCTTATCCGCATCTTAAGTAGAAGACAAGTTGATTTGACCCCTTTTGGTTAGTGTGGGGACCATGTAATTCACAATTTTGGTTCACACTTTGCCATTAAAGGTTACAACAGACAAAGCCCAACGCTGGAAAAAAGTAAATTGCAATAGGTCACCTTTAAGACTTTGTCTTGTGTGACGTTGAGCTCTAACCCGATGAACTAAACCAATGATCACAAAATCCTGTGACAAATTTATAATCTAATAATTCTAAGCAAATTCAAAATCCATTTAGTTCCTGAGATATGTATATTGTTTGTGATTTTCTCAACATCTAAATTACAATTTTTTTTTCATAACTTTATGATAATGTAAATGTGATGTTCAAGGAAATATAATGATAAACAACAAACATGATGAGTGTTTCAATTATTTCCATGCTAACAGTTTCTGAGGTACAGAAACAATTTAAGCTCTGTACAAGTCCTGAAACATTGAGTGTAATTACAAGTTAAATTGTCGTCCTAAATATGGAAATAAGTTCTTAAATAACAGCATATTGGTGCCAAACAGATAATTGTCCAAACCCTTCCATTAAAGAACTTTAAAGAGCTCTTGATTATCAACCTGATAAAGACAATATATTACAAGACCCCCATTGGCCTTAACGGTCCTCAGACATAAAATACAAGATTTCAAATTATGAACTTGAGAAGAAGTCAAAAATGTGTTTTCAAGATGGCGGCCATGTTGGATTTTGGACCAACCCAAAATTAACAAACTTTGGTCAGGATTATGTCACAATCATTTCAGGTAAGTTTCAGCTCAATGAGACATGTAGAACTTGAGAAGAAGTTGAAAATGTTTACGCCGGACGACGCCAGACAAAAGGCAATCGCAATAGGTCATCAGACCCTTCAGTCAGATGACCTAAAATATTAACCATTAAACCAGAGTGAAATACCACAAAACCATATTTTTAAAAAAAATCATGTTACAGTGGCATTATTACAACTGTCTGTTTATCTAGCTGTGTAGAATAGCTTAACAAAACACAACTTATATCAACAGTATAACTCATTCTACATCAGGCATATTAACAAATGTTATGTGACTTTACTCTGTAGTCTTTATGTCCGTATCATGAAATCATAAATAAAACTGTTATCTCTATCATCACTGATATCAAACAATGTGAAAAGTACGCCAGTCAAGAGTAATTGTGACACACATATAAGCATTTCCTTTGTGTTTCCTAGCACTACCACACATGTTAGTAACATCAGTGCTAAACATGCTATCAACAAACCCAATCTTACAGCATTAATTATTTCTGACCTTTTCCAAACTAAAGTCCTTGTTGTTTTATTCCACAATAAGCAATTAGGACCAACAAAAAACAGGGATTGGGCCTATTATACAGGATAAACCTACATCATTCTAAGGAGCAACAACAGATATGGGTGGGCTTATTACCAAGCACTGGCTTATTGTTGGATATACACACCAGATATACATATTAACAAACTGTTGATGTGTTAGATTTCATTTGTACAGCAGACACATTTTATCAAGGCATTTCATGAAATTTTATTGTTAATGTATTTTTTATTCAAAATGCGAAATGACTGAAACACAACTACTGGAACCATTCTACTCACAAAGTCAGTTCATCGGTCAATGGAAATAACAGGAAGTACTAATGGTAGACATTACCCATTGAAAATGTATTAAAATTCCTGAGTGAAGATGATGGTTATTTAGACCCATTAAAGCATCAGGGAGACTGTCGTGTCAAAGGGTAAACATAATAGCAGGATAGTGTTGTATGGGACTTAGAGGTGCGGTCACCCTCTCTCCTGGTACTGTGTATGTTGATAGGTAAAGATACATGAATGAGGGGAGAATTATCAGGCCTATAATGTGTTGTGTTATTCAGGATCACAAGCTTTTCATCTCTTCCAAGAGGTACATTCACATTCCACAAACCTCACTCTCATCCATGTATACTACTGGACTCCTCAAGTTATGTACAACAGATAGGAACACATCCCTTTCCCCTTCAAGTAGTTACATACAGCTAGTAGAAAACTACAAGAATGAGGAGTCAAGAGTGTTGAAGTCAGCACAAAATTTGTAGGAACACTTAGTATTGGCATTTTAATCATTGTAAACAACTGTTCATCTACCATGGAAAATTTTGTTTATCCCTCAAGACTTATTTGTATGGTCACAAAATCCCAGAAAACATTATATTTTAGAACTACCACCGTGAAGCCATTTGATATGGCAGCCGTCTCTCAATATCATAACCATGAAGAACAGTTGTCTCTCAGAATCATTACCAAGGTTAAGCCACCTCATAGAACAGTTGTCTCTCAGAATCATTACCATGGTGAATCCACCTCATAGAACAGTTGTCTCTCAGAATCATTACCAAGGTTAAGCCACCTCACAGAACAGTTGTCTCTCAGAATCATTACCATGGTGAATCCACCTCATAGAACAGTTGTCTCTCAGAATCATTACCATGGTGAATCCACCTCATAGAACAGTTGTCTCTCAGAATCATTACCAAGGTTAAGCCACCTCATAGAACAGTTGTCTCTCAGAATCATTACCATGGTGAATCCACCTCATAGAACAGTTGTCTCTCAGAATCATTACCAAGGTTAAGCCACCTCATAGAACAGTTGTCTCTCAGAATCATTACCATGGTGAATCCACCTCATAGAACAGTTGTCTCTCAGAATCATTACCAAGATTGAGCCATCACATCAAGAAGTTGTCTCTCAGAACTTCAAATGATACATTTCCTATGACATTTCATCCTACCAAAGGATCAAAGTTAGAAAAGTTGGCTTTTGGCCTTGAATCAAAAATTTTATATCTAAAATCATATTTGAAAACTTGTTGATATAATGAAATTTTAGATGCTAACATTAATCCAGTCACAATTCAATCAGATATTAAACAGTTTTCTTACCAAACTGAAGAAGACTGTCAGATTTAGTCTCTGCTTTTCATCAGACTTGGCTTACAAACAATGGACTTTTAAGTCTAAATTGGTGACAGAAGCAAACATGAACCATTGATACTTTGCACAAATAGAGCATATCATTATATTCCTTGCTGTTGTTTATCTGTTGTTGTAAATATCTTTACTAGAAATCCATAGAGATTTTTGAGAGGAGAGTGACATACATTGTCAAGACATCAAGACTTGATTCAATATAATATCTGCATTTACATGATTAAAAAATCTGTGAGAAAACAAATTACAAAATGTCAGACATTACATTAATTATGCCTGATCTCTTAGCAAATAGAAATGTTTTCTCATGAAGTTTACACAATATCTGGTAAACGCATTTCTCAAAAAACCAATGAAATGCACCACTTGTATGGTATTGATAACAGCACGTTTTATATCATACTAGTCAGCCTTCCATTACCTGGGAATGAGAGTAATGATGTGTCCCCACAATTGTTGTAATTTTCGAGATGAATCATCAGTAAATTACCATAATAAAATTTCAAAACATCAGAAAGAACTTGTTAAAAAAATGTTTTCTGCTTTACTCCGTCAAATGGAGGTCTTTAAATGAATTTTTATTTCAAATCTATAGTATTGGTGAAAAAAACTGGCTATTTCCCCGAGAAATTGCATTTATTACCTGCCTGTTGTATTATTATTGTGACTTTCTCATTGTTGTAAGACAGTATATAATAACTCTGCCAATGTTACAATGTTGCTGACAGTACTACTACTGTATACAGAAATTCTACCGATGTTATCAACAGCTGTATACTGACCATTTTGGTACCTTGGTATATATAATCTGTAACTCGACACTTAATTGATATACATCTGTGTAAGCTTTTTAAATCATTTCTTAAATATAGTTCTATTCACTGAATCAACATACCTAAGGCAAATTGTTTGCCTGATTAATCCCATCAACAGCTGACCTGGGTATCCCCCCCAGCTCGTCACAACAAGGAGGTGATGGACTAATCAGGCTTTACCACATATACCTTCCATATCAAACCATCTGTTTTCACACACACACAAAATGGGTCTGAAACTAACCTACCTAAAAACCATTTACCCATCTACTCCTTTAGACATTATCACAACACTTTTCCCCCACAAACTGCAAGATAACATAGCCATCAACCTTGGAAATCTCTTGCACCCTAAACCTTTCCAAATTTTCTACCTTTATTTCACCAAGCAAATTTACTTATGAATTCTCTCAGGTATCTCTCGGTACAACTAAATACAAGTAAATATCTCGGTACACATTCCCAGAAACCCTTACTAAACTCCTTCAATTTTAAAATGATGTATAATATTCCTGACTAATCCTAACACCTTTATACATAATATTCAAAAATTGTGTTCTGAAATGCTAAGTGAAAAATATATTCAAGTGCTAAAAATATATAAAAGACTAGAAAACCTGAAGATTAATTTTAGAATTATTATTATTAAAATGGGGAAGTAACACATCCTTTTAATCAAGATCTGATTATATCATTCTAACCTAACAGGTATCTAACTCTTTCAAATGCTCATTCATTGGCAGTTCAGTATTAGCTCAGAGAAGTTGGACACACCTTTTTAACAACCTGAAGGGAAAGCTAAAACAAGCTGCTTCAGTCGAACAAACAACAGTCAGTACTTGTAAAGATATTTTCCAAAATCTTTGAACTCCAACCATCAAATCTACCAAACCGATACAATCACGTTTAAATAACTTCATATTTAATTGTTTTTAGATGTAACAATACATGACAAGAAATCTGTAAATCAAACAACATACATCATTATACCTGATAATAAATGTTATTTTTTATTTAAAACTTCCAGTCCTTTCCATGGTAGAGGAGCCATACACATGATTAATTCTAGTGTTTTTATATAACCTAAACTGAAGGCAATTTCCTTTAAAGTACAACAATCATTGACAGCAATCATTGCTGTCACAAATTTTTATTTTGTTGTCGTTTTGATCTGCGGATGAACAACAGAGCTGTCGCATACAATAACAATGCTGTCAACGTGAACATTTTTAATTTATCAGTCTTAGAGAATCCCATGTCACAATGACCAAGACAAAATCTCTACCCTATAAATACGATCTCTTTACCCTCCAGATATAATTAACTCTATACCGTTGAAGATGACTATATCTTCTTACCAAAGCTTATATTTCTAATGTATATACATGCTAGGAGCTCTATTCTATGGGCTAAAACTATTTACCATGAATAAGATTGTATTCACAATGTTCAAATTAAAGCTGGTTGTTGGCAAAATCAGCCTATTTATAAACTTTGAACCAGGTAATTTTTTTCAGTATATAAGGTATACTATTCATTGAGGTTAACATCATACCATGTAAACAACACTGATAGGCAACTTTTTCTATCAACCATCTGTTATAAAACTTACTGAAAAAGCTATTTCAGCACACAATGATTTTGTTTCGATTTGAAAATAAAAGCCAGCAAGTGCCTAATATATTAGCCAAAGTGATACTTTAAAAAGGTACATAACATTTGTCTTTTTAATAAGGGAAGGTGACTTCTACACAATGTTATACATCTGTATACCCTTACCACAGTCTTAATAGAAGTCAATCATTAGTCCTAGTAAGTTTTAAGTGAAGCACAAAATTATGGTCACAGTGACCTATATAAATGTACGACGAGGAGGTGTTCATGTTGGACAGGTGGGTGGATCAGATGGCTGGACAGACAGAGAAGAAAACAAATGCTATGGATAAATATTGAAAATGATTGGAATGTAAATTACATCTGTGTTGTTTATCAATCATAATAGCCCATATGGAAGACAGCAATGAGTCTTACTGTTAAGAGAGACCAGAAGAACCAGGGAAAACTTGCATGATCCCACAGATGACAGTCAGGCCTTTCTTGCCTTGTCCAATACAAGCACCTGGGTCATCTAAATGACTTGTATGTTTGCTACTTTTGTGTCAGCTTAATGGACAACCATTTCACATCAATAAGCAAAACATTTATACAGAAAACGTATTTAGCATAATCATAATTAGAGCAACATAGACACCCAGCCTCTAAAACAGGATGTTTACGTCAAATCAAATCATGTTTATTTAACGTTTGAGCAAATATTCAGACAGAAATCCTCGAAATGATCACAGAAATAAAGATGTGAAGAAAATGTGACTGAGAGTATGAACTGAGATAATTATAAGGAATAACAAACATGTAGAACAGGACCCTGGACATATGTATTATGTAAGTGATGCAATTAATGTATAAGAATTCAACACCATTATGTAATAGTGTCTGACAACTTTGACAAGTATCCTGTATACAAATTAAAATCAGACCATGCCTTAAAAAATACACACATACATACATAATCAAGAAATCAGTTAAAATATCACGATCAATGAATGTTGAACTATTAACACAATATATGCAAATCTTAAATATCTAGTGTGTAGTGTTTACCCTATAGGATATTTGATGTAGGCATCCAACCCGCTATCTTACATGTAACACACCCTACATACCATGTGGCCAACTCAAAACACAGGAAGTGTAGCTTCCATTAATCCATGTCGCCAAATCAGTGAGAATTCCTTAATGGAAACAAATGATACACCTAGCACACATAATCATATACTTCTAGCCTGTAACTTACCTTCCTTACAGAATTAAATCATCAATTTCCAATGTTACTAATATGCACCTAAACATCCCCCTGTGTTATTGTGTGGTACTCCAACTCCACAATTCATGTTGTAAATATGTCGACCAAGTTTCTGCAGCAATCAAACGCCAAGGGGCACCCAGAGGGAACACAAAATTGGTTAACGAAGAGTTGATCTGTTACTGCTTACATCTCAAATTGTTATCTTCTCATACACCAGAATAAAAATATCATTCTCATACATATAGATCATGGGTTCTATTTTAGAAAGTAGAGTATTCATCTAGAACATTAAGAATTGATGAAAACCATTAGAGGCCCCCTTAGGGTAGATTAACCCTGCCAATAGCTAACACATGGTGATTTATCAAGGCATGACCAGGACAATGATAATCAGGCAATTTTTCCAATTGATTTTTCTGGTGCCAGCCACTGCAGCAGACTAAGGGATGGGGTTAGGGGCCGACTCTGGAAGGCTGTCCCTAATGAAAGGGAAGTGAGTACACAAAGGAGTATAATGGTATGGAAACAATGGTCAACAGCCGCCAATAATCAGGGATAGTCATAACATACAGAATGACTTCAGGATACAGACAACATGCTTCTAAATCTTTCCAGGAGTGTCATCAAAGAAACCAGTTGCAGCTTTCTGTCCTTTTTTTTGTAATTGGATTTCAGAAAATAAATCGAGAGATTAAATCATAGTTTTTATTCCTTGAGGATCATTAATCACCACCAAACATGGCCAACACATTTGTACTAATGTAAAATCTGTATTGATTAATCAGAGTTGAGATGATGAAGTAAAATGAAAGTGATCCAACACGTCAACTGGATATGTCACAACAGGGAAGAATCAATACCGATTATAATGTAACCACATCATCAGACATCAACTATGAAACATCATCAGACTTCAACTATGAAACATCATCATCAGACATCAACGATAAAACATCATCATCAGACATCAACTATATAGCATCACCATCAGACATCAACTATAAAACATCATCAGACATCAACGATAAAATATCATCACACATCAACGATAAAACATCATCATCACACATCAACGATAAAACATCACCATCAGACATCAACGATAAAACATCATCATCAGACATCAACTATAAAACATCATCAGACATCAACGATAAAACATCATCACACATCAACGATAAAACATCATCATCACACATCAACGATAAAATATCACCATCAGACATCAACGATAAAACATCATCACACATCAACGATAAAACATCATCATCACCATCATCAAATACATCAACATCATCATCAGACATCAACTATAAAACATCATCAGGCATCAACTTTAAAACATCATCATCAGACATCAACTATAAAACATCATCATCAGACATCAACTATAAAACATCATCATCAGACATCAACTATAAAACATCATCATCATACATCAACGATAAAACACCATCAGACATCAACGATAAAACATCATCATCACACATCAACGATAAAACATCACCATCAGACATCAACGATAAAATATCATCATCAGACATCAACTATAAAACATCATCAGACATCAACTATAAAACATCATCAGACATCAACGATAAAACATCATCATCAGACATCAACTATAAAACATCATCAGACATCAACGATAAAACATCATCAGACATCAACGATAAAACATCATCATCAGACATCAACTATAAAACATCATCATCAGACATCAACTATAAAACATCATCAGGCATCAACTTTAAAACATCACCATCAGACATCAACTATAAAACATCATCATCAGACATCAGTACTCCTATCAAAGGTATGAACCATCATCATCAGATATCAGTACACCTATCAAAGGTTAAACCATCATCATCAAACATCAGTACACCTATCAAAGGTATGAACCAACAGACATCAGTACTCCTATCAAAGGTATGAACCAACAGACATCAGTTCATCTATCAAAAGTATGAACCATCAGACATCAGTACTCCTATCAAATGTATGAACCACCAGACATCAGTACTCCTATCAAACGTATATGAACCAACAGACATCAGTTCACCTATCAAAGGTATATAACATCATCACAAGACACTAAAAGACAAAGAAATAATAAATAACAATTCGATTCATACACAGATATTGATGAAAATAAACAATATATAACTATATACATTATTTAAGTACTACTGCTGTAATTATTAAAGTTTGGTTTTAGGAAATATCGCCATCTAAGAATTTAGCTTAACATATTTTGTCAGGAGACTTTGGATGATAAAAATAACAATAGGTAATTGGTAGGCGGTAAGTTTTGTAGGATTTTTATTGGCAAGTCTTGAATACAATTTCCAAAACTATTGGTGAGTGCCATTACGAAGCGATAAAGTGAATTCTTAAAATTTGGATAAGTCCCACAGAAAAAGCAAACTACAAAATGGAAAGAGGATATCATGCTTAGGAGATAAAGGATAGAGGTGAAGAAGGTCTAGAGGAGAGGGAAACATATAGAGACTGAATAAATTAGTGAGGTTTAGAGATGCAATAAGGGAATCAAGGGACACACACGTCATTGACAGAAACACAGAGATGAAGACAGAAGAAATGAAATGTTGATACACCAGGGAGTTAGGGAGTCTGATTGATGAAGATACCTCCTCATGCTCATTTTCAATCTGTCTAGATACCAGAGGTGGGATGTTGCAGTGAAGCATCACTAAATTGAGATTGGACTTGGTTTTAAGTATGTGTAGGGAAATGTGAAGGTCAAGGGGACCTCAAGGGCTCACTTTAACTAGGATGTATACGTGTGTGAAATGTATTGCACAATCAAGTCTCTGGCTAATCAGACAAGTTAAAAAGTCCTTATAGCAAGGGTATAAAAACACAGCTATTCCACACACAGATAAAGGCTTATAAAATGGTACACAACCCTGAGCCTGGTGCAGTGCAGAGAGTTGTACACATACTAGTGTGTATAGAGCAATGACAAGAGATCTACACACATTGTAACAATTATACTGGAATGCCAACCATCTGCCGATCATCTCACATCATGCCACTGGGTAGACTAAAGGGGCTGATCCTTTAGGAGGTCCATCTATCAGCAGTAAATGGGACAGTATGGCCATCCCAATCCCAAGGGGCTGATCATTTTGGAGGTTTACCTTTTGCAATGGACTATGTGGCCACCATGGTGGCACCTATTTCGTATCATATGACTAGGTAGGACTAGAGGGCTGATTTTTTGAGAGGTCCACCTACTGGTTGTAAGACGGCCTGTATAACCATAACACCAATTAAATGATAGCTGCTGGATTGAATTAGATGGGGTACCTGTTTTAAAGGGGCCTGTGAGACCACCACCTCACAGGTAATACACTCACAATTACGATATCACTGTCGAATGAACACTTACAAGCTGAATGATGAAAGATCCTCAAAATTAAAAATAAACAACAAAGACTTCTTACTTAAACATATGAAAAAACAGTTAATCTCTCCTGTAACATTAAAAGAAACATTTTGTGTGTAAATGCATATAAGTTGAATTCAAAAGCATGGTACTAGAAATGGCGCGATATTTGATGGCAATTGATGTAAGAGATTGAGAAAGAACATGGAATAGTGACATTATCAATCTGTATCTTTGGATGGAACTACCATTAATTTCTCAGCTTATAATCAAAGGTTGAAAAGCCATCAGGTCCATTTCAATCATAGCTGACTTGTTGAATGGCCAAATACCTACTAACAATACCAGCTCACACACACATCTGATGTATATAATGGTAGAAGAGAATACAAATATCTTGACTTCCTGTTGACCTTCCAACTCGCATACCAAGAATTTCTTTATCTGTGAAAAATGGTATCTTATGTTCCATAATCACCATCAGATCTCTAGTAATCCAATTTAGTTTGGTATTGTGCATATATATCAATAAAGTGTGCAGACAAGTAGTGTCATAATACATCAAAGTATGATAGTGTTGTTTGTTCCACAGTTCATATCCCTACAATTCCAGCCACATCCCTGTAACGCTAATTAATGTTAACACAGAGGTGAATAGACATCCAACTGTACCTGTGTCAGTGTCTGTTGCATCCCTCTCAGGTCCTGTCAGTTAATATATATCCTCGTAATACCATCACGAAGACTCTTTACTCATCAATGATTATGTACAGAGACCATCCAGACTCCTACACACAAACTTGGGTGCCAAAGTGCCTATACAGAAATTACTTTAGTGCATCTAAGGAATAAGCCACTTATTCAATATTCCTATTCTACAAAAGTGATGATTCGGTACAATATTATTCTATACAGTTGACTACATGGCAGCATGTGATCTGTTTTGAAATTTTAGTTTTATAAATGGTTATATCAGGATTTATATCACTTGTCTGATCTGCAGATCTGGTTCATTGTTGACATCTTATAATAAGATATTTATAAGTTGTTTTCCTGATTTACTATTATTTTACCTTCACCATGCAGGTTTTATTCTACAAATCCTGATAATGAACAGTAATATAAAAAAAATCACATTTTTTTTTAATGGAAAGGGAAGCAAGCTGTCATTCTTCACATCTAGTAGGAGTTTCCCTTAGAGTTTGTAAATCAAAATTGAATTCAATAATTTACAGAATAAAGCACCACCATTGTACAGAGATTCAAGCAGTAAATATGCACATGATCACACACTATCATGTCATACAACATCCAGATTACCCTAGTATACATAATGCTATATACTCGGTTCAGAGCTGGGACGTAATGGACAATAAGTA
The DNA here is from genome assembly GCF_031769215.1 of Ylistrum balloti. Lineage (NCBI taxonomy): Eukaryota > Metazoa > Mollusca > Bivalvia > Pectinida > Pectinidae > Ylistrum > Ylistrum balloti. The sequence goes on from NW_026782240.1 coordinate 280,196, forward strand.
TTATGTTGTACCTTGCAAAGATTCCTCAATACCAAGAAACTAAGGGAAAATGGGAGATAATGCACAGATTCCTCAATATCATGAAACTAAGGGAAAATGGGAGATAATGCACAGATTCCTCAATATTATGAAACTAAGGGAAAATGGGAGATAATGCACAGATTCCTCAATATTATGAAACTAAGGGACAAAGCAGAGTCCTCAATATCATTTAAATAATGGACATTGCAGATTCTACAATACCATGAAACTAATAGACAATGCTCAGAGTCCTAAATATCGTGAAACTAGGGGACAAAGCAAGATTCCTCAATACCAGGAAACTAAGAGACAATGCTCAGAGTCCTAAATACCGTGAAACTAAGGGACAATGCACAGATTCCTAGATACCATGAAACTAAGGGACAAAGCAGATCCCTCAATACCAGGAAACTAAGAGACAATGCACAGATTCCTAAATACCATGAAACTAAGGGAAAATGCACAGATTCCTAAATACCATGAAACTAAGGGACAATGCACAGATTTCTCAATACCATGAAACTAAGGGACAATGCACAGATTTCTCAATACCAGGAAACTAAGAGACATTGCACAGATTCCTCAAAACCATGATATTAAGGGACAGTGGGCAACAATGCAGATTCCTCAATACCACCAAACTAAGAGACAACGGGTGACAATGTGCAGATTCCACATTGCCACAAAACAAAGAGACAATGCACAGATTCCACATTGCCACAAAACAAAGAGACAATGCACAGATTCCACATTGCCACAAAACAAGGAGACAATGCACAGATTCCACATTGCCACAAAACAAAGAGACAATGCACAGATTCCACATTGCCACAAAACAAAGAGACAATGCACAGATTCTACATTACCACAAAACAAAGAGACAATGCACAGATTCCACATTGCCACAAAACAAAGAGACAATGCACAGATTCCACATTGCCACAAAACAAAGACACAATGCAGATTCCACATTGCCACAAAACAAAGAGACAATGCACAGATTCCACATTGCCACAAAACAAAGACACAATGCACAGATTCCTCATTGCCACCAAACAAAGACACAATGCAGATTCCACATTGCCACAAAACAAAGAGACAATGCACAGATTCCTCATTGCCCCAAAACAAAGAGACAATGCACAGATTCCTCATTGCCCCAAAACAAGGAGACGATGCACAGATTCCTCAATACCATGAAATGAAGAGACAATGGGAGATCTGGCGCTCTGACGTAACCTTGGTGTTCAAGTACATCGGACAACACTATCAAGCTATCCTGTATATGTCAACAGTTATCGGTGATGTTATCAGTGATTGGACATGCATGTGTAAACACAGACTCCTTCTAGTAAGCTCCCTATCTCATAATACTACCAGTGTCAATCATAATATGACCCATTAGAAATTCTCTAAGCAAACAATGGGCAAAAATTAATCACCTTACACGGTTAGAACACCTGTTAAATGACAGATGTGTTTGTGTTGAGTATATAACAAGTGATGGAAGGTTTAGAAGTATGTACTTGATTTACTTAATGGATTGTAATTTTGGCACCAAATTCACTGCTTTCTAAATGCAAAATTTCAAAATAGGAGGCAACCAAAATTTATTAGTCAATAGAAGAATTGTATCCATATTGCTACTGCCCCTAAAATCCTGCTTTATTTCAGCTATCAATAAGAATAGTGTCTATCTACTATATCAAATACTCTGTAAACTATGAACTAGTCAAAAATATTTCAATGACTTACTATATATGACAATTTTGAAGTAATCAATGAAGATAATTCAATATGTTTCAAAGCTGTGGAATCTACAAACCTGGCTGACCTGATGTGGAATCTATAAACCCGACAGACCTGACATGGAATCTATAAACCCGACAGACCTGATGTGGAATCTACAAACCTGACAGACCTGATATGGAATCTATAAACCTGACAGACCTGATGTGGAATCTACAAACCTGACAGACCTGATATGGAATCTATAAACCCGACAGACCTGATGTGGAATCTGGAATCAAACCCTGACCTGATGTGGAATCTACAAACCTGACAGACCTGATATGGAATCTATAAACCCGACAGACCTGATGTGGAATCTACAAACCTGGCTGACCTGATGTGGAATCTACAAACCTGGCTGACCTGATGTGGAATCTATAAACCTGAAAGACCTGATGTGGAATCTATTAACCCGACAGACCTGATGTGGAATCTACAAACCTGGCTGACCTGATGTGGAATCTACAAACCCGACAGACCTGATGTGGAATCTACAAACCTGGCTGACCTAATGTGGAATCTACAAACCTGGCTGACCTGATGTGGAATCTACAAACCTGACAGACCTGATGTGGAATCTATAAACCCGACAGACCTGATGTGGAATCTACAAACCTGGCTGACCTGATGTGGAATCTACAAACCTGACAGACCTGATGTGGAATCTATAAACCCGTCTGACCTGATGTGGAATCTACAAACCTGGCTGACCTGATGTGGAATCTATAAACCCGACAGACCTGATGTGGAATCTACAAACCTGGCTGACCTGATGTGGAATCTACAAACCTGACAGACCTGATGTGGAATCTATAAACCTGACAGACCTGATGTGGAATCTACAAACCTGGCTGACCTGATGTGGAATCTATAAACCCGACAGACCTGATGTGGAATCTACAAACCTGGCTGACCTGATGTGGAATCTACAAACCTGACAGACCTGATGTGGAATCTATAAACCTAACAGACCTAATGTGGAATCTACAAACCTGGCTGACCTGATGTGGAATCTATAAACCCGACATACCTGATATGGAATCTACAAACCTGGCTGACTTGATGTGGAATCTACAAACCTGGCTGACCTGATGTGGAATCTACAAATCTAACTCCTATCGGATCTGGAATCTATGAACTTGACTGAACTGAATTAGAACCTACAAATCTGACTGAACTGATGTGGAATCTACAAATCTGACTGAACTGATGTGGAATCCACCAAACTGACTAAACTGACTGTGTGATATGTTTGGAAAAATTTAACAAGTGAAAAGAATCATACTCCCCGTAATCACATTCTGTAAAAGCCATATCAATGTATGGGACTGACAAACTCTGATGTCATGCTCTATGTTCAAATGACCTATTATAACAATTATGAATGTCATTAATTTTATTACATTAGAAATCAATTTCCTCCCGAAACAATACCAATCATATTTCCTAGAGGCAGATTCTTTTCATCAAATTAAAATATTCATAGGTTTGGTTTTGATTAATTTCTTAATCCCAAAATCTAAATAAAATACATCCGAGTGTTTCAATGTGATGAATTACTTCATGTTTAGCATAGACATTTCAATGATAACTTCCTTAAATAAGAATTATTTCATTCATCAAACTCACCTACATAAATATCTGGTAAATGTTTATAACCAAAGTGGAAGAAAAGTCACCTTTATGTCACAATAAATCTAACCAAATACATTAGCATAGCGATGTTAAATAAAGCCCCAGGGTTGGACAGTGTGTGAAAACACTCACTAGTGTGTATTACACATGTATGCTGTGATTTATATGTAAATTGTATTGGTAGTGCAAAATAAAATCTGACCTATTTTAGAATTCTATTATGATTTCAATTGATCACTTGTGTATCAGACCATTTTCAATCATCATTATGTCACTAGATCATCTGTAACAAGCTCTAGTGTATATAAGTTGCTTGTTAAAAGTGACTTATATGTTGTCATCTATTGTCACTTCAGCATTTTCATTATCTAAGAGGTATGCCCTTGGGCAAGACACTAACTAATTCTGTATTCTTTAAAAATATATATTTAAAGATAGTACCTAAAAAAGAACAGAGACTCCCACTTTCTGAGAAAGTTCAAAACTAGTGAATTAATTAAATTGCAATATAAATAAGTGCATTTTTTTATCAGTGCAGATAGGATATTCAATGATTTTTAATGGCATATGCCTGGTATATTTCACAAGTATGATAGAATACCTGTATACCAGGTAGATGTTATATTAGTGAAATATATGTCATCTTGAATGGGAGACAATTTTTTTCCCCTTTTATTATGTTTTAAAAGAAAAATCAAATAGAAAAATTCCAATCCAATTAGAAATTAAACTCATATTCAAGAAAGGTAGGGAAATATTGGCACATTCTTTGACATCAGATAGCTTGACACAACACCTTAACAACAACACAACAATATTTTAAATACAATGCTTTAGATTTAGAAAAGTATTTACCATTTTATACCGTCATCTGGTAAGACTGATTTATCAAACTATTTTCACATACGAAATTAGAGAAAACCCAATGTATGTAGAGATTTAATTGAAAACAAAACCATCTGACCTTTACTTCATTTGTGTTTTAACAGTGTGAGGCACTGCTCTGATTGGTCAAAATCATACAAATTTATACGTAAGATTTTATTAAATGATAAATTTCTATATTTAACAAAAACTTTACACATTTTGGTTACTATAAACATATAACTTCTTTGCTTTGTGTTCTCTTTCTTTAGCCACTCCAATGTTCAAGAGAAAGTAAAAGTGAATCCAGCCCATCTCACAAGATCTGAACTTATAATTAAGTGTCCAGCTGAGACACATCACTCCTCTACCTGTTTATATTCTTGCTATGAAATAACCTAGCACCAAATCCTTCTACACACATGTTAATGTATATGTGGAACGGATTTATATACTTTTGATGAAATTTTTTAAAAATCTGGATGTTAAGAACATGTACTATAAGTATGTTATTTTATCTTTCCTTCCTTTACAAACATGTCTCATTTCTATAGTTATTATCAATTATTGGACTCATTTATGCTCGAATATTGTGGCACCACAGTATCCTCTGTTATCTTGTTGACAAAGTAGTGGACAATAAAAATCATGTATATCAGTCAAATATAGTTTTGTTTCGCTGACATCAAATAAAATCCTACACTGTCAATATGGAAGCCATTAAAAAGAAATTCGTTAAAAAGAAAAACTCAAAATGTAAATCACACTATATTATTTCACAAACATGAGTTACATTTTATCATCTTTGTTTGGAAAGTTGTTAATTTAGGTGTATCAACACACCAGTCTAATGGAGGAAGGCCTGCTGTTCCTTCCCTGTGATATCACACTGATCTCTTATTTTGTTTTCTTAAGCCTTAGATTTAGATAATGAAGTTAGAATCATGATGAAATACATGGACCTGTCCATATTAAAGGAGAGGAATACCCACACAGTACAAGTATGAATGTAATCAGAGATGAATACACTTTTGTATAGGGCTGATCTATGATCACACTTGAGCTCTAACTGACCTATTGTTCTGCTCAATGACATGACTTCCTGAACAGAAGTAAGAAGATTGAGAGATTTACTAGTGTGGTAAGCAAAGCCCACCATCAGTAAGTACAAAGTTTTAGTACTGGTTTGATCCCCCAGCCTCCCCAAGGTCTACAAACTCTTAGCCTTATATAGGATTACACTTTGTCCCTAATCCCCTCTATCTATTGTCAGAGCTGACCATTAACTGACCAAAACCACACAAGGCACTGAGTCATTGCCTGTACACTTAATATGAATGCAAACAACCAATGAAATGTCACAAACACAAAGCCTGTGACAAAAGGTGGTATATTGTAATAATCACCATACTAACATTTACACATTAAGCATCCGTGTAAAAAAGAATAGAATTTCTCAGCATTCAACAACAGGTAGTGAAACTTTGTCTTCCTGTAACTGCTGTCCACAAGCACGTAACTCTGACTCAAGAATTTTCTCTGGGTTTCAAGATCCGAAATAAAAATAACACAGAAGTTAATAACTTCCCCAAATAGCTATTGACTTGATCTTTCACCCTACATTCTTGTCTAAGTGTCTTGCAACATAAAACAATGTTCATTCATATACACCTAATGTCCATATTTGAATGTACACACCTAAATCTGCAGTGTATTATTCCCTCAACCTACACCTTATCAAATCTTTTGTTTCTCAAATCAATTTTTATTCTACAATCAGCAGTATGTATGAATTGACAACGCATTTGAATGGTTTGCGTTATTATGTAATAAATTCCTGTCAATCCTTTCCCAGAAATATTAGCTTTTAAATACCTGAAGACACAAACCATTTAGGAGTGTCCATGTATGAAATTATATGCCAACACCACATAACAATTATAAATACTTTTACTAGATGTTCTGTAAAGAATTAAACTATCTTGTCATCATGACAAAAGCAGCATGCGTCATATTACACTTTCTTTTCACGCCTTCTCTTTCCAAGATATGGACACTAGTCAAGGAAAAAAGGATAATAACTATCCAATGACATTTGTAAATAAATATCCTTTATACGTAGATGCAGGTGTCGACCACAAAACAGAGGTCAACACATACAGATATATAGCATGTTCAAATATTTGTACATAAATGTAATTTTACTGAAGTACCTCAATCTTCATGCTATGTCAGATTTATCATCATCCATATTGATCAGTATAAAGATGTATTTTGCGTTTTCTTGAGGTTTTTTTTCTCTTATTTTTGTGATTGATCTTTTTTTTCTTTGTTTCTTTTCATTCTTATGAGACGAGTCAATAATGAAAACAACCCCCTCCTCCCCCCCCCCCCACCAACCCTTTAAAAAAAACACACACAACAAACCAAAAACAAATTTTTCTTAATATGAGCCGACACATACACTGATAAGTTATAAGGTGCTATTTTCACTGGAAATATGGTACCTAACAGTTGATTTATCTACAGTTTAATTTGTCCCATCTCCACTTACCAAAAGATAGAAACTAAATAACAAAATTATCTATCACGTTATGTTTTTATTCAGAAAGATTAATTTCTTACTATTTATAACAATTACTGACATCTCTCCCATCTACTAATATAAGGACACTAAGCTAGTATTTACTGAGCATAGACACATTCTGTGCAAACTTTTTTATTCTCCTTGTAAACTTCAATTAAGACTACAATATATGTACACTGTAAATACTAACTATATATACTAAAAGTAGGTTAATACGTCTACATTATTATTGATTAGCTCATTAGATGATTTCAGCAGGTGATTTTATAACTTGCCTCAGGTACTGGATTGATTTAAACAAAGGACATTAAAGTGTCAGCTTAAAACATATTTAATATATAGATCATACCTTACATACACTAAGTAGTACATGTCTCAAAGCGACAGAAGTCAGTTGCTAATTAGTCAGAGATAAGAAACCTGTCACTGTCGTTAACCCAGTCTTTGTTTTGTCTAACAGCCACATCATATGTATATATAGGAGATGTTATATACCAAATTCTATCTCAATGCACCAGCCTCGACATTATATATAATTCCTACTGCATTTTCTGATCGTATTGATCTGGTGATGAGTCACCCAAGGCCTCTGCCGGTGGTATCTGTAGACTTTATCTCCCAGGTTTTATCAATTCCTGTCTCTGTTTCTTTTAGTTCCACGTTTCTTTGAAATTGTTAAGTTTACTGTTATTTTTGTCTTTATTCTCTCTAGAACATCATCATGGTTTCACCAGCAATGTCTGATGTATGAACCAGCTTAATGATTATGAGATTGTTTTCAATAAATTTCAATATCAGATATATTTTAATATAGTGAACTGGCATCCATTCCATCCCTAACCAAATACTAGTAAAAGTATACCAAAAGTATTTAAATTATGTTTGTATATATTTAAAGGTACACATATTTGCTGTATCGATAAGAACCACATGCAGTAAAATGCATTGCCTTGAAGGCATTTCAACAGGAAGTCAGAATTCAACAGCCCTTCCCAAGTAAATAGGATTTTTTACAATCCTTAAACAGTTCATACAATGATGTAGCTGACAATCAAGTAATCAATGAACTATCATCCTAATTCAAACATTTTTATAAATTATACACTTCTAGTTTGAAAATACTATTCAACCTGTAATATGTATAACATCTGGCATTTTTATTTGAACCTAATACCTATTCAATTACTAAAATGTCACTAAAAACCAAAAATAAAATATCCACAAAAGACATCCAGAGTATAAAAAATACCATTCCAAGAGTTACATCCAAAATTAAAATTTTCCAGACACTTACCTCCGAGATTCTTTTTGATATTCCTTTGGCATGGGATAATTTGACATTACTGGTTTTGTTCATTCTAATTTTTCTACGACAACATCGCCACCACTTGTTCTGGGTGTCGTTATCGATATCATCTATGCACACCTGTATGTCACCATATGACATGCAGGTACCAGTGCCAATACAGGTGTTGGCCAGAGTACCATCCTGGGTGAGGTAGACTAGGTGGGTGAGGTTGACACCCCCCTCCTCTGACTTATCACTTGTCATCATCATCATCACCAGCTCTCAGCTCCATCAGTGACATGACATACACTATCATACTAACAGCATGAATTTCATCATTAACATATATATCCTTAGATTGGAAGATAACAAGATATCCAAATATGTGTAAAAACTGTAGAAAAACAATACACACAAACACTTAATCCTCAGTGTGTTATAAGCAGAGTACTCAATTTGGCGATTTCCTTTATGCTGACAGGTTACTTGAAGCCTCAGAAAATCCTTGCACACTAATAAAGCCACCAAAGGCAGTTGGTGAAAATGGGAGATAGATCACGACCTGTATAAGATAACCATTATATATTTGATAACATCAACTGATATTACACACATCAGTCATCTATTTCAGTGGCGAACAAGTGTTAATTGGTGTAATTTGTTCCACTGGCCATTGTCAGGTTCTTCCCCCTGCACCAGACAATTATCTGCTCTTCATTGTCTTGTTGGATAGGAAGTGGAATTGTAATGTCTCTAGCCCCAGGTCAGGTCACCAAACAATCGGTGCCATACCTCCTGCTGGTCCTTCACAGCCAGCTCCTGTCCCAAACACAGTTAATTCATAACTCTACCATAAAACATATAACTGGAAAATTTCACTCCAGATGGTTGTAAGATTGATCCTTCCAGTTGTAGTGCCACAGTATAGCATGTGTTTTAGGACACAATATCAATATGTTTCTACTATGGATTGTTATGTGAAACAGTCACATCTGCCATTTTATTTTTTCCCTCCTCCAGTTGTTACTGTGAGCTCCTGAATTGCAGTAGACTAATGTCCTCACTGGAACGACATCCTAGCTATACAGGTACAGGGTAGATATTGGAAGAGATAATGAGGTTAGCTGACCGTCATCTGTCATTCACAAGCTAGATACATCAACAGAAAGATGGAGAACTCTACCTTACACACACCTCATTCATTATAGCCTCCAACACCCGGCTAGTTTATCATCTGAGAAAATGTGTCCCACTGTTTTTGTGTCATCTACTCGGCATGAGTGTGTGTACGGTTGGGCCATTTGATAATTCCTTGTTGTGTGCACTTAGACAAAACAGTTATACTATAGGTGTACTGAGCGTAGTACAGTGGAGTTTATCCGTGGCTGATTGATTTACCTGGTTAAACACCGGTACTATAATACACAGGCACAATACAATTCATTCACCAAAACAGGAAAAACGTCTCCAATCATACATGTCTAACACATACACTGGCCAGGTTCCATTACCATACAACACCTATACATATATGCCACTGGTTTCAAACCAATCCATCCATTAAATAGTGGTATTATAAGTACAGCAATATTACAGGTCTGTCTGACATCATGTGACCTATTTTACTACACAGAAAATCTCTTGGAAAGTCCCCTCCAGCCAGTCCTTGGGTAATTTATATGAGATCAATAAACGCCCTCACTGATGTTCTATCAATATAATGGTTCAGCTATGATCGCCTATTCACTGAAACAACGACACATTGTATCATAATATGGATAATATGTCCAATGCCTTGGACACATGTTCTGGACAGCCGTCCTCTAATGAGAACAGTGATGAAGTCAGTCAACCGTGATCGACAGCCACTGCAGTCCCAAACTGTAATGAACTGAAGAAGGAAATCAATACCCGAGATACTGCAGTGGGGATATCAAATAGAAATTCAACACAAAAAGACTCTTGGTTTTTGTCAGTTGAAGAAGAATGCTGCATATGGTACGCAGGGCAGATATTTTGTGATCAATATAATTTTCAAAGTTTTGTGCTATCATTATCTTGTAATTATCAGTGAATTTCTACATATTCTTTTATAATGCGTATGTCCATTGTTCACTTTAACTCCTGTAGCCAGGTTAAAAGTCTGCTGATGTAAGATGTAAAATATGTTTATTTCTTTTGCAGTGCATGCATTAGTTTTACATAATACTGCCCTGCAATTAGCAAGCCAATTACAGACTAAGTTTGACAACATATCAATAACAGGAAGCATTTTTAAATCGTCTAACTTTAAACCTCAAACAGCCTTACTAAGTATTATCAGCTATGAATAATTATGGATAATTTAAGTATTATATTTCTGCAAAAAAACATGTCCTTTCATCTCAGTTTTTGCATCATGTGACTTTAAACAAGAATTATTTAATACTGTATATTGACCAAACAAAGAAAATTATAATAATTTTACTTCTTAAACCAGTTGTTGGTTGTCATAACAACCTATACCACTTGTTGGCTACCACAGCAATCGCAGTAATTAAGGTGACTGTACATATGTACATATTCTCTAATTGATAAAACTTAAGTTTCAGTTTTTATAGAATTTCAAAGAGATATATTTCTTTAAATAAAATGTAGTGATCAGAAACCAAGACCAAGATTTATTGACAGTTTAGATTTAACATTTAGACTTAACACAGGTTATCTCCCTTTACTTTCAAATATGGGTAAAAAGGTAGGTCTAGCTAGTGTCATGTTGATAAAATGATTTACTAACATCTTACTTTTATCATTTATTGGTCAAATCAGTACTGCAGTGTTTCAGTAAAATGTTTCAGCAGAAATGTATACTCAAATTTTAAAAAAAACAAAAAAATAGACAATGCGCAACATGGATCCAAAAAATTGGTCGGGTTGCTGGATGAGTGCAATGTTATGTAACCCTAGCAAAATACTAGCTGCAATATACTACTCGGCTAGAGAGAACTTCTCTTTAGCTCGATTGGTTGAGCATCAGACTAGTAAGCCAGGGGTCCCGGGTTCGATTCTTAGCGGAGGCATTGAGATGAAAAATGACCTCTGTTATATTAGCGCCCATGTAGGGACCCGGGAATAGTACTTAGCCATGCCCCATCAGCATCGCTGTAACCCCTGGAAACTCGAGTACCACCAGCGTTACTTTCACAAGTACTGCTGTGACCCCTGGACACTCAAGGACGAGTTATTTCCTAGAGAGGGAGTATGTAACCCTGGTAAAATACTAGCTGCAATATACTACTCGGCTAGAGAGAACTTCTCTTTAGCTCGATGGTTGAGCGTCAGACTAGTAAGCCAGGGGTCCTGGGTTCGATTCCTAGCGGAGTCATTGAGATGAAAAATGGCCTCTGTTATAGTTATATGGTATTTATAAGATAGTTAAGGGTGTTTCATTTGTTAAGTATGTAGAATATTTGTTATAAGAGAGAAAGTTTGGTTGTATTTTATTAATTGGTACAGAAGAAGGGCATTTGAAGAAAGAAGTTGCAGCCATTTTTGATACAGAGTTGTTCAAAAAATAGACAATGGATATCTAGGGCCCTTCCATGACAAACTGCAGAAAATGACTAAGTTCCAAAGCCCGGAAAATCCAAAAAAATATCCGAAATGAATCCATAATAGGAGGTGCACATCTTCAACATATATTTAAACATCCTACAAAGTTTCAAGCTTCTACATCAAAAGCTCTAGGAGTTGATTCTACAAAACTGGTTCCCCTTTTCCCTGCCTGCCCGCCCAGCTGCCCGCACGACATTCACCGTACTATAACCTGGATTTGCACTATGTACAACCCGGCCAAAAATGAAGAAGTGAAAAACAAAATATGGTCCAACAGATTGTACTCTATTAATCCTTATTTACTAGGTCATTTTGCACTACTCAGACCTAGTTATGCTGACACGGCTATTGGTTTGGGTTTTATTATTATATGAACACAATTATGACCTTTTTCAAACTTGTTTTAACATAGAAGCATAAATTTCATTATATGTTTATAATTCCCTCTGAAAGGATGTATTAATACTACACAGGTGACTAAATATCAGCTATTTCTTGGGTATCAAGAGCTATAAAGTAGTTTTTTTCACATTCAGAAACATAAGTGCTCATGTAATTTTGTTATAAGCTAAACATTTCATAAATAATGACAAATATACACATAGGAAGTATTGGTTTAAAATTCACAACAAGCCTAAAGGTGTGGAAACTACGTCAAAAAAGCAGCATTCAAATCTGCTAGGATTATGTATTTGAAAGGTACTGGTTCAGTAGAAAGGGACCCATCATTTCCATAAACAGCATGAATCATGCTGTTTATCAACAACTAGTGTGATATAGTGTTGATGATTTTACCTCACAGGTGAGTGAGCCATGCTTATTAACTCACTACATACATCAGTCTGCATGACGCAACCATACCTTCATTACCAGTACCTAACTCCTATCACAGAAAGGTCTAATCAATGTACACATTCATGCTACCTGACACAGATACATGCCAATAATTATCTGCTGGTCTTAATTGGTTCAGCCAAGGACCAGACCTGCCATGATAAATCTATAGTAGGAAGATAGGCCAACATAATGTTTCTTCACTCTGTGGGAATATACAACTTAAAGTACAAACTTGCTCCAGTTTCGACCAGGTTTTTTCAAGTTGTTCAAAAGTGAAACATATAAGATGTTGTATACATAACAACTACAGAAATGGTATTTCCTTTTTTATAACCATAGAGCAAAACTAAAGTCATATCTGACCAAAAAATTGGTGACATTTATTTTTAATTTCTTTTTTCGCTTTTTGCAACCTAATGGTTTGGAATCAAAGTTGTACTTTGAGATATGTTGTTTCTAGCATAAATTTATGAAGCTCAGACTTAGGGTCATCAGTAATTTTTGTCACACAATTTTATTTGTGAAACTGAAAAGACAACAAAACTTTATTGTTTTTATAAAATATTAAATGGGTGGAATGGGTGACACAGTGGTTGTGCTTTTCATCTAGACTATGTGTAAAGGTTTGGAGTCACCTGTCTGACCATGTGGGTTTTCCTAGGTAAGATCGCCCTGCGCTTATATTAAGGGTCAACAAGAGTGATTGATTTAAACTTATGACTTATTTTGAAATGTCGTCACATGAATGAAGTATATTTTTTTACATTTTGAAATATTTTTACTTAAAAGCTTTAAAAAAAATAGCAATATGTGATAAATGATGCAGTGATAAATCTGCTTACTTGTCATGTACTCATGTATTTCTGGAATTACTTAATTTTTACACTGTAGAACCAATTGGTTTTAGCCATAAAGTTTTGAAAACAAATTTTAGATTGATCACTGATGTGTTTAGAATAAAAACAATAGAAATTGGATGCTAGTTTATAAACTTTAAAATAACCAGTGTTATAGTTTACTAACTAGCTTTCAGCTCTTGATTTTACATTTAACCACCAAAAACATAACCAATTCAATGAACCTAAACTTGGTTTGAACCCAAAATGATAAATTGTATTAGATACAGTATTAATCTCTACCTTGATGTATAAACTGTATCCTTATACACATAATGAAGTTTGTACATGTACAAAATGTATGTACGTATCATAAAATATGCATTTCACTATGAATATGCCCTTGATATATATGGCCATCATTAGGTTACATAAAGCCAGCAATCAAGTGCTTCTAATATATGTTTAAGTTCTGCAGGTTCTTTGTGTGACTTCTAATTCACATGCAATTTAAAAGTACAGAAATGTACACTGAATGTATTTCAAATATCATTCTAACATTGAGATTGGAGAATCAAACTGAGCACAGAAATCACTTAAAGCAGGTACATTATTTAGATATACATGCAGTATTTCCTCATGGTTTTGTATCTAATTTGCACCTGTTTTGCATATACAATAGAAGATGAAACCTGTCATGGAAACTTAATTAAATATTTTTTTCATATCTGTCTATGTGTAACATTTTGATCAAATAATTTATGAAAAACAGAAATTTCTGCCACCTTAAATTCCTACATACATTACATAATGAAATAAAGTATGCATTTACCTGAAATGCCAAATATTCTGTGGATAATTGATACCAAGCATTCATTTATCTAACAAATTAGCTCTTTATGCTGTAATGATCTTTTTTATCTGAACTTTTACTAATAACATTTGCTCACTCTCAGCAAATTCTGTGACTCTCACAATTGAAAATTTAAGTTTTGTTTTCTAATAATTTTCCATTTGATGATTACATAGTCATAGGAATGAATTTTAAATACCATTATCTAACAGTTGTTATGATAAATGAACTAGAGTGTTTTGCAATAAAGCATTTTTGATATGTGTTCTGTAAACATATAAAATATCCCCACTAATTCCTTGTGTAGCATTATTTTAATTCCCTACACTGTATCAATTGTAACAGTTTTATTTCTTTTTGTAGCTGAATATCTGTCAGTCATCATTGCTTGAATATATACTGTTTCCCTGATTTGGATTTCTCTTTAGATCAGTCATATATCAGCATCTGTAAGCCTGATACCATCTCTTACTTTGTTGTGTATTTGAATCACCTTGGGTAATCGATTTAATATGAGTTTTATTCAGTGTAATAGCTGGAATAATTGAAAGCAGACTACAAGGTTGAATCAAACAATTAATCACTGAGCAAGAGCGAAACCTGGGGCCCTTCAACATACACGTGTAATACACAACATGTATCGGACTGTAGTTGCCTGTTCATTCATACGAAGTCACTCATGCGATTCCAAGTTACAAAATATGACCGAATTTTGACGCAAAAAGACAAGAGCATAATAAGTAATAAAACAGTATCGTTCAAGATATCACTCTACACAATATATATGCCTCTAAGGGCGTGCACACGTGTACTGACGAGTTTCAGAGGCTGTCGTTATCACCAGCATTGCTCTAAAACGAGAGTGAATCATTTTTGCTGAATGAACGTGAAACAAGTCTGTCTTCTAACTTATCATGAACAGCGATCGGAAAGATATGATAGCATATTTTGATATGCTTTCCTTTCTAAATACTGTTGTTTTAGAAGTCTGTCAGAAAATCAAACACATACTTACCGAGGTTTGCCTTGTAAAACGAAAATATTTTGGATTTCTTGGACCAGAAAGCTTCTTCCGGGGTTCTAGAAAATATCGCAAAGTCACGCGGTTAACGTTACTTCAAAACACACCTAATTTCCGGTCCTTCAGGTGAGAATGCCGGTTGTATAATTCCGTAAAAAATACACCCTAGATTAATAGACGTGCTGTGACAACGTGTCGTGAATATATATGATTTTAAATGAATGCCGGCTTTTATACGTCTTAATAAAACAGCTACTAAAATGTTTATTCACACATGAAACGTCTCATGTAAAGATACTTGTTAAAAAGAACCGAGGGAAAAAAAGAACTTTCAGTAATGAGACCATGTCAGATATTTTATTGGTGCTTTCCAAAGGCAATGAAAATATTTAAAGTATTTAAACCGACCTCGACATGGTTTTAATTTTTTAAATTAAACTTTATTTCACAACAATATTGCAAAACAAGTTATTCCAAATTATTACTTAAAATTAACATCAATGTATAGGTAGATAGTCTGAAATTTTACAAAATGTGATTGGATTGTTTACAAACTGTGACCCATTTCAGTTTTGATTAAATGTTAATTACTTTCTAATCTGTCGGCACAGACTATATATTAAAGTTAGCATTTTCTGTGCAAATCGATGATGGAAGTAGTCGGGACTAATAAGCTGACTTTGTGTGGAATATCTGGCCAACCATAGCGGCACTTGACAGCCCCTACTCTCAAGATTCCGAGATCAAAAATCATATGTGCACTTCAAGATATTCACCTGAATTTGTCGCGAGTATAGAAAATATACATTGTAGTTTAATATAACCACAAACTTCCGAGCTTTGTCCGTCTTATGACTTCAAATCGTACCATTCTATGATAGCATAATTCCAGTGACCAACCTGGACTGAATCTATAAATCATGTTACATATGTGATTCAGGGAGCAGGTGTTTTGTTTTTTGATTGTTTGTTGTACCTTTTTTTTCTCCTTTTTTTTAAAAAGACTTACTGGAAATTTACGGATGTTGTTATCTTTCTTGTTTTCAAATCCATATTTATTACCCACTTTGAGCTCCCTACCAGGGACTAAGTTAGGCCTGTATTTTTCTTATATTTATCTGCTAATTGATTTAACGGTTTGCATAGTATACCTTCAATCAAACATTTTTGCATTATTGTATCGATCGGATGAAATGTATCAATAATTGGTACACTGACGAGCTTACATACAAACTCTATAAACACGAACTTAGATCTCTAATATATTGACTTATTAAAACTGGATCTACATGGAGAATTCCAGTGTCGCACACCTCTAATCAAATAACATCTGGCGACAGCCTTCAAAATCAAGGAAAATTTATACCGTCACCGGGTAAAAAGGCCTTCTGATAATTCCTATTGTTTAGTTATCATATTTGTCTGTTTTGAAATGATGTTCTCGATAATGCTTGTACATAATTTTGACTGTGTTACATCTGGAAATTGAATTTGAAACTAACTGACCTGATTAGTAACAATATTATTGCATATCGGCTGATTAGGTGATGACCTCAAGGGATGATAACGATGATTGACAGGCACATAGAACTAATGTGTTTACCTGTAATTCTCCATCGGTACTTATAGACAAGGAATATATAATTACAGTTTGGCAATAGATTTCAGCTGTATAGACAAAGGAATAGAGTAACACAAGGCTAGGTTAAGGACACCTCTAGGAGACAACAGCTGTAAAGACAAAGAGGATAGGAACATCAGAAAAAATATATGACAGCTGTGTAAATAGGGAGAATAGAGACACCAGGGATAGCAGAGAACAGCTGTGTAGACAGAGTATAGGGACATCAGGGATAGAAGACTACAGCTGTGTACACAGAGAACAGGGATAGAAGACAACAGCTGTGTAGACAGAGAACAGGGATAGAAGAAACAGCTGTGTAGACAGTGTATAGGGACATCAGGGATAGTGGATAACAGCTGTGTAGATAAAGAAAAGGGATAGAAGACAACAGCTGTGTAGATAAAGAAAAGGGATAGAAGACAACAGCCGTGTAGACAGAGAGTATAGGGACATAGTAGACAACAGCTGTGTAAACAGAGTATAGGGACATCAGGGATAGAAGACTACAGCTGTGTAGACAGAGTATAGGGACATCAGGGATAGAAGACAACAGCTGTGTAGACAGAGAACAGGGATAGAAGACAACGGCTATGTAGACAGAGTAGAGGGACATCAGGGATAGAAGACCACAGCTGTGTAGACAGAGAAGAGGGATAGAAGACAACAGCTGTGTAGACAGAGTAGAGGGACATCAGGGATAGAAGACCACAGCTGTGTAGACAGAGTATAGGGACATCAGGGATAGAAGACCACAGCTGTGAAGACAGAACAGGGAAAGAAGACAATAGCTGTGTAGACAGAGAGTATATGGACATCAGGGATAGAAGACAACAGCTGTGTAGACAGAGAACAGGGATAGAAGACAACAGCTGTGTAGACAGAGAACAGGGATAGAAGACAACAGCTCTGTAGACAGAGAACAGGGATAGAAGACAACAGCTGTGTAGACAGTGTATAGGGACATCAGGGATAGTAGATAACAGCTGTGTAGATAAAGAAAAGGGATAGAAGACAACAGCTGTGTAGATAAAGAAAAGGGATAGAAGACAACAGCCGTGTAGACAGAGAGTATAGGGACAACAACAGCTGTGTAGAAACAGCTGTGAGTATAGGGACATCAGGGATAGAAGACTACAGCTGTGTAGACAGAGAACATGGATAGAAGACAACAGCTCTGTAGACAGAGAACAGGGATAGAAGACAACAGCTGTGTAGACAGAGTAGAGGGACATCAGGGATAGAAGACCACAGCTGTGTAGACAGAGAAGAGGGATAGAAGACAACAGCTATGTAGACAGAGTAGAGGGACATCAGGGATAGAAGACCACAGCTGTGTAGACAGAGTATAGGGACATCAGGGATAGAAGACCACAGCTGTGAAGACAGAACAGGGAAAGAAGACAACAGCTGTGTAGACAGAGAGTATATGGACATCAGGGATAGAAGACAACAGCTGTGTAGACAGAGTAGAGGGACAACAGGGATAGAAGACAACAGCTGTGTAGATAGAAGACAACAGCTGTGTAGACAGAGAGTATAGGGACATCAGGGATAGAAGACAACAGCTGTGTAGACAGAGAGTATAGGGACATCAAGGATAGTAGACAACAGCTGTGTAGACAGAGTATAGGGACATCAGGGATAGAAGACAACAGCTGTGTAGACAGAGTAGAGGGACAACAGGGATAGAAGACAACAGCTGTTTAGACAGAGAACAGGGATAGAAGACTACAGCTCTGTAGACAGAGAACAGGGATAGAAGACAACAGCTGTGTAGACAGAGTAGAGGGACATCAGGGAAAGAAGACAACAGTTGTGTAGACAGAGAGTATAGAGACATCAAGGATAGTAGACAACAGCTGTGTAGACAGAGTATAGGGACATCAGGGATAGAAGACTACAGCTGTGTAGACAGAGAACATTAATAGAAGACAACAGCTGTGTAGATAGAGTAGAGGGACATCAGGGATAGTAAACAACAGCCGTGTAGACAGAGAACAGGGTTAGAAGACAACAGCTGTGTAGACAGAGTATATGGACATCAGAGATAGAAGACAACAGCTGTGTAGACAGAGTATAGGGACATCAGAGATAGAAGACAACAGCTGTGTAGACAGAGTATAGGGACATCAGGGATAGAAGATTACAGCTGTGTAGACACAGAACATAGATAGAAGACAACAGCTGTGTAGACAGAGTATAGGGACATCAGGGATAGAAGACAACAGTTGTGTAGACAGAGAGTATAGAGACATCAGGGATAGTATACAACAGCCGTGTAGACAGAAAACAGGGATAGAAGACAACAGCTGTGTAGACAGTGTATAGGGACATCAGAGATAGAAGACTACAGCCGTGTAGACAGAGAACATGGATAGAAGACAACAGCTGTGTAGACAGATAGTATAGGGACATCAGGGATAGAAGACAACAGCTGTGTAGACAGAAAACAGGGATAGAAGACAACAGCTGTGTAGACAGTGTATAGGGACATCAGAGATAGAAGACTACAGCCGTGTAGACAGAGAACATGGATAGAAGACAACAGCTGTGTAGACAGAGTATAGGGACATCAGGGATAGAAGACAACAGCTGTGTAGACAGTATAGGGACATCAGGGATAGAAGACAACAGCTGTGTAGACAGAGAGTATAGGGACATCAGGGATAGAAGACAACAGCTGTGTAGACAGAGAACATGGATAGAAGACAACAGCTGTGTAGACAGAGAACATGGATAGAAGACAACAGCTGTGTAGACAGAGTATAGGGACACCAGGGATAGAAGACAACAGCTTTGTAGACAGAGAACATGGATAGAAGACAACAGCTGTGTAGACAGAGAGTATAGGGACATCAGGGATAGAAGACAACAGCTGTGTAGACCGAGAGTATAGGGACATCAGAGATAGAAGACAACAGTTGTGTAGACAGAGAGTATAGGGACATCAGGGATAGAAGACTACAGCCGTTTAGGCAGAGAACATGGATAGAAGACAACAGCTGTGTAGAAAGAGTATATGGACATCAGGGATAGTATACAACAGCTGTGTAGACCGAGAGTATAGGGACAACAGGGATAGAAGACAACAGCTGTGTAGACAGAGTATAGTCACAAAGACGAGGAGACAATCACTATGTAGACTTCGAGGTTAAGGACATCAGGCCTATGAGATGGCAGCTGTGTAGATAGACATGATGGGGAAATCAGTGCTACAAGGCGACAGTATTGTAGATAGAAATGATCTGGAAACCAGGGTATGGCGTCGACTCTTCAGAAATTGCAGAAGTACACCGGAAGATAAAGATTTACGCTCATAAATATATATGTAGATATGTCAATGTAAAGAAAATAGAGAAGAGAGGGTTTGGGTTCTGTAACATCAAAATACACACCCTGAATGTTCACTATGTAGAAACTTCAACAGTCTTTAACTGACCTCACGTGTTTCAGTATCAATCACGTAATCACTAGAGATAAGGGTCACGTTGTTCTTACTCTCGTCAACGTGGAGTTCCTCATATAACGTAAGAGTTTACAAATGTCATGCATAGAAAATAGCCCTTGTCTTTCCGCGGAGATTCGTAATGGTCAGGATAGAACCACTTCATTTCAGTTTTTCTAAATGTAGGGTCTTGTGCGACTTCCATTCTATGTAGGATTTCTGAAACTAGTATGACTCCCTTTATTCCATTAAAAACCATTATTATTTATTTATTTTATGCATTTTATATGCAATTACAAATGAAGGGCACACTGCCTCTACATATACACATTGTCTATATTTTGCCATAATGTAATCTGCATTTATGAGACGTTGGTACAAATAATACAAAAACATGTGATAAAACTTTAAACTTTGACTGGAAATCGTCCTGTGGACTGCAAAGAGATTCTTTACTACGTCTCTGTTGTTGTGGAAGATAAAGTAATAAGTGCTGAAATGTAACAAAAACGAAGGCTCTGATTTAAAATGCGTTTTATGCAGGGTATTAAATTTATTCTTAATGTTAAAGTAATTTGAATGAGTGATAATATATCTAACAGAGACAATTTTGGGCGAAATCATGATGACTTTCTTAAAACTTGTAAGTTTAAATTGAATGGAACGAAGTTTAACGCTATAGTCAAAATGGTAACTTCAGCATCACAGAACTCTGAATAAAGTCGGATTATATAACGATAACAAGTTATATAAAGATGACGATTGTTACGGCCAATTTGAAAACCGTATAGGTACGAATATCTCTAAGGATTTATTAAATCAGTCCGGCCAGTCCCTCTCACAAACTAGGTTATACATTTTCTATATAGAAGAAGCGATCACGATAGTCGTTAATTGTTGCTAACACGTGATTTTCAAGATGACTGAAATGAATTCGTCAAGGTTTGTATTATATGAAGAATCAACTTTGTAACCTGTTACATAATTCAATCAGGAGGATTAGTTATATCAAAGAGTAATACTACAGACGGACGATGGTTCACGACAATTACTAACGCTGTAAGAAATTTACGGCAATTCACAACATGGACCGTACAAGTCAATATCATATTTCAATCACCTGGTTAGTTTCCGTCATAAGGTTGATAAACTACCATACACAATAAGATATCAAAATTCAACTTATGGAATGAAATAACATTGAAATATTTTCTCTTCATTCGCGATTCTCATCATCTTAGTCTTCGATTAGAGAGACTAGTTTTATAACGAAAAAGAGCAAAATAAAATGATACATTTTACAGTAAAAATAACAAAATAAGAAGTGCTCGTATTAGCATTAAAAAGATAGATATCTAAAACAAAAAACAAATTAAAAACAAAACAGAAACAAAAAAATAGAAAAAACGATTATCTTCTTGTGGACAAATTGACTTGAGCTTAAAATATCAAGTATATATCTCATTTAACCTACTTTAAAGGTGAATTAAACAGGTGTCATATTTTGTCTTATCAAGACCTCTGTCAGCCACACGAGACTAGAACACATATATATATAACAACGTTCTGGTATGAACGTCTCTTCTCACCAAACACACACTCTACAAGAATGGTTCCACTTCTCATTGCCGTCATAGTTTCTGTGGCTTCAGCCGCACCGGCCGAAGATGGTCAAGGTAGGTGTGAAGAATGAGATAACAAAGGCGACAAATACCGTCACACACACATCATGGTAAACCTCATTGATTTTTTGCCAATAAACGTAAAGGAAATTGTAGTGCGATATTTATTGTCGGGAAAACAAGAAGCCAATGACAGGATTAGATATGGTTAAATGACACAAGGCAACAGAAAAATTAAGGTAATAACTTCCAACCCACACCGCGAAAATAAAATGGTTGTCTTACATAGAGTTATCAGACCTGATATCACATGTTGGGCTTGTTGGTACAATCACGTGTTAAATAAATTATATTACTCTGAAATTCCTTAAATTAAATCTCTATAGGATGACTTAAGAGTTGGTTGGAAAAGTGTGAACATTCATGTTGAAGCAAAATGACAGATTTTCTTCAATTTCATGAAAAATTCCTGTGAGTTAAGGGGTTGAACTAAATCTCTATAGGATGTCTTGTCAATGTCAGGGCATTCATATACTCTATAGGAGTGTGTGCAATGCCCTGATCGACAACAAACCATTTATTTCTTGAAGACACAATGACCGCTTAGCATTATCCAGAAGTTATGTGCCTACACAATTTAGATCGACTAACTTAACAAAGTGTCATTCATATATGTATGAACACATTTGAAGATAATATACGTCTTTACCATGGACGTCATTACATTTATAATACTGTTGTAATGTTGATTTACATTTCACGTCACATGGCCGATGAACACTATACCAATGATTGTCGTTTTGTCACACTTTCAGAGGGCTGTTTATTTGATGGCCGTGTCTACCAGAAGGGCGAGTTGGTTATTCCATTAGGTTGCCTATCCGAGATGACCTGCTTGGGTAAAAATGTATACGGCGACCTACACTTGTTAGGGTAAGCCATTTTTGACCTTCACCGTAAGTCGACGTTTTCCTCTTTTCTGACAAGGCTTTGATCACGTGTCATTTTGCATGTTTCCCTATGATTGTTTGTCCATCAGGAATAAGTGAAAATTTTAACTGTTGTCACTTTGGCTTTCAAAGTGAGCTTTACTCTCCAGAAATCGAAGAGAGATTTCCCCGCCCACCTCTGTTTGATTTTCATTTGTTCATTAAAAGTTGAATCTTTTCCCTGCTTTTCTCTCCCCTTCTCTGTTTTTGCTCTCAATGATAAGAACTTTGAACGTTCTTTTACAGAAATAGCGTCGATAATCTTTCATACCAAATTACTTGGCGAAATCCAAGATGGCCATCTGTCGGCCACTTGGTTTTTCTAATTAGTCTAAAAAATCAACTGAGCACAATTAGTGACCAAATGAAACATGCGTTTCAAATTGTTTGAGAGATCCATCTAGCAATTCTCAAGAAATAGCCATAACAAATTCATTGTAAAAGTCAAAGATGGCCACCTTTCACCCACTTTAATTTTCTGATCATACCCAAAATCAAACGGACACAACAAGGGACCAAGGGGAACCTACATATGAAATTTGAGAAAGATCCATCCAGAACTTCTCAAGAAATAGCAATAACAAAAAATGTTTACAGACGGACGGGCGACTGATGTAGGGCGATTTCAACAGCCCACCATTAGATGGTGATGGGCTAAACATTGTTATCTGACTTATAACAAAGGATATTCCCCATTTTTCCTAATTCATATTTGAAAACTTTCATGAAGCACTGGTTAGGGCTAACGAAGCTCTGAGCAACTGTGACCGACCGTTGTATTTGTATAGCCATATCCCTCGTCGTTATATTCCCTAAGGTGAATAAAACGACCTTCAGCAATACCACTGCATGTTTTAACACTACCGTGGTATGACTGTAGCCATATCGTACTTGTGCTCGTCCGTTGTACATTTGTACATAGACTGAATCTCTAAAACACTATTTAATCGCCTTTCCAGAATATTTTATTAACTAATATTACAACCACATACTCATTATTTTTTCGTTTTCTGTCGGTTCACGATTCTCCTCCCGCACGACCGCTGCCTCGTTCTTAATGTGACTCGATGGATGAACCCACCGTCATCCGGTGTTATCGTTGTATGTCCCAATCGCTTAAGTTACTAACATTAATAAACTCATAAATAGCCTAAAACTTGACGCCTGTCAGAGTACATCATATTCCAGCATCACTTCAGAATGAGTTATCGAGAAAATCATTGATTTTCTGTCATATGTTTAGGTCTGCAAATAACGGTATGGTTTTGGCTAGTATTTCAAACTGACACACCAGTTGTCATTAGATTAAAGAAAATGTGTCATACAAAATGTCTATTAGTTGTCTACCGCGGCGATAGACGATGAAGATGGAGATATTTGACCACTATTACCACTTCTGTTTGATTTTTGTAGAGGGGTCTGTCCAACCGAGAAGAGAGCCGTAGACGGACAAAGTGAGTCGAACAAACCTTATGATAATTTAAAGTTTTAATACATCTGATGATTTCTTCAGCGAGACCCCAACATAATGATTTATATTTCAGCGAAATCTCACTATCAAATCTGATATCTCATTAAGAAGATGATATTTCACCAAGAACGGTATTGCACTATAAAACCTAGTATTTCAGAAAGACAGGACACTGAAACGACATTACTCCAAGATAGAACTATAAATCTATGTATTTGTTAGAGAATCCCAATGTAAGCTATTTTAACAGGAAATCACTGAAAAGTGATATTTCATAAGCCTGTTCTATAAGATCAAATTCTACAATTAATCTGTATCAGTTATGTGTGATTGTCTGTGAAAAGCACGTTTATGATACACGTACTGGTTGATGTGGTGTGTAATGCACGTGTAACATGTGTTGTGTGAGTTACAGGTGGCTGTGTGTAATGCACGTGTAACATGTGTTGTGTAAATTACAGGTGGCTGTCTATTTGATGGACGTGTATATGGACCTGGCCAGGACATTATTGTCCCAAAATGTCTTGCAAAGATCACGTGTCTCGGTAACAATAATCTTGGAAACGAGGTTCAGTTGTTGTAAGTACCTGTACAAAACATGACACAATATACACCAGACACTTTATTTTGGACAAGTCTTTAATTAAGTTTTCTTGTTATGAATATTACATTACACAACCAATGGCGTTTCGTATACTCCAGCTGTCACTTTCACAAAGAAAATAAACAAAATTCTATCGTAACTACTATCCACACTAACGACATATTTTATAAACGGCCCAGAGCTGCTGGGTGTGTAAAATAATTATATGCTATTAATAACAAGATTTGGAAAGGCATATCTACCTTATACATTTGTAACACAATATATATATACCTGTGTACATGTACTTCACAGTGGGGACTGCAGCAGCTTAGATCAACAAAAACGAACGGTAGATGGGCAAAGTAAGTGTCGTCGCTATCCTAGACAAGGGGAAATAATCCGATTATGTATAATTTCTAGGCAATTTTGTTCTTGTAATAAGGAAACAAGTTACATGTAAATCTTACATTTTTCACTGTAAATATAAGATATAAGATAAATGCAGCTTTCCGCGTTAAGCCAACTGTTTAAAATTTAACAGTGTATATCATAATCTCATGAACCGCATCATTTTCTCTATAAAAGCTTCTTCATTAAAACCATAAGAACCGAGGAAGGACGGCTTGTACAAGTGCTGGGTACACAAAGAAAATCAATTTGTATCATAATTGTAGGAGTTCCTGTATCATTGAATTAAATGATACATTATCGATGATATACGCTTATGCTACTGTGTTTTACTTGTAGGTGGCTGTCTGTTTGACGGGAGGGTGTACGGACCCGGGCAGGCTATCACAGAAACAGGAGTTCATCTTAAGTGTCTGGGACACAATCTTTACGCATCCACATTATAACACGTGCATCACTAGTGCATCACTCATGGTAACTGCTTCACTTATCATCAAAATAGCTACAAATGATGTTTTAATAATTTACCGATATTAACGTATTTGTACAACTAGTCATAACGTGTCTTTGACATTAAT
This sequence comes from Ylistrum balloti, assembly GCF_031769215.1. Taxonomy (NCBI): domain Eukaryota; kingdom Metazoa; phylum Mollusca; class Bivalvia; order Pectinida; family Pectinidae; genus Ylistrum; species Ylistrum balloti. The sequence continues at coordinate 306,246 of NW_026782240.1, forward strand.
GGTAATAAGGAAAAATGTGTAGATTAACAGAAATTATGTTTATTTATTTTTGTAGGTATTCATGCCCTGCTGTATCTCCACCATTAGTTACGGGATCCTCATCCAGGGACGAGTAATAATATCTATATAACTGTCCCTTTCTCACTTTATTCGATACTGTTACTTTTTTTCTACATAATAAATGTTTTTAATAAGATGTAAGTTGTGCACTAATCATTTTGTGCCAAGTGGATCCCAAATAATGTAGTATATGCACATTTTAAAGGAGTGGGTTTGTGTTACTTGTACATATAGTGTCTCGTCCACTGAAAGGTCGAAAGGCCTTAACAATGAGCTTAAAACCAGTTTAATAGATAAATGAATAATTAAATTATTGTATATAGTGTTAAATACCGTCTCTTTCGCTCAGTCTTGTTTCTTAATAGAGCTGGCTTTGTAGAGCTGGGTTCGATTCCTGGGCGGGGCATTCGACAGAAATATCATGCGATTCTAGCCTTTTCCTCGATTCAGCAGGTTATAATAAGTCAATAATAGGTTCATCAGACATGTTTGTGACACTGAACTTAGATTTTGTTTAGTTTTCCCGATATGTTACCAAAGAGTGTCTTTCTAAATTATTTAAAGTGTATGTGATTAAAATGTCCAGATGGCTTTTGTTGAAGATTTAAAAGAATTCAGTCAAATATAGATTAAAAGAAAACTACACAATTTCAAACAATAACATGTAGATATATACAATTCTGAATTTACGCCGAAGCAATAGGGGGAAATGATAAGTTTTTCCGGACAGTGGCGGCTTGTAAGTTAGTCTACTACTTCCGGTTCTCGAAATGAGAAGTTTTTTCAACATCTGAGTAACTTATTTGGTCGTCAGCCCATTTAACAATTAAATGGTTATTTTACCATGGCAACTAGAGGAAGACGGGGAAGGCCACAGTTGAACCCAGGATTTGGAAAAGCAGATACTAAGAATGGATCCACTGTCCATCCGTCGATCCTTAAACAAGCGAGGAAAAGTGGACAGTTGAACCTCTCTGGTCGTAGCTTCACTGCAGGTGAACATTCTAAATATATCGATGAGTATTCAGTAAGAATGTATCTGTACAAATCAAGAAACGTGAATTTGTACAGAGTTGTTCTTCATTTTAATGTATGATATTTGCATAGTGAAAGAAAACATGAAATTGGAGGACGGGGTCGCACAAGGTTTCAAACCCAGGCTCTGAAAATTACAGGGTCGTCTGGACATCTTTTCCGGACCGTTACGTATTTTGGAACGGCCATTTTGTCGTGTCGTATCACATAAACTATTGACCTTCGTGACCGTACACACGGATGATTTTGGTTGATGTAACATGTCACGCTTCCAGAAGAATAAAAATTGTGATTTAAACCATTCACCATAAAATATTATGAGTACCCTTAGCGCATTAGTTTCGGACCCTTTAACAATATTTTTTGTTAGCTATGCAATGGCGATGAACTCCCACCAATCCGATACGTAATATGTTCATACTATAAGATTTATTCATAAAGTGACCATAAAAGACTAGTATTTTTCTAGAATATATCCATGGATAAGATTCAAAATTTGCTCACCTGAAATGGTTTGCATGTTTATCGGACATGTCACTGCACTTCCATTTCTGATGGCATCACTAAATCCCAGATATGCTTAAGTTAGCTTATAAATAGAGTGACCCAGGAGTACACGTTTTATATAAAATCAGATAGCAGAACAGTTTCTCAGTGTGGCCATGGGTGATATTTTTGTTCATTAGATTACCTCATTACACAGGTTTTAATCAAAATTTAAAAAATAAATCCTTGCTAAAATTGGTCTTGTCATGTTGAAGTCAACAGTATAGAGTTTCATTTTTTTAGCATTGATTTTGCACTGTATTTTAGTCTTGCACTGTAATGTTGAAATATCACAGGAGACACCAATTATAATGCAGAATTTGAAAGTAATAGGCTTCTCAAACAAGCTTGATAAGGAAAAGAGAATCAAGAAAACAATAAATCATGATCCTTTCTGAAGGATTTCAAAAATTAAAACCCAAAACTTTGTGTTGTATTCATAGAATGATACTATAGCAACTTTGAAATATGATAAAACCTTTAAACTTTTCAACAACCAAAAGACCTTGAATCATAATATTTTGTCAGAAGGTTACCAAGACGAAACCCAACAGAAATTGTGAAAAGAAATGACTTTTACCGTTGATCAAAATCACAGGGGTCTTTTTTTTTTTAAATCTTCAAACCACAGCATCTCCTCAATAACCAAGAGTCCTAAAATGATGCTGTTTGCCTGGAAGGTTCTTTAAATAAAATCCAACAAAACTTATATTGACTCCATTATCATATCCAATGTCTCAGTGGTCAAAGTTGTTCAAACATTTAAATGATTTCTTCTGATTAGCCAAAAGTCCCTGTATCATGTTACTTGGCTTACAAGTTCCTGGAATAAAGCTAGAAATATAAATGACCTTGACCCATATTTAAAGTCACACAGATCAAATTTTGTTAAAATCTCCAAACAACTTCTTTCTAATTACACAAAAAACCTACAAACAGGACATTTGGCTGATAGATTTCTTGGATGTAGCTCAACAAAATTTCTGAAAAGAAATTACCTAAATGACCTTGACCCATATTCAGGGTCATGGGGTCAATTTTCTTATAACATTGATATTCCTACAACTTCTTCTATTGAACTAAAAGCTCTAGAGTAATGATATCCTGAGATCAAGCCTATCAAATTTTACCAAAAACAAATAATCTTGACCCATATTCTAGGTTGCCAGGGTCAAATTTATTAAGATCTTCGAATGGCTTCTCATTAATGAAGCTCTTCAATGTTAATGGAGTGGAAAATTGATGTGCTTGTGAAAAGCATTGACAACTAAGTGATCAATGAAGGCCTGTTGGACCTCTTGTTATAAGATGAAGAAAATAAAAAAAATAAGTTTAACAAAGTATTTAGTTGTATGTAGTGATAATTGTTGTGATACAGACAGTCTGCTCTAATAATCTCATATTCTAAAGGTTGATATTTACTAAGAAATCCAAATTACATAGTATCGTTATTGGCCTATGACTCACTGGATTGAAAGTATGATCTGATGGCTATAAACTTTAATATATTGTACAACAGATATGAGTCAAATTATATCATCTTATTAGTATTAATATGTCTTGGCAGTCCAGATATAAGTGTGTATCGGGGCCTTATTCTTATTGATCCTGTGAAAACAACCAGCTCAATCATGTGGGTCTACTCTGGTTACCTTCTGCATCAATACCTCTTCATAATTCAGTCTCAACTTTTAAGAGTGATTGGTACATGCTGACATTAACTTGTTTTATGATGATTGCAAATAAAAAAGGAAAATTTTAATGATTGTTATTTTGTTTGAATAATTCACATGTGTATATTGTAACTCTTCTTGCCATCAACATTTGTTCGTCAGATATGCTGTATCATGCAAATGCTTGTAAGGTTTTGTTGTAACGAATGTTTTCAGGATTTCTGTTTTTGTGTTTCAATACGTTTGAGAATACTCGCTTCTGTTTGTGTATATATTAGGAACTGTTGTTATTACTTTCATATTTCTTAGTCCCTGATGCTGTGTGGAACCTCTATACAGATGTGCCTGATGAGAGTAAAGACGTGTGTCTAGATAATTCTGAAGACAGATGGTGGGACTCTGCTGAGTTGACCAAACTCATCTTGGCTTCTAACTGGCTTACATCACTGGCTGAAGACATCAGTAACTTTGGAGCATTGACAGTCCTTGATGTCAGTATAGATCCTCCATTATCTTCAGAAGGAATTAATAGAATAAACATAATGCTGAACAACTTTAAAAATTTAAACAAAAAGTTCTAGAACAAGCATCAGATATGTATACTGTTCATCTCCTTTGTTCCAGGAGGGTATCAAATGAAATAAAAAAACCTTTTATCATTAATGACTAAAAAAAAGTGAATCATTATACTAAGCAATTTAATGTTCTGTCAACTTTGTTGCCAACATATTTCGGCTTGCTAATCCATTCTCATGGTACAACATGATGAAGTTTGGAGTCATTATTGGCCTACAGAGAAAATATGTCTTTATGTGGAGTGGGAGTTGATAATTTTATAGCTTAAAATATTCTTATTTCTATTGACAAACTATGTCAAACAGATACCTGTAATGTCATGTTTCAATCCCTGCCTACTAACATTCAGTGTCAGTACTTGTGGTATTTACAGGTTTGCTGTGCATGAAATCTAACATAATACATGTAGTGGCTTTAATGGCTTTCCTTTGTAGAAATTATTCATTTCATTATCTGTGAAGAGGAATAGGACAGTAGACAGAAAGTACTTTTATTCATTATCTGTAGTATCTATAATGTGTCTTATCCTTTGATACAATTAGAATTGACAGATTTTCATTAAATGTTTTCAATTAACAGTTGCATGATAATCGTTTGGAGTCCCTTCCTAAGACACTTGGCAGTTTGAAAAACCTTCAGAAGTTAGACATAAGGTAAAAAGTGAAAATAACATTGATTATGGTTTTTAAAATGGACATTGATTAATTTCTGGATGATTAAAGTACAGGATACCATATTTATTCTAATGAATACCCACCCTTATTTTAAAAATGTTTTCTCCTTCTATGACTTACCATGTGGTCAAAGTAAATTTAAATTCATGTGCATTTTAAAGTCTTCAATATACAACAAAGATAGAATGCTCAAGACAGTCACAAACACTCAAAAGTGTTTCTTTCTATTTCCAAATGTGTTAATGTGAGGCCAAATGTCAGAATACTGGACTGTCATATGAGTTTCCTCTCTTTGAAGAAATTCATGCCATTGGGCATTTATTAGAATTAATATAGTATAAGTAACAAATAATAGATGCCCTTGAGATGGTTATCAATTATAATTACCAGCCATCATTATATTGGGTATTAATGGAATTGAAATCAGGAGATTTAAAGCAGGTTATTTTAGTGAGGTGCAAATTTTACCTGATTTAGACACTCATTTTGAAACACAAAAGTATGAACCGGTAAGTGTTAACATCAATAGAAAAAAGCGAAAAATGCAAAATTCTTACTCCTACACTGGAATTATTACCTGCCTGAATGAATCAGGTGGGAGGCTCAGTTTGTTTGAACACACACGTGTACACAGTGCTATACAAACCTGATATTGACGGCTTAGTGACATGCCCTACTGATGAGCATTAACAGTTTACACCAGGTACCTGGCATGACTATCCTACAATACTTCATCAGTGATAAATCCAAGACTGTTCTCCAGGACAAGGAAAATGTTTACTGTTACATGAACTATAAAATATTAAGTTTAGAAATTGAAAAAAAATAAAACACAACAAACATGAACCCTTCACTTTTGGTTTCAAAATGCTGAATTTTACACTCATTCCCACAACGCTGAATGAAATAAAGAAAATGTGATATTGTGCCATCTAAGAATATTTTACTGTACTTGCCATTATTAAATGACTACACAATTAGATACCCTGCAGTGAATTACTTCATTTGATCATCTGAATTGAAAATTTGACCCTATTTCATCAAGGTTTGCTCTGATGTAATAGGTCAAACTTCTCAGCTGTTACAAATTTGTTGCATACTCTTTTAGACTAGTGAACAAAAACTCTATAGTGTTTATCTGTGAAAAAAATATATATTCTTCTTTCTTTCCTTTAGCCGAAACAAACTGTTCGAGTTACCAGAATGCGTCACAGAGGCAGTAAGTTTGAGAGTACTTCACATGGCTCACAATCAGATCACAAGGATAGACGAACGCATCGGTAGTCTCAACAACCTGGAAGATCTGGTAAGGATAGTCAAGTTAATAGAATAATGTTGGGAAAATTAATACAGTTAAAACAAAATTGTGAATTAAAACGTTTGACATACAATAATACAATCAGATGAAAGAAAAAGTAAACTAGTAGCATGGAATAATTTCCATATATGTACTGTAGCAGTATACCTTATTGTTTACCCTAGGGTATATACTGGTACAGTACCTGGGTAAAACTGTACAATATGGAGTAGATATAGGTGTAATAACATGGGTGAGAATGTACAATATAGGGTAAATATAGGTACAGAACATGGGTGAGACTACTGTATAGGGTAAATATAGGTACAGAACATGGGTGAGACTGTACTGTATAGGGTAAATATAGGTACAGAACATGGGTGAGACTGTACTGTATAGGGTAAATATAGGTACAGAACATTTGTGAGACTTACTGTATAGAGTAAATATAGGTACAGAACATGGGTGAGACTGTACTGTATAGGGTAAATATAGGTACAGAACATGGGTGAGACTTACTGTATAGGGTAAATATAGGTACAGAACATGGGTGAGACTTACTGTATAGGGTAAATATAGGTACAGAACATGGGTGAGACTCACTGTATAGGGTAAATATAGGTACAGAACATGAGTGAGACTGTACTGTATAGGGTAAATATAGGTACAGAACATGGGTGAGACTGTACTGTATAGGGTAAATATAGGTACAGAACATGAGTGAGACTGTACTGTATAGGGTAAATATAGGTACAGAACAAAGGTGAGACTTACTGTATAGGGTAAATAGAGGTACAGAACATGGGTGAGACTGTACTGTATAGGGTAAATATAGGTACAGAACATGGGTGAGACTTACTGTATAGGGTAAATATAGGTACAGAACAAAGGTGAGACTGTACTGTATAGGGTAAATATAGGTACAGAACATGGGTGAGACTGTACTGTATAGAGTAAATATAGGTACAGAACATGGGTGAGACTGTACTGTATAGGGTAAATATAGGTACAGAACATGGGTGAGACTTACTGTATGAATGACAGGAAAGGTATTCAGAAAATAAATGTTACAGAGAGTTAAAGTTTAGTGAATCCATTGAATAATCATTTCAGTGACTTGACAAATGAGTTACCTTTTAAACATGATACTTTTTAAGGACATGTCCAACAACCAATTGATGGCACTACCACGGAGAATAGGTCACCTGTCCAGACTAAGCAAGTTTAATGCTTCAAACAACAAGATACAGAGACTACCACCAGAAGTTGGTTCAATGTTTGGTAAGAACTGACTCCAATAGTTAAATATGGAAACTATCAATGGAAGTTGGTGCAATATTTGACCTTCATATAACAAGGTCAAGAGACTGCCACCAGAAGTATATTCAATGTTTGGTTAAAGTGCTCTCTTATAGGGTTGAATTCAGTGAAATTGTTTGATCCAGCATCCTGTCAGGCATTGGTTCAGTGTTTTAGTAGATATCTATTTATTAGGGATGACAATTATTCTTACATTTGATATTTGATTTTTGATATTTGATATAATAGAAATCTGTGCAAAGAGAAAAATGTAGTTGTTGAATTGAGGAAGGGATACTTATCTACAAGTGTAAGGTTGATAGTGTAATCAGGAGGGATACTTATCTACAAGTGTAAGGTTGATAGTGTAATCAGGAGGGGTACTTATCTAAAAGTGTAAGGTTGATAGTGTAATCAGGAGGGGTACTTATCTAAAAGTGTAAGGTTGATAGTGTAATCAGGAGGGGTACTTATCTAAAAGTGTAAGGTTGATAGTGTAATCAGGAGGGATACTTATCTACAAGTGTAAGGTTGATAGTGTAATCAGGAGGGATATTTATCTACAAGTGTAAGGTTGATAGTGTAATCAGGAGGGATATTTATCTACAAGTGTAAGGTTGATAGTGTAATCAGGAGGGATACTTATCTACAAGTGTAAGGTTGATAGTGTAATCAGGAGGGATATTTATCTACAAGTGTAAGGTTGATAGTGTAATCAGGAGGGATATTTATCTACAAGTGTAAGGTTGATAGTGTAATCAGGAGGGATATTTATCTACAAGTGTAAGGTTGATAGTGTAATCAGGAGGGATACTTATCTACAAGTGTAAGGTTGATAGTGTAATCAGGAGGGATACTTATCTACAAGTGTAAGGTTGATAGTGTAATCAGGAGGGATACTTATCTAAAAATGTAAGGTTGATAGTGTAATCAGGAGGGATACTTATCTAAAAATGTAAGGTTGATAGTGTAATCAGGAGGGATACTTATCTAAAAATGTAAGGTTGATAGTGTAATCAGGAGGGATACTTATCTACAAATGTAAGGTTGATAGTGTAATCAGGAGGGATATTTATCTAAAAGTGTAAGGTTGATAGTGTAATCAGGAAGGATACTTATCTACAAGTGTAAGGTTGATAGTGTAATCAGGAGGGATACTTATCTACAAGTGTAAGGTTGATAGTGTAATCAGGAGGGATACTTATCTACAAGTGTAAGGTTGATAGTGTAATCAGGAGGGATACTTATCTAAAAATGTAAGGTTGATAGTGTTATCAGGAGGAATACTTATCTACAAGTGTAAGGTTGATAGTGTAATCAGGAGGGATATTTATCTAAAAGTGTAAGGTTGATAGTGTAATCAGGAGGGATATTTATCTAAAAGTGTAAGGTTGATAGTGTAATCAGGAGGGATACTTATCTACAAGTGTAAGGTTGATAGTGTAATCAGGAGGGATACTTATCTACAAGTGTAAGGTTGATAGTGTAATCAGGAGGGATACTTATCTACAAGTGTAAGGTTGATAGTGTAATCAGGAGGGATACTTATCTAAAAATGTAAGGTTGATAGTGTAATCAGGAGGGATATTTATCTAAAAGTGTAAGGTTGATAGTGTAATCAGGAGGGATACTTATCTAAAAGTGTAAGGTTGATAGTGTAATCAGGAGGGATACTTATTTAAAAATGTAAGGTTGATAGTGTAATCAGGAGGGATACTTATCTACAAGTGTAAGGTTGATAGTGTAATCAGGAGGGATACTTATCTACAAGTGTAAGGTTGATAGTGTAATCAGGAAGGATACTTATCTACAAGTGTAAGGTTGATAGTGTAATCAGGAGGGATACTTATTTAAAAGTGTAAGGTTGATAGTGTAATCAGGAGGGATACTTATCTACAAGTGTAAGGTTGATAGTGTAATCAGGAGGGATACTTATCTACAAGTGTAAGGTTGATAGTGTAATCAGGAGGGATATTTATCTACAAGTGTATTGGCTGAGAGGTGTAATCAGGAAGGATGCTGGTGTAATCATGATTTCAAACAACACATTTGATTTTCTTGTCATTGCATTGATTCCTGTGTATGTAGCCTTTACTGATTTAAATCTCTATACAACATCTGATTCTGACTGAAGGTCTACGGTACTTTGACTTGACACATAACGATCTCGGGGTGCTGCCAGATGAATTGGGACAACTATTGTACTTGGAGCAACTCTATGTACGACACAACCACCTTGCTGACATCCCATTACTCAGTCAATGTAATAAGCTAAAGGTATCATTAATCTCCACAGAGTTCCCCTATATGTTTGTCAAAAACTCACATTTAATCTTACTTTTACCTGTTCATCATTTAAATCAAATTGTCAGTGCTGATTTTGTTTTATTGTTTTATAAATATTGGTGGTAGTTTTATTGCTATTTCTGCTGAATGTAATCAAAATAAACAGCAAGATATTGTTATCAAGTGATAACTTAAGAACAAAAATGTAAATGGTTTCAATTAAAAACTAAATGAAATTTTTTAACGGTTTCCAACAGCATTTCTATATAAATAAACATTTAAATCATAAAACAAGGTACCTTTTAACAGACACTGTACTATCCTCTTACAGGAACTACATCTAGGTAATAACCGAATCCAGCAGATAACGATGGACCACCTAGAGTGTCTTAAGTCTGTGACGGTGTTAGATCTTCGTGACAACCAGCTAGCTGTCCTCCCAGAGGCCATCACTTTACTAGAAGGACTGGAGAGGCTTGACTTGTCAAACAACAATCTTCCTGGGTATGTAAAACCTTAACATCATCAACCAAAATCTTACTGGGTATTCAGTGAAAGGTCAATATCCTTACCATATCTAGGGAGATGGTAGGACACCGCAAGTCGGGACGAAACTAGTCAACAGTAAAGAAACCTAAAACTTACCCAACTTGTTGTGTCCTACCACCTCCCTAGATTTCTATTTCTCCTTGTGGAACGCCCTGCCTACCTTTAGGTATCCAAGCAGGGGATGACTGAACATCACTGAACTCTAAACTACAGGCGTTGGCTCTCTCTTTGGAGTTCTTACCATATCTAAATGCAAGTGAAATGTTTGTTTGCTATGTTTGTCAACCTGTGAACAGTCAAAGGTACTATTAGATTTCATTATTCTATGTATTATCTATTATTTGCAGGCTTCCTTTTACCTTGGGTTTAATTGTATCTCTGAAATCTATTGTTCTGGATGGAAACCCTATGAAATCTATCAGACGTGATATCATTATGGTAAGAAATTGTGTAAAAGATTGTAATCAACTAAATACAATAATACAATAATGATATTGGCTATAATGACTATTGGTTTTATATGATTTTATGAACTAATATTTAGCATTTAATTTGATTGCAAATAAATATTGATTTCAAAGAAAGACAGTTCTGAGTTGTAAATTATTTTTAACTCATGTTGCCCTATGATGACCTTAGCTTTTGTTTTATGACCTGAGCTGTTGATCTTTGACCATAGTTGTATTCATGTAACTTTAGCTGTGATCTTGTGACTTATGCAGTTGTCTGGTGATCTTGTGACCATAGCTCTGTCCTGTGACCTTATCTATTGTCTGGTGACCTTAGCTGTTGTTCTATGACCTTAAGGGTCATCTTGTAATCCTAGCTGTGGCCTTTGACCTCATCTATTGTCCGGTGTCCTTAGCTGTTGTCTTATAGCCTAAGGTGTTGTCATATGACCTTTGCGGTTGCACTATGGTGACCTGATCTTTTGTCCTGTGACCTTATCTGTTGTCCTATGACCTTTGCTGTTGCACTATGATGACCTGATCTTTTGTCTTGTGACCTTAGCTGTTGTCCTATGACCTTTGCTGTTGCACTATGATGACCTGATCTTTTGTCTTGTGACCTTAGCTGTTGTCCTTTGACCTGAGCTGTTGTTCTGTGACTTTAGCTGTTGTCCTATAACTTTTGAGCATGATTCTTTGTGTACAAGTTGTAGCATATGATTTACAGAGAGGAACAATGGAGCTAAAGAAGTATCTACAGAGTCGTATAGATGAACCTAAACCCCCACCAATCAGCTCCCAGGGGCTGGAATCTACAGAGGGTCAGTCAGGAATCATAGGGGGCTCTGGTGATGGGGTCAGTGCTCACGACATGCACACATCTAAATTATTGGAATACAGGTAAAACTAACTTTGCATCAGGTGCACAAACCGTGTGGATTTTTCTTCTGTTCTCCGAAAAGATTATCACTCAAAAGTCTATGAGCAAGTTTACTTCCTGTATCCCTGGATAAGTAGCCAGTAGCCTTCAATGAAAAGATGTCTGTCCATTTCCAGTATTCCTACATAAGTAGCCAGTAACTTTCAAAAACAAATGTCAAGACAGAAAGCAAAATAAGATAAAAAGGACCATCTTTTTTTCATAAACAACCTTGGTCAAACCAATAAACAAAAACTGCCATGATTGATTAAGTGACTAGAAGAATACAGAAATGTCATAATTTCTGAAGATGTTAGAAACAGGGTTTCAGTTTTTAAAAAATGTTGTTTTTTATGATATTGCAGTGGGAAGCAAGCTACAGAGGTACCATTAGATGTTTGGGCTGTAGCTGAGAAGTCGGGAGTCATGACTGTAGACATCAGTAAAAACAAGTTCTCTGAATTACCTGACAAGTGAGTCTTGTATCAATTCATTTGTGTTGTGTGTTTCTTTTCTGTAAGGAAGCTTTGTGACCTGGTTGTATTTAAACCTGAATTTGTGAACTTGAATAACCTAGTTTGCCCTGACTTTTCCAGCATTATCTAGGGGCCAATACATGTGTTGAAAAAAAACGAATAATTTCCCCCTTTTTTATTTGTCCTATATGTATAAAGGTACTTTGTCCATGGCCTATCTTGTATACTGTATCAAATACCACTGTCAAATCTTATATATATATATATATGCTTTGGAATGATATCCATGTAGTATTTCACACATCATGTACCACTGTAGATTTTTTTCAGTATTTTTTATTTATATTTGTGTTTTGCTGCCTTTGACAGTCAAATATACTGTTTTTCACTTAACAGTCTGATGCTGCTACAGGACACACTGAAAGTACTCAACCTTGGTTTCAACCGCTTCACTTCTCTCCACCAAGATATCAGTCTGTTCATGAACCTTGTGTCCCTGGATCTGAGGTCAGCTTCAATTTCTCTACAAAAATGAAGGGAAATGACTCTATCTAGATTTTGTTACATCATTAGAGAGTTCCACTCGGAGGGGTATTGATTAAGTTATTCTGATAAAAATCCATATTATCTGTCATCAATTTTTCCTAAGACACATAATATAAATGCAAATCTTTTAGCTTGTAACTATATTCTAGTGCTTTTCACACTAAAGATTTTTCACTAAATCATGATTATGCTAGTTGGTATTTCTGTCATTTGTTTTCTTAGGAATAAATGTGGATACACTAATTCATTATTACACTAAGGTGCCATAGAATGATATTGGATTTAGAATTTGATTGCATCAAATTAAGCATATTTAGATTTAAAAAAGATTTGAATATTAACAATATCAGCAATTGGTTACTTTGAGTCTCTTTTATGGATTTTGCAAATCAAGATTTTTGTACATAAACAAAATAATTCTTATTATTTCAAAATACTGTCTAATTTTTTCTTTTTTAACACAGCGAATATTGGATTTTTATTGAGAAAGATTTACCTCTTATAGTTTAAGTTACTGGTCTTAAATGGCAAAAATTTGATGTGACTGAAATAAGGCATTCTGGTTTTGACACCAAACGGTGAAATTTATGTGTGATGAAATACACCTGTTATACTTAACTTACTGAATCTTAAATCCATCTTTTATATTAGTATGTAAAGGAATGGTTTATTCTCGTTACATATGATTATAAACCGGCTGAATCTCCTATATATTTGTAGGAACAATTCTTTGTCAGAGCTGCCTTCGGACATGGAATCTCTGGAGAATATGAGAGATGTTTTCTTATCATACAATAGGTATGTTCTGTGCAGCTGCTTATTGTACCTATTTTGTGTCATCAGTCTAATCTTGACAAAGTCTCAGGGCAACCTATTGCAATCCTCTTTTGTGCAGCGCCGTGCATTGTGATTTTTTAACATTTTCGATTTCTACCGGAAAACTCCTATTTCAAAGGAATTTTACAAAAACCTGCCATGGCTAAAGGCCCACTAAAATTGTAAATTATATGGTCTCCAACTGCCAGGGGCCTGAGGTGCAGGGCGAAAAGAGTCAAATTGGTTGAAATTGTAAAAGTCAACCTGTCAAATCCCAGGTATGGCAGAATCAAGTATTTTCATGGATGGAAAGGACTTCAGATGCTTTACAAAAATTGTAAATTTCCTGACCCCAAGGTCTCACATTTCTCCCTGGGGAGGGGATCATTTCTATGATGACTCAGGTGACCCTTGGGCCTCTTGTACTATATAAAAAGTATATATATATGTATAGAAAGTGGGGCAAATATTTCAAGATTTTAAGATTATAAGAATTACTGCATACTGGGGAAATTTCTAAAACTTTTGCCCTTTTTCCTGTTGCCAAGAGAACAGGAGATAGGCTTTAGTTTAACATTTATATTTAGATATATGCTTTGAAGTATTTCAGAGGCAAAATCAGCACTATTAAAAATGACTATTACCCCCTGAGGAGGAGATAAATTTTACAATAGTTTTTATAGGAAAAATGCACTTTTGATTATAATTTGTTAAATTCCTATTGAAAATTCATGTTTAGAATTATGAGTTTTGATGGTAGTTAATGTTATTTGCCATTTAACATTTTCTTTAACATATCATTCAAGTTATCTTACTTTGTAAACAGGAATGTATGTAACACAACAAGAAAAATGACAGCATTCACAGAACTCAAGTGACCATTAAGGTCCCTGGATCTCATTACTTCATTTGTTATATATATATTACTCTGTGCTACACTGGTGTCTGACTCCATTACAGATTTACCATCATTCCTCCGGTGTTGTTTGAGTTGAAGAAGCTAGAGATACTGTTTATGGACAATTGTAAGGTGGACACAGTAGATGCTGCTGGTGTGTGCTCACTCCCCAGGATAGGAACTCTAGATCTACAGAATAATAATATATCACAAGTTCCTCCAGAACTGGGCAATTGTTCTCAACTCAAGTATGTATTAATGATAGTTACAAACTTCTGATTTCAATGAAATCATTTCTATGATATTTTACAAGAAACATTTTGACTCGGGAAACTGTGAAGGCCCTTGCGTCTCTTATTTTTCTTTCCCATGATATTGCTACCTTATTCAAAATACTCGGGTAATTTAAAGATTCCTTAACATTGTCAGGAGGAACTTAATTTAATTATTGGATCAAGTGATTAGTGAGCCCAGAAATTTATATTATGTACTTATTTTTTACATACATTTCTTTAACTTGCAGGAGCTTGCAGCTTGGTGGAAATCCCTTCAGAAATCCTAGACCAGCTGTGCTAGCTAAAGGAACGCCAGCACTTTTAGAATACCTTCGTAACAAAATAGTTTCATAATTCGTGTGTAATTTCCAGTTTTCATAATTGCTTTGTGTTTGAAAAGAAAGAACTGGTCAAGAGTAAATAGGATGTGAAATGACTGAACTGACCAATCCCAATCAGCAAAATTGTTTTGTGCTAAATTTTAGAAATATTTACAATATTGAGTCTAGGAGGTTTTACATCCAGACCATGTTTGCCCCTTAACTTCCCAGACACATGTACAAGTTTTGGGTGGATTTTATTCTCATACCGAGGAGATAGGAACCATTTCTTCTTAGTGCTTATATCTACTTATTACTGACGTCAATGGTTTGGATATGATTCAGATATCCACATATCTAAGTAAACAAGATTTACTGGAAGTTGTTGAATAATGGGTTATTATCATATAATGTGCCAACTTGAAGATGAATAGATGTACACGTGTAAGAGAATTTATATAACATTACTACCCCAATATACTGTTGATT
This sequence comes from Ylistrum balloti, assembly GCF_031769215.1. Lineage (NCBI taxonomy): Eukaryota > Metazoa > Mollusca > Bivalvia > Pectinida > Pectinidae > Ylistrum > Ylistrum balloti. The sequence continues at coordinate 321,429 of NW_026782240.1, forward strand.
AGAATAACTTATGCTTATATACTTAATGTTACTTCCATTTAGAGCGCTAACCTGTCATGTTAGAACTTTATCACAGTTCAGCATATTGACAGAAGAGAGGGGCTGCACTGAATCAGTCTGTAGAGCATTGACCTACATTGAGGTGCATGCTACGACACTCCTTACAACACTTCTTACCCATGGTGGTTTGTGTTTCTCAGGAAGCTGAGAAACAGACTGGTCTGTACTGATATCATGGTGTTACTCTGGATGCCTTGCAACAGACAACCTGTATATTGTTCAGTGATGAAGCTACCAACTTCTACACTTTACCCAGCCTTAAAATGACCCTGACTGTTCATGGGTAGAAAAGCACACTAAACATGATAAAGGACAACTAAAACACAAATATGTATATCGGGTTACTAAACAAAACAACATGTGTCCTCAAATACTGTATAAAGAGTTGTACTTATCCTGGTTTATTGTTTTGTAAAATTTCAAGTTCTTTATATAATAACAAATGAATGTGCTTAATGATACAACCGTAGCTTACCGGGTAGCTACTGAATTGTAGTTTGTGGGCTTCATACAAACACAAACAATGATTACAATTGGAAGCAACCTTTGGAATAAATAACACTTTATCTTGATGAGTTGTATTTTTCAGTCTGAAAATAGAATCTTTCTTACTCTCTGTATGTGTGAGTTGTAAGTGTACTATTGCTCAAATGGAGTTCACTCTCAACCAATAAATTAAAGCATATTTTGCACCAGTGTGTTCATCATCTACTTTATAGTTCACATTGTTTTACAGTATTCTGAAGTGTGGTTGTTTGGATTCACGTGCTTGTTGCTGTTTTGAGTGATGTGTAATATATAGTTAAGTTTTAAACATTTTGTATTCATTAGGAAAATGTATCAGTGTGTGAAAGGAAGAAAAAACCTTTGAGCTTCACTACAAGTAGAATCTAAGTCTTCATAGTGTAAAAGGAGATGTGGCCTGTACATAGTGTTAAAAAGGTCTCTGTTACTCTGCTGTTGGAGAATGCTTTTTGACTTAGTTGGTAGAGCTACAGATTATAGGCAAGAAACACAAGATCAATTGTTTTGGGTCTGTGCAGGAATTTGTTTTTCCTTTTTCCTCTTACTCTGATGCTGTGACCCTCTTCTGGTTATATCCAGCCATGTTTGTGTGTTGTGGGTAACTAGACAGTCACAGACTGGAAGGTTTTAGAATAAGTTTAGTTGGCCTTATTCCATGGCAGGTGGATTGCTTGATACTGAAATACAGATTGGTAAGGTGACCTGGACACTTCACTTCCACAACAGCATGACCTTGCATGTTTAGAAAATCTCGTTTCTTCAATTCCATTTTTAGTACAGTAGTTTCTTATTGATAGCCGAGTTAAAAGCTTACTGTGGATTATTTTTGCATATCAATTACTTTGTAGTTGAGGACATTGGGGTCAGAGGTTAATTGTCTATTCAGTGTACCTTGTACATAATGTAGGGGTTTTTTTCACAATCTGTAAAGTGAATCTGTGAATGATCCATTCATTAGGTTTTCAAATCAGTAATAAATGTTTACATTTGTGTGATAGATTGATAAAGCAAATGATGTATAAGATTAAATTTATAAATTTTCAATAAAATGATTATTTAAGGATTATTACAAAGTTGAAGCATTCTTTGTTTTCTATTTGAAATGTTTGTTCATTTGAAACACTATAATGGTATTTGACAAAGCTCACAACAATTATGATCAACCTTGAGAATAAAGAAACACAAATAAGGGTCAGACCCATCCTCTAGAAGACACCATATGAAACCAAAGCTGACCACAATATAGGAAGGGAGCTCAAACATTGGGTCAGTCAAACGTAAATTTTGATTTGCTTTGAATCTCTTGGACAAGTACGACATGCAATGTTAGCTGATATAGTACTTATTAAATTAACTAGGAAACTGATTTCAACTAGTTTTCATATATGCAGCAGAAACTAGAAAATCTCAGCAAGACCTTATAGCCCCCACTGTTTGATGCATACAACATTATCTATCAAAACATAAACAGTGACCTTGACCTTGGAACCCTGAACTCATCTGAGTTATTGCCATTCTTGACCTTAGCATCATGAAGTTTGATGGAAATCTCTAAAGAAATAAAGTCCCTTGTAGTCATTGAGACAGGACATCAGAACACAGGTAAAATATCCTTAGCGAAATTTGCTACCCATCAACAATTTTTTTTTTTTTACTTTGATAAAAAAATCACACAGTCCATCCAAATTCAAGATTGTTACTTCTCTGCCATTGTAATTTTTCAAATTTTTTTTTAAAAACTGACCATGGGCAATCATACATTTTGACACCATATTAAATTAAGAAGTGTTTTGCTGATCTGTTTATCATAAGATACAGCAGTTAGTAACTTCTAATGTGAAAAATCCAAAATGGCTTCTGACAGCAATCTTTGAAATTTAGTCGTACTCAAAATGTAGCTATGCAACTAAGAGCCATATTAATCATTTAATATAGATGGAGTTTCATGAACATCCCTTCAATAGATGCAGAGAATGGGCAGTCCCAAAATTCAAATATCCAAGTCCAAAAAGTATGCTGGCAGTCATCTTGAAATTTGGATGTTGCCAAACTTATGACATGTATACCTCAGATCATATTGATTAGGTTATAGTCTTCAGTGGTTCTGGAGAAAAAGTTAACACAATCCATAATGATCATTAACCTTAACCAAAGACCATCAAAACTTAATCAGATGTCGATCTAAATGTCACAATACTATACCAAGTAACCAACACAGTTTTCTATCAGAATGTAATAATTACCTCTCCTGCATTTGTTAAAAAAACCATCTACAATTTGATTGCTTATCTCCTGCTGTCCAGCACCAAGCATTCCCTTTGCATGACCTCTTCTCAATAACCAAAAAGCATTGGGTCTGTAACATGCTGGGATGAAGGGCTACCAAGTTCAAATGAATGACCTTGACCCACTTTCAAGGTAACTGGGGTCAAAGGTTAAAAACTGAAAACAATTTCTTCACAATAACAAACAGGTATGTAACATTCTGGGATGAAGGGCAAACATGTTTGCTCAAATGAATGAATCCACAATGAAATTTACATGGGTCAAAGGTGTGAAGAAAATTTCTTCTTTCCTACGAGCATTAAGTCCTGGGTACAGGTACTTGTATGTAGTATGCTTGAAGGATACACTTTCAAGTTTGTAGAAATTGACTTTAGGAACTGACAAAGTCTTCTGTGTAAGCTGCAGAACAGATGAAAGATTCAGGCCTGTTGCTCCCCACCACCTTTTTCTTCTTCTGAATATTCCATTCATCAAAGATGCCAAAAAAGAAAACACAACAGGTGGTATCTTAACTTGAACATTTTACTTTGTTTTGACATCATAACATTATGTACAGTGATGCTAATTTCATCCTTCCTAAAGCTCTAATGCTACAAAAGTAAATCATCTTCAGTTTTACTGGCATCAAGACAACACATGGACCTATTTCACACACAATACTCCAACAAACTTAAGTTTGCTTGATAAACACAATATTATAAGCTTAATACATGTATACAAAATCTCATAAATATGTAGAAGTTAGCATTCACAAATTAAATATACACTTGATAAATGAGTTAATAAAGAATTGCCAAGTCCAATCTATAAACCAAATTTGTTGTATCACAAGCAACATTTTCCTCTGACTAAATTATACAACATTCTGTGTCAATGTCTTTATGCCCAGCACTTTGTGTAGGGAATCAAGCACAGATATTTAAATCTGTACATCTCACATACCCTGCTTCTTAAACTGTTTTGATTATGAACAATTCAGCATGAAATTAGTTTGATATAAAAAAAATATCATTAAGAAGACTGTTTCGGTTTGAATACATACATAGAAAAAAAAATGACAATGTATGTGATGTACTGCTATTCAAAGGGGTCTTCCAACATTTATGCATGTCTATTAGACATTTTTCTAAATACATTCTTTCATTATTATCTACATAATGATATGGAATAAGAAATCCAATACCAATATCCACTACAGATTTGATAAATCAACAGCTGTTTTTCCAGTTTTCTTAAATATTCCTTTTTGACAGTGCTGGGTACTGGTAATTCTGGAATATTAAGTAGTAAGGGAATTTCAATTGTCAAGGTATTGTTTTACTACGAAATGATGGTAATAACCATCTAGGTAATACATATGTATTAAGTATCAGACGTAAGAGTACTTTTCTTTCAAATAATCTGGTGAATCCAGAAAACTGTACACAATATTTTAGTAGCATTACAGAACAGTCCACCTCCTCAACCCTCAAATCTCAACTCATTTGTACAGTTTGTGATCTGCTTTTGATACCTACTGAGGCAGCATTACAAATATACTTGGGAAATGAAAATTATTATGTTGCTTCAGCGAAAAAAAACCAAAACAAAACAAAATACAAATGGAATGTAGCTGGGCTAATAACTTCAAATTAGACAATGGAACAAACTGTGAATGAGATTAACATGAAACGTAACTATTAAAGTTGTTCAAGGGAGATAATGCACCTATATTCATGAAAACAAATAAGCAAAACAACCTAAATCAATACTGATGGAAAAGGAATAAGGAAGACAATCAAGAGGGTTCAGGACTGATAAGACCTGCTGGTTGAAGTGTCACAACCTCATTAGACTGTTGTGTAGGACTAGGAGTTGTGGCTGTTCCCTCACCAGTACTAGCTACCGGTGGAGAGGAACCGGTGTCTGTTTTAACACCTCCATCCTCCTCATTTTTTACTATGTCAGCATTTGTAATCTGCGTCCAGTTTTCTGAATCAGTTACCTCAGAACATGGAATTGGTGTTTTAATCTCTATATTTTCCATGTTAGGATAAAGCTCAACAATGCTACCTCCTGATGAGGCTGACGATAAACTTCTCTCCACATCATGCTCTGGGGCCTCTATTGACATTTGTTGGGTCGCTGGGGGATTACTTCCTCTCTGTGGTAGGGTAGGAAGGCGGTCCCCTGCACCCTGCTGTTGTAATGATGCACCATATTCAATAGCAGCCATCTGGACTTTCTCCATGTGCATGATCCTCTCCATAACCTTCTCTTCCTGATTAACCAGTGCTTCTTGGATAGCCGTCATCTGAAACATATTGCAAATATATACTTGTCTATAGCACAAATAAAAAGGTACTCCTGTCTATAGCAAATTACACACCTGTATACACAAATATACAGATATACCTGTCTCCAAACATATAAATAAACAGGTTCACTTTTCTATCAAAATAAATATACCAGCACACTTGTCTTTAAACACATATATACATACACATCTCTCTATTAATGCAAATATACAGGTACACCCATCTTATAACACAAATTAACAAATACAAATGTCTGTTGACACAAAAATACAGGTAAACCTGTCTTGAAACACAATTATACAGGTATAACAGATATAAACAATACTATATTGGTCCATATGCTAGTAAACACAAATCTTCAAGTGCCTTGCAATATATTTTTCTACAAGCTCTGACAAGGCTCCTACAGAAAAAAAAGGTCAGTTTTAATATGTATGTAGAGTTAAGCCATGCTATTCCATATGGTCATCACTCCCTGAATAATGGAAGACTGACCTTTTTCTAGAAACTCATACCGTCAACTGAAACTGGCTGGATTGACCAAACCCCAAAGTAGATGGGCAGTCATAATCACATGTTAGATTAAAGCATTTTTGTCCAATGAAAGATATTGGTCCCAAATTACATGTATGTCCCTCTTGGGTAACCTCTTTCCATCAAGATATAAGTCAACAGAGCCTACCTAAAAGTTGAAACTCAAAAAAGATTAAAAAGAAACACCTTGTGATAACTCACAAGTATTCACACACACCTGGTTCTGTAATTCTTTGCTATGCTCCTCTATTGCTTCCTGAGTACCTGTGTCTCCACTTGCAACAGCTGGTTGACCGGGCTCAATTGACAAAAAGAATGGCAGACGAATACTGTAGCCCATCCACATAAACAGAAAGAGGAATAAGAATAAAGTCACTGCAATAATGGCTATCGGATACATTGTTATAGGTAGGTCAATAAGTAAGGCTCTAAGGAACTCTCCTAAAGCTTCACCAACATCCTTTAACGGGGACACGAAAAAACGGACAAATGTCACAGCTAAGGCCTGAAATATACAAAAAGAAAACATTGATGAAGTACTCTTAGGCATGCTGATTAGTATGATCAAGAAAGTGCCCAAATTTTTTAACTGAACTTTTTGTATCTTAAAAATGGCATAAGTTAATATGAAGAGAAGCACAAATAAAAAAAGATGAAATAAACTTTCATTATAATGGTAAACAAAACTGAATAAATTAAAACAATAACCATTCTAATACCCAACTTTCATTAGAATCAATATTGTTAAGAAAAGGAAATGGGACACTAACATTCCTAACCTTGGGAAGTTGTTCCTCTTATGAAGCTTTTAAGAACCTTTCCTTACCTTTGTAGGTGGTACCTTCAGAAATGGGCTTATCAGCATGTGTTCATAGTATTTCTGACAATTGTCTTTTTCAAATGTGAACAATTGACGGAATGCTGATTGAGCCACACCAAACCAGTTGTCAAGTACACCATCATCTACATCTTCTTTATCTCTCACACACTCTGGTGGTGCATCCTTCATGGCAACAGTCTGCTGCTGGATCTCTGCCGCCTGCAAGTAAGATCAGGAAATTTCTCCACTAAAACCTGCTGTACATTTTATCTTTTCATTCAGTTTTTAACTATATTGTAGGAGCTAAATATTGGAAGGTCATTTTTTTTTTTTTTTTTTTAAATATTTCACTTTTTGGTATTTTTGAGGATGGAATAAATTTTCAAAAAAAATAATAGACATGTTGAAAGGAAAATTAATGGAGAAAACTGAAGTCTTTTTCAAGACTGTATGAAACAAGTGGCCCAAGGGCCTTGACAGTCAACTGAGGTACAATGCTTCTTGTAACATGTCATAGAAATTATTTTGTAAGATAGCTTTCATTACATTGTACAAATGCAAACTGTACATAACATTGTGCTATCCCACGCTAAGGCTTCTAACCAAGTTTGAATTTTAAAAAATTAAACTAAAAACCAGTAGAACATCTTTGTAATTCTAGTCAATTTGACCCATTTTGGGCCCCACTCATCAGTCCCTGGGGGTTAGCCAAGGTCAATATGTGCATCTCAAAAAACTCTCATTTTATACTGATAATTCTAACAAAGTTTGAACCATTACCAATAGAAAATAAGCAAATAATGTTCAAAAATGTAATTTTATTATATAAACTATAGTAAACTTTACCCCCTCCACAAAGAGAAAGGTAATTCCTGGGGTCGTAAAAAATTTCAATTTTGGTTAAGCCTCTGAAGGACTTTCCATCAATAACAAGTATTTGATTCAACCATACCTGTGATCTGAGAAGAAATTTTTGAAGTTTCAATCAATTTGACCATTTTTGGTCCCACCCCTTGGAGTTGGGGGGGCCATATGATTTACAATTTTGGTGCAAATTTAGCACCAAAAAATGTAAAATTTCATTGAAATTGATTCACAGGTTTGCCAGAAGTCAAAACTATTAAAAGTTTATGATGCATGACACCAGACAAAAGGGAATCACATCAGGTCACTCTGAGACATAAAAATCATTTTCACCCCAATGTTTTGGTAATCCACCCCGCCTTCCCACCTAAAAATTTTTTTTTTAATGAACAAAATGTCCCTTTTCTTACTTTAGTTCAATCATCTTACCAAGTTGCTCAACACCCTTTCAAGACAAAAATAAAACTAGAGAAGAAATTCTTCTATTCAATCGATTGATGAGGTGATAAGCATTCACTATACCTGAATCAAAACTTTAAAAGGGACAGAGTATTAATCTGGAAACAAAAGCTTGTCACCATTAAAACACTGAAATACAAAAATAAACACAACCAAAATTACCAACCACAAGATACATCACTAAGAACCACCTTGGAAATTTCAGAGATGGTTGCTGTAAAGAAAGTCTGTAAATCTCACCTTAAAGAGTTCATACCAGGTCATTGGAATACTAATCAGGAAGGCCAGGATACATGCTTTAAGGACAAACTGACGCCAAGTCAGTCGTATGTTAATTCCTGCTGCCATGGTAACACACACCAATGCTATCATAGTGAGAACCTAAAAATGAAGATTTTATATTAATGTGAATTTGATAATGGTTACCATTGCTGGTTTTCCATCTTCATTGTGTCTGTATCAGAGGTATGGCAGAATTCATGCATTGTTAAACATTTCCTCCAACAGCATCCTTGATACTCCTCCCTGGAGTATTAAGTGATGCTCCAATATGTATAAGGCATAAATGTAATTTGTATATCTACTGGAGCATAACTATAAGCTGTTTACACATTTATATATGTTTTCCATCAAACTCTTTTGCAGCAATAAAAAACTGAAAAGCACCTTAAAACATGCTGATTAATAGCATAAATACAAATTAACTATGAATTTCCTTTCTTGATTTCATTTCCATGGTATCTTTTTGTGACTTTATTCTATTCTCAAAAATAGCAACTTAGAACATTGCAAAAATAACAATTTTTCCAAGAATAACAATGTTTTTGGCAAATTCATAATAGTTCTTTACTGTTACATGGATGGACCTCATTATCTTGAATTAAGCAGGACTGTAGGAAAACTTCAAGTTATCCGAGTATTCGATTTAAGGGAGTTCAAATGTTTGATGTGGAGTTTGCCTGGGACTGATGAAATACTTCAACTTAAACAGGGTCTTTGAGATACATGATTTCAAGGTAACAAATTTTGAATTGATTTTAAATATAAATTTAAGTGTATATGCTAACCGTATGTAACGACAATTATATTGCTTACAATGTATTCACAACAGACACATTCTAGATCACAAAACAATAATATGACATCATTTTTTATCAATGTTAACCTATATAACATAGACTCTTTGCATGTTGCCTCAGATAACACACATTATAGCTTTATGTCAAACATTCAAATTATTATGATTTTCAAGAAGCTCTTTCAGAAGATAGACTCATATATATCAATATTTCAAAATAATATCTGAAATGTAAATTCAATCATTGTACAATGGTCAGTTTGTACTTATTTCCAATGGGAATGCAATATGGATGACTTAAATCCTCCTAACACATATTATTCTACATATCTGTAACTAGATTGCATTCATAATGACAATAGATACAATCTGATTACCTTTTGATGATTCAATGACAGACAAGCTAGACTGCAATCTATAAAGTTAAATTAATGGTATATATTGATTTTCACTTACTTTGATTATGTCCCACATGGAGACACCAAACTTCTCCTGGAACCATGCCTGCATTTTGTCTGTTGTCCCATAATGGGACTTTGTGACTCTTTTTAACATGGAGGTCAATATTTCATGAGCATCATGAACATTATCAGACTGACCGGCGGCAAATATTTCAAGATTATTCACATCTTCTCCCGACAGTTTTATCCACAACAGGAATTCTTCTGTTGATGATGACTGTGACAGCTAGAAAACAGACAGCATAAGTTTATTGGGATCTTATCTTCAGAAACAAATATAGAGTGAGTGTGGGACACAACATTTCATTTCTACCTGAAAATAATTTATGTGTAATTACTTGTAATTCCTCTTTAAGGTTATTGAAAAGTGGTCAAGTTTAATCTTTTACCCTTAAAACTTTAACAAAATGTAATTAGTATGTAGAATTTTATGTTATGACACTGCAATGTAAACAATCTACCTATAATCAATTCTGAATTTTATTCAAATAACATTTTTTAACCGATTTTTTTTAAATATAATTTTCCACTATTTAATGGGACTAGATCATCTCTCAAAATTCGTACCTTTGCCTTTAGTTTTTCATTTAACTGACAATGAGATTTTGACTTTATTTTATTTAACTCTCTATACCTTAGTTAACTGACTTTAAAAAAGTTTAGAAAATATGCTTTCCTTTATGCCTTTACCTGACACATATACTGATCTTCACATAACTCCTCAAATATTGAGAGGTTGTGAGATGTACATTTACAGTTAAGAAGCAGCTTAAACTGCTGTTGTATCAAATCAAACAACACATACCTTTCCATAATAACAAATAACTCTGATACCAAATTTCTAATACATCAAAAGCAACAGACCCCAAGTTTGCATAGAAGAAGTTTCCTTATACACATAGTTTGAAAATCAATTAAAACAACTTACTTTTCCACGAAATTTTCCAAGTAAAAACTTGACATAATTTCGAAACAATATATTTGACTGTGACTTTGAATCAGGATTATCACAACTCTTTCCTCCATTTTCTTCTGATTTGACAGGTGGTGGCACAGTGGAAACAGGAGGAGATGACTTAGGTGTAGCTTTGGTGGTTGGTTCAGCAGAATTTGCTGGCATTAAATTCTCATCAACATCTTGAATGGACTTGAAAAATAAAGCAAAAAGTGTTAAATGTATTACAATTATTAACCTGTAGTGTTCTTTAATTTAGAAAGTTTGTGAAGTCAATATACAAATATACTACTTACAGCAATTTACAAAATTGAAGTCCGTACAATCAAGGGAAATTCAAATGTAGGTCATGATAGTTTGATGGACTAGCTGTAGTTAACTTCTATACAGAAATGTTTTAAATCCAATTCACTCAAAACCCAAATACATTAAGTGACTTTGTTATAGTATAAATTATTTAGAAATGATTCCATTGAAAGCTCACCTTTTTTTGTTGCGGAGACTTTTTTGTAGATGGATGCTGAAAATTTTCCATATCAAATGGATCAATGTATTCCTCATCCCCTTTAGCCAATGGATCATCTGACATACAGCTTGGTAAAGGGTCAAGTATTAACATTACCACCAAAATGGGCAAACAAAACCTCCAGGTCAACATGGTCAATACTGAAGAAAACATTAAATAATCATTTTTGAGTATACCAGTTGCATTTTGACATTCTGATAATGTGGTACCAAATTGGAAATCAAAATCTATACAGGTATTTGCACTGATGGGTAGAACGGGGGTAAACAACATTCATGAGAATAACACAATTTGATTTGTGAAAATGTACCTTTGTAAAAGGAGACTATATAAGTTTAATAGGTGTATGATGCTGTTAAATTTGTTTTGCTCTACTGAGTCTTACTCTAAATTATTAAAAAGTGTTATTCACTTGTGTCTTTTGTACAATCTTATATATGTTCTATCTATGCTGTGTATAACTTAATGTAGAAATATACGTGTATGTCATTGATTAAACCTCCAGTGTCAAAATTCAAATATGTCATTGCATTGTTGCACGATGGCCATGGTTAGAACTTCGACCTCAGGTAGTGGTCTCGTCTGTCAAACACCATTTATATAAAAGTATAAAGAGTATACCCCTTGGGGGCTGAGATCCACTGTTTATACAAAACTAATTGCTCTTCACCTCAACATGATTCAGGCCAAATTTGGACTAAAGCAAATCATTCCTACAGGAGGAGTGGGATTTTAAAGAGTTTACTCCATTTCCCATCAGGATGCTTCTGACCAAATATGGTCAAAATCCCCTCAGTCGATCATGACAAGTAGCATTTTGTTGAAAAATTGACAGACTACAGAATACGGACAGGCGACGGACGCCGCGGTATCCCTTGGACTTCGGGCCGTGTGAGTTAAAAATAGCTGGCTATATAACGCAATAACAAACTTCAATTTAAGCAATCTAGAAATGCCCAATACTCCAGGAGCAGTGGATAAAACAACTTCATTTCGTTCTTTACATTACCTACGATGTATATTTCGATGACACTTTCTGAAATTGTCTACTTATCAGAGAACAAATAGCCGACATGTATTGTTAACTTTCATTTTTGCGTGAGCAGGCGCGAAAAATAAACTTCCGGCTCCTGACTGCTAGGTGTGTGATATGACAAAATGGGACGCATTCGCGTAACCCGGTTGAAACGGTTCAGATGTCTGGCATTATATCATTATACGAACGCACTTGTACCGGATATTTGATATATGTAAAACTTAAAATGCACAGTTTCGGAATTTCATGTCAAGCATAAATCAGTGATCTGAAATTAAGATATCATCCTTATACTTTAAAGCATAATGCTCCTCAAAATATGTGAGTGCAGTGAAGCAACCATTTATGTTGAAACTCTGAAAACTAATGATGGTCAGCAAGTTAGTTCCGAACAGGTACGGCTGGACCCCTTATATTCCAATTTTCTCCACATGCATAACTAATATTTTCATATAATGAGTTTGGTTTGGTTTAGTTTAACTGTATCATAATGATAGTGACGAAATATTTACTTCTACCAAATTATTTACCTACCTCAACATACTGAGTATCATGTCAATTTTGGTATTGAGTAATGATGATGATGTTGACGTAAGACGTGAATGTGTTGTGTTTGAACGTCTTCGTTAACATAAATGCTTCTATTGACGCACCTCATACTTCTTTGTTTCGACTGCATGGTTGTGCAGTGCGATTAATCATATATCTCGATTTATATGTATGTGTTTTTATCGGGGGTGGGGGGAGGGTGTCTCTATCTAAAACAATTGAAAGGGAGGGTTTTTGACAGCACAGCTGGGTCATAGTAGAGTTCTACGTGTTTACGGTTCTATTAAACTTGCCCCCAGATATTTGTACTGCATCTTATTTTTGTAAACATTTCTCCTTGTGTTTTGATTATCTAGGGGGAAATAAGGCTGACCGATTGGCTAATTTTAGTAGCCGTTCACAATCAATCTTAAACTTCTTTAACTTGATCCTATAATCTTCTATATTTTAGTGTTGGAAGACTCTTTTTTTTATTTGGTCAGGATACGAAAAATCTGTACTGATTGAATTAACTTGGTTGAAATTAGTCTCTGGATTTTTTAAAAACAATGCAGTCTTTCCGGAAGATACTTACAGTTGTAGTCTCTGAGCATACATTGTAGTTTTCAATGATTAGACACACTAGAAATTTAATGAGAAAAAATGTCTTCTTTCATACATTTGAATATTTTTAATATTGATCCTACTTTCATGTTCGTTTCAGCTATAACTTTGTTAACATGCTCATTGAATTTTTGGTTCTTTCAGTTAACATGCCGAGTTAATTATATCGTTTAATTAAAAAAATTGTTTGAAATTTACGAAGATGTAGTTTGTCACTAATTCTTCATGTCATATATAGTTTTCTAATGATTGTAAATGGCGATTAAATACCGCAACCGGAATCACATAACATTTTGATATTCAAAGTAGCAGTCTTCTTTCATTTCCGGAAAAGTGCATTCTGGGTAACATCAAACATGGCGCTAGGTGACGAACTTGTATTAGCCGGTGATCCTGAAGAGGAGGTGTGTTTACTACTTGCGGTGTTATCTCCTTAAAATTGCACATATCTTAAGAGGCTGATTTTGAATTAACAACTGATAATTCATTGATAATTCATGTCTACATGTATAGACTTCTCGAACCGAATGTTGCTTTTTTCTTCGCCAAACTCAATGTCAACAGCAAAGTCACGTTAGTTCCGTACTGAGCGTACTCTGCTACGGTCCTGGATAAGAAATTCCTCTTTGCAGTAAATACTCAAAAATTCTATCCTTTTTCAAATCATAAGTTTCCATCTTTTTAGCGTTGTAAAACAAACCAGAGATGAGTAGTTTGAAAAGAAATTGAGCCGAAAGATTGAATGCTCACCCTCCCCTCTCCCCAACTGCCCCACCAGCCATATAAGTCACACACATGCACACCAACGTACTCACACAAACACCTTCTCGATCACATACAAAAAATGACAAAGTTACAGGCTCAAGGCTATAGTTATTTTTGTTTGGTTCTGTTTTAAAACACTTTAAATTTTCACACAGTACCATAAAGTGATGGTGATCACCATGATCCTTAACCATTTTGAAGGAAAATTGTTAACTCTATACAGAAGTTAACACTATCAAAATTGTAATTGCATCTTAACCTTCTCCGAAGGAGGACCTATCATACCTAAATTATTCTTAATGAATAACAGGAGAAGGTGTAAGTAAACTTCTGTCTAAACTTGATCATCGTGTGCTGTGGGACCTGACATGAACAAGACTAAAGTCTTCATGGTGTTTATTTCCAATCATTCTACACATCTTTTCAACTGCTGTCTGCATGTAGGTGAAGTACCATCTGACTGGAAGCCTACTAATATTTGTCACTGCTACAAGGAAGTCCTAAATATAACCTCTAACTAACTGGGGCCACTCAAATACCTGAGTCCTAAAAATCACTCTTTACTGTCCAATATCAAAAAACAGGTCAGACACTGAAAGTTCTGAACCTGTTCCTTTATTTCCAATTCAAAGTTGGATTTTTATTGCCTTAGCTATCATAGTCCATGTTTTAGATTCTACTCCTTATAGATAGATTATTGTCATAATGTATATGCTTTTTTTTTGTAGCCAGAAGCTGAGGAAGAAGAAGAAGATGAAGAGGACACGGTCGTACGTACAAATATTTGTCTTGTGGATTTGAGATTTCCTCCTATTCCCATAAGCTGTTGGTTAAGAGGATATCCATGTATATGAAGACAATGGCAAATGTTAAATTATCTGAATTTTGTCACAAATTCATGCAAAAAAATCTCAGAAAGTGTAGAATATAAATTTAATTTATTGTGTAATAAAACTTTTCACACATTCTGATTGGCAGAAATAGAAGCATATGATTCTTATTCAGAAGGTGATAGCTGTGCGTAAAAAGTTGGTAAAATTAATGATTGACTTGGCATTTCGAAGAATAGATATGTTGATTTGTAAATGTAACAAAAGTAGGTCACTCTTACCTTTGACCCACACCAAAGGAAAATTTGTGTGGTATCTATCTTCTACATTACTAGTCACTGGAACTTCTTACTTCAGGCATGGGTTCATTTGCAATGCATTCTTGGTACACAATTTCATACTCTTGGACGACTGTCATTTGTCAAATTGTCTTTCTAATTCATTTTGAAGTAATTGTTGTAGTTGTTTATTTGTGTTTTGGTCTTTAAGACTGTTGACACTGTATAGAAACCTAAAAAATATATAATTTCATTGGTCTTTTACTCCAGACTTTGAGCAAAACCAACGACTATAATCTTATTTGATTGATAAAGGAAAAAATGTCAATCTTGGACAGTCTTCAGTCAACATTTTTTCCTGGGATAATAAAACCATCTATCAACTTCTTTAACGGTTATGATTAGAAAATTGATTTTTGTTTATTTCCAGGACCCACATGATGTCATCAAAGAAGAGTGTAAACAGTCTCCAGCTTGTCAGAAATTTGATTTAAAACTTGTTGAATGCACTAAAAGGGTACAAAGTGCATCAGAGACAGAAGAAACCTGCCATGAAGAATTTAGTAATTTGGTTCACTGCATAGATCATTGTGTAAGTTTGTAGTTAACTTCTAAGTGTTTGGTCTTTAGTATAATGTTTTCTTTGTATTTTAGGCGAATGAACAAATTTTATCAGGAAAAGCACATACAAAAACACTTTAAGTATACTTTTTATACAGATGGAATTTTCTGAAAATATTTGTATTTAGTAGGAATGTCAATTTGATAAGAAATTGCTATTCGAATATTTAGTTCAGTATTTGAACTTTCAGTTCTGTCATGTACCGGTAATGTTTTACCCATGCAAAACATAATGGTACCTAAAAAGACTTTTTTCTTTTTTTAGTTTTAAAAACTTAGCACATAACTAGTTTGACTGCAAAAGTTTTTCTAACTTAAGAGATTGCTTTTAAAAATGCGAAATAATACGAAAATATGTCATAGGAAATGATTGAGGACATAAACGTATTCTCTCATATTTCAAAAGTTGGACAATAGAATTGGTATCATAACGTAGGAATGTTTTTTTTTTTTTGTTTTTTTCTATAGAATAATTGTCATAATATTTCATAACATCAATTATTTTGCTAATCACATATATATATAAACAACGTTTAATCCACATCTGGTACAATGATGGCCTGTACTTAATACAATTGAACTGAATGTTAATAAACACTTCTATCCATAAGATCATTCAACAGTGCTTTAAATGATTTAAGTGGTTTTCACTGTTCATAAGTACTCGTTATCAAAGTAGCAATTAAAATGTCTGCTGGAATTAATCAAAGAAACCATCAGATGTATAGTGGAATACCACCTGTATTTTATAAATACTGCCCTGAAACGTCCCACAGATAGGCCCCAATTAAATGCTGATTAAAGTGGCTGACAATGGTGTAAATCCAAAGTTTGCGACAATATCACAGGTACAGATTTGATCCATGTTGTTTCACGCACATGAGATGGAAAGTTTACCTGAATATAGGTGATCTCAAACCCTCCGGCGATAGGTTAATCAGTGTCATGATGAGTTCTACAGGAGTAGAACTTTGAACACTAATTATACCTTGATAGTTTAGCCAACAAAACACTAATCAGAATGAAAATTGGACAATCAGTTGGCAGAGAAAGAAATAATTTTAATGACTTTTCCAAATGATGATATTCAAAAATTGCAAAAACAAACATTCGAATATCAATTTTTGAATTTTCATACTGTCTTACTGAACAAAAATTGAAATACTCGTTGATATACTTGGTATTTAGTTAAGAGGAAAAAAGATGTAGATTTTCAATTTCAGTTTGAACGATGTGAGACATGTAATATTTATGAAGGTAATTAATTTATTTAAGAATTGAAGCGTGGAATAAAGTTCGTTGTGATATATAGAATGGAAGTGATCACCTTGAAATCAATATCGGTATCATACTGGACTTCACCTTTGAGATGATCGCTAAGGAAGGAATTTTCATTCAATTTATATTTTCAAAATGATTTCACAAATTTCCACAAATTCAGTTGTCAAAAGTCAATAAAAGAGTTCCAAAAGATAAAATTGATTTAGTGTTAGATCAGAATATCACCATAACACCATATTGTCTCACCTTGATGAGGGAGCAGAAGGGTGTTACTTTTCCGTTGACATCCACTCTCCTTATTATGAAGTCAATAAGAAATTAAAAATACCAGAACCAAATTGAGAACACTGTACACATCACTTAGATGATAAGTGTGTACTAGCTAGATCAGTACAAATGAAGAGATTTGGATTACTTCAATTCATTCATGGGGGAAAAAAGCATGATTTTTTTTTTTAGAATAAGCAAGAACTCATTCAAAAATATTCAAATTGACCAGAATTTTTTTCAATAATCCTCCACAAATGATATCTGTAACAGGTTTTATGATTTGTTTTTTAATCAATTCCCCACAGACCATAAATTATGGCATATTTACCATCACAATTCATCTCGGACTATAAGTGTTGTATATACACCATTGATTTTCCCAAGTTTTACATATTGTGATGTATATATTTACCATATCCATGTCATATAAGGTGATATCACTGAAATTTATCTTCATGTCTTTCCTAAAACAAATTTTGATTGTTGGGGTTTTATTTTTCAGGTCGCACCAAAGTTGTTTAGTAAGTTGAAGTAGTTGGCATTGTTTTATAGACGATGTACCTGTGAACTTTGTATTGGACAACTATAACAGAAACATCAACAGGAAAATCTGCGGAGTCTTAAACAACATGGAATTATCACTGTAAAAGGATGAGTGTGTTACAGAAATCCAACAGTTTTCTCCATTTGCATTGGATAAACAATTTTAGAAAGAAAAAAACTGACAGATATTTACAAAATTCCATATTGTGTGCAAATAGTAAGAAGATGCGTTATGTGACAGGTTAATAAATTTGTATTGGATGTTCTCTGATGTTGTTTGACTTATCATTAATGTGGCTCTGTTTGTAGAGGAAATTTGCTTAAAAGTGTTTTTGCCTCACTTACTTTTTAGTTGTGGAAATTGTTCAGAAAATGATTCCATTTTTTTTATGTCAATACCAGACAACTTCAAATCTGTCTTGTAGATGTCATTATGTAGTGAAGGTAGGATCATCCTGCAGGCCTCATACTTTGGCAAGCTCACTGTTCAGGAGATCAATATTCTCCTGACTTGGTTCAACCTCCTGCTGTTACATCTCTATGATATCGACTTTTCTCTGGATAACTTGTGTTACAAGTTTGTCAATCAGTTGATGACTTCTGGCATGTAAATCGTGATAATGAGAACAGGCCTTGAGTATCGAATCCACAGCAACATTTAAACACCATAGGTTAGGGATCGAGGAATCACTATCTAGAATCAGAAAATTCACAATATCAATTCTAAATATGATTTTAATGCTACATGTCAGCAAATGCTGGAATGAAGGACTACCAAATGTGTTCATATAAATGACCTTTCAAGATCACAAGGGTCAAATATGTTCAAAACTTTAAAAAAAAAAAAAAAACTTCTTCTCAATACCCAAATGGACCAGGGTGCTGTTATTGAGCCAGTGGCATGATGGGATGAAGGACTACCAAGTTTGTAAATATGAATGACCTTTATATTTTTCAAGGTCACAGTGGTCTGATATGTTTAAATGACTTCTCAATAGGACGCAGGGTGCTGATATAAGGTCTGGAGCATGCTCAAATGTGTTGAAATGTGTAAGCAACTTCTCAATAACCAAAAGGCCAAGGGTCTTAATATTGGGCATGTAGCATGTTTTTTCACCAAGAAATATGTTTGGAGTAATGGCATTTGTATAGTGCACATATAAAGAATATTATTTCAAGTTTGCAGAAAATGTCTTTTTGAACCAACCAATTTTTACTTTATAAGCTGTAGTGTATTTATGCAATTTGCTTTATGGTTATTTGGCCTCTTTCATATAATTAAAGGTCTTTACAGTCCGATGACCTTAAGGCCCGTGGGCCTCTTGTTCTCGTATAGGATATTAAAAATGTGGAAAAAAAACTCAAATCAGCTCTTAAATGATGAAATTTTAAAAACAAAATATTCGATTTGATAAAATGCGTCTGTTTCACAAATTTAAAAGATTGCAGTGAACGAACCGGGATACGTGGCGTCAAACGCGCAGAATAATTAGTAAAGGGGCGGAACTCTTATCGTCTTCCACAGAAATGAATGAGTCACTGTTCATCAGATTTAAGCGTTTTAGATGAATGTTAATTCGTTATAACTTATGATTTACTGATACAGGAGTGACCTCAATACTTTTGCGTGTGTGTAATGATATATGTGGATTTTTAAAAAATCTATATTGTTAGTATTGAAATTTATCAGTTTGATCAATAATTCGCGAATAACATTAATAACGGGTGTATACCCATGGTCCCGTGGGGTTCGTTTTAACTCGAAGTTAATAATATTTTAACGAGCTTCACCTTTTGAAGTACAAAGCCCTTGTTGAAAGAAACAACATTCGATGCCTATTATTACGCTAATCATAATTTTTAGTATGTGTGGTTGAAAGAAGGCCAACTTTCGACTTGCTATGAAATACTGACTTATTTTAGAAATCACAAAACGTACCTCTAATATATTACATATTATGCTGATTATTATTATATTGATGAAATAAGATAAAAGTTGAATGATTTATGTTGACTATGTTATGTAACCTGACAATCCAATTATTAGTCGGAAGTTTCTTTCGTCTGATTGCTTACAGTTGACTTGGCTATGAATTTTTGCTGGAAAAGTTTACCATATCCGACTTATCATTGTACTCCAAAAAGTCGTCTAGTTTGACGGTAACTGGTCAATGTTTGCTAGTTTTACAATACTCTGTGAAATAACTCGTCGAATGTCGCTCTAGCTTACCGATACTCGAGGGAATTATAACTTGTCGAATGTCGCTCTAGATTACCGATACTCGAGGGAATTATAATTTGTCGAATGTTGCTCTAGATTACCGATACTCGAAGGAATTATAATTTGTCGAATGTTGCTCTAGATTACCGATACTCGAAGGAATTATAATTTGTCGAATGTCGCTCTAGATTACCGATACTCGAAGGAATTATAATTTGTCGAATGTTGCTCTAGCTTACCGATACTCGAGGGAATTATAATTTGTCGAATGTTGCTCTAGCTTACCGATACTCGAGGGAATTATAATTTGTCGAATGTTGCTCTAGATTACCGATACTCGAAGGAATTATAATTTGTCGAATGTTGCTCTAGATTACCGATACTCGAGGGAATTATAATTTGTCGAATGTTGCTCTAGATTACCGATACTCGAGGGAATTATAATTTGTCGAATGTTGCTCTAGATTACCGATACTCGAGGGAATTATAATTTGTCGAATGTTGCTCTAGATTACCGATACTCGAGGGAATTATAATTTGTCGAATGTTGCTCTAGATTACCGATACTCGAAGGAATTATAATTTGTCGAATGTTGCTCTAGATTACCGATACTCGAGGGAATTATAATTTGTCGAATGTTGCTCTAGATTACCGATACTCGAGGGAATTATAATTTGTCGAATGTCGCTCTAGATTACCGATACTCGAGGGAATTATGACTTGTCGAATGTTGCTTTTGATTATAATTGGCGATATTCTGGGGAAATACATGGTCGAAACTTGTTATAGTCTGAAAATATTCTGGTAAATGTGATCGAATATTAATATAATAGATCTTATAACTCAAAAGGAAGACTACTAAAAAGTGACGTTTCGATGACTCCTCAGACAAATGACCAGCGTAAAGCACTGAAGTATGGTGTGTACGAGACAGTAAGGAATCGATCAACTTTTTCGGCTGATCCTATGTACACTAAGGTAGACAATAATTTGACGAGATGACAAAGAGATTATAGAAAAAAGTACATACGATTTTAACAGTGTACTATAGAAGATTCGTCTACGCTTTGTTTAACACTTGATCGTAGATATACGGTGGTCTCGTCCCTCTTTCTGATCTGGTGAATTTTCTGCCTTCTTGGGATTCCGCATCTTCCTGACTACCTATCCGTTTTCCGGTATACTTACTATACGTCACAGTTCTAAGATCCGATCTTGTATACGCATATACGACATTCTCTTTGGAAGTTTTGAGATGGACTAGGATACTTTTTAGGTTTCATGGCCGCTGCAATACCATGACTATGGTAAATCCTCTGAATGGTTTCTGACAGGCCTTTGATGTACGGGGTGAAAACCTGCCCTTTCATTTTGTTCTTTTCCTTAGTGTTTCGTCTCTCGGCCTTTTCTTTGCTTTTTGCTTTCCTAAAATTTGTTCTGAACTCTCTTGATTGTCCAGTCAGAGTATCGATGTTTTCATAGCGCAATGGATGTGATTTTGTTCTTGCTTCTTGTCTTGCTCCGATGTAACAGGAATCTCACATCAAAGTTCGTACAACGCTCAGTCTGTGACCCTTCCTTGACCATTCCTTGACTATTTCCAATACGTCATCGTTTCCAAAGACTAGGCTTCATTCTACAGGACCATGGCTTTAGCTCCTTTCTCCACGTGCTCCGTGAATATGTTGTCAACAACCGGCTACACCTGACAGTGCCAAACCGACGCTGATGGATGGCATTTCGAAACGCAAAATATGTTGCAAGTACAAACTCTAGTAAATCCATGGTGCGTTGGATATTCATTGCCGGTCTAGGTGGCTACGAATTATGACAAGCGCTTTGCCAGTGAGTGTGCCAGTATAGTCGACTATTGGCCGTAATAGGTTCCATTCTTTGTAGATCTTGGGTGTGCAGTACATTCTATGAGCGCCATGTGTAGAGGGCCACGATACATAAAACGGCTGTCTATATTGTATTTCAGTAACCTTATTTTCTTATTCTTGTTCTGTCCCTGTCTTTAAGCTGTGTGTTAAAAATGCTAATTACCCAGGTGTTTAGTGTGGTTTCATTTAAACTCTCACCTGTTATTGTGAATCTCGCAAACCAACACTTGTTTAAACACTGTGTGTTAAAAATGCTAATTACCCAGGTGTTTAGTGTGGTTTCATTTAAACTCTCACCTGTTATCGTGAATCTCGCAAACCAACACTTGTTTAAACAAAGCGTGGCCGAATCGATGATATATTGTTACCCATGTTATGTACCTATTTTTTCCATCTCGTACATTACGTACATCAGTGTTATCTCATTTCGCACTGGTCATTTGTTGGACGAAGGTGGCAGTGTAGCCATTGAAATGTTACATTTAAATCTTCTTCTGGTTGTGTTATAGAAACTTGGCTAGGACATTACAGTCCGAAGAAAATGTTCTGAAATAGTCCAATGTTGTTCTAGATTAGCGATATTTTGGGGAAACACGTCAAAAATTGCTCAACATTTATAATGTTCTATAGAAATACATGGTGGAATGTTACTCTTAATTGATTAATTATATTCTTGAGAATATCTGACTGCATGTTCCTTCAAATTGACGGTAATTTCTGACACAGACGGACTAGTCGATAGTTTCCCGTCTACATATCTAAGTTATATATATTTGCGGATTTGGATAGGTAAGGGATGTCTCATTGACATTTTGGATAATGGTGATACTAATTACTGATACATCATTTAAAGATTCCTGTTTATATCAGTGGCACGGACTGAATGGGGATTACTTGATCAATGACAAGACCCAACCACGCGTTTCAGTTGGACAGAAATATACGGATAATGCTTTAACGAAGCCTTCTTTCATCGTGTCAAACATGCTGTTTATATATTGTCGAGTTCAAAGGTCACATGCTATTTGAATGATACCTTCGTAATTATTTATATGTAGATATTCGTATCATAAGTCCCTATGTCCTCTAAAATCTCCGACTACTATCGACTGTTCTAGATATCCTGTAACTATTCTCCGACTTTTTCCCAGGATTTAGCGACCTTTCCACTGAACTAGTCCCATCGTGTAACCCTACCATCGGCTAGTCCCATTGTCTTGTGGACCTACCATCGGCTAGTCCCATTATCTTGTAGACCTACCATCGGCTGGTCCCAGTATCATGTAACCCTACCATCGGCTAGTCCCATTGTCTTGTGGACCTACCATCGGCTATTCCCATTATCTTGTAGACCTACCATCGGCTGGTCCCAGTATTTTGTAACCCTACTATCGGCTGGTCCCAGTATCATGTAATTCTACCATCAGCTAGTCCCAGTATCATGTAACCCTACTATCAGCTAGTCCTCCTACTATCGGCTAGTCCCAGTATCATGTAAACCTACCATTGACAAGTCCCAGTATCTTGTAACCCTACCATTGACTAGTCCCAGTATCTTGTAAACCTACCATTGATAAGTCCCAGTATCTTGTAGACCTACCATTGACAAGTCCAAGTATCATGTAACCCTACCATTCACAAGTCCCAGTATCTTGTAACCCTACCATTGACAAGTCCCAGTATCTTGTAGACCTACCATTGACTAGTCCCAGTATCTTGTAAACCTACCATTGATAAGTCCCAGTATCTTGTAGACCTACCATTGACAAGTCCAAGTATCATGTAACCCTTTTTACCATTCATTAGTCCCAGTATCTTGTAAACCTACCATTCACTTGTCCCAGTATCTTGTAGATCTACCATTGACTAGTCCCAGTATCTTGTAAACCTACCATTGATAAGTCCCAGTATCTTGTAGACCTACCATTGACAAGTCCAAGTATCATGTAACCCTACCATTCATTAGTCCCAGTATCTTGTAAACCTACCATTCACTTGTCCCAGTATCTTGTAGATCTACCCCCGGATTATTCGCATTTGAATGTCAACCTTCTACCGCACGGTAACCAGTAGCTCTTCCATCGGACTAGTCATCGAATCCTGTAGCCCTTCCAATGAACAAGTTCCAGTATTTAGTAAGCCTACCACCGGACAAGGAACAGTATCCTGGATTTCTGCCCCTTGGAGTAATTGCTTTGCTCATATCGTCCAAAATCGACCTTTTGACATAACGTCTACGCTTACCCGATTGACAAAGCTCGATTGTGTGAAACCTCGTTCTTCATCAGTGAAATCATTGTCGTGACATTTGTATACTAATGACGCTGATAGAATGATTGTTACGTTTTGAAAATAAACATACACTGATTACTATTGCATGGTTGTGTTGTGACCAGAGGCTAATATGTGTACTTATCTATACCTATGTATGACAATGACTCCGCCCCGGGGCCATGGCAATATCACTTTGTTTTCTTCTCGCTTTTGTTGAATCTGTAAGTCCTCCGATCTTACACACCATTTTGCGTAATATCCTATACCAACACTGAAGGCTTAAGAAAACCAGGTGTTGGTCAAGAATGGATTTGGTCAGCTTGGACAATGGAGACTAAATAAACTTAGTAAACTCACGTAAGTATCTATTAAATATTTTTTGTAGTGTTTTGGGTTTCGTGTGTGAAACTCTTTCGATCATATTCTACCGTGAAGTCGCTACCACACGTGAAATGTCAACTGGAAATGGACATGTTCTTTTAAAAGCCTAGTCAGCATACAC
Source organism: Ylistrum balloti (assembly GCF_031769215.1). Taxonomy (NCBI): domain Eukaryota; kingdom Metazoa; phylum Mollusca; class Bivalvia; order Pectinida; family Pectinidae; genus Ylistrum; species Ylistrum balloti. The sequence goes on from NW_026782240.1 coordinate 345,951, forward strand.
TCTTAGTATCGAAACATGATTGACAGATATGTTCCTGTTCATGCCTATGGAGTTATTCCTAGATCCGAATCACCGTGCACGTTTTTGTGTAATTCATGTCTTTCATTGCGGATTAAAATATACGCTTTTATGATACCAGTAAGAAAATGGGTGTAATGTGTGTTTCGGGGTATTTATTAAACGATTTGTCATATGTTTCTTGAAAATCACATCTCCCTGTGTAAATATTAAGCTTTCTTTGGTAATTTTGCTTGTCAATATATTTTCTTATATTTGTTTCCAGTGCGAAGCGCCTGGATTGAACCTAACCAATCTCGGTAGCGACACCTGGTCACCGCCTGGTGGGGCGGGACTATCGAATACGTACCCTATGAAACCCGGCCGATTGACAAGTATACCAGCATTCTTTACTTTTATATTTATGCTTTTGTATGTTCCAATCTACCTGTGCCATAGTGGCTAAATCGTCCTACCGGCTGCGGATATTATCTGTACTTTACCTGTGTGTGTATATATCTAGGTAGTTTAATGTTGCAGCTAACGTAATCACTGAGTGATGTGACGACCGGGGGGACAGACGTATTTATGTATCTATAACTAGTTCGTTGGTGAACGTTTTGAGACATGTTGCCTCTAGCTATGGAATTTTGAACAGAAAAAGTGGATATTTATGTGATAATAATTATGATTCATAAAACTACAATTGGCGATGTACTCCTTGATCTGTGTCCTTCGTCACTGATGTGGAAAAACCTGTCAAATGATACTCCGTCGGGATAGTCCGGATACGGGAATGGGGTCCACTACCCATAGCTCATTTGGAGACTGTGACCAGTCAAGTTTGTCTCCGGACAAAATCATTGCTTTTACTAGGAGCCCGAGGAGACCTCCTGAATTCAAACCCCGGAGTCACTCACCTACCCGCCTTCCCGGGGGTCTTAGGGTATCAGTTTTACAGAAGCCTACTCCAAGGTTACGTCCACGAATTGAGGAGTCGCTGGCTGGTCTAGCCGAACTTAAAATGTTGAGAGAGAAACAGCTTCAGAGAATACAAGATGCCAAACTGACCACAAATGACCATGGTCAGCAACTCGATGTTCTGGTTAGTATTCTTTCCAACCCAGTATTTTCTATGGTGTGAAAAAAATGACCATCACTATTGCATTTAGATAATTTAACATCATATAAAAAAATCAACGTAAGTAGAAAGTTGGATTTTATAGTTTGAATTTTTATACACAAGATAAGATCTTATCGCATGTCTCCATTGCTTTTTAACTTCACGCATTTTTGTTCTTTAAAATTCATGAAATCCTGCAGCCGACTTTTAAAGACGTTTCATTATATATGATACTATTCAACCCGATTGTATTATGAAAACAAGCACATTGATATCATTATGTAATTTGAGAAACTCACTGAGCACCGGACGTTTATTTTATTGACTAGTTAGAGAGATTAAATCAGAACAGATATACAACAATGCAGGCTTCGGAATTCATGTAACGTGTTCATTTCCATGTTTAAAACATATAGGGGAAATGAAAAAAGCGTGGAAACAGGTCATTTATAATTTATCTTAATATTTGATCTTTACACAATGAATAATATCAACAAAGTGTACCATTCGGAGACGAATGATTGTAAGATTCTCTCATACCTAAACTATCAAATAACCTTTCCACTTGATAGAACAGACCTCCCTACTTTGTTAATTAGGCAACGTCATACCACAATTTAGACGCAATATAAACCCAGAACCTTACAAAAAGTCTGGGAGGTAATGTAAAAGTTCAAACTGGAATACATTGCAGGGGATATTTAGATTTAACTGTACACGTAAATTACTTTTAGATTGATATCAAATAGATATCAGTATTTTTTTGCTGACTTTCCTCAGCTTGGAAATTAAGCTGTAATATCTGTATACTATCTAAACATATTGTTATACGCTGAAAATATTCATACTTACGGATGCTTATCTCAATATGAGTAATGCTTTCTTTACAAAATGACTTTTATATTTAAGTCCCTGCTTTATATTAATTCAGGGATGTTATGAAGTTTACGTATAACTTAGTTATATGGAGTTTAAATGCTCAAAGAGAAAATATCGAGTTTACATAAACAATGTTCAATTGAATTAACACATATAAAATGTATATATATATATGTGTGTGTGTGTGATGAAATGCATCATAAAGTGACATTGTCAGGAGGATAAGATCAATCAAACTTTTCAAAACTCAATTTCGAAAATCCATAGTTTTGTTAAAATCACTCCTTCGTAAAGTAGTGCAATATTTCTCCTTCAGTCACCTTTTCATCAGTGATACCTTCCTCTCTAGTCACCGCTACATCAGTGATACCTTCCTCTCTAGTCATCTCTACATCAGTGATACCTTCCTCTCTAGTCATCTCTACATCAGTGATACCTTCCTCTCTAGTCATCACTACATCAGTGATACCTTCCTCTCTAGTCATCACTACATCAGTGATACCTTCCTCTCTAGTCATCACTACATCAGTGATACCTTCCTCTCTAGTCATCTCTACATCAGTGATATCTTCCTCTCTAGTCATCACTACATCAGTGATATCTTCCTCTCTCATCTCTACATCAGTGATCCTCTCTAGTCATCACTCCGCTCTCTACATCAGTGATACCTTCCTCTCTAGTCATCTCTACATCAGTGATACCTTCCTCTCTAGTCATCACTACATCAGTGATACCTTCCTCTCTATTCATCACTACATCAGTGATACCTTCCTCTCTAGTCATCTCTACATCAGTGATACCTTCCTCTCTAGTCATCACTACATCAGTGATACCTTCCTCTCTAGTCATCTCTACATCAGTGATACCTTCCTCTCTAGTCATCTCTACATCAGTGATACCTTCCTCTCTAGTCATCTCTACATCAGTGATACCTTCCTCTCTAGTCATCACTACATCAGTGATACCTTCCTCTCTAGTCATCACTACATCAGTGATATCTTCCTCTCTAGTCATCACTACATCAGTGATATCTTCCTCTCTAGTCATCTCTACATCAGTGATACCTTCCTCTCTAGTCATCACTACATCAGTGATGCCTTCCTCTCTAGTCATCACTACATCAGTGATGCCTTCCTCTCTAGTCATCACTACATCAGTGATATCTTCCTCTCTAGTCATCTCTACATCAGTGATACCTTCCTCTCTAGTCATCTCTACATCAGTGATACCTTCCTCTCTAGTCATCTCTACATCAGTGATACCTTCCTCTCTAGTCATCTCTACATCAGTGATACCTTGCTCTCTATTCATCACGACATCAGTGATACCTTCCTCTCTAGTCATCACTACATCAGTGATACCTTCCTCTCTAGTCACCACTACATCAGTGATGCCTTCCTCTCTAGTCATCACTACATCATTGACACTCTAGTCATCTCTACATCAGTGATATCTTCCTCTCTAGTCATCACTACATCAGTGATATCTTCCTCTCTAGTCATCTCTACATCAGTGATACCTTCCTCTCTAGTCATCTCTACATCAGTGATACCTTCCTCTCTAGTCATCTCTACATCAGTGATACCTTCCTCTCTAGTCACCACTACATCATTGACACTCTAGTCATCTCTACATCAGCGATACCTTCCCCTCTAGTCATCCCTATATCATTGACTCCCGCCCCTCCCTCCCACCCCCCCCCCCCACCCCCACCACCAATGCAGTCACTTGTCCCCTCTCCGACCCTTCCTCCTCCTAGGTAATCTTTTCAGCCATTACTTCAGCACCCACATACAATATGACAGTATGGGGATGTTATCATATCTATCACGTGGATGTTTTATCTTGGATATCGTATTTATAATAAGATAAGTGTTATTTATAACTCTTCTGATCCCAGTATTATTACTCAGCATTATTCATATTTAATGACTGATGGGTGTGTAATATATTCCCCTCAGTAGTTTATGCATATTCTGCTCTGTTTTTTTGCCCATTTTATTTTAACATTATTTCTATCCTTTAGATTGTCATAGCTTTGGACGAAAACGGAATGAAGTAAACGGAAGCAATGTTATTAGCATACAGTGTAATATAAAGAAAACAATACTCTTGTATATCGAGGTTGTAACTCTCGTTCATCTCATTAAGGTTGTGACTCTACTCCATCTCGTTAAGTCTGTGACTCTACTCCATCTCGTTAAGGCTGTGACTCTTCTTCATCTCGTTAAGTCTGTGACTCTTCTTCATCTCGTTAAGGTTGTGACTCTCGTTCATCTCGTTAAGGTTGTGACTCTCGTTCATCTCGTTAAGTCTGTGACTCTACTCTATCTCGTTAAGTCTGTGACTCTCGTTCATCTCGTTAAGGCTGTGACTCTTCTTCATCTCGTTAAGACTTTGACTCTACTTCATCTCGCTAAGGTTGTGACTCTTCTTCATCTCGTTAAGACTTTGACTCTCCCTCATCTCCTTAAGGTTGTAACTCTCGTTCATCTCGTTAAGGCTGTGACTCTCGTTCATCTCGTTAAGGCTGTGACTCTCGTTCATCTCGTTAAGTCTGTGACTCTCCCTCATCTCATTAAGGTTGTGACTCTCGTTCATCTCGTTAAGGCTGTGACTCTCGTTCATCTCGTTAAGGCTGTGACTCTCGTTCATCTCATTAAGTCTGTGACTCTCCCTCATCTCATTAAGGTTGTGACTCTCGTTCATCTCGTTAAGGCTGTGACTCTCGTTCATCTCGTTAAGTCTGTGACTCTCCCTCATCTCGTTAAGGTTGTGACTCTACTCCATCTCGTTAAGTCTGTGACTCTCGTTCATCTCATTAAGGTTGTGACTCTCGTTCATCTCGTTAAGACTTTGACTCTCGTTCAACTCGTTAAGGTTGTGACTCTCGTTGATCTCGTTAAGTCTGTGACTCTACTTCATCTCGTTAAGTCTGTGACTCTACTCCATCTCGTTAAGGCTGTGACTCTCGTTCATCTCGTTAAGGCTGTGACTCTCCCTCATCTCGTTAAGACTTTGACTCTCGTTCATCTCGTCAAGACTTTGACTCTCGTTCATATCGTTAAGTCTGTGACTCCCGTTCATCTCGTTAAGGCTGTGACTCTACTTCATCTCGTTAAGTCTGTGACTCTCCCTCATCTCATTAAGGTTGTGACTCTCGTTCATCTCGTTAAGACTGTGACTCTCGTTCATCTCGTTAAGTCTGTGACTCTCCCTCATCTCATTAAGGTTGTGACTCTACTTCATCTCGTTAAGTCTGTGACTCTACTCCATCTCGTTAAGTCTGTGACTCTCGTTCATCTCGTGAAGACTTTGACTCTCGTTCATCTCGTTAAGTCTGTGACTCTCCCTTATCTCATTAAGGTTGTGACTCTCGTTGATCTCGTTAAGTCTGTGACTCTACTTCATCTCGTTAAGTCCGTGACTCTACTTCATCTCGTTCAGTCTGTGACTCCCGTTCATCTCGTTAAGGCTGTGACTCTACTTCATCTCGTTAAGTCTGTGACTCTCGTTCATCTCGTGAAGACTTTGACTCTCGTTCATCTCGTTAAGGCTGTGACTCTCGTTCATTTCGTTTAGGCTGTGACTCTCGTTCATCTCGTTAAGTCTGTGACCCTCCCTTATCTCATTAAGGTTGTGACTCTCGTTGATCTCGTTAAGTCTGTGACTCTACTTCATCTCGTTAAGTCCGTGACTCTACTTCATCTCGTTAAGTTTGTGACTCTACTTCATCTCGTTAAGGCTGTGACTCTCCCTCATCTCGTTAAGACTTTGACTCTCGTTCATCTCGTTAAGACTTTGACTCTCCTTCATCTCGTTAAGTCTGTGACTCTCCTTCATCTCGTTAAGTCTGTGACTCCCGTTCATCTCGTTAAGGCTGTGACTCTCCCTCATCTCGTTAAGACTTTGACTCTCGTTCATCTCGTTAAGACTTTGACTCTCGTTCATCTCGTTAAGGCTGTGACTCTCGTTCATCTCGTTAAGTCTGTGACTCTCCCTCATCTCATTAAGGTTGTGACTCTACTCCATCTCGTTAAGTCTGTGACTCTACTCCATCTCGTTAAGTCTGTGACTCTCGTTCATCTCGTGAAGACTTTGACTCTCGTTCATCTCGTTAAGTCTGTGACTCTCCCTGATCTCGTTAAGTCTGTGACTCTACTTCATCTCGTTAAGTCTGTGACTCTACTCCATCTCGTTAAGGCTGTGACTCTCGTTCATCTCGTTAAGACTTTGACTCTCCTTCATCTCGTTCAGTCTGTGACTGCCGTTCATCTCGTTAAGGCTGTGACTCTACTTCATCTCGTTAAGTCTGTGACTCTCGTTCATCTCGTGAAGACTTTGACTCTCGTTCATCTCGTTAAGGCTGTGACTCTCGTTCATCTCGTTTAGGCTGTGACTCTCGTTCATCTCGTTAAGTCTGTGACTCTCCCTTATCTCATTAAGGTTGTGACTCTCGTTGATCTCGTTAAGTCTGTGACTCTACTTCATCTCGTTAAGGCTGTGACTCTACTTCATCTCGTTAAGTCCGTGACTCTACTTCATCTCGTTAAGTTTGTGACTCTACTTCATCTCGTTAAGTTTGTGACTCTACTTCATCTCGTTAAGACTTTGACTCTTCTTCATCTCGTTAAGACTTTGACTCTACTTCATCTCGTTAAGACTGTGACTCCCGTTCATCTCGTTAAGGCTGTGATTCTACTTCATCTCGTTAAGTCTGTGACTCTACTTCATCTCGTTAAGTCTGTGACTCTACTTCATCTCGTTAAGGCTGTGACTCTCCCTCATCTCGTGAAGACTTTGACTCTCGTTCATCTCGTCAAGACTTTGACTCTCCTTCATCTCGTTAAGTCTGTGACTCCCGTTCATCTCGTTAAGGCTGTGACTCTACTTCATCTCGTTAAGTCTGTGACTCTCCCTCATCTCATTAAGGTTGTGACTCTACTTCATCTCGTTAAGTCTGTGACTCTACTCCATCTCGTTAAGTCTGTGACTCTACTCCATCTCGTTAAGTCTGTGACTCTCGTTCATCTCGTGAAGACTTTGACTCTCGTTCATCTCGTTAAGTCTGTGACTCTCCCTTATCTCATTAAGGTTGTGACTCTCGTTGATCTCATTAAGTCTGTGACTCTACTTCATCTCGTTAAGTCTGTGACTCTACTCCATCTCGTTAAGGCTGTGACTCTCGTTCATCTCGTTAAGACTTTGACTCTCCTTCATCTCGTTCAGTCTGTGACTGCCGTTCATCTCGTTAAGGCTGTGACTCTACTTCATCTCGTTAAGTCTGTGACTCTCGTTCATCTCGTGAAGACTTTGACTCTCGTTCATCTCGTTAAGGCTGTGACTCTCGTTCATCTCGTTTAGGCTGTGACTCTCGTTCATCTCGTTAAGTCTGTGACTCTCCCTTATCTCATTAAGGTTGTGACTCTCGTTGATCTCGTTAAGTCTGTGACTCTACTTCATCTCGTTAAGGCTGTGACTCTACTTCATCTCGTTAAGTCCGTGACTCTACTTCATCTCGTTAAGTTTGTGACTCTACTTCATCTCGTTAAGGCTGTGACTCTCCCTCATCTCGTTAAGACTTTGACTCTCGTTCATCTCGTTAAGACTTTGACTCTCCTTCATCTCGTTAAGTCTGTGACTCCCGTTCATCTCGTTAAGGCTGTGACTCTACTTCATCTCGTTAAGGCTGTGATTCTCGGTCCATATAAATGCTGATCGACGGTTATATTTGACTTATATTAAATAATCCAGGACGGTTATATACTATTTGTCAACATTACACAGGACTGACATTGACACCCTATTAATTGTAGGTATAAACTAGATCATACACGTTTCATAGCAGGTAATGAATTATACATTCACGTGGCATGGAGTCCGAATGTTTTATCAGACTTCTGATAAAAATTCAACGTCCAGAATTTGATTAAACCGTGTCTATAACCAGTGTCATCTTAAGATGTATCCACCTATCTACAGAAGATAATGACTGGGTTTAGAAATAGGCGGAGTATTAAATAGACGGTCATAAAACGGCAAACTCGATAAATTGACGTATTGATGTAAAGCAATGTCTCACTGTGTAGATTTAATTAATGTCTCCCCGGGAAATCACACCAACAACTCATTGTATATTGCTATCACAGCTCTGTGCATTAGATTTTCTTATTAGGATTTCAATTCTAAGGTTGTATTTTAATTTGCGAATAGCATTTTTATTTCGTTAATGATATTTGTTTATGTTTTTCATATTTATCGGGCCAGTCTATATTGTTCAACTATGTAATATTTTATTCATTAGGTTGTTATAGTGTATCTATCGGACAGACCTCGACAGTGTCTGTTTGTGAGCAGGACCAGGACAATAGATATTTGTCAACAAGACCATGGTATCGTCTAATTGGCATCAATGTTGTGATGTTATCTAGTTAGCATCATGGCTGTGACATTTTATGATTGACATCAAGGCCGCGATATTGTCTAATAAGAATCAAGACCATGACATTGTCTTATTGGTAACAAGGTCATGACATTGTCTTATTGGTAACAAGGTCATGACATTGTCTTATTGGTAACAAGGTCATGACATTGTCTTATTGGTAACAAGGTCATGGCATTGTCTTATTGGTAACAAGGCCATGACATTGTCTTATTGGTAACAAGACCATGACATTGTCTTATTGGTAACAAGGCCATGACATTGTCTTATTGGTAACAAGACCATGACATTGTCTTATTGGTAACAAGGTCATGACATTGTCTTATTGGTAACAAGGCCATGACATTGTCTTATTGGTAACAAGACCATGACATTGTCTTATTGGTAACAAGGCCATGACATTGTCTTATTGGTAACAAGACCATGACATTGTCTTATTGGTAACAAGGCCATGACATTGTTTTATTGGTAACAAGGTCATGACATTGTCTTATTGGTAACAAGACCATGACATTGTCCAATTGGCATTATGATCGTGATATTGTCTTACTAGAATCAAGGTCAGGGCAATGTTTATTTTTCAGTGGAGCATGGACAGTGCCTATTTGATAGCTAAGCCAGTATCCATTTGTCATTGAGGCATCGCTTTTTTCATACATGACCTGGTCAATGTCTGTTCGATTTTTCTCAGCTATGCCACTGTCTGTGCAATATTTTTTGTCAACAAAGTGTGGGCAATTGATATTTGTCAGTTAGGCATGAACAATATTTTTCGTCAGCTAGCAAACCACTGTTTATTTGTCAGTTAAGCCAGGTCAATATCTATTTTTCATGAGCTAGGTCAGGCCACTGTGCATTTGTCCGCTGGACCAGGACAATGTCTATTTGTTAGCTAAGTCAGGCCAGGATCTATTTGTTAGCTAGGTCAGGGCAGGATATATTTGTTAGCTAGGCCTGACCTAGGCAGTGTCTATTTATTGCGTAGCCCAGGCCAGTATCTATTTGTTAGCTAGGCCTGACCTAGGCAGTGTCTATTTATTGCGTAGCCCAGGCCAGTATCTATTTGTTAGCTAGACCTGACCTAGGCAGTGTCTATTTATTAAGTAGGCCAGGCCAGTATCTATTTGTTAGCTAGACCTGACCTAGGCATTTAAGTATTTACCAGATGGACAAAGCCACTGTCGGTCTGGGTAGCACCCGTCCATTTCTCAGTGATTGATACAGCTCTGTACGTTTGCATGACGTAAGATTGGACCAATAAGTCTTTCCTTTACCAGACGACTTGAATGTAGTCTTGTCTGTTTTCAATAGTCAACTTTACACTTACACCTCACGAGCGTCGTGCGTGTGTTCCGTCATATGACAGATTTATAAAACAGCGTTTAAGCGGCAAACACGACCACGTGCTCTATATCATTAGTCACACTCAACTCAGCTCGACTGCTTCACTTTTTTTTATCTGTTTACCTGTCAACAACCGTAAATTTGCCGATTACCTGTACTTACCTGGACGATTGGAATGTTAAAAATGCAGGTCCAGGTCACATACTTTCATGAATGCTTTAGTGCATGTAATATGCAGAAAGCAGTTAAGTGCAATGTAGGAATTACATGACCATAAAATCTCAATTGATTATGGCTGTAAACTTTGAGTCACTAACCATTACAAGATGTACACTGAAGACTATATAATTGATTGAACTCGTAATTAATTCATTCATAGTACAAAACCGCCAGTAATATATTACATCATATTGAAGGAACATTATTTTCTAATTTAAAAGCTCCTTGGCTTTATGTTGCATGGATCAATGTTAAAATCGAACAGACACTTTTTTCGGAATTATATTTGTATACCATGTCGATATTTTGTCTGTGAAATGTGAATACTAAGTAGAAATTTTGTCGTTACAGATATATATATATACCATGTCGACATTTTGTCTGTGTGAAATGTGAATACTGAGTAGACATTTTGTCGTTATGTCTATACCAAACAGACATTTTGTACGGGTAAGATGTGTATACCGAGTAGACGTTATGTCTGGGTAAGATGTGTATACCATGTAGACGTTTTGTCTGGGTAAGATGTGTATACCGAGTAGACGTTTTGTCTGGGTAAGATGTCTATACCGAGTAGACGTTTTGTCAGGGTAAGATGTGTATACCATGTAGACATTTTGTCAGGGTAAGATGTGTATACCATGTAGACGTTTTGTCAAGGTAAGATGTGTATACAATGTAGACATTTTGTTTGGGTAAGATGTGTTTACCGAGTAGACGTTTTGTCTGGGTAAGATGTGTATACCATGTAGACGTTTTGTCAGGGTAAGATGTCTATACCGATTAGACATTTTGTCTGGGTAAGATGTGTATACCATGTAGACGTTTTGTCAAGGTAAGATGTGTATACCATGTAGACGTTTTGTCAAGGTAAGATGTGTATACAATGTAGACATTTTGTTTGGGTAAGATGTGTTTACCGAGTAGACGTTTTGTCTAGGTAAGATGTGTATACAATGTAGACATTTTGTCAGGGTAAGATGTCTATACCGATTAGACATTTTGTCTGGGTAAGATGTGTATACCATGTAGACGTTTTGTCTGGGTAAGATGTGTATACCATATAGACATTTTGTCTGGGTAAGATGTGTATACCATGTAGACGTTTTGTCTGGGTAAGATGTGTATACCATGTAGACATTTTGCCAGGGTAAGATGTGTATATCATGTACACGTTTTGTCTGGGTAAGATGTATATACCGAGAAGACATTTTGTCTGGGCAAGATGTGTATACCTAGTAGACGTTTTGTCTGGGTAAGATGTGTATACCATGTAGACGTTTTGTCTGGTTAAGATGTGTATACCATGTACACGTTTTATCGCCTAAAGATGCACAAATCAAGTGTTGTGTAGTGTTGTGTAATGTAAGCTCTCTGTCATTTCTAACTCAACTTCACAGTGACAAACGCCTATGGTCACAATCAGCCGTAGACCTACAAGTAGATTAGTTCTCAAATACACATTGAAAATCTTTGTGAATTACAAGATAAACTCTCTTTGAAGATATTTTTCTCGTATTTATTCCTCTTCCCGTTTCAATAAACCCTACAGTGAGTACACATTTTCCTTATTCTCCCAACCGGACTTTGGTTGTAATATAGCTATGTTATCTACTGGGATTTAGGCTATCAATCTGTTTACTAGTTACCACACAGCACGAGGTGCGGGAGTAAAATTCTCTCAAAATATATTCCCTATCCAAATGAAGTTTGCCTTGTGTCAACATCATTCAGTTGATATGTTTGTATATAACGGGTTGTCGACTTTGTTGAACTTGTCTGGGTATGTCTGGTTTGGGCCACTCCATATAAGTTCCATTTTCGAGACGCTCCGTCACCGGTGTTTACCAAAATTGTTAAGAAATGTTTCACAAGCAATCAAAATAAAACAGAAAATGGAATGTCCATGCCTAAAACTTCAAATCAAACTTGGCAGCACCTTGTCTTAAACACAGTAATTTTACATCAATATCATTAGACATGACGACACCCTGTCTTAAACACAATATGTTTACATCAATATCATTAGACATGACGGCACACTGTCTTATACCTAGTAGTTTTACATCAATATCATTAGACATGACGACACCCTCTCTTATACCTAGTAGTTTTACATCAATATCATTAGACATGATGACACCCTGTCTTATACCCAGTAGTTTTACATCAATATCATTAGACATGACGGCACACTGTCTTATACCCAGTAGTTTTACATCAATATCATTAGACATGACGGCACAATGTCTTATACCCAGTAATTTTACATCAATATCATTGTCTTATTCCCAGTGGTTTAACATTAATAAGGGAAATATTTTCTCATCAGGAACATATTTGTCCTCTGACAGCGACAGACTTTGATACCTTACCATAAGTCTTTATTATATATCATATTAGTTTGTGATATTGAATTTCTTACTGAAAACTACTTTGAACAAGTCATATTAAACAAAGTCATGTTTCAATTCAGTTACGTATTAATTTATCGTAAAAATAATTATCATTCTATGTCAATTTAACAAAAACTTTCTTTGTCGTGAAAGTGCATTGCCACAACCAATGAGATTAGTGAAGAACTGATGTCGATCATCATAGCCTTCCATTTGGGTGCCAATCCTACAGTGCTTCATTCATGTCTTTATAAACCTGTTTTACAGACTATGTATTTACGAGACTCGATGTCCCTAGAGTATGATGACACACTAATGTGGATCAAAGTTACGCCTTATCACACGTTTCACGCAGTCTATTCAATCTATTTTCATTTTATATTTCTAACAATTGATAATGATATATAAAGAAGCTTTTAATAAACATCCTTTGTTAATTTGAATTTGAATTAATAGACTTGTTTTTTATTACCGTCTTTTCAAGTCTGTTCATGTTAAGGTCTTGCTTATGTATTGATAACATTGCCACCTGTGCTAGCGGGCCCACAAGAGTTTAGTCATAGCTGTCTAGCACATAGTCGGGAGCTTTTCAAAGTGCTCAACATTATCACTGTTGTATCATTATAGGGAAATAAAACTTTCTTTTAGGAAAATAAAATACGACTGTTACTTGCGAACAAACAGTGATGAAAGATGGGCGTCTTTTTCTGTTGGCGGAATAAACCCCCAAAAATAAAAAAAAAAAAAAACAAAAAACCAAAAACAAACAAAAAACCCAATGTAATTCATACTCAAAGCTGGTGTATATATCTAAATTTAAACATCGTCTACACGCTGTTTGTCTGCCAGTACAGAATTGTGATAAATATAGTAAATATTATTTGTGTTTAGATAAATGACCTGCAAAGGATAATACCCGTGTTTGATTAAAATGTGACACAGTTAAAGAACCTTTTTTTCTTTTGACAAAATATTTACCTAATATACAGTTTAAGTAATGCAAACTTTGGTATATAATTAATGCATGTATTCAGATGTAACAAGTCCAGTTAAATGTCGTGCTTTCACCTCGGGGAATGGAAGAAATTGCCCGGCCAGGTAAAAACTGAATTGTAATTAAGCGACGATCTGGGAAATGCGATTAGGGATTGGCAGTGATCTTTAACTTATTACCTTTAAAATAATCAGCACCTTTATTTCAAACTTAACACCAATGGCGCTATAGGGCTTAATCTGGATTAACTCAGATGTAGCGAAATCATTTAAGTGTATCCTATCACGAAATGACGATAAGAAATCGATGTTATTTGACAGGTCAGTGGCACAAATAAGAGAGCCATATTCGACGATGTTAAATTAATTTTGGTAGATATGACGTCGCTTCTGTGTGACGTTCGAGAGATATATTTATAATAATAGTGGTAAACAAATACATAAATAGGATATAATAGTATAGATAGAAATTGTCAAACCATGATAATATTCTTACTTTAATTCTACTCTTTGGCACATGAACCTGTTCGGAAGAAGAAATACTGGATCAGAAGTAGTTTTTAATACGGGAGTATTACGAAAACACCTCGAGAAACATACGTGGACACAGTGATTCAGCTGGTCTAAATGCTTTATTCGTGAGAAGTAAATATACTCTCCAATGTTTCGCTCTAGACAAAAGTAATCGATCAAGTTTGTTGTCACATATTTCACACAGCAGGATCCATCGTAATTACCCGGAATACCTCACCGTTCAATCGTGATACTCGAGATTCTACATATTGTTAGCTGTCGAAGATATAAAGCATCTTCAATTATTTTATGTGGAGATCTTTAGCACTATGGAAGAAGTTTAACTTTCAGTCTTACAAAACACATAGCCAGAGAAAGTTACCAAGGAATAACTATTTCCAAACGCGCTAACCGAAATAAGGCATTCACCCATTGTGTTAGCTATGGTTATTCGTCAATGACTATTAGCAGGGTTTTACTATAAGCTAACAATACAGAGATTGTACATGGGTATGACGCCATGTCCACTACGCGTGGAAATGACCACTGGCAGATTTAAAGATGTGACACCTTACCCAGATAAGTCTTCTTTTATATAAAGGGCTCTTTGGAGACCTTGGAATACCATTGTTTCCCTTCGGTTCACCGACTTAGCCTCGGTTTGATACGAAGATAACAATAGGTTAAGGACGAAGAAAAAAAATTGGAACTGTTTTTTTGTGTCGTTATGGTGTTACTAGTTACATGAAAACGTTTCCTGATGTTTTCCTTTTTTTGCGTTCATACCTTGCCAGTGAACTGCTTTTAAGTCATTTATAGTCGATATGAAGGACATTGCAAGTAAACATATTGCATGATAAATAGCCTGTTTTTATTATAGTGTTGCGTGAATTTTATTAACTGACATTTACATGCCAATACTTGTTGGTATTGATTTAGTTGGATTTGAGGAATATATTAATTAATTAACTATTATGTGGAACAACCATTTTAACTCGTGTACTGTCAACGTTATCAAGGCATTATATATGACATTTAGAAAATTATAGGGAACTTATAATTATAAATAAGAACTGTTGTCATTATACAGTTGTAAATAATAGAGAACTGATATCGTTATACCATTGTAAATAATAGAGAACTGGTATCGTTATACAATTGTAAATAATAGAGAACTAATATCGTTATACCATTGTAAATAATAGAGAACTGGTATTGTTATACAATTGTAAATAATAGAGAACTGGTATTCCTATACAATTGTAAATAATAGAGAACTGTTATTCCTATACAATTGTAAATAATAGAGAACTGATATCGTTATACAGTTGTAAATAATAGAGAACTGGTATCGTTATACAATTGTAAATAATAGAGAACTGGTATTGTTATACAATTGTAAATAATAGAGAACTGGTATCGTTATACAATTGTAAATAATAGAGAACTAATATCGTTATACCATTGTAAATAATAGAGAACTGGTATTGTTATACAATTGTAAATAATAGAGAACTGGTATCGTTATACAATTGTAAATAATAGAGAACTGGTATTCCTATACAATTGTAAATAATAGAGAACTGGTATTCCTATACAATTGTAAATAATAGAGAACTGGTATTGTTATACAATTGTAAATAATAGAGAACTAATATCGTTATACCATTGTAAATAATAGAGAACTGGTATTGTTATACAATTGTAAATAATAGAGAACTGGTATCGTTATACAATTGTAAATAATAGAGAACTGGTATTCCTATACAATTGTAAATAATAGAGAACTGGTATTCCTATACAATTGTAAATAATAGAGAACTGGTATTGTTATACAATTGTAAATAATAGAGAACTGGTATTCCTATACAATTGTAAATAATAGAGAACTGGTATTCCTATACAATTGTAAATAATAGAGAACTGGTATCGTTATACAGTTGTAAATAATAGAGAACTGGTATCGTTATACAATTGTAAATAATAGAGAACTGGTATTGTTATACAATTGTAAATAATACAGAACTGGTATCGTTATACAATTGTAAATAATACAGAACTAATATCGTTATACAATTGTAAATAATAGAGAACTGGTATCGTTATACAATTGTAAATAATGCGAAACTGTTATCATTATACAATTGTAAATAATAGAGAACTGGTATTCCTATACAATTGTAAATAATAGAGAACTGGTATTCATATACAATTGTAAATAATAGAGAACTGGTATTCCTATACAATTGTAAATAATAGAGAACTGGTATTGTTATACAATTGTAATTAATAGAGAACTAATATCGTTATACAATTGTAAATAATAGATAACTAATATCGTTATACAATTGTAAATAATAGAGAACTGATATCGTTATACAATTGTAAATAATAGAGAACTGGTATTCCTATACAATTGTAAATAATAGAGAACTGGTATTGTTATACAATTGTAATTAATAGAGAACTAATATCGTTATACAATTGTAAATAATATAGAACTGATATCGTTATACAATTGTAAATAATAGAGAACTGGTATTCCTATACAATTGTAAATAATAGAGAACTGATATCGTTATACAATTGTAAATAATAGAGAACTAATATCGTTATACAATTGTAAATAATAGAGAACTGGTATTCCTATACAATTGTAAATAATAGAGAACTAATATCGTTATACAATTGTAAATAATAGAGAACTGGTATTCCTATACAATTGTAATTAATAGATAACTAATATCGTTACACAATTGTAAATAATAGAGAACTGATATCGTTATACAATTGTAAATAATAGAGAACTGGTATTCCTATACAATTGTAAATAATAGAGAACTGGTATTCCTATACAATTGTAATTAATAGATAACTAATATCGTTACACAATTGTAAATAATAGAGAACTGATATCGTTATACAATTGCTAACTCATCTCTTCGATTATTTGGGCGAGCTTGACAAAAGTAAAATAACAGGAAGTGACGTCATTGTCTACTGACGATGAACCCACAAGGTGAGGTGTACATCGCTCCTCGTTTCTCGTGTCATTAGGTAGTATTTACTTATTACATTCCGTTGAGGTGATATTTTCAGCCCATTTAGTTTTTTTTTTAAAGCTCATAACGTTTAACATGTACGCAGAAAAGTCACGTAAACATGTATAAATGTATACAAACATGTTATTAAAGCACTTGACTGGTGGCCCTTTAAAGAAATATACAATTTTTTACATGTTGTCTTTATTTGCTTTCTTTCAACTTTTAATTTGCTTATTTATTCGTTATTCGAATAAATATTTGAGTTTCAGCCAATGCCCTTGCTAAGGGCCGATAGCAAGGGAGAGTTAGGTATGATTAGCAGATAAAAAAAAAATCTTGGAAGCCATCTTTGACGGATTAATACAATGAACATGACGGACGTACACGAATTATTTTTTTATAAGATATAGCCTACAGTGAGTAACACTGTAAACTTATATCATACAATTTGTGAAATGGCTCGAGAACAGCACGTCTCTTGTGAACTGCGGTAATCTAGACTCTACAACCCCTTATACCCGCTTCCGACTTTTTTTCTGTCAACAATGAAAGGCGATGGGATAGAAATCTGAGTAAACAGGAGTTCGCTTTTGTCCTTCTCTTTGCCGAATGTCGCCCTCCACCAAGAAAAAATATATGTTTGACACATAGGTATACATACGGGAGTGAAAGACGGTTTAATTAATAGTTACCTGCCTACCAGTACGTTTTACGTAAATCAAAAACGAAATCAAAGTCATTATCGCCTGGTATTAAATATTTAAGTGGAGGGATACGAAGTACGAAACACTAAGGTTACCAAAACACTTAGCGCCTTCTCTGTTAAGCTGGCCGTATCTACTCTACCAGACAGAATGAGAATGGTTTTGTAACTGATTAACGTTCTTAAATCTAGCAATATTACTCAAAATAAAACTTCTTCTCTTTCTTTTTGTTGAATCTTTCCAAGGAATGTTTTAATTGCACATAGAAATATTGCAAATGTTTGCATATCATATCCAAAATGGTCGGAAAAACAGAATTCTGAAATGCAGCAAGATCTTGTATGCCTTAAATAGCACAGCTTCTTAATTACGACAATGACACCGACAATGGTCAATGGTCAATGGATACAGAAATGATTAGAAACAGAAAGAACCCGAGATATCTTACATCAAAATAGGATAGGAATGAATATTTCTGATTGATCTCTTAGTATGTCTTTACAATGCCGACAAATATTCTGTATTTTCGAAATAAAATATTGGTTCAACTGAAAAATCGTATCAGAGAAAGCAAATATCACGCCACAATCAATCATATGAAATGCTCTTTTAATCGACTGTTACAAATCATGTCCTAAACTGAATGCCTGCTCAAGGACATTTGATTCAGGGAGTGTTTTCTCTTCAGTTCAAAAAGACTGTTCTAAGGGTAGTTATCATACATAGATGTTCCGTCGCATACGCACATGTTTGAATCGGTATTACCTTGTTTATTGGGGGTATAAACGTGCTTACATATAACTGGTTCACTTAAGCAACGCTGGAATTTCTTTCTGAATTACGTAACATCTTAAAGGTTTTTCATGAGTAGATAATTAATGGCAAGGTTCCAACATATCTATTCAAAGTGTCAATATAAAATCCACATTTCCATTTGAATGAGTTCCAGACACTTTCGAACAAAACAAATAAAAAAAAATGTTCTCAGATAAAAGTTGATAATTCTAAATTTAGTTTACATTGATCAGTCTTGCAGTATTTCTTTTGATATATTGCATGTCGTTCTCGGGTACACATACTTAAATACATAACTTAAACAATGTCATCAACAATCATAATATCTTAAATGTATTAAACAAATAATGATATGAATGGAATTTGTCAAAAATATCTATATTCTTTTGTTCAGTTTCGCAAATTGACATGCAATGATAGCAATAGGTTACTGTGTAAATACACTTCTGTACATGTGTATGGGTTACTGTGTAAATATACTACTGTTCTGTACATGTGTATAGGTTACTGTGTAAATACACTACTTTACTGTACATGTGTATAGGTTACTGTGTAAATACACTACTGTACTGACATGTGTATAGGTTACTGTGTAAATACACTACTGTACATGTGTATAGGTTACTGTGTAAATACACTACTGTACTGACATGTGTATAGGTTACTGTGTAAATACACTACTGTACATGTGTATAGGTTACTGTGTAAATACACTACTGTACTGTACATGTGTATAGGTAGCTGTGTAAATACACTACTGTACATGTGTATAGATTACTGTGTAAATACACTACTGTACATGTGTATAGATTACTGTGTAAATACACTACTGTACATGTGTATAGATTACTGTGTAAATACACTACTGTACATGTGTATAGATTACTGTGTAAATACACTACTGTACATGTGTATAGATTACTGTGTAAATACACTACTGTACATGTGTATAGATTACTGTGTAAATACACTACTGTATATGTGTATAGATTACTGTGTAAATACACTACTGTATATGTGTATAGATTACTGTGTAAATACACTACTGTACATGTGTATAGATTACTGTGTAAATACACTACTGTACATGTGTATAGATTACTGTGTAAATACACTACTGTATATATGTATAGATTACTGTGTAAATACACTACTGTACATGTGTATAGATTACTGTGTAAATATCACTGTAGCAGTACATTACTATTGTGAATGTTATACGTCACTTGTAATCTTATCTATTTATGGGTAAAATTTTCGCGGTTTAACCGGAAGCTTGATGCAAAATGGATGCACTTAGACGGAAGTCAGATAATAGACTTTTGTTTTCTTTAACATATACCGTTTTGTGACGTCATCGCCAGTTACAACTTTTGCGACGTCTGGGCGAAGTTAAGGTCCACATCATGGTCGTCGTTATCCTTTTTGACACTAACTCCGATCCTCACCAAACTCATAGCCTGTAAATCATCTGTTGAGTCTACCAATTATTCACTTACATTTGAAGTGCGTTTAGTGGCACATAGGTAACATGGAAATATCAGAGGTTTTATAAAAACTTACGATAACAATTCATTAGCATCCGAACAGATAAAAAATATTTTTAAAAATGCATGTACTCCAATATATATTTGTAATAATGTCATGACGTAACCTTATAAAGACAGATGAGTTCACTTTTATGCTAAATACGTGAACGTGTCGTATCAAGCAACCTAAAGTTATGAACTACAAACCGTGAGCTTTATTGGTAGTCCGACAGCTATATTAACAACAAAATAAAATAAATATAAGTATATTGTACCTTCACGTGCTTTTTCTGTAACCTTGTAAATTAACTGTTTTTTTTTCTTTCCAGCATGTTAAAGACAAAGAGCTGAGTCTACTATGGCATTCGCCTGGCAACCTTTCTAGTATATCTGAAGAGGAAGTTCCCGTTAACCGGAACAATATTAAACCCGAAACTGAAAATAAAGGTATTTATCTAAATGGAACAGAGGACGGATCGTCTCTTAGTCGCAACAGTTATGCGAGCAATAACAGTCTTGACTCGCTTGATAGTGACGTAAGTTCTGACGAACAAAAGGCGGAGAAATCGTTAAGTGATGACGGAGTTGGACGCAAATTGTCTTCCTTCAAAGGCTATCAATCCGTTAATTTACAAATGACGTATCCAGATCCTCGATATCTCGGTCAAAGACGGGCAAGCACGCAGTGTATTCCGCAGTCTAATCTGACCGGTCATGTCTTGTCTGACAAAAAAGTCTACCAACGCCAAAGAAGAGCGAGTTTTCAATGCGAGGCCGTGTTGACAAAGTCTCGAAACGAGGACACCAGTTCTAAAATCATATCAGATATGAAACTAAATTATAACTCTCCTGGTCCCCTTCACGCAGTCATGAGACAGTATGGCAGCTCTTCAAATCTTTCACATAAATCAACTCCTAGTTTGTCATCAACATCTTTAAACATTGGAAAATTAGAGGCGAAAAATCCTATGGACGTTTTACGTGATTGGGAACTCGAAAAAACTAAAGATGCTGAAAACACCAAAACAGCTGCCTCTTCACAACAAGTGTCGACACAAAACAAAGCGCAAATCGTGAGCAATAGTGTGTGTCAAGAAAAAATGATGCCAAGAAGTGATAAAGGTATTAAATCAAACATGGTTGATGAAGCTGAAAAAGAAAATAACAATGAAAATAAGGTTTGTTCATCGTCAGAATCAGAAGATAGAATTAAAGCAAACGCTGTGGACAATGGGGCGGAAGAAAAACAGAGACCAAAGGTTACCAAATACCTAAATACAGATAAAGACAAAGAAAAGGCAAACGTTATCAATCGTAGAACAAATATTTCCACGGAACTGTCAGTTTCTACATCAAACTTCGACCACATACGCGAGCAAAGCTTTACGTCAGACTATTACGGGTCTATCGAGACCATTCATTCCGTCCAGTCACTTCCTGTCTCACGGGTACCGTCTTCTAATTACAAACAAAGCACTAGTTCTGCGGGATCTACCTTCAAGGACCAATTCGTGTCCAGTAACAGACGTCATAGCCTTCCGTGTAACAGTTCCAAAAACTTTTTGTCTACGCCATCGAGAACGCGAAGCCAAGTGCATAATCTACCAAATGGGGTTACGGCTCCAGATTTCGCGAGGAAACCAAACAGTACACGTGCGCTAAAAGTACCAAATTCTTCATTAGATACCAACCTCCGCGCTTCATCTGGAAATCTTTCCTGCGGCGATGATGACGTGTTTGACAACACAAAAACTACGACAACTTTCGATGTTCAACGCCAGCAGACAACAGCTGTTAGTGCGGATGTGTCCGGGGAAGAAACAATCAATGTGCTCAAAGAGTCCATATCTAGAAAATGTAAACCAAACTTTCATCAAACCACTGAACAGGTATGGAACCTGTCTGCACCACCGCCACATTGTTCTAACAAACGTGTTCCAGATAACAGTGGTTTACAAAATACGCAAACGTACGTTACCAAAGCGACAGCGGATGAAGGATATGTTGCTTCAGTGTCGTCGAGAGAAAATTCGTACGAGGATTTGATAGGAGGTGAAATCATACGAGAAACTGGAAAGTTGACGGATGTTAATGGGAAAACGAATTCAGACATTGTAGAGATACCAGGAAAAAATGATAAAGATTCTAAAGACACAAAAAAGGTTGTGACGAAGACTTTTCTAGAAACGACGCTCTAAATATTTTAACAATGAATAATTTTTTTCTGGATTTGACAGCTATCCCTTCAGTTTTTTTTAATACCATACAAACTGTTGTTCCCGTGAGTAATAAACATCAGTGAAGTGTATTATTTAGCCAGAAACCGTGGATTAGCATTATAAATATTACACGTGTGTTTACGAACAATGCATTTACATTGTCGAGATTTCCACATGTTTTGTTGCTTTTGTTTGTGTTTCACCATTATTTCATGTAATTAAAACACCAGACCTGCTTCGTGTGGACAACTGCGCTGCAAAAGAAACATACTGCATTCGCTCATTCTTTCACAAGTTGCAATCTGCTTTGATATAGTTTATAGTTTGAAATTGAATTGTAAACTCTAACATAATGTCGTTAACTTCAGATAAGATATTTTCACGTGGTAAGATGTACTGCTGATCATTCACATGTCTCACTGACCCGTCAGCGAAGTGATTAATTCTATTTGTCCTGTGAATTTTCCAAGGTCGCTAAACGAGGTTGTAGAGCAAGTTCAAAATAAAAGCGAAGCTTCGACTGCTTTTCTGTGTTCTGTATTTTGTATGTTGTTTTTGCTGTTGTTTTATTTTTGTTTTTTTTGTTTTTTGTTTTTGTTTTCGTTTTTTTTTTTTTTTTTTTTTTGGGGGGGGGGGGGGAGGGGGGAGTCGATTTTATTTCGAGGACGCATTCTGCTATAGAAAGTTAGAACGTGTCTGATTTGTTTGCGATGAAAGTGGTTTACAACTGGACCTGGTTTTTAGGATATATCGGAATTAATCGACAAGCAACTTTAGGCTGAACAAATATCATTTTCATTCCTTGACTTCGGATATTTATGTTTGTAAAGAAGTGATAATTACTTAATGTTCTTTTTTTAATTTAATCATTTCTCATTGTTATTCACCAGCCTTTATATTCGTATCAGCCTTTCCCCCTCTATTTCTAACACGTTAACTGATCGGCAGGTCTGCTGTATATTGGTATCATTGGTTATTAAGCTAGGTGGTGATGTTATCAAGTCAGAAAATATAACATTTTCATATCATGTAAATCAAAACAACAATTAACATAAAGATTAAAATATCATTCATTGTTGCTTTGATATGTATAGTATATAATGAAACTATAATATATCTCAGAATAATGCAGTCCTAGACAAGTCTGTAATACATATCGCTGTACATATTGACTCACGTGATTTATCTACCAGAGACACACTCATCTATATACGCCTACGTTACCGAACATAGTTCAATTTACAAAATCTTCAGCAAACACGCACAGATAATGATGACCTTATTTAAACTGTTAACAACTACTATCATTTAGACGTTTTCTTACACAGTGATCGGACAGGTAAAACATGGGTCGTGAGTTCTGCTCTGCAGTGCATCGATAAGTCACACAAGTCAGATGTTTCGCTATCTATACAGTCTTTCTGGTATCAGTAAGAATAATATGAAGGGTACAAGAGATTTTATAGTTTATCTGGAAGTTACACGAGATTTCAGGATAAATTTGAAGGTTACACGTTTTTATAAAAAAATTGAAGGCATTTCAATTGCGCACGAGACATTTGGAAGTTGCACGAGATTTCGTTGTCATTTGAAGGTTGCATGCGATATTATGATACGTTTCAAGTTTTACATTGTATGTATAGATACACGTTTATGTTTATTGTGTGACATGTGTACATATATATCTAATATTTTAGAATAGTTGAATTCGAGTTTGACATAATCATATCGATGCTGACAGCAATATTACCTTTCGTGCCAGCCCCCAAATGGATACAAAATAGCATTTTATATTTCGTCTATAAAATACTTCATTAGAATTAGTAAAAAGACCTAAACATCTTCCGTTACAATGTTTTTTTATTATCATTTATTTATTTTTCTTATTTTTTGTGCCGCCATTTTGCCCTCATATATATTAGGAGTGTCTATATCAACATGCAATATACCCCCACAACAGCGGTGCCAATCACATGCACTTGCCCCCACTTATTTTCCTGTTTGGTTGTTTATTATCACAGGCATTTGTCCCCACTTATTTTCTTGTTTGGTTGTTTAGTATCACAGGCTCTTGTCACCACTTATTTTCCTGTTTCGTTGTTAAGTATCACAGGCTCTTGTCCCCGCTTATTTTCCTGTTTGGTTGTTTAGTATCACAGGCACTTGTCCCCACTTATTTTCTTGTTGGTTGTTTAGTATCACAGGCTCTTGTCCCCACTTATTTTCCTGTTTGGTTGTTTAGTATCACAGGATCTTGTCCCCACTTATTTTCCTGTTTGGTTGTTTAGTATTACAGGCACTTGTCCCCACTTATTTTCCTGTTCGGTTGTTTAGTATCACAGGCACTTGTCCCCACTTATTTTCTTGTCCCCACTTATTTTCTTGTTTGGTTGTTTAGTATCACAGGCACTTGTCCCCACTTATTTTCTTGTTGGTTGTTTAGTATCACAGGCACTTGTCCCCACTTATTTTCCTGTTTGGTTGTTTAGTATCACAGGCACCTGTCCCCACTTATTTTCTTGTTGGTTGTTTAGTATCACAGGTTCTTGTTCCCACTTATTTTCTTGTTGGTTGTTTAGTATCACAGGTTCTTGTCACCACTTATTTTCCTGTTTGGCTGTTTAGTATCACAGGCACTTGTCCCCACTTATTTTCTTGTTGGTTGTTTAGTATCACAGGTTCTTGTCCCCACTTATTTTCCTGTTTGGTGTTATGTATTAATACTTATAAATATATACTGTTGTTGCTGAGGTTTATCCGATAGAAGATTTGTATTTGTAAAAGGGTCTGTAGTAAATCTAACAGTTATGTAATTGTGAGCCTTTTACTAGCAGTATAATATATGTAGGTTTGTATTGGAGAGACAGGGTCGGTAAAGGCTGGGTTAGTTACACAGTGGAATATAATGGTCGTATTTACTATTTCTTTCCTGATGTGTACAACTTGTACTGATTTCAATCGATCAGACTTTGCTAAAATTCCACGGACAATATCTTTGGTGTAGTAACTTGTGATCCAATTACACTTAACAGATCAATTATAGGGTCATATTTAGGTCCTTCAAATCCAAGATATTTCTTTGAAAGTGTTTAATTGTTACAATGACTGCTTTAAAAAGATTATATCGCACATTAAAATCAAACAATGATAAAACAGGAATGTGCCAGGTGTGAAAAAACCCACATAAATATACACACAAACAGTCAATAAATTTTACAGTATTCTTAGTAAAAGACTTAGTATCCAGCCAGATTAGTCACAAATAATACAAAAATGTTTTAGCCAGAGCTTAGCGGTCAAGACACTTGAGATTTTTTACGTTACGAAAATAAATACAAGAGAAAATATCATGCAGGCTTTGAGCTGTTTGAGAGAAGATCAGTTGGGAGCCAAGGCTGTTGTTTGTGTAAGGTATGGGCGGTACGGTAACACCCTGCTTTCCCATCTGCCATGATACTCCCAGAATAACTGGATATTTTACCTTATTATAGATTAAGGATTAGTGGTCGAGCACCTGTATCTTGACCAGGTTCAAGTGGAAGATTTCGTTTATATTTAGAAATGTACGCCATTTACACAAAAAAGATATCACTTGACTTTTTGAAGAAAATATCATAACTTTGTATGGATAAAGGTATTACCGGTTTTAATGCCGGGGAGAGTTTGACTTATAATCATATACTATTCTTTATCATGACTTTTTAAAAAGTATTAAAAAAATATATAAATTTATAAATAAATAATGCTTATGACCGCTGGTTTATACTATAAACAGGGGTGACACGTACTTATACTGATCACCCGACGCGACGTTACATAGCCACATTGCACCACTGATGTGACGTAAAGAGCTTTACCTGCAACTGGCAGTGTCATTGTCGGGAACATCTACCACATAATAGTTTTGCTTTATTCGGCATTAACGGAAAATAGTTGTATTTTAACACGTTTTGTGTTGCTATTTACGAAAATTCATCAAATCTGTCATTCGTTGAAGGTTGGAACTATGTTTCTGCGCGGAGCATTTATTTT
Organism: Ylistrum balloti; assembly: GCF_031769215.1. Lineage (NCBI taxonomy): Eukaryota > Metazoa > Mollusca > Bivalvia > Pectinida > Pectinidae > Ylistrum > Ylistrum balloti. Next base: position 372,180 of record NW_026782240.1, read on the forward strand.
GACATACGTCATTAGGCAATAAACAAAGAGTAAACTACAAAATTGTCAAAGTTTCAATAGTCTGATTTTCAATCAATATTGCAGAATTAATAGAATGAAAGGTCAGTGTCTTAGACATATAAGCTGTATTTTGGCTCGGGACACAAAAAGAAAAAAATGGCACACCAGACGCTCGCCACTTTTGTCTTTCATCACTCTCGCCAAAATACATCTTGTTATTTAAGGCACTTCCACAAATCCTCTATATACTGGTCTCTTGACGTGGTGTATATAGCTGTTCTAAACACGTGACGCGACGTGTTGCACCATTTTCAGTTAATGCCATTGTCTATATTAGGACTTCACCAATTATTTCTGAATGGTGCAAGGTATGTAACACAAGTGACATACACACAAAAATATGGGTAATTTCATCCCTAAAATGGAAAGTAACAATACTGAACCTCTAACATGAGAACTAACAATAATGAACATCTAACGTGTGAAGTAACAACATTGAACCTCTAACATGGCGAGTAACAATAATGAACCTTTAACGTGGGAAGTAACAATATTGAACCTCTAACGTGAGAACTAACAATATTGAACCTTTAACATGTGAACTAACAACATTGAATCTCTAAAATGGTGAGTAACAATAATGAACCTTTAACGTGGGAAGTAACAATAAAGAACCTTTAACGTGGAAAGTAACAACATTGAACCTTTCACGTGGGAAGTAACAACATTGAACCTTTAACGTGTGAACTAACAATATTGAACCTCTAACGTGTGAAGTAACAATATTGAACCTCTAACGTGTGAAGAAACAATATTGAACCTTTAACGTGGGAAGTAACAATATTGAACCTTTAACGTGGAAAGTAACAATATTGAACCTTTAGCGTGTGAAGTAACAATATTGAACCTCTAACGTGTGAAGTAACAATATTGAACCTCTAACGTGTGAAGTAACAATATTGAACCTCTAACGTGGAAAGTAACAATATTGAACCTCTAACGTGGAAAGTAACAATATTGAACCTTTAACGTGTGAACTAACAATATTGAACCTCTAACATGTAAACTAACAATATTGAACATCTAACGTGTGAACTAACAATATTGAACCTCTAACATGTGAACCAACAATAATGAACCTTTAACGTGGGAAGTAACAATATTGAACCTCTAACATGTGAACTAACAATATTGAACCTCTAAAATGGCGAGTAACAATAATGAACCTTTAACGTGGAAAGTAACAATATTGAACCTCTAACGTGGAAAGTAACAATATTGAACCTCTAATGTGGAAAGTAACAACATTGAACCTCTAATGTGTGAAGTAACAACATTGAACCTCTCAAATGGCGAGTAACAATAAAGAACCTTTAACGTGGAAAGTAACAACATTGAACCTTTAACGTGGGAAGTAACAACATTGAACCTCTAACGTGAAAAGTAACAACATTGAACCTCTAACGTGGAAAGTAACAACATTGAACCTCTAATGTGTGAAGTAACAACATTGAACCTCTAAAATGGCGAGTAACAATAAAGAACCTTTAACGTGGGAAGTAACAATATTGAACCTCTAACGTGAGAACTAACAATATTGAACCTTTAACATGTGAACTAACAACATTGAATCTCTAAAATGGTGAAAGTAACAATAATGAACCTTTAACGTGGGAAGTAACAATAAAGAACCTTTAACGTGGAAAGTAACAACATTGAACCTTTCACGTGGGAAGTAACAACATTGAACCTTTAACGTGTGAACTAACAATATTGAACCTCTAACGTGTGAAGTAACAATATTGAACCTCTAACGTGTGAAGTAACAGTATTGAACCTCTAACGTGTGAAGTAACAATATTGAACCTCTAACGTGGAAAGTAACAATATTGAACCTTTAACGTGTGAACTAACAATATTGAACCTCTAACGTGTGAAGTAACAATATTGAACCTCTAACGTGTGAAGAAACAATATTGAACCTTTAACGTGGGAAGTAACAATATTGAACCTTTAACGTGAAAAGTTAAAACATTGAACCTCTAAAATGAGAAGTAAAAACATTGAACCTCTAACGTTACAAGTATCCATATTGAACCTATTACGTGGAAAGTAACAATATTGGACCTCTAACGTTACAAATAACACTTGCGAACCCCTTATGTGGCTTTGGATAATATTGAAAATCTAATGTTGGAAGTTACACTATCAAACCTTTCATTTTAACCAATCTTATTGCATAAACATATACAAATGGATAATATAACATGCAATGTCAATGAATCTTCTCTAGTGGTGATACAACATAAATAAGCATATTTAATCACTTAATTTTGATATTGAATCGCTAAACATGGCTAGTAACAATAGTGAACCTCTAACGTAGCGTTTAACATCACTATCCTAAGGCATAATAACGTCCATTAATTTGTAACGTCTCCTTTACCGGTGCTTACAATTTTTCTATCGTTTCTTAAATATTGAACGGATGTGTTTACACCTTTTTCTTGATTATTTAATTGTGTATTAGTATTCATAAAACATCCGCGTGTTTGAATATAGTATTATATTGATATCATATCTTCCCTTTATCATCGGCAATTAGCCTTACTATATTCGATTGTGCTTTAAATCTATATTCTGTGAAGACGCCTGTACTGTATAAATAAACACATTTAAACAACTCTATATTTGGATCCTTAAAATCATCAAGTCTTTACTTCGACTCACATATTTTTAACTACCAACAATCTTGTTCAAAGAAAGAAACGACAAGTAATGGGTTATCCCCTTCATGATTTGTAAACTCTAACAAGCATGATATATTTTTATCAATATTCACTAGTCTAACAGGTTTCCAGCTTATATAAATGTCGCTTTCGGTTCATTTAACTTTCAATACCGACACAACTGTAATTCATTTCAATGTGAATTCCACGCCGACGTCTATTATGACTCATTACACTTTGGACGACCTCCGCTCGTACAATAACAAAATAGAAATACATAAATCTGACAGAAATGACACGAGGGTACATAAAAAGATATTTCTACGATTTAAATTGCAATCACATTAAACTATTTACCTGACTAAGTATATAACTCTCACCTAGGGGAGGTGGTGCACGCGACTGACTCCAGGTATCGTGTACGTACGATGTAAAAGTATATTCGTGGTGGATTAAGGTTAGATAGAATGCATTGTCATATCTTATTTCAGGTTCAAAAGACACACGTGTCACTAGGTCTAAATGAACATAGCTTTATATAATTAAAGCCCTACGGGTATTTATTTTCGGCTTTCGTCTTATGTTGCAATGTTCCTTTTTTCTGTGCCTTTTATCTTATCTACAATGTTTCTTTTAGAACAATGAAATGCAGTTCATACTAACCGTTCGAATGTTCCAGTGGGTTGGCTGCTGTACTAAATATATATGAAACAAGATGTGTTTATGAAACATTATGCCCCCTGTAATATGAAATCCATAACTCTTATGATGCAATAGCTATGGCCAATGTTAGTTATTTCAAATGTAGGTCAAAGGCCACAGTCAAGGTCGCGTGGTGATAAAAAAGGTACCAAAAGAAAGGTCTTGTCACTAGAAACACACATGCCCGATATAAAAGCCTGATCTTTTACTGTGCAATAGTTCTGAGCAAGGTTAAAGTTGACAACATACAAACAAACGGACAGCACAAAAACAATATGCCCCCGATCTTTAGATCCGAGGGCAAAAATTTCATATGTCTAAAATCATAACTGATACTTTTCATTCTAATCTGTAATCAATTTGTTTGCTTTAAGATATAATATCGGTTAAAATATAATATAATATAATATCGGTTAAATATCGAGACTAGATATGGCAGATGTCTGTTCAGCTTCTCTAGAGAAGACCGTCTTAATACGTATTAAAGAGGCCCTCCGTATAATGACAGGATTCCGATTAATCAATTACAAAGATACACATTTTAACAAAGGGCATTAACATGATACTTCTTATAGTAACATCTTGCGAACTTTAAAAAGAATGGGGGAAATTCGTCAAAAGGCTGTTATGGCATTATACTTGTTCTAAAATGTTATGTTTCATTGGTAGTATTATATATAACTGGAAAAGGGAGTTATTGAAGTAGTGATTGTGTATTGGTACAGATACAGGTGTGGCTAGGTCAAAGTCCATTCCAGGCGGTGCCTCTCATCAAAGAGAAGTAAACGAGGCATATAAACATTCACAAAGCAACATTCATGGCTACTTCAAACTTCCTTTCTTCACTGTGATGTTAGGCGTTATATGAAAATATTGGATGAAGTCCAAGCTAATTTTATCCCAATCTAGATACAAATCGTGTTAACATACTTCTGGAATTGGAATCATTAGTGACATAAATTTTAATTGATATCGTTCGTAAATGAAATAATCAAATGATTTTCGTTCACATTACATGTCTTTACAAAATCGTTTTCACATCTTATTGTAAGTGATGGAGGTATTTCGTGTGGTGTTCATCGTTGCTAGAGTATAACTGAGACAGCGGGACTAAGACTACAGTAAGATTGATACAATATCGATTTCATTTCTCTGTGTGATTTATGATTTCAGATAAAATTCCAACGTGTTTTCATACAGAAATATGCTTTAGTGTTGTTTTTATGCACCGTATTCGTCAACCGTCTATTTCCAGCCCTCATCGGCTGTCAAGTGTAGCGTGTGGAACGAAGGGAAGTAACTCTGGGAAATCCGAACGCAACGGCCCAGAAACGTTACAGGAGCGTAATCATCAAAATCTCTGATAATGTACCACTTTTTTTTGGTTTTGTTTATTTATTTATTTTTTGTTTGAATGTTTTGGATATTTTTTCTGAAAAAAAAAATTTAAAAGTATGTTTGAGTTGGTTCTTCGGCTACACTGTTTAAAATGATAGACCTGTACTTGCTAAGAAATAATGACACACAGAATTTAATAATCACAGTAGATTACAAATTGAAGATATAAGTAAAACATACATTCAGAACTGTCATGAAGGTAACCGCCCGCGTTCCTGACAGAATTACCTCCCTTCTAAAAAAAGAAAGAGACATGATTCGATCGAGATGACGACAAAATCAGCACTAGGTCTGTCCAAAACCAATAAGCGACAAATGAAACAGACAATTTCAAATAATCCTCATTACCGAAAGGCTAGAATTATTTCGATTTATCAAAATGGTTATCTTTGAATGAGAGATCAATCGCGCCAATTGGAGACAAGTTATTCGATTGCAGTAACACCGCCTCAACACACATTGAGGAATTGTCTCCTTATTAAGGCTACTGATTCGTTACAAAAACAAATGCAATCAATATACAAAGTTTAAGAAATAGATTGTAGTTAGACTGCAAAAATTATTCAAGATTGACCAACTGTCGGCAATTCAATGAATTATCAAATCAAACTCGAGGAACATTATGGAAATTATGAAAAATGCACTCTTCAATGACGTCATTGTAAGGACACCATTCCATATCATCGAGTTGGCACAAATGATGCCATAAAATTTCACTGGAACCTGAACAGATTATAGGATGGAATACTAAATCGCATTCTCAAAAAAAATGTATTAATTCAGATATGTTCCCAGAAATTACAATCCAGGGCACTGTAACATTGGTAGAAAAACATCAAGTGCATCAAAAGATGTTTGTCTGTAAGGTGAAAGCTAAAAACAAACGAATGTCCGCCATAGCGCCAAAGCGAATAGGAAGAAAATACATAAAACCGGGTTAAATAACACCACTTTCGTTGATAAAGGGTTTTTTACCCTATTAAAATTGTACGTCTTATAGCTTTGGTGGGTTTTTGCTTTCCGTTAGTTTGCTTTTTCGCCCGGCGTCTTCCATTGTATTTGAGACTATTCCACATAAACTCCTTCAAAATACGATACGAGACTTAAAGAATGATAGGGTACTTTCTGGCTGGAGGATAACATACCTTCTGAAAGCGGTACTGTTCCATAACGAACAATGTTAAGGCAGATTCTCTTTCGCAGCATCCCTCTTAAATTTTATTTAAAGAAACAAACTATCTATAACTTAAAGGGAAATAACTCGCTTTATTACTGGAGAACAAAAGTTACACGCCGACCTTGTAATACAACATAAAATCAAAACAGCTCCGGTTTCGATATATAATACCGGCTTATTACTATTATACTACAATACCAAGAAAGAACAAAAAAAAATAAATGAATAACCTAGCACAAGGTAGGAAGAGAACCAACTGGACGATAGTATTATTAGTAAAGATTTACATCAATCACCACTCCTGAACTCAAACACTTCCGGGTTGCATTTGAGTAACACAGAAAATGTTCATTTAAACAGACTTTTAAAACATAGTAAATATACCCTCTACTATATATATATCATGTTGTATCTGTAATAAAAAAATAGTTATTACGTAAAACAATACAAATGATAATATATAACACCGGCATACAAATACGATTTCATTTCAATGGAACTCCATAGTGACAGAACATTCCGATATATGAAACGAATAATTTATGCATGTAGGAAAAAATGCCTTATGTCTGTATATAAAATTCCTCACTTGTGTTCGATGATCCGTGCCTGTAACATTTAATATGAAGCACGACGAAAATATTGTAAATACATCATTTACCCTATACTGTGGCCGGCTGCAGTTGAGTTTAAACATCATTGGTACCCAGTCCATTTACTCTTCAATAAAAGTAGTGGTTCAAATACAAACGACAAGAAGTTAAAAATTGTCTGTCTGTTGATGTGATGATTAAAGCACCCCCAATCGCGGATCGAATCCTGCTCGTTGTAATTTTCCTACTGTTTCCCATGTAGGTTTTGCTGGAAGTTTATCGAGGACAATATCCCCAACGATAAGAATTTCTACAACCAACTTTTTCCGCCCATGTTCTCCGGTAGCAGAGTACAGCCTGCCCCATTTAAGTTGAAAGAATGGATTATCATGAATATTGATTTCCTTCAAATTGTCGATACACCAATCAATTTGTGGATCACCTGCGCGGACGAGCAACATTCTTACGTATTGTGTGTTACCATAGTGATGGGCACATTCGAAAAACAACGCCGGTTTGTTTCCTCTTTGTTTTGGAGGTGGAGCACTTTTATGACCTGTTGAATAGCATTCCTTCTGATTTTTCTTAGGTTTTCTTTGCTTTTGTTTCTTCTTGGACGTCTGCTCCTTTCCCTTTTTCCCGCCTTTTCCCTTTTTGCCCCTTCCGCCAGACGTGTCTTCGTCACTGCTTTCCGCATCCCATACGTCGTCACTGTCAACCTCTCTTCTGTCCTCTTCCAGCGATTGAAACATGTAACTTATCAAATCCTTGGCCTTTATACACATTCTATGGTTCCCGTAAGGTGATTTATCGGGAAGGGTAACCGAAGACGGGGCCAGCCAAACTCCAGTAAGTTCTGGGTTGCACGCTAGTGGAGCCGTTTTTGGAAGCCCTGTGTATCCACCCTCGAATCGACCGCTTTTTAGAATCGATTCTTTCTTTTTCATTGAGGTACAATGAATAAAATATTTGATTTCCTCTTGTTCATAATAATCTGCATGCGTTTTCAGCAACTGTTCCCAATAATTGTCCAGTGTAACACTGCTCAAACCAGTTACGTATTTATATGGTCGATCTTCCTGCCTATCCGCCATATTGACCTGTTTTCGTGAGCTTGTCTTGTTTGTTATGCATGCATGTATATGTTTTATCTGGGTAGCATGACACTTTACAAGTATCTAAATATAATCCATGTGTATATGTTTAACTACAGGCTTGAAAATGTTATCGAACTGCCGTGTCAGACTTATCTTTACACTTATTATATAATGATTTAAATCGTGTTTATATGTCCTGAATGTTTTGTATTATATGTTTCATTTGTACTCTTCATTTTAGAGGCAAAAAAGGATATAATACATCTGGCTGTAGGGTGATTAAGCATTTGGTTCTGATTGATCGGACACATGACTAGACATGACTAGGCGTCAACATATGTTACTTACCACACCTGCTTAATCATTTACGTAAGAAAGATCATCTAAGGATATGTTTTCAATTAAGATTTTAACTTACAGCTGAGAATTAATTAGGGTTTGTAATTTGATAATCTCTCTCGAAGTATATAAGTTATAATAAGGAAACATGGAATAAAATTAGCTACATATAAACATCCTACCACACAGTTCAGAATTTCCCACGAAAACTGCCTTCTTTATCTTTCGACCTATGTAAGAAATTGTAATTGAAAAAGTTAAGGAATAAATCTGCTCACATTTTTAGCGATTCGCCGATTTGTTTCGATGAAAAGATCTGTTATTTTATTTATTGATTTTTTACTTTGTTGGTATTTGATATTCGGCATGAAGAGATCTATAAATACTGTATGCTTTACACATGTGTCAGCATTTTTAAATGGTTATTTCACAACACCTGAGCAATATCGTGACGTCACAGTGTGTACATAAACAGACTTCGACGCCAGCTGACCTCAGAACACTATTCCAAACTCCGGGTCCCGATGCCATCATGGAGAGGGCAGAAGGCTACTGGAGGGTGTCCTCTGCCGCTTACTTCCTAACCAAGCTGTGCATTATTCAGAGAAAGTCGTGTACGGGTCCGCCTCGTGTTTCTACACGGCCGCGGGCCCAGGAAGACCACACCCACCGTGCGTTCTAAATTGGGCGTGCGGTACCAACACAACACACACGACGTAAGAAGAGGATGAACATCTGGGTTGAAATGGGGATTGGTTTTCCCGTTAGCGGCGACGCAGTCACATGGAAACGTGTGCTAGTTACCGGGAAGCCAGCCCCAGGACGACCCCCAGGGCTGCTATATTTGTGGGCGTGTTTTATAATTTCACGCTTCAAAATGGTATTCCTGGGGTAATATTTCTACTTGAACCATACACAAACGTCGGTTTCCTGTGTTTCGTTCTGATATGCTACATGTTATAAAGTTGGCTTTTAGATTTTTCCTTGTGTAACTTCACGGAGTGTTTGAATTCTACTTAGTTTTCTGTGGGCGGGGATTGATTTTGTGTGGTTTTTTAAATCGTGTTTTGTAATGTTTTTTCCCAAATATACTTTTTTTTCATGGATATGTTCTAAAATGACATTTGAAGAAAAACTAATAATATAACTTTTGGTGAGGCATAATCAGAAACGTCGCCGGACTTAAAAGATACCCTTGTTAGTAGGTATCGGGACCCTGAGTTTCGCTTCTGTCGGAAATTTCCGCGTTGATCCGTTCATGTCCAGCGGAAAGAAAGTTAAAATCTAATGCACAGGTTCTTCTTCCCGAATGTTTTTTTCTCCAATTTCTGATGTGTATCACAAATACTTGTTTACATTATGTGATTTTCTCATGAAGTTCAAAAGCGAAAAAAATAACAACTCACAGTCACATAATATCATTTATATTCACAAGTTCCTGTGGTGTTTGTGTGTAAGTAAGTGTGTGTGTTATAATATCTATTGAACATTTCTGAATCTATACCAAAAAATGCACATACATGTATTTTTTGCGCATTAATTTCAGATAGATGGCTAATCAAATAGTGCTCCTTCTCCGCACTCCGTGGTCTGTGAAAGATTATAAGTAATAGTTGTACTTGACAATACCTCCTCTCTCAGCTCTGTTTAGTAGCTCCCTTTTTTGTTTTGGGTTTTCCTGAATTCCATTTTTTTTTAATTTTTACCTGTGCGATCCTGTTGCTTTTTAAAATATCTCCTCGGTTCCATTTTTATTATTTCCCTTTTTATTTTGATTTCTCCTGAGTTACATTCTGCTTTTCATTTTACCCACTGCCTTGCTGTTACTTTATGTTTTGATTTCTCCTGAGTTCCATCATTTCTTTCCCTCTGCCTTGCTGTTACTTTATGTTCTGATTTCTCCTGAGTTCCATTATTTCTTTCCCTCTGCCTTCCTGTTACTTTTTTGTTTTGATTTCTCCTGAATTCCACTATTTCTTTCCCTCTGCCTTCCTGTTACTTTTTTGTTTTGATTTCTCCTGAGTTCCATTATTTCTTTCCCTCTGCCTTCCTGTTACTTTTTTGTTTTGATTTCTCCTGAGTTCCATTATTTCTTTCTCTCTGCCTTCCTGTTACTTTATGTTGTGATTTCTCCTGAGTTCCATTATTTCTTTACCTCTGCCTTGCTGTTACTTTATGTTCTGATTTCTCCTGAGTTCCATTATTTCTTTCCCTCTGCCTTGCTGTTACTTTTTTGTTTTGATTTCTCCTGACTCTGTCGTTCTGTCCGTCGATCAACCTTTTCTACAAATCACTACTAGTCATGAACGAAAGAGTAGATTTAGACGAAATTTGGCCAAAAGCATCCTTATTTTGTATAAGTAAAGTGGCTCGCCCCCGTTGGACAGGAGGGCTGGGGCCCAACAGGGGAAATTAAGCAATTCTTTAAACAAATAATTAATTTTAAAATGTCCGGCCTAATTTCAGATGTTTCAAAAATTTTTTCACAGTGTATTGCTCAACTGTATGCTGCATGTGTCTGAGAAGAAAACCAGCAATAATCATTACCACTGGCAATACCAGCTACTGACTTCACTTATTACTGTATAGTTATATAGTATTACAGTGTATAAGCTTGAGGTGATAACTATTTTCTATAGATCTTTTAGGTCAAAATTTGATACGTGCCTGCTTTCAATACAATACTGATGATTATGGCAGTCTTAGACTGTATGCAAAAAAAAAAGTTTTTGTGTGCAGGCATGTGTGTTTTTCTATATGTGTATTTTTATTTGCATCTTGTACTTGAATACCATCCTGAAGCACACAAGCCAAGGTACCTGTGAATTCTTGTGTGCAGATACAGCTGTAGTGAGTTGTCATCTAAGTACAATCTGGTATGAATAATTTCGCTTTAAAAGGTTTTATTTTTTAATTGAATTATCCAATCCACATGTACTTTATTGTACATTTGTATGTACTTTCTTTACAAAACTATATTCCAGCCACCTTTAAAATGACATGTTGATACGATCTGACGAATATGCGATCAAATTCTTACAGGTTTAATACACTGACCAGAACTCTCTATTAGCTGTCAAACAGCAAATATCAGTAGAAAATGACCATGCTGAAAATCTTTAATATCTCTGATTATAGCCAAATTTAAATACAAAATGGGTTACCTGTGCTGACTGCGATAAACAGCAGAATCGATGGACCCACTGGGGTCCACCAACATGGCCTCCTTTTGTTTTTCTGGTACCAGTGTTGCGAAGCATAGGCCTACTGTATGGGGAAAACAATCCTCTTACTGTTTGAGCAACAGATCTAGCGTTCTCAGGCCGTTCTTTTTCTCCACTCCTATCGGATGCACTGGCCGATTCCGATTGTAAAGCATCCGCCGCTCGCCGAAGCAAGTCTGCAGCCCGTAGTTGATTCATATTTAGTTTCGTTACTAGCGGCGGGAACAAGGAACGAAAGTAGACGAAAACCAGGTTGGGTGTCGTAAAAGTTTGAGTTGTTGTTTATTTTACTAACTCGGATCTTATACTATCGATAATATACTATCAGTACTATTTTGAATGTAAAGAGTAACCAATTGTGTCATGCAATGTATTTAATTCAAGTAACGATGAATTATTAATTGCGGCCAGGCAATGCTGTGGGGAGCGGTCCTTTACTTCCGAAATCAAATTATTGGAGCACCCTCTGGCGTTAGAATTAAGTTGACAAATATAGCAGGGTTATTTTCGACATAATTCCAACCTGCTATTCTAACTTACCATATCTTATTTTTCCATTTTCTTTGTTCAGTTTTTATAATTGCACATTTCGTAGGAAACAAACTATGTTAGATAAAATTGATATTATATTTAATATTGGAAAACAATAAAGCTAAAGATTTTAAAATGCAATCGTATATATACAACTCTGTATAAACAGGTGAGAAACAAATACAGTTAGTAGTACACACACAAAAATAAAATTTATAAAATGTAAAATATTGGATATAAATGTTATAATAGACTGAGAATTTCGAATTTTAAAGGCAGTAAAATGAAAAGCTAAAATGATTATTTAAGATAACTGATGCAAAAAATATATAATTCGCGAGAAATAAAATCAGAAATAAAAAGTGGAAAGTTGTAATTAGAAATGAAAAATGAAATAAGAAAATAAGAATGAAAATTTTATGTTGGAATTATGTCCCTTTTAACCCTCCATACTAGTGGAGCCGTTTTTGGAAGCCCTGTGTATCCACCCTCGAATCATTCTTCTTTTTCATTGAGGTACAATGAATAAAATATTTGATTTCCTCTTGTTCATAATAATCTGCATGCGTTTTCAGCAACTGTTCCCAATAATTGTCCAGTGTAACACTGCTCAAACCAGTTACGTATTTATATGGTCGATCTTCCTGCCTATCCGCCATATTGATCTGTTTTCGTGAGCTTGTCTTGTTTGTTATGCATGCATGTATGTGTTTTATCTAGGTAGCATGACACTTTACAAGCATCTAAATATAATCCATGTGTATATGTTTAACTACAGGCTTGAAAATGTTATCGAACTGCCGTGTCAGACTTATCTTTACACTTATTATATAATGATTTAAATCGTGTTTATATGTCCTGAATGTTTTGTATTATATGTTTCATTTGTACTCTTCATTTTAGAGGCAAAAAAGGATATAATATATCTGGCTGTAGGGTGATTAAGCATTTGGTTCTGATTGATCGGACACATGACTAGACATGACTAGGCGTCAACATATGTTACTTACCACACCTGCTTAATCATTTACGTAAGAAAGATCATCTAAGGATATGTTTTCAATTAAGATTTTAACTTACAGCTGAGAATTAATTAGGGTTTGTAATTTGATAATCTCTCTCGAAGTATATAAGTTATAATAAGGAAACATGGAATAAAATTAGCTACATATAAACATCCTACCACACAGTTCAGAATTTCCCACGAAAACTGCCTTCTTTATCTTTCGACCTATGTAAGAAATTGTAATTGAAAAAGTTAAGGAATAAATCTGCTCACATTTTTAGCGATTCGCCGATTTGTTTCGATGAAAAGATCTGTTATTTTATTTATTGATTTTTTACTTTGTTGGTATTTGATATTCGGCATGAAGAGATCTATAAATACTGTATGCTTTACACATGTGTCAGCATTTTTAAATGGTTATTTCACAACACCTGAGCAATATCGTGACGTCACAGTGTGTACATAAACAGACTTCGACGCCAGCTGACCTCAGAACACTATTCCAAACTCCGGGTCCCGATGCCATCATGGAGAGGGCAGAAGGCTACTGGAGGGTGTCCTCTGCCGCTTACTTCCTAACCAAGCTGTGCATTATTCAGAGAAAGTCGTGTACGGGTCCGCCTCGTGTTTCTACACGGCCGCGGGCCCAGGAAGACCACACCCACCGTGCGTTCTAAATTGGGCGTGCGGTACCAACACAACACACACGACGTAAGAAGAGGATGAACATCTGGGTTGAAATGGGGATTGGTTTTCCCGTTAGCGGCGACGCAGTCACATGGAAACGTGTGCTAGTTACCGGGAAGCCAGCCCCAGGACGACCCCCAGGGCTGCTATATTTGTGGGCGTGTTTTATAATTTCACGCTTCAAAATGGTATTCCTGGGGTAATATTTCTACTTGAACCATACACAAACGTCGGTTTCCTGTGTTTCGTTCTGATATGCTACATGTTATAAAGTTGGCTTTTAGATTTTTCCTTGTGTAACTTCACGGAGTGTTTGAATTCTACTTAGTTTTCTGTGGGCGGGGATTGATTTTGTGTGGTTTTTTAAATCGTGTTTTGTAATGTTTTTTCCCAAATATACTTTTTTTTCATGGATATGTTCTAAAATGACATTTGAAGAAAAACTAATAATATAACTTTTGGTGAGGCATAATCAGAAACGTCGCCGGACTTAAAAGATACCCTTGTTAGTAGGTATCGGGACCCTGAGTTTCGCTTCTGTCGGAAATTTCCGCGTTGATCCGTTCATGTCCAGCGGAAAGAAAGTTAAAATCTAATGCACAGGTTCTTCTTCCCGAATGTTTTTTTCTCCAATTTCTGATGTGTATCACAAATACTTGTTTACATTATGTGATTTTCTCATGAAGTTCAAAAGCGAAAAAAATAACAACTCACAGTCACATAATATCATTTATATTCACAAGTTCCTGTGGTGTTTGTGTGTAAGTAAGTGTGTGTGTTATAATATCTATTGAACATTTCTGAATCTATACCAAAAAATGCACATACATGTATTTTTTGCGCATTAATTTCAGATAGATGGCTAATCAAATAGTGCTCCTTCTCCGCACTCCGTGGTCTGTGAAAGATTGTAAGTAATAGTTGTACTTGACAATACCTCCTCTCTCAGCTCTGTTTAGTAGCTCCCTTTTTTGTTTTGGGTTTTCCTGAATTCCATTTTTTTTTTATTTTTACCTGTGCGATCCTGTTGCTTTTTAAAATATCTCCTCGGTTCCATTTTTATTATTTCCCTTTTTATTTTGATTTCTCCTGAGTTACATTCTGCTTTTCATTTTACCCACTGCCTTGCTGTTACTTTATGTTTTGATTTCTCCTGAGTTCCATCATTTCTTTCCCTCTGCCTTGCTGTTACTTTATGTTCTGATTTCTCCTGAGTTCCATTATTTCTTTCCCTCTGCCTTCCTGTTACTTTTTTGTTTTGATTTCTCCTGAATTCCACTATTTCTTTCCCTCTGCCTTCCTGTTACTTTTTTGTTTTGATTTCTCCTGAGTTCCATTATTTCTTTCCCTCTGCCTTCCTGTTACTTTTTTGTTTTGATTTCTCCTGAGTTCCATTATTTCTTTCTCTCTGCCTTCCTGTTACTTTATGTTGTGATTTCTCCTGAGTTCCATTATTTCTTTACCTCTGCCTTGCTGTTACTTTATGTTCTGATTTCTCCTGAGTTCCATTATTTCTTTCCCTCTGCCTTGCTGTTACTTTTTTGTTTTGATTTCTCCTGACTCTGTCGTTCTGTCCGTCGATCAACCTTTTCTACAAATCACTACTAGTCATGAACGAAAGAGTAGATTTAGACGAAATTTGGCCAAAAGCATCCTTATTTTGTATAAGTAAAGTGGCTCGCCCCCGTTGGACAGGAGGGCTGGGGCCCAACAGGGGAAATTAAGCAATTCTTTAAACAAATAATTAATTTTAAAATGTCCGGCCTAATTTCAGATGTTTCAAAAATTTTTTCACAGTGTATTGCTCAACTGTATGCTGCATGTGTCTGAGAAGAAAACCAGCAATAATCATTACCACTGGCAATACCAGCTACTGACTTCACTTATTACTGTATAGTTATATAGTATTACAGTGTATAAGCTTGAGGTGATAACTATTTTCTATAGATCTTTTAGGTCAAAATTTGATACGTGCCTGCTTTCAATACAATACTGATGATTATGGCAGTCTTAGACTGTATGCAAAAAAAAAAGTTTTTGTGTGCAGGCATGTGTGTTTTTCTATATGTGTATTTTTATTTGCATCTTGTACTTGAATACCATCCTGAAGCACACAAGCCAAGGTACCTGTGAATTCTTGTGTGCAGATACAGCTGTAGTGAGTTGTCATCTAAGTACAATCTGGTATGAATAATTTCGCTTTAAAAGGTTTTATTTTTTAATTGAATTATCCAATCCACATGTACTTTATTGTACATTTGTATGTACTTTCTTTACAAAACTATATTCCAGCCACCTTTAAAATGACATGTTGATACGATCTGACGAATATGCGATCAAATTCTTACAGGTTTAATACACTGACCAGAACTCTCTATTAGCTGTCAAACAGCAAATATCAGTAGAAAATGACCATGCTGAAAATCTTTAATATCTCTGATTATAGCCAAATTTAAATACAAAATGGGTTACCTGTGCTGACTGCGATAAACAGCAGAATCGATGGACCCACTGGGGTCCACCAACATGGCCTCCTTTTGTTTTTCTGGTACCAGTGTTGCGAAGCATAGGCCTACTGTATGGGGAAAACAATCCTCTTACTGTTTGAGCAACAGATCTAGCGTTCTCAGGCCGTTCTTTTTCTCCACTCCTATCGGATGCACTGGCCGATTCCGATTGTAAAGCATCCGCCGCTCGCCGAAGCAAGTCTGCAGCCCGTAGTTGATTCATATTTAGTTTCGTTACTAGCGGCGGGAACAAGGAACGAAAGTAGACGAAAACCAGGTTGGGTGTCGTAAAAGTTTGAGTTGTTGTTTATTTTACTAACTCGGATCTTATACTATCGATAATATACTATCAGTACTATTTTGAATGTAAAGAGTAACCAATTGTGTCATGCAATGTATTTAATTCAAGTAACGATGAATTATTAATTGCGGCCAGGCAATGCTGTGGGGAGCGGTCCTTTACTTCCGAAATCAAATTATTGGAGCACCCTCTGGCGTTAGAATTAAGTTGACAAATATAGCAGGGTTATTTTCGACATAATTCCAACTTGCTATTCTAACTTACCATATCTTATTTTTCCATTTTCTTTGTTCAGTTTTTATAATTGCACATTTCGTAGGAAACAAACTATGTTAGATAAAATTGATATTATATTTAATATTGGAAAACAATAAAGCTAAAGATTTTAAAATGCAATCGTATATATACAACTCTGTATAAACAGGTGAGAAACAAATACAGTTAGTAGTACACACACAAAAATAAAATTTATAAAATGTAAAATATTGGATATAAATTTATAATATACTGAGAATTTCGAATTTTAAAGGCAGTAAAATGAAAAGCTAAAATGATTATTTAACATAACTGATGCAAAAAATATATAATTCGCGAGAAATAAAATCAAAATAAAAAGTGGAAAGTTGTAATTAGAAATGAAAAATGAAATAAGAAAATAAGAATGAAAATTTTATGTTGGAATTATGTCCCTTTTAACCCTCCATACTAGTGGAGCCGTTTTTGGAAGCCCTGTGTATCCACCCTCGAATCATTCTTCTTTTTCATTGAGGTACAATGAATAAAATATTTGATTTCCTCTTGTTCATAATAATCTGCATGCGTTTTCAGCAACTGTTCCCAATAATTGTCCAGTGTAACACTGCTCAAACCAGTTACGTATTTATATGGTCGATCTTCCTGCCTATCCGCCATATTGATCTGTTTTCGTGAGCTTGTCTTGTTTGTTATGCATGCATGTATGTGTTTTATCTAGGTAGCATGACACTTTACAAGCATCTAAATATAATCCATGTGTATATGTTTAACTACAGGCTTGAAAATGTTATCGAACTGCCGTGTCAGACTTATCTTTACACTTATTATATAATGATTTAAATCGTGTTTATATGTCCTGAATGTTTTGTATTATATGTTTCATTTGTACTCTTCATTTTAGAGGCAAAAAAGGATATAATACATCTGGCTGTAGGGTGATTAAGCATTTGGTTCTGATTGATCGGACACATGACTAGACATGACTAGGCGTCAACATATGTTACTTACCACACCTGCTTAATCATTTACGTAAGAAAGATCATCTAAGGATATGTTTTCAATTAAGATTTTAACTTACAGCTGAGAATTAATTAGGGTTTGTAATTTGATAATCTCTCTCGAAGTATATAAGTTATAATAAGGAAACATGGAATAAAATTAGCTACATATAAACATCCTACCACACAGTTCAGAATTTCCCACGAAAACTGCCTTCTTTATCTTTCGACCTATGTAAGAAATTGTAATTGAAAAAGTTAAGGAATAAATCTGCTCACATTTTTAGCGATTCGCCGATTTGTTTCGATGAAAAGATCTGTTATTTTATTTATTGATTTTTTACTTTGTTGGTATTTGATATTCGGCATGAAGAGATCTATAAATACTGTATGCTTTACACATGTGTCAGCATTTTTAAATGGTTATTTCACAACACCTGAGCAATATCGTGACGTCACAGTGTGTACATAAACAGACTTCGACGCCAGCTGACCTCAGAACACTATTCCAAACTCCGGGTCCCGATGCCATCATGGAGAGGGCAGAAGGCTACTGGAGGGTGTCCTCTGCCGCTTACTTCCTAACCAAGCTGTGCATTATTCAGAGAAAGTCGTGTACGGGTCCGCCTCGTGTTTCTACACGGCCGCGGGCCCAGGAAGACCACACCCACCGTGCGTTCTAAATTGAGCGTGCGGTACCCACACAACACACACGACGTAAGAAGAGGATGAACATCTGGGTTGAAATGGGGATTGGTTTTCCCGTTAGCGGCGACGCAGTCACATGGAAACGTGTGCTAGTTACCGGGAAGCCAGCCCCAGGACGACCCCCAGGGCTGCTATATTTGTGGGCGTGTTTTATAATTTCACGCTTCAAAATGGTATTCCTGGGGTAATATTTCTACTTGAACCATACACAAACGTCGGTTTCCTGTGTTTCGTTCTGATATGCTACATGTTATAAAGTTGGCTTTTAGATTTTTCCTTGTGTAACTTCACGGAGTGTTTGAATTCTACTTAGTTTTCTGTGGGCGGGGATTGATTTTGTGTGGTTTTTTTAATCGTGTTTTGTAATGTTTTTTCCCAAATATACTTTTTTTCATGGATATGTTCTAAAATGACATTTGAAGAAAAACTAATAATATAACTTTTGGTGAGGCATAATCAGAAACGTCGCCGGACTTAAAAGATACCCTTGTTAGTAGGTATCGGGACCCTGAGTTTCGCTTCTGTCGGAAATTTCCGCGTTGATCCGTTCATGTCCAGCGGAAGGAAAGTTAAAATCTAATGCACAGGTTCTTCTTCCCGAATGTTTTTTTTCTCCAACTTCTGATGTGTATCACAAATACTTGCTTACATTATGTGATTTTCTCATGAAGTTCAAAAGCGAAAAAAATAACAACTCACAGTCACATAATATAATTTATATTCACAAGTTCCTGTGGTGTTTGTGTGTAAGTAAGTGTGTGTGTTATAATATCTATTGAACATTTCTGAATCTATACCAAAAAATGCACATACATGTATTTTTTGCGCATTAATTTCAGATAGATGGCTAATCAAATAGTGCTCCTTCTCCGCACTCCGTGGTCTGTGAAAGATTGTAAGTAATAGTTGTACTTGACAATACCTCCTCTCTCAGCTCTGTTTAGTAGCTCCCTTTTTTGTTTTGGGTTTTCCTGAATTCCATTTTTTTTTTATTTTTACCTGTGCGATCCTGTTGCTTTTTAAAATATCTCCTCGGTTCCATTTTTATTATTTCCCTTTTTATTTTGATTTCTCCTGAGTTACATTCTGCTTTTCATTTTACCCAATGCCTTGCTGTTACTTTATGTTCTGATTTCTCCTGAGTTCTATCATTTCTTTCCCTCTGCCTTGCTGTTACTTTATGTTCTGATTTCTCCTGAGTTCCATTATTTCTTTCCCTCTGCCTTCCTGTTACTTTTTTGTTTTGATTTCTCCTGAATTCCACTATTTCTTTCCCTCTGCCTTCCTGTTACTTTTTTGTTTTGATTTCTCCTGAGTTCCATTATTTCTTTCCCTCTGTCCTGTTACTTTTTTGTTTTGATTTCTCCTGAGTTCCATTACCTTTTCTACAATTATTTCTTTACCTCTGCCTTGCTGTTACTTTATGTTCTGATTTCTCCTGAGTTCCATTATTTCTTTCCCTCTGCCTTGCTGTTACTTTTTTGTTTTGATTTCTCCTGACTCTGTCGTTCTGTCCGTCGATCAACCTTTTCTACAAATCACTACTAGTCATGAACGAAAGAGTAGATTTAGACGAAATTTGGCCAAAAGCATCCTTATTTTGTATAAGTAAAGTGGCTCGCCCCCGTTGGACAGGAGGGCTGGGGCCCAACAGGGGAAATTAAGCAATTCTTTAAACAAATAATTAATTTTAAAATGTCCGGCCTAATTTCAGATGTTTCAAAAATTTTTTCACAGTGTATTGCTCAACTGTATGCTGCATGTGTCTGAGAAGAAAACCAGCAATAATCATTACCACTGGCAATACCAGCTACTGACTTCACTTATTACTGTATAGTTATATAGTATTACAGTGTATAAGCTTGAGGTGATAACTATTTTCTATAGATCTTTTAGGTCAAAATTTGATACGTGCCTGCTTTCAATACAATACTGATGATTATGGCAGTCTTAGACTGTATGCAAAAAAAAAAGTTTTTGTGTGCAGGCATGTGTGTTTTTCTATATGTGTATTTTTATTTGCATCTTGTACTTGAATACCATCCTGAAGCACACAAGCCAAGGTACCTGTGAATTCTTGTGTGCAGATACAGCTGTAGTGAGTTGTCATCTAAGTACAATCTGGTATGAATAATTTCGCTTTAAAAGGTTTTATTTTTTAATTGAATTATCCAATCCACATGTACTTTATTGTACATTTGTATGTACTTTCTTTACAAAACTATATTCCAGCCACCTTTAAAATGACATGTTGATACGATCTGACGAATATGCGATCAAATTCTTACAGGTTTAATACACTGACCAGAACTCTCTATTAGCTGTCAAACAGCAAATATCAGTAGAAAATGACCATGCTGAAAATCTTTAATATCTCTGATTATAGCCAAATTTAAATACAAAATGGGTTACCTGTGCTGACTGCGATAAACAGCAGAATCGATGGACCCACTGGGGTCCACCAACATGGCCTCCTTTTGTTTTTCTGGTACCGGTGTTGCGAAGCATAGGCCTACTGTATGGGGAAAACAATCCTCTTACTGTTTGAGCAACAGATCTAGCGTTCTCAGGCCGTTCTTTTTCTCCACTCCTATCGGATGCACTGGCCGATTCCGATTGTAAAGCATCCGCCGCTCGCCGAAGCAAGTCTGCAGCCCGTAGTTGATTCATATTTAGTTTCGTTACTAGCGGCGGGAACAAGGAACGAAAGTAGACGAAAACCAGGTTGGGTGTCGTAAAAGTTTGAGTTGTTGTTTATTTTACTAACTCGGATCTTATACTATCGATAATATACTATCAGTACTATTTTGAATGTAAAGAGTAACCAATTGTGTCATGCAATGTATTTAATTCAAGTAACGATGAATTATTAATTGCGGCCAGGCAATGCTGTGGGGAGCGGTCCTTTACTTCCGAAATCAAATTATTGGAGCACCCTCTGGCGTTAGAATTAAGTTGACAAATATAGCAGGGTTATTTTCGACATAATTCCAACTTGCTATTCTAACTTACCATATCTTATTTTTCCATTTTCTTTGTTCAGTTTTTATAATTGCACATTTCGTAGGAAACAAACTATGTTAGATAAAATTGATATTATATTTAATATTGGAAAACAATAAAGCTAAAGATTTTAAAATGCAATCGTATATATACAACTCTGTATAAACAGGTGAGAAACAAATACAGTTAGTAGTACACACACAAAAATAAAATTTATAAAATGTAAAATATTGGATATAAATGTTATAATAGACTGAGAATTTCGAATTTTAAAGGCAGTAAAATGAAAAGCTAAAATGATTATTTAAGATAACTGATGCAAAAAATATATAATTCGCGAGAAATAAAATCAAAATAAAAAGTGGAAAGTTGTAATTAGAAATGAAAAATGAAATAAGAAAATAAGAATGAAAATTTTATGTTGGAATTATGTCCCTTTTAACCCTCCATACTAGTGGAGCCGTTTTTGGAAGCCCTGTGTATCCACCCTCGAATCGACCGCTTTTTAGAATCGATTCTTTCTTTTTCATTGAGGTACAATGAATAAAATATTTGATTTCCTCTTGTTCATAATAATCTGCATGCGTTTTCAGCAACTGTTCCCAATAATTGTCCAGTGTAACACTGCTCAAACCAGTTACGTATTTATATGGTCGATCTTCCTGCCTATCCGCCATATTGATCTGTTTTCGTGAGCTTGTCTTGTTTGTTATGCATGCATGTATGTGTTTTATCTAGGTAGCATGACACTTTACAAGTATCTAAATATAATCCATGTGTATATGTTTAACTACAGGCTTGAAAATGTTATCGAACTGCCGTGTCAGACTTATCTTTACACTTATTATATAATGATTTAAATCGTGTTTATATGTCCTGAATGTTTTGTATTATATGTTTCATTTGTACTCTTCATTTTAGAGGCAAAAAAGGATATAATATATCTGGCTGTAGGGTGATTAAGCATTTGGTTCTGATTGATCGGACACATGACTAGACATGACTAGGCGTCAACATATGTTACTTACCACACCTGCTTAATCATTTACGTAAGAAAGATCATCTAAGGATATGTTTTCAATTAAGATTTTAACTTACAGCTGAGAATTAATTAGGGTTTGTAATTTGATAATCTCTCTCGAAGTATATAAGTTATAATAAGGAAACATGGAATAAAATTAGCTACATATAAACATCCTACCACACAGTTCAGAATTTCCCACGAAAACTGCCTTCTTTATCTTTCGACCTATGTAAGAAATTGTAATTGAAAAAGTTAAGGAATAAATCTGCTCACATTTTTAGCGATTCGCCGATTTGTTTCGATGAAAAGATCTGTTATTTTATTTATTGATTTTTTACTTTGTTGGTATTTGATATTCGGCATAAAGAGATCTATAAATACTGTATGCTTTACACATGTGTCAGCATTTTTAAATGGTTATTTCACAACACCTGAGCAATATCGTGACGTCACAGTGTGTACATAAACAGACTTCGACGCCAGCTGACCTCAGAACACTATTCCAAACTCCGGGTCCCGATGCCATCATGGAGAGGGCAGAAGGCTACTGGAGGGTGTCCTCTGCCGCTTACTTCCTAACCAAGCTGTGCATTATTCAGAGAAAGTCGTGTACGGGTCCGCCTCGTGTTTCTACACGGCCGCGGGCCCAGGAAGACCACACCCACCGTGCGTTCTAAATTGGGCGTGCGGTACCCACACAACACACACGACGTAAGAAGAGGATGAACATCTGGGTTGAAATGGGGATTGGTTTTCCCGTTAGCGGCGACGCAGTCACATGGAAACGTGTGCTAGTTACCGGGAAGCCAGCCCCAGGACGACCCCCAGGGCTGCTATATTTGTGGGCGTGTTTTATAATTTCACGCTTCAAAATGGTATTCCTGGGGTAATATTTCTACTTGAACCATACACAAACGTCGGTTTCCTGTGTTTCGTTCTGATATGCTACATGTTATAAAGTTGGCTTTTAGATTTTTCCTTGTGTAACTTCACGGAGTGTTTGAATTCTACTTAGTTTTCTGTGGGCGGGGTTGATTTTGTGTGGTTTTTTTAATCGTGTTTTGTAATGTTTTTTCCCAAATATACTTTTTTTTCATGGATATGTTCTAAAATGACATTTGAAGAAAAACTAATAATATAACTTTTGGTGAGGCATAATCAGAAACGTCGCCGGACTTAAAAGGTACCCTTGTTAGTAGGTATCGGGACCCTGAGTTTCGCTTCTGTCGGAAATTTCCGCGTTGATCCGTTCATGTCCAGCGGAAGGAAAGTTAAAATCTAATGCACAGGTTCTTCTTCCCGAATGTTTTTTTTCTCCAACTTCTGATGTGTATCACAAATACTTGCTTACATTATGTGATTTTCTCATGAAGTTCAAAAGCGAAAAAAATAACAACTCACAGTCACATAATATCATTTATATTCACAAGTTCCTGTGGTGTTTGTGTGTAAGTAAGTGTGTGTGTTATATCTATTGAACATTTCTGAATCTATACCAAAAAATGCACATACATGTATTTTTTGCGCATTAATTTCAGATAGATGGCTAATCAAATAGTGCTCCTTATCCGCACTCCGTAGTCTGTGAAAGATTGTAAGTAATAGTTGTACTTGACAATACCTCCTCTCTCAGCTCTGTTTAGTAGCTCCCTTTTTTGTTTTGGGTTTTCCTGAATTCCATTCTTTTTTTTAATTTTTACCTGTGCGATCCTGTTGCTTTTTAAAATATCTCCTCAGTTCCATTTTTATTATTTCCCTTTTTATTTTGATTTCTCCTGAGTTACATTCTGCTTTTCATTTTACCCACTGCCTTGCTGTTACTTTATGTTTTGATTTCTCCTGAGTTCCATCATTTCTTTCCCTCTGCCTTGCTGTTACTTTATGTTCTGATTTCTCCTGAGTTCCATCATTTCTTTCCCTCTGCCTTGCTGTTACTTTATGTTCTGATTTCTCCTGAGTTCCATTATTTCTTTCCCTCTGCCTTGCTGTTACTTTATGTTCTGATTTCTCCTGTGTTCCATTATTTCTTTCCCTCTGCCTTGCTGTTACTTTATGTTCTGATTTCTCCTGAGTTCCATTATTTCTTTCCCTCTGCCTTGCTGTTACTTTATGTTCTGATTTCTCCTGAGTTCCATTATTTCTTTCCCTCTGCCTTGCTGTTACTTTATGTTCTGATTTCTCCTGAGTTCCATTATTTCTTTACCTCTGCCTTGCTGTTACTTTATGTTCTGATTTCTCCTGAGTTCCATTATTTCTTTCTCTCTGCCTTGCTGTTACTTTATGTTCTGATTTCTCCTGAGTTCCATTATTTCTTTCCCTCTGCCTTGCTGTTACTTTATGTTGTGATTTCTCCTGAGTTCCTTTATTTCTTTCCCTCTGCCTTCCTGTTACTTTTTTGTTGTGATTTCTCCTGAGTTCCATTATTTCTTTCCCTCTGCCTTCCTGTTACTTTTATGTTTTGATTTCTCCTGAGTTCCATTATTTCTTTCCCTCTGCCTTCCTGTTACTTTTTTGTTTTGATTTCTCCTGAGTTCCATTATTTCTTTCCCTCTGCCTTGCTGTTACTCTTATGTTCTGATTTCTCCTGAGTTCCATTATTTCTTTCCCTCTGCCTTCCTCTTACTTTTTTGTTTTGATTTCTCCTGACTCTGTCGTCTGTCCGTCGATCAACCTTTTCTACAAATCACTACTAGTCATGAACAAAAGAGTAGATTTTGACGAAATTTGGCCAAAAGCATCCTTATTTTGTATAAGTAAAGTGGCTCGCCCCCGTTGGACAGGAGGGGTGGGGCCGAACAGGGGAAATTAAGCAATTCTTTATAACCCTAAACCTCCCCCCTGTAGGAATGGTTAGATTTTGCCCAAATTTGGTCTGAATCATTCTCGAGTAAAGAGTAATCAATTTGTATAAACGGTGGATCTCAGCCCCCTGTGGCAGGAGGGGCAGGGCCCAATAGGAGAAATGGAGCGATTTCTTTGAAATCCTGCTCCTCCTGTAGGAATGATTAGATATTGCCCAAATTCAGGCAGAAACATTGTTGGGGGAAGGGTAATCGATTTATATAAACTGTGGGTCTCTGCCCTCTTGGGCAGGTGGGACAGGACCCAATAGGAAAATTAAGCAAATCCTTTAAAGTCTTACTCCTTTTACAGGAATGATTGTATTTTGGCTAAATTTGGTCTCGAGCATTGTTGGGGGAAGGGGAATAAATTCTGCTTAAACTGCGGGTCACGGTCCCGTGGGTTAGGAGGGATATGACCAGTTATGGGAAATAGAGTAAATTCTTTAAAATCCCACTCACCCTGTAGGAATGAATGGATATTGCCCAAAGTTGGTTTGAAGCATTCTTGTATGAAGGGGAATCAGTCTTGTATAAATATAAGGTCTCGACCCTCTGGGGCGGGAGGGATGGGGTTCAATAAGGGAAATAGGGTAAATTATTTAAAATCCTACTCCTCCTGTAGGAATAAATGAATATTGCCAAGACTATTCTTAGGTGAAGGGGAACCATTTTCTCACGGCCAACTGGGGCGGGAGGAGTGGGGCAATATTAGGGAAATGTAAGTTCCTACATTGACATGTCCTAGTTTGGTCTGAAGTAATTATCATTAATAGTGAATCTGATTTCTGTTTGAGTACAAGACTGGGGCCCAACAAGGGAAATATATAAAAAAAAATTTGAATTTTTTTATTAAATGGCTGAATTGCTAAACTAGCGAGGTGAGCAATGCATGTCCATTGGGATTCTGGTTTGATTTACATGTTTCTTCCTGTTGTTTTTTCATTTGATTTCTCTTGACTTCCATTCTGTTATAGCTCAGCTGGTCGAAGGATTAGTCATGAAGACTGAACAGATTTTTGACAAAATTTAGTCAGATACATACCTCCTTTGGGTAAGGGGGAGCCAAGGTTTTATAAATATTGGTTCCCGTCCCCAGAGGCCTGAGTGGCTGGGTCCATTAGGGGGAATAGTTTTTTTTTGTTTTTTTTTTTAAATTTTGTTTTGTTTTCTTGAAACCTCCTCCTGTAGGAATGAATGGATATTGTTCCGATTTGGTTTGAAGCAATCTTGGGGAAAAGGGAATCAATCTTGTATAGATGGTCTGGGCCCACTGAGGCGGGAGGGGTGAAGCCCAATAGTTGTTGAAAATGAGCTAATTATTGAAAAAGGCGTACTCTCCTGAAGGAATAAATGGAGATTGCCAAATTTGGTCTGAATCATTCTTGGGTGAAGGGAAATCAGTTGTTTATGAGGAGTGGATTCTGACCCAATGGAGTGGGAGTGACAGGACCAAATTGGTGAAATAAAGCAAATTCCTTGAAATCCTACTTCTTCGTTAGGAATGATTGGGTTTTGCCAAATTTTGGTCAAAAGTCTGTGTAAGATTTGTTTCTCAGCTACCAAGAACCTGAGGGATGGGGCTCAAAAGAGTAAATTTTGCAAATTTTACTCCTCCTGTAGGAATCAATGGATATTGCCCAAACTTGATCTGGTGCATTTTTGGGTGAATATTATCAGTTTTGTATAAAGGGTAAGTTTTGGCCCCCTTGCGAGAGAGGGAGGAAAGAGGGTATCCAATAGGGAAAATAGATCAAATTCTTTAAAATTTCATTCCTCCTCTAGGAATGATTGATTTTGCCCAAATTTGGTCTAAAGTATTCTTGGGTAATGTGGAGTAAGTTTTATGTAATCAGTGTATCCCGGCACCCTGGGCAGGAGGGTTGGGGCCCAATTCATAAAATGTAAGTTCTTAAAATATTTTCTGAATGAAGATATTGAGCAAGTTTGGTCTGAAGCAATTTTTAATGATAGTGAATCTGACTTCTGTTTGGCCAGAGGGTTGGGACCCAATGGGAAATTATATCAGAAATTATTTTTCTTATTGAAAATTCTTTATTAAATGATTGAAAAGCTAAATTAGCCAGTTGAGCTATGCAGGCACCATTTGGCTTCTTGTTTATTTTCCCTGAGCCTTCCTGTTGGTTTTTGTTTGTTGTGTACACCTGGTTCCTGCTATAACAATTGCTTTGATTGCTCTTTTTGTTATGTTGCTTTGAAGTTCCTTTCCGTTGTTTCCCACTTTTCTTGTCTCAAGCTACTTCCAGGTTTTATACATATCTGGCTTCCACACTCATATTCATAGTCTGGATATTAGCAAAAGCCCTTCGTGTTGTTTGGATTTTGCATATGTCCTTCATGTTGTTGTTTGTCTGATTGCTTTTAGTATTGATGCTATGAAAAGTTACTTCCTGTTGATGTTAAGTTGATGTTGGTTAAGGTGTTCCTGTTGTTTGTTGTCTGGATATTGGTTAAGGTGTTCCGGTTGTTTGTTGTCTGGATGTTGGTTAAGGTGTTCCTGTTGTTTGTTGTCTGGATGTTGGTTAAGACCTTCCTGTTGTTTGTTGTCTGGATGTTGGTTAAGGTGTTCCTGTTGTTTGTTGTCTGGATGTTGGTTAAGACCTTCCTGTTGTTTGTTGTCTGGATGTTGGTTAAGGTGTTCCTGTTGTTTGTTGTCTGGATGTTGGTTAAGGTGTTCCTGTTGTTTGTTGTCTGGATGTTGGTTAAGGTGTTCCTGTTGTTTGTTGTCTGGATGTTGGTTAAGACCTTCCTGTTGTTTGTTGTCTGGATGTTGGTTAAGGTGTTCCTGTTGTTTGTTGTCTGGATGTTGGTTAAGACCTTCCTGTTGTTTGTTGTCTGGATGTTGGTTAAGGTGTTCCTGTTGTTTGTTGTCTGGATGTTGGTTAAGACCTTCCTGTTGTTTGTTGTCTGGATGTTGGTTAAGACCTTCCTGTTGTTTGTTGTCTGGATGTTGGTTAAGACCTTCCTGTTGTTTGTTGTCTGGATGTTGGTTAAGACCTTCCTATTGTTTGTTGTCTGGATGTTGGTTAAGGCCTTTCTGTTGTTTGTTGTCTGAATGTTGGTTAAGGCCCTTCCTATTGTTTGTTGTCTGGATGTTGGTTAAGGCCTCCCTGTTGTTTGTTGTCTGGATGTTGGTTAAGGCGTTCCTGTTGTTTGTTGTCTGGATGTTGGTTAAGGCATTTCTGTTGTTTGTTGTCTGGATGTTGGTTAAGGCGTTCCTGTTGTTTGTTGTCTGGAAGTTGGTTAAGGTGTTCCTGTTGTTTGTTAAGGTGTTCCTGTTGTTTGCTGTCTGAATGTTGTTTGTTGTCTGGATGTTGGTTAAGGTGTTCCTGTTGTTTGCTGTCTGAATGTTGTTTGTTGTCTGGATGTTGGTTAAGGTGTTCCTGTTGTTTGTTGTCTGGATGTTGGTTAAGGTGTTCCTGTTGTTTGTTGTCTGGAAGTTGGTTAAGACCTTCCTATTGTTTGTTGTCTGGATGTTTTTTAAGACTTCCCTGTTGTTTGTTGTCTGGATGTTGTTTAAGGCCTCCCTGTTTGTTACATCAACATTCCCCCTACCTTTTTGTTGCCTCACCAGTATATAGAACAGAGGTTCTTATAACAAAACCAGTAGAAAAAAATTTCTCTTCTATTAACATTACCAACTTGCAGAAAATGTTTAAAAAAAAGAAACTTACCAGTGGATACTGATTTTGGCGTTGTTAAAGCTCAGATCATATACCTGGAAATCTTTTTTGTTAACTGTTGCAATAAATATTGGTTAAACATATCTCATAAACAAAAGAATAAAAAAAAACCCAATGGAGTGGGAGAGAACCAATGTCTTGGTAGCCTTCGGACATCAACCGGATCATGAAGGAAACAAAGATTAATACCCACCAGTAATCAATAGAGTCCCATCGAGGAAGGTAAATACAAAGGACAGAGGATGGAGCATCAACATCTGGATTCTGTTCTGATGACAACTAGCCTAGCTAGCCAAAACCATTGATAAAACCATGGAATCCAGATGATGATGCTCAATCTTCTATGTTATTTGTATATCTCATAGACATATGTTCAAGAAAAAACATCCAAGAAAATACCAACATGGCAGCATAATCAAAATTCAAACACAAATTCCAAATATGAACAAAAGAATGATTAACATGGATATTTCTGAAAAAAGTACAAGGAACTAAGACCAGGTGTTCCGGCAGTGTAAGCGTCTTCTGTTGCATCAACGACACCCGCCATGTAAGCTTTGGTCCATCCAAGTAAGTCATGTTACGTTCTCAACTGAGATCAAGTTATACAACAATCGAACCAACAGGCAAACTAACAAGCATTAAATAAGTCCAGCTTTATGTCGCACAAAGAAAACGAATATTTCTCAATAAGATCGTTGTGGCGATCATAAAACTTCCTCATAATTTCGATCAATCTGCATCTTTTGAACCCTTGTATTACGAGTTTGTCAATCAGTTGACGACATCTTGCACGAAAATCGTGATAATGAGAACAGGCCCTGGAATATCGAATCAACTGTGACATGTAAATACCATAGGTTGGAGATTCAGGGATATTGCTATCCAGAAATGGAAATTTCACAATAGGAAAATTGAATTCATCACGATTTTCATACTGCTTGATAAAAAGCGTCCAAGAAGAAAGAAAAGATCGAGATAAGCAGCTGATGCAGAAGAGTCTGTCTTATCTTTGATTTCCAGTTCTGGTGGATATATACGATGGACGTAGTCAATAAATTTCTTGTTATTTAAAGACAAGGTGTCATCAGTATATCTGAAAGTGAAATTAAACGGCTTGGAAAGGTCTTCGTTACCTGTTTTGAGAAGCTCTTCAATAAATTCAGTCTCATATGAAAACAAAAGCAAGTCAGCCAACAGAGGGGCGCAGTTGGTTCCCATATGTATGCCAATGGTCTGTTTGAAGGTCTTACCACCAAACTTGATGAAGACGTTTTCAACTAGAAATTCCATCATGTTTTATGATTTCGTACTCCATTTATTTCTCCTTTGATTTGTACGTAATTTTATGAGATATGCTTCAGTATAGTTCACAACCATATATTTATAACGGCGTCCACCTTTCTTGGAGCAGAAACTCTCATAACAAGAAAACGAAGGCGTTCCTGCAGTTTAGAATGGGGTATAGTGGTGAACAGAGTGGAAAAACCAAATGTTCTTATAGAAGAAATGATTTTTTAGAAGAGAGTGTTGAAGATTGGTCAAAAGCTGTTTGGAGTTCTTCAAAATTCACATACTATCAATTCCAACTCTTAATCACACAGTATCACAATAAGACTGTAACCCAGATTTAAAAGTACTTAGAATGGTGGTTAGTAGTTGAGACAAAGTTAGACGAGATAGCTATAAAACGTTGTTTATATGGATTCTTGTGAAGGTAACATTCAAAGAAATTTTAGAAAAGACCAAACAAACAACATTACATTACAAAAAATACATATTTATTCATCTATATTACTTATCTATAGTTCTATAGGTTCGTTTTTAAGAAAATTTTCCCCACTATTATTAAGGATTTAATAAAATGATGAAGAATAGATATTTTGAAAATAAAATTTGTATAGGAAAGCATAGTCAGTCTTATGACTTCTGTCAAAGATGTATGTTTTGCAAAAGAATTTAATCACTAAAACAAACAGCCTTTACAATAATCTTCCATCAAATACACACTGTAACCAGTAAAACACTGTAACCATTGGATAAACACTGTAACCATTGGATAAACACTGTAACCATTGGATAAACACTGTAACCATTGGATAAACATTGTAACCATTGGATAAACACTGTAACCATTGGATAAACACTGTAACCATTGGATAAACACTGTAACCATTGGATAAACACTGTAACCAGTAAAACACTGTAACCATTGGATAAACATTGTAACCATTGGATAAACATTGTAACCATTGGATAAACACTGTAACCATTGGATAAACATTGTAACCATTGGATAAATACTGTAACCAGTAAAACACTGTAACCATTGGATAAACACTGTAACCAGTAAAACACTGTAACCATTGGATAAACATTGTAACCATTGGATAAACATTGTAACCATTGGATAAACACTGTAACCATTGGATAAACATTGTAACCATTGGATAAACACTGTAACCATTGGATAAACATTGTAACCATTGGATAAATACTGTAACCATTGGATAAACATTGTAACCATTGGATAAACATTGTAACCATTGGATAAATACTGTAACCAGTAAAACACTGTAACCATTGGATAAATACTGTAACCATTGGATAAACATTGTAACCATTGGATAAACACTGTAACCATTGGATAAACATTGTAACCATTGGATAAATACTGTAACCATTGGATAAACATTGTAACCATTGGATAAATACTGTAACCAGTAAAAAACATTGTAACCATTGGATAAACATTGTAACCATTGGATAAACACTGTAACCATTGGATAAACATTGTAACCATTGGATAAACATTGTAACCATTGGATAAATACTGTAACCAGTAAAACACTGTAACCATTGGATAAACATTGTAACCATTGGATAAACACTGTAACCATTGGATAAACATTGTAACCATTGGATAAACATTGTAACCATTGGATAAACACTGTAACCATTGGATAAACATTGTAACCATTGGATAAACACTGTAACCATTGGATAAACATTGTAACCATTGGATAAACATTGATAAACATAAACACTGTAACCATTGGATAAACATTGTAACCATTGGATAAACACTGTAACCATTGGATAAACATTGTAACCATTGGATAAACACTGTAACCATTGGATAAACATTGTAACCATTGGATAAACACTGTAACCATTGGATAAACATTGTAACCATTGGATAAATACTGTAACCAGTAAAACACTGTAACCATTGGATAAACCGTGTAACCATTGGATAAACATTGTAACCATTGGATAAACATTGTAACCATTGGATAAACATTGTAACCATTGGATAAACACTGTAACCATTGGATAAACATTGTAACCATTGGATAAACATTGTAACCATTGGATAAACACTGTAACCATTGGATAAACACTGTAACCATTGGATAAACATTGTAACCATTGGATAAATACTGTAACCAGTAAAACACTGTAACCATTGGATAAATATTGGATAAACACTGTAACCATTGGATAAACACTGTAACCATTGGATAAACACTGTAACCGTTGGATAAATACTGTAACCAGTAAAAAACACTGTAACCATTGGATAAACATTGTAACCATTGGATAAACACTGTAACCATTGGATAAACATTGTAACCATTGGATAAACATTGTAACCATTGGATAAACACTGTAACCATTGGATAAACATTGTAACCATTGGATAAACACTGTAACCATTGGATAAACACTGTAACCATTGGATAAACTCTGTAACCATTGGATAAACATTGTAACCATTGGATAAACACTGTAACCAGTAAAACACTGTAACCATTGGATAAACATTGTAACCATTGGATAAACACTGTAACCATTGGATAAACACTGTAACCAGTAAAACACTGTAACCATTGGATAAACATTGTAACCATTGGATAAACACTGTAACCATTGGATAAACACTGTAACCATTGGATAAACTCTGTAACCATTGGATAAACACTGTAACCATTGGATAAACACTGTAACCATTGGATAAACACTGTAACCATTGGATAAACATTGTAACCATTGGATAAACACTGTAACCATTGGATAAACATTGTAACCATTGTAACCATTGTAAAATAAACACATTGTAACCATTGGATAAACACTGTAACCATTGGATAATACTGTAACCAAAAACACTGTAACCATTGGATAAACATTGTAACCATTGGATAAACACTGTAACCATTGGATAAACATTGTAACCATAAACACTGGATAAACATTGTAACCATTGGATAAACACTGTAACCATTGGATAAACACTGTAACCATTGGATAAACTCTGTAACCATTGGATAAACATTGTAACCATTGGATAAACACTGTAACCAGTAAAACACTGTAACCATTGGATAAACACTGTAACCATTGGATAAACATTGTAACCATTGGATAAACACTGTAACCATTGGATAAACATTGTAACCATTGGATAAACATTGTAACCATTGGATAAACATTGTAACCATTGGATAAACACTGTAACCATTGGATAAACATTGTAACCATTGGATAAACACTGTAACCAGTAAAAAACACTGTAACCATTGGATAAACACTGTAACCATTGGATAAACACTGTAACCATTGGATAAACATTGTAACCATTGGATAAACACTGTAACCATTGGATAAACACTGTAACCAGTAAAAAACACTGTAACCATTGGATAAACATTGTAACCATTGGATAAACACTGTAACCATTGGATAAACATTGTAACCATTGGATAAACACTGTAACCATTGGTAAAACTGTAACCTGTAAAACCATTGGATAAACACTGTAACCATTGGATAAACATTGTAACCATTGGATAAACACTGTAACCATTGGATAAACATTGTAACCATTGGATAAACACTGTAACCATTGGATAAACACTGTAACCATTGGATAAACACTGTAACCATTGGATAAACACTGTAACCATTGGATAAACACTGTAACCATTGGATAAACCATTGGATAAACATTGTAACCATTGGATAAACACTGTAACCATTGGATAAACATTGTAACCATTGGATAAACATTGTAACCATTGGATAAACACTGTAACCATTGATAAACATTGATAAACACTGTAACCATTGGATAAACACTGTAACCATTGGATAAACACTGTAACCATTGGATAAACACTGTAACCATTGGATAAACACTGTAACCAGTAAAACACTGTAACCATTGGATAAACACTGTAACCATTGGATAAACACTGTAACCGTTGGATAAACACTGTAACCGTTGGATAAACACTGTAACCGTTGGATAAACACTGTAACCATTGGATAAACACTGTAACCGTTGGTTAAACACTGTAACCGTTGGATCAACTCTGTAACCATAAGTGGAGGATCTGCATAATTTTTTTTCTTTATTTTTGCAAAAGACTTTTATTTTTTCTTCATTCATACTGTATAGTGTACAAAATCTGTTACTAAAAGTAAAACAAAGTTTTGTAAAAAAAAAAAAAAAATTAGAAGTTTAAATCTAAATAGAAGTCTCTAATCACATCACTAGTAAGCATCAGGGCTGTTACACAAAGCAGCTCTTTATCAGATGGCTTACTTGGCTTATAAACATTTCTAGTATTTTGACAGAATACTAAAATGTTAATCATTCATTTTGTTTCAAAAGTTGCAATTCATATTAAACACAGTGAATGATAAAAAAAATCTGATTATAAACATCCTTATCTACAATAGAGGTACAG
The DNA here is from genome assembly GCF_031769215.1 of Ylistrum balloti. Taxonomy (NCBI): domain Eukaryota; kingdom Metazoa; phylum Mollusca; class Bivalvia; order Pectinida; family Pectinidae; genus Ylistrum; species Ylistrum balloti. The sequence goes on from NW_026782240.1 coordinate 406,759, forward strand.
TTAGAATCAATAAACATCCTTATCTACAATGGAGGTACAGTTAGAATCAATAAACATCCTTATCTACAATGGAGGGATGTTAGAATCAATAAACATCAGTGATGTTTTATCAATAATTCAATCATTAACAATATACAGACAGTAATGAAGTTGCCATAAATATTTTGTTGTTGTCTGGCTTCACCTGTAAAGACTTCATCACATTCTGATGAAACAAACTTGTCAACAATAGATCGCCAAAACTACTAGTAGTGTTTGTTTATTGTCGGTGAGGTGAGAATGACTTTTTCTTGGTTCTTATATCCTTATTGCTGTTCCCTGCACACCTTGAGGTAATGAAAATAATGCAGCATTTTTAAGGTATCATATATTTTCATGTTTTTAGCAAAAATAAGGAGATCTCAACTGATCAAAATCAAAATCATATATAGCTTCGACACAAATAAGAATACATAATGTTCAGAATTCAACTATAACAATATGTGAATTTTCTCATCTACATGTACCATAAAACAATCAACATCCATCTATCAAATCCAGAATTCAGATCTATGTATATCAGTAACCCAGGCACCTAATATATCTCCAGAATTCAGCTTTCTCTCTCACAGACACACGAAACACCAGTAACTAACAAACCACATGGGTATATCCTAAATATGTATTAACTTCACTAACCACTTAGCCATGGACTAGTAACTTTGCTAACAAACCATGTCGCCACGAGCTAATAACTTTACTGACAAACCATGTTCAGGGTTTGCACTCTGTATCAACAAAGAGTATTAAACCAATTTTAATCTGGAAAATTTATTTCACTAAAAGCAAATCTGATTTTGTTTTTTCTCGACATTTATTCTTGTGAGTTTATATTTGAGTAAAACCCATCCCAATGAAGTTAACAATAAAGAACATATTCTTGCAAAAAAAATTTCCCAAAAAGGAGATAATGATAAAAAAGACATGAGACACCACACAAATGTTCTTTTTCACAATGGCAAAATATTTTGAATGTTGACAAAACAAAAGAAATCTATTACAAAACAGAATTTATAGTGACAGTCTAGATACAATCTAGAATCACAATACCAAAAAAGAGTTATGTCCCTTCTCTCCATAATAGTAAAGAATGATTTTCAGGAAGAATTAATAAAGACATTGATAATAATAATACAACTTGTTTATTAACTAGTGTTTTACTGCCCGACTCTGAAATTACTCACCCAAGTAAGTGTGTTCTTCTTCCATTTCTCTGAACTTTGCAATTGCAAATAACCACAAATCTGCTGTAATATTGTCTTTTATAATGTATGGCACAAGAAAGAGACATTCTCATATTACATAGCCTTACAATAATAGTCTGAAACATTTTGTATATCATATTACACAGTATAAAATATACATTCACACACTTTATCATTTCTCAAATAAGTCAACAAATATTACTTTCTCATCACTCTCTCTAATTTCCCTAATGAAAGGATCTGTCTGGAATTAACTGACTAGCTTTCAATATTTTTGTCAAAATTTTTATTCAGGATTTCACATACTATTCACATTCATCTTGGACCTTGCTCATTTTGAAACATTTTTTTTTAAGTTTTTTTCAAATTTAAATAATCTACTTGTGATTTCTTGTGTTGACTATACAAAGTTTGGACATAACCCAAACAAATTAAATAATCTTTTTTACCAACAAGGACAGGTTGGCCTATCACAGAGTATTGTGAACACATTACAGAACACTATCATTCCACTATTCCCTAGCAATCATGTCTTCAGAGTAAGAATGCACAGCATCGATAAACACCTGTACATTCTCAGGGTCAGTGTCCTTATGTATCCCATGTCCTAGATTGGCAATGTATCTCTTGGTACCAAATTTCTCTAACATATCTTTGACAGCCAACTTCAACTCATCCTGATGGAAAAGAAAAGTGGTTTTATAGAAAAAAATCTGATATATGTTAACTGTGTTTTATACACATAAGTGGTGTAATGACATGAAGAATACTGACGTTGCTTCAGAGAAATGTCAAATCACAAATTATTTGAAAAAAAAAAATTCCATGAATACCATGCCATCAAATTATGATATACAGTGTCTATCTTTGTGTAGTAGTTACCTGAGGAGCATACAAGAGAGTTGGGTCTAAATTTCCTTGGGCTGTCACTTTTGCACCTAACAAACGCCTGAAATTCAATTTTAATCCATTTATCTTCAGAATAATGTTCAAATACAAGACACTTTAAAAGTTTTCAACTTAAACTTAATTAGAAATAATCTTAATTCATGAATTTATGGCAAATATTTTTACATAATATAAATCCATATGACCAAGAGTCAAAGGATATTTACAAATACATTAATCATGTTGTAATATCATCTTAAATCTGATAATTGTGATGAGACCAAATTTCTTCTCACCTTGCATGTAATGGTTTCTGTGTCCAGTCAAGGGAGACAACTTCATATCCTATTTTTGAAAGCTCTTCCAAGGCAAAATGGGCATCCTTGGCAAAAACGACCTGCAAAGCAAAATTAAGGTTTCAGCAATTTACTTTCCTTATAATTTAATTCAGGTACAAAACCAAGATGATGATGGTTTCATTTGTTATTTCTTCAATATCAAGTGTAACAGATCTCCTTTATCACTCAACCTATCAATGTGTTTGGAATTATCTATACAGTGACTGAACTACTTAGATTTTAACTTTTCCTTGTCCATAATCAGTTCTAGTGATGTAGGGATATATATGTCAACCACCATGACAGCTTGGCTCATAATTCTCAAAATGTTATGTTTTTTTCTTCCAATATCCATATGTTAAATTGAAAATTGATTTAGTTGTAGAAAGAGCTTGAGGTCCTCAGATGATTTCAGCTTGGATTAACATAAAACCCACTGTTAAAGGCTGCAAATGTTTTTGATTTGGACTGACATCAAACCCACTGTTAAAGACCTCAAATGTGTTTGCTTTGGACTGACATTGAATCAAATGTTAAAGACCTTAAAATGTTTTCGATCTGAACTGACATTAAACTCATTGTTAAAGAACGCAAATGTTTTTGCTTTTGACTGACATCAAACCCACTGTTAAAAACTGAAAATTCTGCTCCTTATTACGCAGAGTCAAATTAAGATGTTGGTCAGAAGCTGATAGGCAGTGAAAATGATTATATATTTGAACAGAAATATTATGAAAACATTAATCAGTATGAATTGTCTACAATTATGAACTCATGAGCAATGGTTTCTTTACCATGGGAACATGTTCAATCTTTTCCTGTGAAAGAATTTCCTTTACACCATATGCAATATCTTTCAGATATGGTAAACTGAATTTGTTGAACTGGATTGGTCCGAGCTCTCCAGCACAGGAATCAAAAACTTGCACTATCTGTAAAGCAACATTTCACAGATTATAGTACATCAAATAAGATATCTTACGATTTATAAAACGAAGTCGTTAAAAAGACGAACTTGAATCTGTACCCGTGCAACAAGAGACCATATACCAAATTTCATTTCGATAACTCAAAGCATCAGCCAAAATGTCCGGAAAATATTCCCAGGAAAATTTCTAAGTTGGACGACGGACAAAGTGATCCCTAAATGTCTGCCAGCTCTGCAGGCAACACAATAACTACATTGCATCTTTCCATCTATACTGGTAAATGACCATCAAGTTTAAACTTAATAAAAAGTTTGGTGAGAATAATTTTGTGAATCTTTCCAATAATTCATACATTAATTTAAAATCTGAATGTTGGAGTGTTTTATGAGTATTACCCAATAACTTATACAGTAAGTTAACAAACCTGTGCACCAGCCCTGATCTGTGCGACAAGGTAATCAATGACTTTGGAGGTAAGGAGTGACAGAAGATTGTGACTTTCCTTGGGATATTTCATTAGCCACTTCCTCGCCTTTGGTAGAGGTGAATGGGAACCACCATCAATCATAAATTTCATGAGGGTCCACTGAAACAGAACCACAATGCCTGGAAACATGACTCACTAAAATACAGGAGAAGACATGATCTCCTGTTTATCTGTCAGTAATAAATATACATAGACAAATTCTAAATTACTGTATATGTTCTTGTCAATACAAGCTCTATATCAATGTTACTGACTCACCGGTGCTCCACTGAAGCCAAACAGGGGACACTTGCCGTCTATCTGATGGCGTGTGAGAGTGATTGCATCCATCACATAGTGTAACTCCTTTGCAACGTCCACGCCAGTGTTGAGTCTTTCCAGGTCAGCAGGAGTATTCAATAGGAAATCAAACACCACTCCCTTTATGAAAAGGTAGAGAGTATTATAGGTAAATAGGTATAATGACATAACAGTTAACAACTTTATAAGTATAATGACATACAAGTTAACAACTTTATAAGTATAATGACATACAAGTTAACAACTAAACAGGTATAATGACATAACAGTTAACAACTTTATAAGTATAATGACATACAAGTTAACAACTAAACAGGTATAATGACATAACAGTTAACAACTTTATAAGTATAATGACATACAAGTTAACAACTAAACAGGTATAATGACATAACAGTTAACAACTTTATAAGTATAATGACATACAAGTTAACAACTAAACAGGTATAATGACATAACAGTTAACAACTTTATAAGTATAATGACATACAAGTTAACAACTAAACAGGTATAATGACATAACAGTTAACAACTTTATAAGTATAATGACATACAAGTTAACAACTAAACAGGTATAATGACATACTAGTTAACAGTTTTACAGGTATAATGACATAACAGTTAACAACTTTAAAAGTATAATGACATACAAGTTAACAACTAAACAGGTATAATGACATACTAGTTAACAGTTTTACAGGTATAATGACATAACAGTTAACAACTTTATAAGTATAATGACATACAAGTTAACAACTAAACAGGTATAATGACATAACAGTTAACAACTTTATAAGTATAATGACATACAAGTTAACAACTAAACAGGTATAATGACATACTAGTTGACAGGTATAATGACATAACAGTTAACAACTTTATAAGTATAATGACATACAAGTTAACAACTAAACAGGTATGATGACATACCAGTTAACAGTTTTACAGGTATAATGACATACTAGTTAACAACTTTACAGGTATAATGACATACCATTTAACAGTTTTACAGGTATGATGACATACTAGTTAACGACTTTACAGGTATGATGACATACTAGTTAACGACTTTACAGGTATGATGACATACCAGGTACACACTCTTATAAAAAGTTAACGGCTTCCCAATTAAAATGACATTCACACTTTTCTAAAAAAAAATCAACAATTTTACTTATATAACATTCACATTTTACATTCTATAATTCTTAACTATACTAAAAACTTGAGACAGTAGTAGAGATAATGCAAACATATTTCAAACCAAATTACACCATGTTTCATTCCTGTTTTTATACACTACATGTACAAATACTCACTCCTAAATTGTATTTGTTATCCTATATTTCATTTAAATGCAAAAAAGACAAAGGAAACACGAGGCCTATCTTTTATCAGTTTAAGTTCAAGAGCATCCATTGTCACAATTCAGAGCAAGCCCAGGGGCAAAATTCTACAAAATTTGACAGATCCCTGTAACATTTTAATTGGCTCTGACAGAAAATCTGCTACTCCCGGGAGTAAGGCTGTATTGTACACCCCTGAAGTAGCATTTCATCCTTTATCTTGTATACCTTTCCTTCCACGATGTCCACTTCCATACCCAGTGCTTGAGGGATAACAAGGATGTCAGAAAATATGATAGCAGCATCCAAATCAAACCTGCGTAACGGCTGTAATGGAGGAAGTCATCAATCAAAACTAAGATTTCTGTCTACACTGTCAACATTTCCTTAATGTATGCATAGCAGAGGTAAATATCTTCTACTTCTGTATCCAAATATGATATGCATTCTTGCACTGACATTACTTTAAATCTATTTAAAGTAATTGAATTAAAAACATAATGTGATGGTGGTAGGAACCTACAGAGAAGAGTTGGGGAAAAGATGAAGAATGCAAGCTCTTCTCTTAAGTGGAGAGGAAATTTTCTGAAAATTTGCTTCAAAAACAAAAAAAAAAAAAACAAAAAAAAACCAACAATGACATGTAATGACAAGTACAAATCTTGTAACTTACCTGTAATGTTATCTCACAGGCCATGCTTGGTGTCTGAACTGTTTTGAAGAAATTAGCAGAGTGTTCCTTCTTGTAAGCATTGTACTCTGTAAAAAAAGTTAACAACTCCAAATAAGATTACATTATAATTTGAACTATTTGTGAAGTAGGACCATTACATAGTTCCTGTATGATATCCCCACAGTAGTAATACTATTGGAGGAAAGTGATAGTAAAAGAGTTCATGAACAAGTCAAACTCAAATGCAATTTGAGCGATGAGATAATATGGCAGTTTTATCCTGTATATGTAATGGCAAAAGTGTTTTAACACAGAAATCATAAAGTTATACCTGGAAGGTAGCGTCCAGCTTGTCTCATCAACCATACTGGTACCCGCTCAACCTTCTCACCTCTAGCTGCTCTCAAGATAAGGTCATTTTTGAGAGGTGGGAAAAACTGCAAAATTTTCAATTCAAAGGTGGGATCAACATTTAGTACACAAGTTCTTTTATTTCTTTTTCACCCTATGTTAATACATATCAATAAAGCGTAACTTCAGAAATGATTAAGCCATTACTACTACTGATGGTCTTAATAAACGTCCTTACATAACACCTGGTTGACAAAATGACAGGTAATTGTCACAGGTGAATGTGATTTTGAAAAAAAAACCTATGACAAATAGTGTATAAAATAACCATTATTTGGAATTTAATTTGTCATATTGGCATTCATTAGGTAAGCATAGTGTTACATTTAATCAGACAAAATTTTTTTGAAATGAAAATTTCAAAAATCAAATATGTCAACTTCATTATGTAAAGTTGCAAATACAGTCTATTTTTTACACTCTTTTAAGAATGTCCTTATGTATAAACTGTCTACAGAATCAATTTTATGTAATATCAAAACTGATAAAATACTTTTTGAACATGTCAAACATGTCCAATGCACACTTTCCTATATTTATGAACATTTTATTATTATTATTTTTTATGGTAAATACTGATACAACTTTCATGTTTTTGTATCATACCAATCCAATTAATTATATTGTACATACATATGATTTTAAATTATGGACAGCAGTAAAGGTAATCTCTGAAGAACGATCTAAGGTTGAGATTGTGTTACAAACATATATAAAAAGACAATAAAATAATCATTATAATAACACTAATAAACATGTGATTATCATTCTGTTTTTTTCCTATCAAATAAAACCTGAAGAAATATTCAATGATTTTATATCTTTTACCGTTATCTTTTAAGGCAAGAGACGATAACCTTTTCTGACACCAATACAAGTCAGGTATTTCCTGAATACAGGTATAGGTATTCTAATTGCATTTATACCATTGTCAGAAAGCTGTACATGCATGTCAGATACCTGTATTCCATTATTAACTACTTGTACTGACTACTATACTATAGGTGTCTCATAAAGTTCCCCTTCTCTAAACCCATGGTAGAAGTGTGCATAGGTCATGGTCGCAAAACCAGATTGAAAGATACATGTTTGTATTTATCTTAGTATTAGTGGTTACAGCAAACATTAAATGTTGAGAGTGTAAATATATCAGAAAAAAGTATAATATGTGGAAAATGGTACAAGTGCAACCTCAAACAAGGTGACATAGAAAATGATGACGACATATGTGTTCCTATGGGGACAAAGTAACTGTAACCCTCATCAAAGAACATATTACTGTTGGCAAAGAAACACATCTATGTCAAGTTTATGAGCATTGCCTTGCCAGATGTGTTTTATGGGAATGAAATTGATGAACAGATCCTGACTAAAATACTTGCAACATTCAAGAACCTGAACCTGTGGCTCATTGACCAGAGGTTAAGGGATGTGTTGGGCCTATTGTGAGACGCTGGGTTTTCTGTGTAAATACCTTCCTAGGTCAGACACTGCATGATTCACTGATTGCCAACAAAGACCGCCAGTGCAGAAAGTCAACATCGGTAGTGGAAACTTAAATACTGTTCAAAGAGCAACTCAGTTCAACCTATATCCTCAACACATTGAGGCACTAGTTTCACAAAGTTAATCCCTACACAAAACATTTTTTCAGTATTTTAACAAATTTCATTCATGTAATCTTGAATGACAGTCAAGGTAGCCATTGTTAACTGAACTGAACCCATTCATATGAACAACCCACTTGCCAAATATCAAGACCCACAGATTTCTGGTTATGATGAAACATAATTCTAAGGAAAATGGGAAGGAAGTTGTGTGCTTTTACAATTTCTCATGTTACAAAATATTATAAGTAGCCACCTTTAAAGCAAGTATGAAAAATGGAACCATGTTAATGTGTCCAAAATGGTTCTTTTCTCATAAGTAATGAAAATCTAACAAGCTTTTCTGCTCAGATATTCACTAAGAAGAAAAATTCTTCCTTGAGATAACGTACTCTTCAATATCAAAACAGAAGTTGTATAGTGCACAGAAAAATGATCCTAGTAGTAGTGTCATTTTAATGTTCTAGGAGAACCTTTAACATCCACACAAGTGTTAGTCAGTGAGGTCCCATTTTTCATAGAATGAATTCTGAAACAAACTTTTCCTGATTTAAGCTTCCTATACACATCCTTTTTAAAATTTTTCAGATTTTGAAAATCCAAGTGGGGCCAACACTTATGTTAAATCTCCATACCCTACCTTTTCATTGAAATAGAAGTAACAATGATATGGTATGTTGTATCTTGAAAGTTGTGAACTTTCTGTCAATTTTAAGATTTCATTTGAAAACATTATATCATAGGATGGTTGTTCAAGACTTTATATATAATTTTCATGACTTTGACTTTCTTTCTGGGATACCAGTATAAATATAGTTCACTGTGTCATTACTCTTGTCCACTTCCCATTTGTATTGGTGGACCTCCTCTTTCAAGAGCCATACTTCCTACTGGAGACGCCTATTCGCCTACACTGAAAATTTTCACCATTGTGTATTGTGTACATGTAAATGAGTACCATGTTCCTGCTTATAAGTACACAATACACAATGGTGAAAAACTGCAGTGTTTACAAGTGCTCCAAAGAAAGTCAGTTTTTAAAAAAAATTTTTTTTAATTCCCAAAGACAAGCAGAAGCAGAGGGCAGAATTTAAAGCATTTAAGAGGGACGACTGGGTTTCAAGCAATAATTCAGTTTGGCACTTGTTAACATCACTGAAAGATGGTTGATTCTTTGAAACCCTACTTGATGCAAGCGATCCTGATCCTGATTATAAGTATAACTGAATCAGTAGAAGGGGATAATAGGGCTGTTCAGCACTCTTACTCCTAGTGTAGAAGAAGACTCCCAAATCAAATTATTTGAAATGGAAATCACATTTCCTTAATCTGCTAAGTGGTATTTGTACAGTTGTGCTGTGTAACATCCTGCAAATCAATGTGAAAGGAACTATTAACCATGTCCATCGTATATACATTGATTCTGCCAGTGAATTCATCCATTAGATAAGAAGTGATATCTTCAATGCGATAATGAGTTAAGAAATCTTTTATCATCACCAGAGATATAACTTTTCCAGTGATGATTTTAACTTTCTTAGTTTTGACCAACGAGAGTAATGCATATTGCACTTGTGAAAATATAGATATTCTGTCATAGTCATGAAACAAATGTTTTAAAACATGAAAAAAATGTTCATCCTCGGAAAAAATCACCATAAACATTAGCTAAATCTCTTTCTTCAATGAAATCAATGTGGACAGATTTTCACCAAGCTGTATGGTGATTCCAATTATTGTTTTTCCATTTCTGGACAGCAATTTACCTGCATCCCAAACATATGCTGTTTACATGTCACAGTAGTTTGATATTTAAGGATTTATTCAAAGTATCATGATTTTTTAGATATTGACAATTAGTCGACAAACTCACAACACAAGGTTTTGAGGGGTGCTGATTGAAGAAGATACTGGATGTAGATAACAGTCTCATTGAGAAATATTCTGTTTCTTTGTGCAATATGAAGCTGTTGATGATGGTTAGTTTGCTTGGTGGTTCTGTTAATGTAACCTTGTTCTTATTTGTGAACACGACATTACTCACTTTGATTGATCAATATCTACAAGGTAGGTGTCATAGACGAAGCAGAAGACATTTTATCTTTTGAAAAACCTGATCTTACCTGGTATCATTCTCAATCTACTTTTTCAACTGTGTAAATATTTTTTTGTTCATATTTTCCCCTATTTTCATCGAATTTCTGATTACTCAAGTAATCAAAGTACTGTAAGTACTATGAACTCAAATGAGAGAAAAATATCTTAATTGTGACTGATGTGCTTTAAAGGTCACACAAAGCAAAGAGTTCAAACATCATTTAAAACAACAAAATAAACATTATAAGAATAAAATTGAAATTATGTACATGTAACTGAATATTCGAATATGCATCAAATATTCATTATATCAAATAGATTAAATATTTAATTCATTGGCACTAGCTTAGACCATTGTGATGTGCTGATGGTGACAGAAATAATTGATAACAGTAAACTGAGTGGAACTTTTATGAAATGTGTTGTCCACAGTCTATGAATGACTATGTGAAACATATATGTTCTTGTATCAGCTTTTCCACTGAAGGCATATGTTAGAGAGTTTTAGGAAGTAATGCAAATATTTCTATCTTTTGGCAATTTGAAACATCTTAATTACATGAAACTGCACATCCTTCACAAACACATACATATGGGCATTCCAATTTTAGGATTTTAGGAAACCCAACCACTCTCAGAAAAATACCAGTAGATGTTGGGATTATAACTCTCTGCCTTTTATCACAGATCACAGAAAGATCTTGTTTTAGCCACCAAACAGTTTTCATTCACTAGTTTTTGCTAATAATCATATAACTGACTTATTCATTACTTGCTATGAATGAGAAATGTGATTCCAATGCCAAATCAATAAAGATTTTCAAACAACTAATTCTATCCTACAATTACAACATGGGATCAAAGATGCTTAAACCGTATGCAGAGATTTGATAAGAATTTCAATGAAACAATGAACGTTTTCTTTTTCAAAACCATATACATAACCATCAACCTAACTTTACTTTACTAGGGAACATCACCAAATAGATAAATGAGAAACAAGGATGAGGTGAAAGAGAAACATAAAGGCAGCAATAATTAGAATGCCTGATAGAATTTACAAAGGCATTGAGAAAGATGATGACGAGTGTAAACTCATTTGTTTTAAACAATAAAAGTCACTTGATCATGTGTAATGATTGTACCTATGTTGGATGGAGTATATGTTTATTTATAAATATTCTAACACTGTAGTTCTCAACCAATTACATTATTCAGGTTTTCTCTGGTTACTTCATTAGTCATGTCTATGAAAAAGTCTAATTTCTTGTGTGAGATGCCTGGGGATGAATTCAGTTTTATTTCGTCCCTAAAATGTTCTAATAACTATTTATTGTAAAGGTCACAAGCTGAATTAGGTGCTTAAGAACTGGATTAATTTTTCCAGCTGATTGTACTAACATGGAAAGGAAATGAATATAAAAAGCGATGTACTGGTATATGAATCCAAATCCAAGTCTCTGATGAACCATGCTCAAAATCTGAAGAATTGGTTGTCATTGTTTTTCTCTCTCTTCTCTTCCATCTATCTATCAACATTGAAAATAACATCCTCTCAACATATTATTCCGGTATGAGACATGTTTTAATAGTCCCTACACCAGAAGCACTCGAACCTCGCTGAGAGCATCACTTTGTGCAATTAAATTTTTTCTCGGAAAACGGCATTGAATTTCAGTGAATCCTCAGTTACTTGAAACTCGCTTGACATCATTCTACTTTTTTGTTACCAGCAATTATCTGATGTTTTAAAACCATGATTAGTGGTCCAGTCGATGTCGGCAAATACCAAGAATCGAAAAAAATGTCGAGATTTCATATTTTTGTGACAAAATTGATATAATAAAGTTCTCTAAATTTTCAATGAATTAAACAGAGTTCTTCTTGATTTTGAAAATTATCAGTTTGCCTATATATATATATATATATATATATAAAATAAAGAACGAAAAACAATGCGAAATTCTAAGAAGAACTCAGTGGATGCGACCCTATGAGTACATACAGTATATGCCTCTCGCCAATGTAAGAAAACTAAAATTGATTTCATTCAAAGCGTTAGATTCATGAATAAAATAAAATATAAGTTAAAAAAGAGGTTAGAGCATATTAATAATTTCGATCTTGAAATGATATTATTTCTTGTAGTCTGTCAACAAATAATAATGGGTGTAGGCTGAGGGCAGGAGTCACTATTGCAGTAATAAATATACACTGGTCTGATTGGTCAAATGTGATACATTTATGAATGAAATTTTATGAAGGAAAGTGGTACAGCTGTAGTTCCAAAATTTCTCACTAGATATCATCATGGCTCAAATCACACACACTTAGAGATAACAGTATAGACGACACACGACTGAGTCATTTGAGTCAAAAACAAAAGCATTGTTTTAAGCCAAAGATACTTCAAGGATTAAACAGAAACGTTTATTTATATAACTGATCATTACAACAGGTTTCATTCAATATTTCAAAACAATATTCTTTGTTTGCTATTGCAGTAATGAACAAGCAGCATTCTAATTAGTCAGCTTTGAGATATTTTAAGAATGCAATTTTATGAATGAAAGTAATAGTTCCAAAAATGATAACAACATAAAACAAACGACTTCAGTCATTTGTGTCAAAAATAGCACAGAATGATAGGCAAGATTATACAAAAACACACAAGTGAACATAAATGTAGCAAGTAAAATGAATTAAACTGCATCATACAGCTGTTTCATCCACGATTTGTCAGTGATGCTAAGGGCCTAAATTTTTAAGCTTAGGAGGCATCTGAGGAAAATAAAAAATGATTGCAAATAAGACCCACCAGGATCCTACATCACTAATCTGGCTAATTCAACTATTCAGACAAAACATTTCACAAGTGACAGATAATTTCTAAAAAAAATATCCTACTGGGTCTCTTCCTTGTCAGAAGTCAGATTCACTAGGTATTCATATATATTGGATAATATTCTTGCACATAAGGATTTTTAAGAACTTGCATTTTCCAGAATGGGCCTAATCCCTCCCGCCCGAGAAGGCTGAGACCCATCAACAATACAAAATTGATTACCCTTCACTCAAGAATGCTTTAGACCAAATTTGGGCAAAATCCAATCATTCATACAGGAGAAGTAGGATTTTAAAAAAATATGCTAGATTTCCTCTATTGGGCCTTGCCACTCCCTCCCAAGAGGGCCATGACCCACTGTTTACACAAGATTAATTTCTCTTCACCAAAAGGTGCTACAAGAGGAGTAGGATTTTAAAGAGTTGACCCTACTTCCTCTATTGGGCACTGCCCCTCCCTCCCAAGGGGGCACAGACCTAACTTTTATACAAGATTGATTCCCCTTTACCCAAGAATGCTTCAGACAAAACTTTGGCACTATCCATACAGGAGGAGTAGAATTTTTAAAAACTTACAAAATTTTCCAATTTGGGCCCTGCCCCTTGGGCACCTGGAAGCCAAGAACAATAGTTATACAAGCATAACCCTTCCCCAAGGATGCTTCTGCTCATAATCAGTTAAAATCAGATGTGTCGTTCATAACTAGTGGCGATTTTATTAAAAAGTTAACAATGTACAACGGACCATGGATTATGTGCTATGACATAAGCTCTCTAGTCCTTTGGACCATGTGAGACAGAAATATCACAATCCAGGCGGAATGGTGCACTAGCCCGATAATTGAACTTATGTTGCATTTTTCATATAGCTTTTAATTATTGAAGAATATCAAGTCTATGTGTATATATGTGAGTCAAACAATGAATAAAACTGCATCATACAGCTATTTCTTCCGGTTTCTTCTTTTGTACATCTAAATGATTCATATAGTAGTACTTGAGTGAATGTATCTAACAAGCACGGAGACAGTGTGATAATGAAAATGAGTTTCCCTACCATGAAAACAGGAAATACTTAATTTTATTGTTTATAAATGTTTGCTGTTCATAGAAACATCACATGTTTCAGCTAGTTGCATCTAACAACTATATTGTAGATGCGATATCACAAAATGTATTATCCAATTATCTGTTTCCACAAAGGTGGCGAGATGTATTCAAAGGGGGTGGGATTCTTGAAGATGTGAAATGTGGAACTGAGGATAATACATACCAAGCTGTTTTGACTGGATGTCATTTTCTCTCAGCGCTGGTATGTATGTCATAGACATCATAAAATGAGATATTTGGGGATAATATTTGTATGTTTTGTCCAGAATCAAAGGATAAGTTAGGCATGGCAGTTGCTTATTCTAGTGATCACTCAGTAAAAGTTGTAGTAACATTTTAATACAGATGGTCGCTAAGTTCAGGTTGTAAAGGTAGAGGTGGTCACTTAAATACAGTTGGTCACATAGTAAAGGTTGTTCAATACAGGTGATCACTTAGTAAATGTAATTTAATACAGGTGATCACTTAGTAGATGTAATTTAATACAGGTGATCACTTAGTAAATGTGATTAAATACAGGTGATCACTTAGTAAATGTAGTTAAATACAGGTGATCACTAGTAATTGTAGCTAAATACATGTGATTACTTAGTAAATCTGATTAAATACATGTGATTACTTAGTAAATGTGATTAAATACAGGTGATCACTTAGTAAATGTGATTAAATACAGGTGATCACTTAGTAGATGTAGTTAAATACAGGTGATTACTTAGTAAATCTGATTAAATACATGTGATTGCTTAGTAAATGTGATTAAATACAGGTGATCACTTAGTTGATGTAATTAAATACAGGTGATCACTTAGTAAATGTGATTAAATACAGGTGATCACTAGTAAATGTGATTAAAACAGGTGATCACTTAGTATATGTAATTAAAAACAGGTGATCACTTAGTAAATGTGATTAAATATAGGTAACCACTTAGTATAAGTAATTTGATACAGGTGATCACTAATAAATGTGATTACATACAGGTGATCACTAGTAAATGTGATTACATACAGGTGATCACTAGTATATGTAATTAAATACAGGTGATCACTTAGTATATGTAATAAAATACAGGTGATCACTAGTAAATGTGATTAAAACAGGTGATCACTAAGTATATGTAATTAAAAACAGGTGATCACTTAGTAAATGTGATTAAATACAGGTGATCACTTAGTATATGTAATTAAATACAGGTGATCACTTAGTATATGTAATTAAATACAGGTGATCACTAGTAAATGTGATTAAATACAGGTGATCACTTAGTATATGTAATTAAATACAGGTGATCACTTAGTAAATGTGATTAAAAACAGGTTATCACTTAGTAAATGTAATTAAATACAGGTGATCACTTAGTAGATGTAATTAAATACAGGTGATCACTTAGTAAATGTGATTAAATACAGGTGATCACTTAGTAAATGTGATGAAATACAGGTGATCACTTAGTAAATGTAGTTAAATACAGGTGATCACTAGTAAATGTGATTAAATACAGGTGATCACAAATAAATGTAATTAAATACAGGTGATCACTAGTAGATGTAATTAAATACAGGTGATCACTAGTAAATGTGATTAAAAACAGGTGATCACTAGTATATGTAATTAAATACAGATGATCACTAGTAGATGTGATTAAATACAGGTGATCACTAAGTATATGTAATTAAAAACAGGTGATCACTTAGCAAATGTGATTAAATACAGGTGATCACTTAGTATATGTAATTAAATACAGGTGATCACTTAGTATATGTAATTAAATACAGGTGATCACTAGTAAATGTGATTAAAAACAGGTGATCACTTAGTATATGTAATTAAATACAGGTGATCACTTAGTAAATGTGATTAAAAACAGGTTATCACTTAGTAAATTTAATTTAATACAGGTGATCACTAGTAAATGTAGTTAAATACAGGTGATCACTTAGTAAATGTGATTAAATACAGGTGATCACTTAGTAAATGTAATTAAATACAGGTGATCACTTAGTAAATGTAGTTAAATACAGGTGATCACTTAGTAAATGTAATGTGATTAAATACAGGTGATCACAAATAAATGTAATTAAATACAGGCGATCACTAGTATATGTAATTAAATACAGGTGATCACTAGTAAATGTGATTAAAAACAGGTGATCACTAGTATATGTAATTAAATACAGATGATCACTAGTAGATGTGATTAAATACAGGTGATCACTTAGTATATGTAATTAAATACAGGTGATCACTTAGTATATGTAATTAAATACAGGTGATCACTTGTAAATGTAGTTAAATACATGTGATTAATTAGTAAATGTGATTAAATACAGGTGATCACTTAGTAAATGTGATTAAATACAGGTGATCACTTAGTTGATGTAATTAAATACAGGTGATCACTTAGTATATGTAATTAAATACAGGTGATCACTTAGAGAATGTTAAAGTAAAAAAAGTTGGTGACATAGTCAATGTTTTAATTAGTGCAAACAGTATTTTCGGTGAACTTATAGGTAAGTCAATGTATGTAAGTGTTAATGAACGTAAATTCAAATAATCTTTCTAATGGCTTTATTCTAATTGATGGGAAACCCGAACATAAAAATAACTTGTATTTAGCATCATTAGTTTATATTGGTGGTGTGCAATGCTAATGTAAATAAAATGTTTTGATGGCATAATTTGGCTGTGTGATAAATATTTTCTCACCATAGATTTCAGTAAATTTCCCCCAATTTCAGATGATGTTTTGTTTTAGGTTTGTTGGCATGGCGACCAAAGATGAGAAAGACAGTTTGGACCTTAATGCAAAGATAGAGGATACAGACATTTTAACAAATTTCAGAAATAATGGTGAAAAAGTAGATGCAGTGCAATTGTGTAGTAAAATACTAGGTATAGTTACTGAAGCAGATGAAGTTTCTGAGGACATAAAACTACTAGGAAGTACAGGGGAAGGAGTTTCCAGAGACAGTGATGTTGATAGTATGTTTGTATTTAGAAACTGCCATGTGTACGAACGCTACATCACGACCAACCCCAAAGCAGGGTGGCTATTTCAGATGCAATCTTGCACTACTAATTCTGGATATGTTAAGCTCCGTGTGAAACAGCAAGGAAATATCCAAACCTGGAGGCCACATGGTTATGATTTTACCCAAGTAGTGCAGTATGATGAAACATCAGACTGTTATTATTTCGCCAATAATTTGCTTTCATGTTTGCACAATCTCGTAAAGAAGAAGAAGGAAATAGTTGGGTTAAATTTAATTACTTCAGGTCCATGCTTGACCGTGTTAGATTACGAACGAGACATGGATATGACTATGGGAATGAAGTGTCCTGAATGGCCGTCAGTGGCTGCTGAATGGATATCGCGAGACAGATCCAAAAGATGGCCATCAAGAGGATTCATAGATCAACAAGTTATGCGTGGTTGTTACCTGGTTCCAGTTGGATGTAAGGAATGCAAACAAACACATCTAGACTGGAGAATTTCATTTGTGCATGTAGAACAAGAACTAGTCCGCATAATGAATGAAAACCAAATCAAATGCTACATTATTCTGAAACAGCTGAAGAAATTTTTTTTCAAGGTCAAAATTCCAGAAGTTATAACTTCCTACGTCATCAAGACAATACTGTTCTGGACTGTAGAAGAATCATCTCCAGAACTTTGGCAACCCCACCAACTTCTTACAGTGGTGCAATTGTGTTTGGACAAGTTAATCACATTTGTACAGGATGGCTTCTGCCCACATTACTTCATCAGGACATGTAACTTGCTCGTCCGAAGATGTTCTCCCGAGAATAGGAGTATTGTCTTACAAACATGTTTGGAAGCCAGACGAAATCCAATGAAAATACTCCGTCAAACCCCTCTGTATGTAAATGCCATACCTGGACAGCACCAGAAATCTGATTTGCAGGATTCTTTGGACATAATACTTCTTTCAGAACAAATTCAACGCAGCTTACAAGAGACGCTATCAAACACGGACACAGAAAAAAAGTTAGAAGAGTATTGCATATATGTTATAGAGCAGATTGATTATTTGTCTTATAACAATAAAGGAAGACGTAGACAGGTGATTCAGAAATTTCAGAAGGTCATACACAATGTCACAGAACGATTACTCCAGATATGTTCTCTGGGCCAGGCACACCAGAAGGAACTCCTTGATATCAAAGCAAATTGCAACGATGAAGAGGATGTGAATGACATCGCAAACACCTGTCACTTACTTATGGTGACTGAAAACTACACCAGGTGTCATAATATACTTGGAAAGTTTGTCAAAGCTCAAAAGCACAAAGGTTATAGTAGGTTACTGAGTATTTCAGGAAAGGATATAAACGACAAGAACTTGAACAACATTTTGATGAACAAAATTACCCATGACATTTGTGGAGAGATACCACGTATCTCAGATTTAATATTCCTGCAATTAGAAGAGAACATTCTTCCTACCCCACTTCAAACTGAGTTCTGTCCGATAATGAGTGGTAATACAGAAGTTGACACACTGCCCAGAATCAGAAAAACCATCACTGTAGATCCACTTGTGTATGCGTGTTTCCTGAGGTTCTGGTGCAGTGTGAAGATGGACCAAAACATTCAAAAGCTCATGGCCCGGGACGATATGGTGTGGTGCTGTGGTCTGAGTTCCATATCGCAGAAATCAGTTGCCCTGAACCTACTGGCATTCTGCCATTCTCAGCTAGAGGAGTATGAAGAAGCATTTGCAGTACTTTGTCAGGCGTTCAGAGAGAAACCAGTAAACTGTTCCACTCTGGTTCATATTGCAAATCTGGTAAATAATAAAATAAGAGAGGTCTTTTGATTTTGAAATGGCATAGTTTTCTAACATTGACAATGAGGACAACAATGGTTGTATGGGCACTGCCATGATATAAACTAATAAGGAAGAAGTGTGGTTAAAATTACTGCTTATGACCAGTCATGTGACAATTATGATGTCATTATGATGCTTTCCTATGATTCATAGTTGTTATAAATGGCACAAGAAGACAGTTCTGTACTTCATATGATAATGAAATAAATGCTTACATCTATTGAATCCAATCTTGATATACACATTTTCAAAATTGTAGAACCATGTCCACCATCATGCTAATTCAAGGACTTCTTGTGTACAAAGTAGGTCATGTGATCAGCAACATTTAAATCTGGACATATATTTTAATTACTGATTTAAGTAATGGACAGTGATGCCTAACCGATGTGGCACGACTCTAGAGAGCGATAAATTTTATAAATCTCATATAAATAATTAAGATACTTCAGCAAACATCTGTGAAAACAAAATAAGCAATATTCTTTATCTTGCTACATATCTGTCTTTGGTGATGCCATCATGGATATAACGTTATGAAATTTAGGTCGTTAATGGGTAGTAAAATAATGTGACCTTCAGCAAATCACAACCAGCCAGATCCTTTTACATGTCAAAATTTATTAGCAAAAATATGTAGTTGGTATTATTACAATGATTACAGGGTGGTTATATAAAAAAATGTATTTGTTACATGTGATGTGTTTGCACCATGTACAGAAGCATATATACATCTCTGCTATATGTTTATAAAAATCAACTATATTCTGCTATCTCATGAGAAGTCCGTATGTTGAACAGTTCGTTGGCATATGGATGTACAATATCATACATAATGAAGTAATTTATAATGGTTGTTTTAATGACTAAGCTACGAAAGAAAAAATCTGCATGCATCATTAAGCCATTGTTATGTGTAGATTATAGTGTTTTTCAAACACAATATTGCAGTGCTAATGGCAGGACAGGACTAATCAGTAATTTGGCTGTTTAATAAAAGTGACACCACCATCTTGCCACTACATTTCCTAATATTGAGTTGTTGAGGCACTTAAGGGTATAAATTGCTGAGCAATATCTGTGATCTTAGCTCTTTCTTCTCTTTACTGATAAATGAAAACATATCAGTGAAAGTTCAAACTGACAGCTGTAGTTTTGCCACATGATTGCTAAAGTAAACGAGAGTAACAGTGAAACTGGTAATTGCTCTCGGAAAAAGACTTTATCTGACATAAAATTTCAACAAAATTGCAATAACTCTATAATCTTAATCAGATAATATATGTGTGGGGTTTTTTTATCAACTGATGCAAGTTAGCATACATGTGAGCTGTGTGATGTCTGAATGAATATGTTATGTTATGAATGTAATCAATACCATATATTGCTGAAAATTCTCAATAAAAAAGAAAAGTACAAAAAAAAACCCCAAAAAATCTATAATCAATATGGAACACGTAGTATGACCAATATATCCACCAAGTTTTATCATCCTAGTTTAAATGAAGGCAAAGTTATGCTATAACCATGAAATTTTAACAAAGATGACTGCTGACTACCTCTGTAACTGGGGGTTGCGAACACTGTATTTGGGGCAATGCACATCCTCTTAGTACATCAAGTATCATTATCCTAGTTTTAATGCAAATTTATATTCAAGATGAAATTTTAACACAGATCAATAACTTGTAATTGAAGGATTGAGGGCCCTTAATTTGGTACACTGCACATCGTCTTAGTATGACTAATAGTATACAATAAGTTTCATGATCCTTGCTTAACTCTGGGCAAATTATGCTCAGGACAAGAAAGGATAGATGGACAATGTGGTGACTACATACTCCCCATGAACATTTTCAAGGAGCATAATCATGATGGAAAGTTGAGCATATGTTTGTCAAAGGCATCTCTTTGTGCATTCTATTCAGATTTGCTGACAATCAGAATGGTTTGTGGAATAAGTGATAATCTCCTCTTTTGTGCTTTAGTTTCAAATACCATGAACGTTAGATAATACACTCTGAATTTATTATCCCCCACTTTCACCGAAACAGGGGATATTAATTTGGGTTTGTCCACCCATCCGTCTGTCACACTTTCGTTTCTGTGTTGTAACTTCCCCAAATATCATCCAATTTCGGTGAAACTTGGTCAGCAGATGCATATTAAGACACATAAGATTGAGTTCAGCAATCAGCATCATCTGTTAATATCTATGCATACTAATTAGGTATCCTTTCATTTCATTGGTCGGTCAGTTTTTGGGCTCTAACTTTCCTAAATATAATAACCTCTAAAATATTTACTTACAATATGTTTGGAAAGTGGGGGATATAAATTCTGTGAATTTGCTTGTTATAAATAAGATACCGTGTATGTGTTTTTTTTTAATTATCATGATCATTACTACATATGCATGTATATATGTTATATATAATATCATATGTATCACCTTATGAACAATATGTCTGTTGGTTTTTGGCTGAAAATAGGCATGTACAGAATTTTATCAATAATGATAAAACAGAAAATTCTCTCTCTGTTGATCAACAGTCTGGATATATACATTTTTTAGTCAAATATGATAAAGCTTTCAAAGAACACATGTCATCTACAAACAGGTAAAAATGTAGTCCTGCATAAATAAGCTACAGTAGAAAAACAAGTTAAACCTCCTGGAATTGATGCATTGGTAAAATGATATAAAGATCAAGAATTGGATCTCTTTGTAAGAAAATATAAGAGTCTAGTAATTTCTTATATATCTATTAAAAGATAATTGATTGTAATCTTGTGACAATGAAATTGGTGCATTAGTCAATTTGCATGAAGTACAATGGAATCACAAGGCATGTTAATGAGCATCAAATATGTCCAACTTCATATTGCAAAAGAAAATTTTTAAATTCTCAACGAAATAATTACAAGTTACTGTAAAACTGCATCAGCCTGCATCTCTGGAAGCTTGCTGTGAATTTGATTGTATAAAAATTATGACACCTGAGACAATACCTTGAACATCAATTTCCATCAATCACTAGATTGTCTCTTTAATCTATGCTGTAAGTGATTCTAGTTATTATTGTTTAAATGTACATTAGTTGTCCAGGTTTATAATTAATGAATGGAAGGGAGATAACTCCCACTGACACTAATAACTATTTCTCCACAAAATTTACTTTGGCATTAGTTAGGAAATATCTTCTAAACTGAGTTATTGTCTTACAAACTTTAATTGTTATTGAATGTTGTGGTTAAAATTTACGATTTTATTTACAATACAAGTTATATTAAAATATTTACAACAGTACAACTTATTTCAGTATGATTTTGTAAACATTTTCACAAAGCAATGGTCAATATTGTTTTTAAGTTTTAGTCATTCGACAAGCATCCAGCTTATCAGAATGGGATTTTTTTTTTTTTTTAAAAAGCAGAGATATATTTCAAGGCAAGATGACCTTTCAGTAATAATGATGTCACAAGAGACAAAACATTTCAAAGTAAGGTATCAAAGTATAATCTTACTGGGATAGTTTCATGTCTGCAACACTTCATCTGATGTTGGAAAAATTCTGTTGAAGGACATTTGTGTGAATATTTTTCATAATGATGAAAAGAAGCAAATGCCCAATGCTTTTTTGTAATAAAATATGTTTCCCTGGTAGTTGTAACCATGTGTTAAATGTATATTGCACATTGATGATATCACACATTATCAGCTACCATCAGTTCTTGTCAGATATTTTTTATTATAGCATTGGAAGCATGACATACCTACATATTATGTTACTTACATACACATTTCTATATTTTGCAATAAAGTTGTCACCTTGAGATGTGGCCATTTTTAATCAATAGTCTTTTTGTTTTTCTCTATCTTAACTATATCTAAATGGAACACACAACTGTTTGTTTATCTGAACTTCCATCTGTGAAAACCCTAATAAGATAAACTCAAAATTGAACAGCACATTTCAATATAATATACTAGATACAGTAGTGCCAATTCATGACTATAAATGCATAATATAGTTGTTTCATCCTTCAAGGATGCATCAGTGATGCTAATGTTGAATTCGTAGAGGCGACTGAGTAAGTCTTACATGTCAAAAACATGTACTTGTTACAAGTATCTTGAGATTATCTAACTGGATCATCTGATATGTTTGATGTGAAGTGTTATATTAGTGATTTATCTTTTGTAGATTTCTAAACTAAGCAAGAGATCCCAGAGAGATCTTGGCACCCACCATTGTTTGGTATTTTTATGTTCTTCAGAAGTTGAAATTTCCCCCTTTTTTCCTGGTTTTGCTCTTCATTATATAAAATTTCAACATTTCTCTCAAGGTATAACAATAATCATCTTTCACATTCATATCAACTTGTCACCAATTGTTTTTGGGCCTATCCAAAAATGAAATAGGCACAACTGTGGACCAAGGGGAACCTACATATAAAATATTGATGACAAAATTTCATTGCTGATATCCAAGATGGCCACCTGTTGGCAATTTGGTTTTTTCTGGTCAATCACAAAATAAAACAAATACAACTAAAATCCAAAATGACAGCCTGTCAGCCATTTTATTTTTCTGATCAGTCCCAAAATCAAATGGGCATAACTATGGACCAATAGGAACTTGCATATGAAATTTGAGAAAGATCCATCAAAAACTTTTCCTAGGTATAGTGATAACAAACTTTCATAGTCAAAATCCAAGACAGAAGCCTGTCAGCCATTTTGTTCTTCTGGTCATTCCCAAAATAAAACAGGTACAACTAAGGACCAACAGGAACCTACATGTCAAATTTAAGAAAGATCCTTCCAGTACTTCTCATGCAACAGCGATAACAAACTTTCATTTTCAAATTCCAAGATGCTTGCCTGTCAACCAGTTATTTTTCTGATCAGTCCTAAATCTGTGACAAAATGAAACCAACATATGAAATTTGAGAAAGCTCCATCCAGTGTTTTCCCAGAAACTTTGACAACAATTATTCATTGTTAAAATCTGATAATTAAAGGCTATATCTGTCAGCCATTTTTCTTCCCTTTTTTTATCAGTCCCAAAATCACATATATGAAATTTGAAAACAATCCATCCAGCACTTATCAAGAAAAGGCAGTAACTAATTTTTATTGTCAAAACCAAAGATAGCAGCCTGTCAGCCTGATGAAATTTGAAAGTGAATGAAACCTATATGTCAAGTTTTAAGGTCAAACTGAGTGCCAAGTTATACATTTCAGGTTAAAAAAGATCTCATTTCATGATAAAAAAATATATACAAAGACCAGTGGATGCATTTTCTAGATGTTGGTGTCTGAACCAGCATTTGTACCTGTCTGGAGAAAGCTAATCAATTAGCCATTGTTGACTCTGCCTTGGACTAGATACATAATATAGGACCTCAAAAGAGGGACATGGCCGAGGGTATGTGCAACAGTAAAAACTCATGAATTTTCATTCTGCAAATGTAATCTCTCCCCTGAAGAACAATCTATGGTTGAGATTATATATATATATATAAAAAGACAATAAAATAATCATTATAATAACACTAATAAACATGTGATTATCATTATGTCTTTTCCCATTTACATGTTTGAAACAAAACCTAAGGAATATTTCGTAATTTTATATTTTCAACTCTAATCAAGCAAATCTAGAAATGACAACTCTGTCCGACACCTCTGACATTATGCAATTTACAGGTCTGCATGAGGATGCAGAAAACTTTGTTTACACTTTGGCAGGGTTGCAATACAGACGGAAGAACAAGCTAGTGTTCTATAAACAGTGAAAAGAGGATGGTGTTCACTGGCCAGTATATAACAGAAAAAGATTCATACTAAAATATTCAGACAACATCCACAGCGTTATTTTTGTTACTGATTACTCATTAGGAAAACATATGTACGGACCTGTAAGTTGCGTGATGTCCCATGGCGTTGGACAAGAAAAAATATCTGTGTCATGCAAACTGTAACACAAGTTCTATATTGGCCAGCTAGCACTGCAACACATTGTCATGTGTCCTGGTAAATTATTTCACTTTTTATGGTATTTAGCGTAATTTTAGATTTTATACATATTGAGTGTGTAATAAGTTTCGGTACTACATGTTTTGGCCGCTATGCGACATCTAAGGTGTAGAAATGCGATGCAAGTTACATTATGACGTGGTAGTAAAGTTGACGTTGAAACAATTATTATAGTTTTAAAGTTCCTATTTGTAATTTGTATTTGAAGAAATTGACCAAAGATCACAACCATTAGAAGAGATATAGGATGGCTTCTAGTCAATCTACCGCTGATAATGATACTGTCAGCTCATACAATTATATTAGCATACCGGTGACAGGCCGACTTATATAACTGATAACATCTGACGTTGACACATCATCCCGCTATTTCGGGAGATGTATAAGCTAAAGAGGGAATGATGACCAGTCAATAAATTACCAAGGTATCCAAAAAATTAAATATGTTTATATTAATCTTTTATCTCATGTAAAAAAAATGGTGATGTGAATATTTTACCTGTGTTATCATGGGCGCAGACATCTTGCTCACTTTCGGAACCCCTCACGTATAGGTAATTCCGAACGAAATTGAGGCCCAATGTGCCTGCACTTTTGCTATTTTTAGTTCTGATAGTGATTGAGATTGTTTAGGCATGATTGTTGGTTATGCTGCTTAAATTCGTGTTCAAGCATCTTTGATTTTTTTTCTAATTATTGTGTATGAGCATTTTGATTTATAAAATGTATTATCACAACCTAATGAACTGAAACAAAGTCAGTTACATTGCTTAGGTAAGAAGAAGAAAAAGAAGAAAAATACAGTTTGAAACCAAAATAAGTTAACACAGTTTACCAAAGGATTCAGTCCAAAAATGGAGACTTCACAGTTGTCCAGTCATTTTATCTGAAAACATAGCCCTGACCCTGAACTAATTACTTGCAATATAATTTAGTTTTTCATCTGCAATAAAAATTGGAAAATAAAACTTTCCGATGAAAATACAAAAATAAAGAAAATCACATCTTTGACCACTTTTGAAGTGTAATATATGATAGGAAGACCAATGGAAATACGGTACAGATTCTCCAAAATATTGTGTACAGCTGAATTAGCAAAAATGGTTTTAAAAGCTTTTGAACTTGAATATATTGTTTTTGTAATGTTTTCCAATGTAGAAAATACTATATTGTTCATGTATTTACATACAATTGTAACCTCATTAACAATAGGAATTTATATGTAGCCTCTTAATACTAATTATCTTAATCGGTTCATATAATATCAATACATGTAGCAATGACAAGCGATATATAGTACATTCACATACAAAAATACTAAGCATCAAATTTGGTCTATTGTGCTTATCTATTTTGGATCCAAGCCGAACAATAAATCTAACTCTGTAATCAGTAAATCAATGTTTACAAGCATTTTAAATCTATTTGTGTATATGTACCTATTGGTAATGCTAACTTTGGTCAGATGAGTTTACAAATGTGACCAAGCTTTTATGGCAGAACCTTAATTTCTGCAATCTTGCCTCAACACCAAAAAAATTACTAATGATCCATGATTCTGAAAAACAAAATTCTATATATTTTACAAAGGTTATGTCTGATTTACTGGCAATTTTGCCAGTAAAGTAATTATAAAAAGGATGTTTTTATGAAATAGGTTTGAAATCAAATATTCATGCAACTCCGTGCATTAATTGAAAATTACATATCCCCCCACCCCACCCAACCCATCCCCCCCCCAATTCTGTAGTATTGAGTGACAGAAAAAAATAATTAATTTAAATGTTTCACCTTATTCCCCATAATCAAGAGGACTATTATCAGTATGATAGCAATTCCTACCAAAAGATTTAGTAACCAAACCCGCATGAACACACAAACATATTTACATTTCCATTGTTCAAAATCACGGATTAGGATTTGTAATCTGACTATGTTAATTATTTGTAGATATCCTAACCAAGACAGTATTTCTGCTAATAATAAGCAACTTGCATAAAAAACAATTAAATGCACTTTCAAGAATTTACTGATGATGTTTAAAATCTTAAAACCATATACTGAAACAATGTTGTATTTAGGCTTTAAAACAACTCATAATCAGGTAGACAAACCAACTTTGAACACTGATAAATTCTATTCTAAGTAATATCTCTCATTTATGAACCTTACGCAAATCATATTTAAATGCATTTCTACAAAGTCAATATCAATATTGATTATTCTGACTTGCGAATGCAACCATAGAGTTAATATGTGCCACATTTTAATATAATTAGTGATATTCACAGTGTGATGTTTTTCAATGTGATGGTTCCAATGTTTACACTGACTGGTCTTGAAATGCAGTTACATGTAATTTCTGCCATTAAGTTTTACACAAGAGATTACTGTAACATTTCAAATTTGGTCCAGATTATTCAAGTTTCCTTTAATCTGCTTTGGGTGATTAACATCTTCCTCAAGGTAGACTTTTAGGAACATTTTTTTCTGGTACAATGTTGATATTTAACAACTACACATTGGTAATTTTACCTGCAAAGACTCAATTGTATTGTAAACCCTTCGTTTTTCAAACGGGTGTATGATTTTGTTGTAAAACCATTATCTAGTTTATACTCAGATGTACACAACCCAATTGTTGTTATTTTGAAATATGGTACTCCCGATACGACCACCATTACCGAAAATATCATGCCACAAAGGGAACATTTAAATGAAGTTCTGACAAAATGGAATGAAATTTGATAAGGATACCTTTGTAAACAATATCATGGCAAGAAATGATGATATTAAGGTTATTAGCAGTGTTGACAATACTTTTATTACAAGAGTAATAGGTGATCTTTGTTCAATCATCCTTGACTCAGCTAAATTAAGTTTTGGTACTAAGCCGCCTACAGACAACCCAAATAGGGCGACCTCAATTTTTGTTTTTAAAAAACCATGGTTTACGCGTGATTGTAAAAGCGCAAGGCAAAACTTTAGAAAAGCTAAACGCCTTTTTAAAAGATATGGCGGTAACATTTTAAAAGAGGGCCTTATATCACAAGAAAAAAGATATAAACAAATATTACATTAAAGTGAAAAAGAACAGAATTATGATGAGAAGAAAATTTAAAAAACTAAGGAGTAATGACCCAAAAGAATATTGGAAAATACTTAATTGTAATGGAGCATACAAACTTAGTGCAGCAAATACTGACACATTTTACGAGTTTTTCAAAAACCTTAACCCTGATTAGAATGAAACTATTCCAGACTATGTTTTGTCTGTTGTTGAACTGAATATTCAATGCCATGACAATACTCATCATATTATAAATCACAGAATTGTTCCTGAAGAAATAATATCAGCTGTCAGATCATTGAAAACTAATAAGTCAAGTGGCAATGATCATATTGTAAATGAATATATTAAATCAACTTCAAATATTTTATTACCTGTTTATGTAAGACTTTTCAGTGTCATTTTTGATTCAGGTATTTACCCAAGCAAGTGGCTAGATGGCAATATAATACCTATTTATAAAAATAAGAGAGACCCAAAAGATCCCAAAAACTACAGACCAATTACCTTGCTTAGCTGTTTTAGTCAATTGTTTACCTCTGTAATTAACAATAGATTAAGTTCCTATGCAGATGCATCACAGATTATTTTGGAAAATCAAGCTAGATTTAGGAAAAAATATTCCACCATTGATCACATTTTCTCACTTCATTCTATTATGCAATTATTATTTAATCAAAAGAAAAAGTGTTATTGTGCATTCATTGACTTTGAGAAAGCGTTTGACACGGTATGGAGAATAGGTTTATGGAACAAGTTACAGGAAAATATGATAGATGGAAAATGTTTTAAAATTATTTTTAATATGTACAATGGAATAAAAGCAAAAAAAGTTAATAATGGTGAATATTCTGAGTCATTTCCCTGTACCATCGGTGTTAGGCAAGGCGAAAATATGTCTTCGTTCTTATTTTCTTTATTTCTGAATGATTTAGAAGGTTATTTAGAGGAAAATGGTGCTGTGGGACTACCCACACTGAGTACAAAGTTTGAAAATGATCTAAACATGTATGTTAAATTGTTTGTATTGTTGTTTGCTGACAACACGATTTTGTTAGGTGAATCTCCTACTGAATTACAGAAGGAACTAGATACCTTTAACAACTATTGTACAAGATGGAAATTAAAAGTTAATGTCGAAAAAACTAAAGAGATGATATTCGGTAAGGGGAGACAACCCCAACACTTAGGTTTTACATATGATGGTAAAACTATAGAAGTTGTAAAGTGGTATAAATATTTAGGAGTTATTTTTTCTAGGAATGAATTGTTTAATCAGAATATAAAAGATCTATATAATAAAGGTATGAAAGCTCTATTTGGAGTCATTGCTAGATGTCGTACTCATAATTTATCAATAGACTGTTAAATTGATCTGTTTGATAAAGTTGTGAAGCCAATATTACTATACGGCTGCGAAGTGTGGGGCTTCTCAAAGTTGAACCTTATTGAACATGTACATATGAAATATTGTAAATATATACTAAATGTATTGAAACATACACCCAACAGTATGGTTTACGGAGAACTTGGGCGATATCTGTTGATTATTAACATTAAAATAAGAATGGCAAATTTTTTGGCCAAAATCAATTATCACGCAAATTGTATTTGTTTTTGAATAATACCAATTCACCATGGATTGAATTTGTAAAGAGTATTTTTAATGAATGTGGATTGTCTTATGTATGGCAAAACCCTATCAATGTAAATATTACTTGGTTAAGAAATGTTTTGCACTCTATTTTATATAGTCAGTTTCAACAATCCTGGGAAAGTAATATGAATATTTCTGTATGTATAAAAATGTACTGAAACTTGAAAGTTATCTAATCAAACTACCTATTAAAAACAGAAGGATCTTTAGAACATGTAACTTCAATCTCCCCATAGAAACTGGAAGACGGAGAAATATACCCAGAAAAGACAGGAAGTGTTTGATATGTGATTCAAATGAAAAAGGGGATGAATTCCATTATATATGTATTTAAATGCTGAAATCCAAAACTGGTACAGTATAGAAATTTATATATTCACCCTCGATATCATAACATACCAAATTGTATTAATTTCTACAACTTGATGAACTGTTGAAGCTTCAGTACATTGCACAACCTACCGTATGTAAATTTCTTACTATTCTTAAAGATAAACTAAACCCTCCTGGGTAACCTGTTGTACATTGTATAGAATGTGTAGGCTATCTATACATTACTGTATAATCACATGTTGTACCTTCTCAACACTTATGTATTCAGTTATGAGAATAAAAAACTGAAATGAACAATCTGCATGAAAAACCAAAATAATATCTGTTGCACCTAGTTTCAGGTAAAAGCATAAAATATCTAGACTACATGTATAGGTATCAATATTGGTACCAATCCAAAATAGAAATCCTTGGTTTGATCTACAACCAACATTGTATAATATGAATGTATTAAAGAAAAAGCTTAAGCCTTGATCTTAATTTTTATGTTACACTTTCTGTTCAGCAATCCATCTATAAAAATAAGCTGTATTTTTTAACCTAATCATCATATTCATCCCCTGAATAATTTCCAGTTAGCTATGTTTATTCAGAAAAAGTGTAGAGATCTTCAATACTTGATTTTTTCTACAAATGCTCTGTAATTGTTCTTGTTTACAGTTAGTGCATCCACTTTTGAATTTCATTGGATATCCAAGATGGCTGCCAGTCACCATTTTGAATTTTAACATTTAAAGTTTAATTATTTCAGGAAGGTCTTCCTTAATTCTGAAGAACTATGAAAAGGATCTCCTTGAAACTTCACAAACCATTTTACAGTATTGATCCTAGCTGTGCCTGCAACATTTTATGATGACTGCAATAAGTATAACCATGTTATATTAAAGATGGCCACTAGCAGCCATTTGGAGGTTGACTGGAAACCAGAGGATAGCCAACAGCCACTTTCAATTCTTAAAAAAATTATGTTACGTTATTATTCTGTCATTATGTTGAACAACATTTTTGCTTTGTAAAGAATTTCAAGCATATAGACACAGGATTCTTACAAGAGGCCCATGGGCATTAAAGGTCACCTGAGCTACAATGCTTCTTGTTACATGTAATAGAAATTATTTTGTTAAAAAGGCAATAACTTTAACTACATTGTACACATAATGCAAATGTAAACCGTGCAAAACATTAACTGCTGTCCTATGCTAAGGCTTCTAATCCAGTTTTGGGGTCAGCCGAGGTCGATATGTGCATCTCATCGAACTGGCAGCTTATACTGATAATTCTAACTAAGTTTGAACTATTTCTAAA
Source organism: Ylistrum balloti (assembly GCF_031769215.1). Classification (NCBI taxonomy): domain Eukaryota; kingdom Metazoa; phylum Mollusca; class Bivalvia; order Pectinida; family Pectinidae; genus Ylistrum; species Ylistrum balloti. The sequence goes on from NW_026782240.1 coordinate 438,300, forward strand.
AGAAAATAAACAACTTATGCTAAAAAATGTCATTTTCCTATAAACACTAAATTAAATTTTAACCTCCTCCCCAAGTAGAAATATGGGGCTCTGGGGTTATGAAATTCACATCCATGAAGAGCATTTGGTTCCATTTTATTTGGGCATTGAGAAGAAGATTTTTGGAAATTTCAGTCAATTTGACCCATTTTTGGCCCTGCCCATCAGCTACTGAGGTTGATATGTGGATCTCATCAAACTGTCATACTAATAATACTAACCAAGTATGAGCTATTTCTGAAAATAAACAAATCATGTTAAACATGACCTATCACTGGAACAATTCTGAATTCCAGCTAACTAAGGATGCTACTTTTCGACTAGGTAAACTAATATAAATCCATGTAATCACCTTTTACATGAAGTCAGTAACATTATGCATAATTGTCATTCCTCAATTTCTGATCACATGGCTGATTATACTGGACTATCCCCAAAAGCATGGATTACATACCTTTATTTTTGTTTGCTTTTGATTAAATATCAAAAATCAACACTGATATGGTTTAGGTATAAAACAAAACAATCATAATGATTTGTATTTATTCACAGAATTTATTACTCAAGAATATAGTGATGAGATATAAAATCTCATTTTTCATTCGGTAAGATAACAAACAATTGACTTTTCAAAATAAAAAAAACACCAAATCAAAATTCTAGCAAATTCTTCAGAAAGATATCTAAAAACTGAAACATGAAATAATGGAATGTAAAGTTAAAAATTTAAAAAAGCATATTATGTTCAGTACTTCATGAATATCACATACAGTGTAAATATTGAACATATATCAGCTACATTTAATGACTTAACAAATGCAAAAGGTATTCTGTATATAATAATGAGAATATATAGCCATGTAAGTTTATTTACATAAAGGTGTTTGAAGATAATTCTTCTAAAATTGTTAAACATAGAAAAAGTGATTCCATCACAACCAATGAAGACAAAATTTCTTTAGTGTTAATTAAAACATTGAATATAATTTTGTATACATCAATATGGTTCAGTTTTCTGTATATAAATATACTACTTTCATTAATATGGGTATGGCTTTGAAGCATTGACGATTTTTTTTTAAATATTTGACTGCTTTGTCAGAAATAATCTGTCATTTTGCATAGATTTATTTTCATGGAAATGAAACCCTAACTCAATTAAAAATCATCAACCAAACAACTTTTCTTTCAACAACACAACACAGTTTTACCACTAAAAAAACACCAAACATTAATGAATACACAAGCATTATTATCACAGCAATAGATGTATTTGCTACAGACTGAATCGCAACTACATAGATATCCAGTATGTGGTCGTTGGGTAATGCTTGCATGGTATAACTATGTCCATAGTAAGTCAAAATGATTTCACAAGTAACAGTAAAACCAACCATCTGACCCCTACAGAAAGGAACTAAACCCTACAGCAACCATCTGACTCCTACCGATCTGAACTGACCTCCACAGTAACCATATGCATCTGGCCACTACTGAGAGGAACTGGTTCCAACAGAAAACATCACACCCCTATCAAAAGGAACTATAAATCCTATAGCAACAGTCCGACTCATATTGTGCCATCTGACAAGTTCTGAGAGAAACTGAGATCCCCACAGCAACAAGGAATTAGGCCAGACTCCAACCATCTGAACTCTACTGAGATTAACTTACCCCAATAGCAATCATCTGACCCCTACTGAGATGAACTGACCTCCACATAGCCTATCTGGCCACTACTCATTACTGAGGGGAATTGATCTTTTATTGACCATCGGATCCCGTCCAGATCTATTGGACTTTCATAGGATCCATCAGGTTCCAATGATGACCATTTGACCACTACAGATATAATTTGCTTTTATTTGAAAAGTGACCTTTTGGTCACTTCCATATATCTAATATTCATACGTGTATATGAATTCTGGAGTAACCACATGACCTGTTATTAGATAAGCATTGGTGCCCTTTTGGTGTCAGTTCTAATGTCTAGTCCTCTCAGTAGATCACAAAAGTTATCCAGCTACACAGTAAAGTTTTGTTTTTATGTGGTTTAGCAACTTGAAGCAGCTAGGGTAAAGATGGGCAAGGACACTGTACAGTGTATATGAAAACTCAATTTTACAATGTACATCAACAATTTTACAAATTGAAACAATGTATCAGAATTAGGCTATGTCTAAACTCCTGAATAAGAAACCACAATTGCAATTCAGAAAACAAGAGATCCAAGAGAGATATTGGTGCCCACCATTGTTTGATCTTTATTTGCTTTCTGAAAGTTGGATATTTCTTTTCTTCTTTTCTCTTCTCTGTTTTTGCTCTTAATAATAAGACATTTGAACATTCCTTGGCAAAAATTGTGATGATAATCTTTACCTGCCAAATCCAAAATGGTCGCCTGGAAGCCATTTTGTTTCTTCTGATCAGTCCTAAAATCAAATGGACATTAGGAGAGATCTAAGGGAACACATGTATGAAATTTAAGAGATATCCATTCAGTTCTTCTTAAGAAATAGGAATAACAGTCTTTTCTAGGTGAAATCCATGAGACTGCCTTCTGTCATTTTATTTTTCTGATCAGTCCCAAACTCAAACAGGCACAACAAAGGACCAAGAGGAACATATATATGAAATTTAAGAAAGATCTATATAGTGCTTTTTTTTAAGAAATAGTGATAACAAACTTCATTGAAAAAATCCAAGATGGCCACCTGTAAGCCATTTTGTTTACTTGATCAGTCCCAAAATCAACTGGGCACAACTAGGAACCAAGGGGAACCTACATATGCAATATGAGAAAGATCCATCCAGTACTTCTCAAGAAAGAGTGATAACAAAAAGTGTTTATAGGTACATGGACGGATTATGGATTACAGACGCAAGGTGATTTGAATAGCCAACCATCTGATGATGGTTAGCCAAAAATATACTTGAGGGGTAAAGAAAGGCAGGATGACATTATTTGGAATATTGTTCAAAATCAATGAAAATCCGTCAACTCTCTAGGTTACAGTGCACATTATCTTGTATCGAATGTTGTGATGTGATCTGGGGAAAGCATAAAATGGGAAAATCTCATGCACAGCAGTTTTTTTTAGTTTAAATATATTTTGTTGCCAAGAGTAAGAGCAAAAGGACACAAGTTATTTCAACTTAAGAGATCTTCACCTTGTTAAAACAATGTTTCATACAGCAGTGTTGTGACATTGTGTTACACTGCTCGTCATATCATAAGGTAGTCTTCATAGAGACACATCAATTTCTGATATTTTGATTAATTTCTGATAGCATGAAACAATAGCATGGCTGACAAAGTTCAGAGAAGTCAGGCCATTGCATTGATTATGCAAGGTCAAATGCAGGTTGCCAGACATTTTGGTGCTAATATTTGCACTATAGAACGTCTTCTTAGACATCTAAGGGAAACTGGGTGGGTTGCTGACAGACCTAGGTCTGGGCATCACAACGTCAGAACAGGTTTATTTGTCTCATGCATTTGCACAATCAGCACCTTACTGCCACTGAATTTACCATAAGTAATCATAACCAACCTATCCATGCAAAAACTGTAAGGAAGCAATTGCAGTTGGGTCTGCTGGCACGTCACTGTTTGTATGTCTGCCACTTACCACTGCTCATCGCCAGTGTCATATGGCTTGGGTGGTGGCACATGCCCCCAAAATATTCCCATTGAGGCAGTGGAGGTGGATCTTGTTTACTGATGGGTCCCAGTTCACCCTATTTCGAGCGGATAGTTGACATCGTGTATACAGACATTGTTGAGAACATTTTGCCAACAGCTGCATAGTACAGTTTTGGGTGTTGGATCCGTGTGGGGAGGAATCTCACATGGAATTAAATCACCACTGGTTGCGGTAGCAGGTAATTTAATTCCCGCTCGGTATAGAGATGAGATCCTCTGATCACATGTCACATTATTGCAGTAAAACAACCTCACATCCAGCAGGATAATGGTCGGCCCCATGTAGTGAGGATATGTTGCTACTTTATCACTAACAACAATATCCACCTAATGGACAGGCTGCCATACAGACTGGACCTATACTCTATTGAGCACTTGTGGGACCAGCTGGATAGATAGGTTCGACGACGCCAATATCCCCCTGTTACTCTGGCCCAACTGAGAGCAGCCCTCTTGGAAGAGTGGGCCAACATCCCAATGAACTTCATGCCTTGGAGAACCAGGGCTGTGGAGAAAACGAATGGGGTACATACTCTTTCTTGACTAGCCAGCTCCCACAATCAGTTCATTCCAATTTCAGATTACAGAGTTCTCTTTCTTTCAATTCCCTTCAATTACTCCTAAATCATTTACCAGATACAATTTGTTGATTTTTCAGTTTGTGCTTCATTCTTACTTAAAGATATTGGACACTTTACTGGAAGTCTTGCCTAGAACCATCTTCAAATTTACTCTGTGTTTCTTATCCTTTGAGTATATAATGGTACAAAAACCAACACAGGTAAAGCATTGCAAGCATCAAGAATGGCACAAATCACTAAAAACATTATAATATGTCAAGGTATCACATGTAAATAACAACCTGTGTTTACTTTGTTATATAACAGTACAAAGAAGTGATTGATTCATCTCAAATGTTCGTGTTTACTGCTAAGATAAGTTCTAAAGTTATTAGTTATATGGAGTAATAAAATGAAACAAAACTTCTTATATTTATTTGAACTTTAATCTTTGGAGTAATACCATTGCTAAAAAGGCATGGCCCCTGGATTTTTCTCATGTGTTAAACTTCTTAAACTCTAACGCTGTATATTCCAATAGAAAGAAAAAATTATGAATTGTTTACCTTGTTCAGCAAATGCTTCTTTTAGTAATCTCTTAATACACATGTATCTGTGAGGCATGAGTGAAGTGAAATCTCGAGAAAGAACATCACTTGCAATATATCTAGCAATTTATGGGACAAATAAATTACACATCATAAAATTATGGAACACGTTACTACTCTACACCTAAGAAACTGTTTAAGAATCTAGAGGAACAGTGGAGATGGAGAAGATATTGTTAATTGCTTGTGCTATCATGATTCCCTTTTGTAAGGATTCAGTGAAATATTTGTAAATATATGAAAATCTTTCAAAGTAATATCTAATGTATGAACAGTATGATTATTGACTGATGATTTTCTTATAATGGAATTGATAATGTGTTATTGCAGATTTAATAATAGAAAATGAGATAAATTCACTTATTAATTTTAACATATAATTTGATATGTACATGTTGTGTAATCAAATAGTGCCTATTCACAACCAATACAAAAATACTTTTTTATTCAAAAATACTCCCAAAAGGATGATCCCTCACACCTATGTAATAAATGAAATTTTCATTAAGACTGTAACATAAAGAAAGTATGGTGGATTACATAAAATGATAGTTACAGTAATCATAAGCTATATAAGTTTGTAGCATTTTTACTAAAATACAACTGATGAGCTTATTTTGTTACCAGGCATGGAGTTTTTGATATTTTTTATACACTGATACAATACATGCATGAACAAACAAATTATGACTTTCATAACATCAGCTGGCTATCAGTGTCAAATTGGAATATCTGGTGAAGACTAGTTTTGACATGTTTCCTTTTAAAATTTTCCATTGTTCCATAAATAACAACCCCATGGCCTATTTTCAATGTATTCATATCAGATGTTCTCATGACTACAAACAATATTTTTATGGATTGTTAGTGGTCAAATGAATATCTGTTGATAATTTCTGTAATAAGGGAATATTTTTGATACTTGAGAAATATGACAAAGTTTTAAATACCTGGCCTTCAATTATGCAGTGTACTCCAATAATAATATAATTTTTACTTCTTGAATTTTCAAAAAAAATTTTTTTTTGTAAACACAATGATTTAATCAGAACAAACATATCAAATAACAAGTAGATATAGGATGGAGCATCAACACCAGGGATTTTGTGACTTTGTAGGCTTTATCAGAATCATCTGACGACAGTTAGCCAGGCCATCCCAAACATGTTAACCTGATGATGGTTGGCCTAGCCATGCAACACATGTCAACTTATAAAATAAGTTATTGAATAAATTATAAAAAAAAATGTCACTGAATCCCTGGTGTTGATGCTCGATCCTTTATCTTTTTGTTGTTACCTATCGTCTTAGGAGCTCTATTAGAATACTCCAGTATCCACTTACGATTCCTCTAACAATACATCTTACAACCAGCACCACTTAGAGGACTCCTTAACCTCTTTGTGTTATCCTTCGAAACACCTCAAATTTCAACTAAAATGGCAATGTAAAACTATGCCATGAAACTCTCAAATTACTGAAAGTTAAAATATATATGAAAATGATTTATCAATAACATTTTTTTTCAAAAAATAAATTACATTTAAAGGCTACAAGTAATATTCTTTTCCCTGTTGTGTATCCTGAGATTCCATGATGGGGAGTTGGTCGAGGTCCTTTGGATCAGCGTTTAAACCAGTCTCTTGTCTTCCATCAGTAATTGGTGAATGATCATCATCACTATCTTCTGATATTGAAAAGTTTCTAGACCTTGGGTTAGTTACATAATGTTTAGCCAATGATGAAGCTTTTGGTGTATGAGACAAAACATGGTTTGTCCTTAGATTTCCATGGATATTTTCCAAATCTCCATTCGTAAGAAACTCTGAATGACTGACTGAATCAAGCACACTAACCATAGACTTAAGATTTGGTAAAAACTGCAAAATCTGTTTTAGTTTATCAACTTTTTCTTCCAGATCTTTAATTCTGAAATCTTTCTCTTCTGCTAGTTGTTTCTGGACTGCCAACAGTTTGTCCTTTTCCTTAGAATCATGTTCTCCTTCATATATTCTGCTCTGGAGTGCTTTAATTTCTTCCTCTTTTACAGCTTTCAGTTGCTGAAACTGTTGCTGGTACATCAAGTCCCTGTCAATAAGTGTTTGGTTCTGGTGTTGTATGGTATTTTCCAGTGATGCTATACGTTGATGCATAGCATGCAGGTGCTTGTTTGCTTCCTGAATGTTTGTCCTGCTTAACATCTTTATAGCTATGAGTAGAGCTGTTTTCAAAAAATCAACTACTTTTGTAATGTAGTCCTCTGCTCATTTTAACATCATACCTGTGAAAAACAAAACGAAAGTAAAGCAATTAATTAAGAAAAAAACCATCAGAACACTGCAGTTACATTTTATGTGAATGCTTGATAAAGGGATAACCATCTGGGTAGTAAATGGTGGTCTTCAGGCTTATAAAAAGTAGGGACTTAAGAAATGCAGTGGAACTGGCCTGGGTTGATAATTGACGACCATGAAAATTGGTTGACTTTCCATTTAGAGTTTGGCCGGTTTTTATCCCAGACTTGCAGAGGCTGTGTATTATTTTTATTCCTCATACACTATAAACCCTAGTTTAAATGGTCCTGACTATTGGTGAGTTCATTTTACATTATAATTTAATTTTGAGAGTATATATACAATGCATATATAGTTCTGCTAAGATCCAGTATCAGTTGATCAGAGCACCAATGCTAATGAAACAGTCAACTTTGAGGAATATAATGTATTATCCATGGTCATAGCTATCGGTCTGATAACAGACATTTGACCAGATGACTAGAATGTAAACAACTCAATCGAATGGATAATAATTACAAAAAGGTCTGAAAATGATTGGTAATGATATATGTATTACTAAAACGAGAGTCTTGAGCAATTAAAACATTATGTTATATCATATCAATATCGATCTCCAGTCTTTTTTTCTTATTATCATCAATTTATCGTTCGCCAGCACAGCAAGCACTTCATGGTATTGTGTGTGGTAATTCAACTCCAACAACCTGCCCATATGAAAAACTTCAAACAAAAGTGTTGCTGGAACTTCAATATCTACAATAAACTAACCGCAGCACGCAATGAGAACAGAAGACCCCTTGAATTGATTAAAATAATTTTGATCTACAAAATATCTTTTAAATTTTTCATGTGAAAATAAAATCATACTAAAAGTCTTAAATAATTCAAATGAATTTAACAAATATATACTTTAATGCTTTGAAACGCATATAACAAACATCTTGTTAAAAAAATTCCATTTTAACTATTCAAGATTAGATCACATTTGTTCTCCGATGTACCTGATATCCGGTTTAACCTTCAAAAACTTTCGTAACTTTCCGTGAACGAGAAATACATTGTCTCTTACACAGAAGCAGCCAAAAGGTCCTGATTTGGCGTAAAACCTGTCCCGTCGCCTTACAGCATTAAAACTGCAAGATGTGTAGGTTCTTTCGATAACTGTTTGAAATGAATTATGATCAAGTATTAGGATGTTTAGAAATTTCCCATCAAACACTTATAGGACACAATGATGAGATAACTATTAGTAGTTATTTTTTCCCCCCAGAAAAAAGACAGTTTATGTAATATTGGTGACTAAAATAAGAACTCTTCATGACAAATTCAATCAAATACATAAATTAATATTGATTTTCCGAATTACCATGTATAACAGAATTGTTTCAGCAGTGTTTACAACTTTACTCTCTTTTTTCTACCAAGACAAGTCAAAATTGCTTAAAACATTAAGGTTCTAAAGATTTTTATGATTTGTTAATTAACAGAACGAAACCTCTCAATAACAAAGAGATTAGAAAACGGTGGTTGAAAACATCCTGATTTTAATAATGAAAACTAGTTAAACATATAAACGCTGCCCTTACAAATCCGACTAGAACTACATTGTGTTTCTTCATAATTTGGCTACTAACTCCTTTCTTTTTTAAAGCAGAGATGGTAGCTAGTTCTTTCTGCAATGTCTTATACTCTAAAAGGGAAACTCTTGTACATTTATTCTGAAGATTTTTTTGTCAATTTTTATAGTCTAGATATGTTGTCAAAGACTTTATTAATGAATTTCCTGTTCCCATAGAAATAGATAATCCTCATCATAAATTTCAGTTTTTCTGGCCCAATGCTCTGAAACCATTCAAGATAATTGCTCAAAACTTTTCACACCTATTAAGCCAGTAGTATCTTTTACTATAGGGAAGTTCATCATTTAAATACTTTTTTCTGTCACCATGGAAATAGATAGGCCAAATCAAACAGTTAAGTTTGTTTATTCTAAGCATTCGATGGGTCTACCTGTGGGAGGAAACCTGTATCCCTTTAGAGATATTGAATCCCGGATGGCTAGTTGAAAGACAAGTGTGTTACAACTTCGCCATAAAACCACAGCCTAATCGTGATGATGCATTGTTTTCTAGAAGAAGAAGAAGACAAAGCAGAAGACGATGATGATGACAACAACATTGATGATGATGCTGATACATCGTTACACATGTATGTGCCGATGTTCTGTAAAATCTTCCAAAAAATGAAATAAATATTAAAAAACCTGCTTCAGTACGGACATGGATCTTGCTGTTCAAAATGTGTATCTTGTTGACCAACTTGTGCTCGCTTTTAGGCTTTTTGTTGTAACCATGCAAGGGGTCTAATTGCGGGAGGTAACAAGTATCTCTTCAGGGAATCGACAGCTAAATGAAAGACTAGTGTGTTACAACTATGCCACCAAACAACCTCCTGTTCATGATGCTGCATTTCTTTCTAGAATAAGGAGATGATGATGATGATGATGATGATGATTATGATGATAAATGTGTATATGCCGATGTTTGTTAAAATCTTGCGAAATATAAAGCAAATTTTAAAAACACGATTCAGTGCAGACATGGATGAGGCAGTTCAAAATGTGCACCTTGTTGACCAATTTGCGCTCGCTTTTAGGCAGTGCCTATTTCTTATCATCGATATATGAAAGTCCTTTCTCAAAGAAAAACACAAAATGTGCGACATATATATATGTCAAGTGTTCAGGCAGTGCAGATCTCCTGTGGTTCTAAGAAATCATCTGGAGAAATAAACAATTATAAGATTGTGTCAACCACACCAAACGTGTTACAAACATTAATGAATTTACTCTTGCTGGTATACGTTGAAAAATACTTACAGTCAAACACGTTGCCGAAGTTTCGCTTGCGGTCTGACTGTTTGACAGGCCTGATTCGTGTCCAGCGGAAACCCGGAAGTTGATATCCGTGTCGTGCATGCGTATCAAAGCCAACAATATAATCCAATCAATAGCCGTGTTCTTCTTTGCAGACTCTCCTTAAACCAATCAAACCAATCATAACAGTTCTGTCATTGGCGCCATTTACAGCAGCTAGTCAATGTGAAGAATAGTAATAACCATGGCTAAAGTTAACATATTAGATGTTGTTGTTCTAGATAACCCGTCACCATTTCTTAACCCTTTTCAATTTGAAATCACTTTCGAGTGTTTGGAAGACTTAACGGAAGGTATGTATCATGTAATGTCATCCCTTTAATTGAGAAAAAAATGCCGGTTGGGGGGAAACCGTATTTATGCAAAAAAGAAAACCCCAACAATATGCCTTGCCTTTGACACTTTAACATTGGTAAAAGATAGCACAATTTTATAAGTGTATGATTGAATGTATACAATGGACATAATCATAAGAGATTTACAGAAATACTGTTACAATTAGAATTTTGGACCGTATTTATGATCGTAAATCAATAATTATATATGCATTGGCAACTTAAAGGTATAATCTGTAATCGCCAACAGAAATAGATTTATCTGCTGTGCTAGGATATGGATCAAAATATTTGCATTCTTAACGGAGAAAGTTCAGCACGTGATTAGTAGTATGAGATGTTAAGCACTATTCCAAGTTTTTCATCTTTTTCTCAAATTAGATGCCTCGCTCAAATACATGAATTGTAAGATGCACCCACCTGGTAATGCTCACAGGGGTAAAACTCTATTAACTATATTTCCAACTTAAGTACAACTTTCCCAGCTAGGTGTGCTTTAAGATTTAAATAAAAATTAGATGAACAGGAAATAAATTGTACTTGTATTGCTGTCCTTATTGGTTAAAACAGAGACGTGATATACCGTAAAAACCCATGTAATGTCCGCACTTTTTTTCACCGAAAATCAATCCAAAAAAGGGGGTGCGGACATTACAGAGATATAGAGGAAATGACACTTTTTCCTTCCGACAATTCATATCATATCTCCTTGAATTGTGTTCTTAAAAGCCAAGCATACCTTATATTATCGTTCTATGGTTTTTTCTATGATGTTTCCTCAACCAAACATGATTATTTATGATTATTTATTATAGTTTCCATGGTTAATTCCTTCCAATTTCTCGTTACAGGTTCGTATTGTGTCGTCCTTCGTAATAGGAAGCCATTTTGTTTGACTTTGTCACATGAATAAAGTTAGAGTTATTCCCCTTTCCCCATTTTGATTATGGATCGTTTATCAGAAAGTCTTAATACATAGCAGGCCGGTTTAATAGCGTTTCTCGAAAAGAAGTCGTCGTCGTCACTGTGGAAGAACTCCTCGGCGTTGAAGTTGTCTTCCTCTGTCTGGTCGTTGTAATAAATGGCGTTCTCGTCGTCTGATGGTATGTCAGTAGGGTCAGTGGCGCCGTGGGTCATGAGCGGGTCATGTTACTGTATAGTTATCGTTAATTGGCTAATCACACGCTGTCACTCACTCACACTCGAGGTGAGGAGACGACCCAAGCTGTTTATAACACTGCTGGGCTAACCCTTATCAAAACACCAATTATCGAAATGAGGACTTGTCATACTGGTAAGCTTACTGTACCATTATGGAGAATAACTGTTATAAACAATTAAGTGAATTCTTGAATGGTACCTGTAAGTTATACACAATGCGACATGCTCTCGGCCATTACGACATTAGCGTACGTGAAATGAAATCGGCAGCTTCAATTTGCATTTTTTACCCGCGGACATTACATGGAAGGTGGGTTTTTTCCCCAGATTTTTGTGTTAAAAAAGGGGTGCGGACATTACACAGATGCGGACATTACGTGGGTTTTTACGGTATATGTCTCTGGTTAAAATCATGTACTTGATAGGAGATTTAAGATATTTGAAATGATGGCGTGTTCATGTATGGTAATCTTTTAAGATTTTTGCAGCTTTTAGTACATGTTTTTATTTCCAAGTGGATGCTTGACAGGTCAGGGTATATCGTAACTAATCATGTTCAATAGGTCAGGAGGTCAGCCTGCAAAAAGAAAGTTCAGCAAGCCAGCTTTCCAAGGTAGTACGTCCTTGTATTAATAGATGAAAAGCTTAGTTGCGTCTTTTATCTGAAAAATGCATGCTATGTACAAGGAAAAAACAGGTAAAAAGGCCTCTGACATATTTTTCATTTAGAACCGTATACATGTAATAAAATGAGCTGTAAGAAAAAAAATTTAACCAAAAACAGAAATTTTCAGCTACAAGATATGCAGTATATATCGGTAACAATTCAAATAAATGTTAACTAATGTGTAAATACTGTTATTCAAAATTATCATGCAGGGTCTCCGGAATGATAAAAAATTGGCTCTACTAACAGCCAAAGAAGCATGCTCTGTCAGGTGTGTGACAGAGACTGTATGTAACACTTTGTACAATTCAAACCAATCTGCTCATTTTACATCACGCTACAGTTTTTCTTAAGATTCCCAGAATCTCAATTCAGTACTCTAAACACCACAACCTGTGGGAATTTTGTTCAGGGCCAACATGAAAGGAAAGGGAAAATGCACATTCCTGTCCCCCAATTGGAACTGAAAATTGAACCCAAGTCTCTGACATGATAATGATTGGGATCTACCAACTGAACCAAAGAAGCACATTCTATCACCTAAGTGATAGAGACAATGTATGCTTTGAGAGATATCTAGTTCCTTACAATACATATTGATAATGTCAGAGTTTATGAAGACTGATGAATCTAAATATATACATTTAAGAAGGGAGGAAAGAAATATCAGAATTAATTTATATCAGTCACTTGACTTTTACAACCTGAAGCAACCGTACACTGTCCTATTTTAGGAGTGACTAAATTAATCCTGAATGTTTGTTTTCGTATCCACTAGACAAGGAAATGACACCAATACATAAAACTATGAAATTGTTTTACCCTTGAGTGATTAAACATATTTCTGAAACAACAATGTCGCTATTGTGGTTCGAAAACATACTTGAACAGTTAAGACAATGATATGGAATTGTGATATAAATTGGGGCAAACCTATAGCTAAATTTGCTGCTGTGTATGTTTAGTATTTCAAATAATAGATCAACCCATCATAAACAGCTTCTTCTTCAGTCACTCAAATTACATTTAGAGCTTATTTAAAATAGAGCTGTCATCAAATATCTAATATACAATGCTACCAGATTGACCATCAAGAACCGTAACTCTGTGACAGCTATCCATTGATGATCATACATGCAGTTTGTGGAGTTATATTTTTAACCAAAATTTGAATTTTTACCTAAAATAGTAGATAAATGTAAAATAAAAAATATGTAAAAAAAAAATTGCAGTGTTTGTTGACATATTGGGATGACTTATTTCATACAATTTCTTCTTGGTGTTCCACAGATTTAGAATGGAAAATAATCTATGTTGGTGCTGCAGAAAGTGAAGAGTATGATCAAACACTTGACTCCGTTCTGGTTGGTCCTATTCCTGGAGGGAGACACATGTTTGTTTTTCAGGTAATATACAAAATGATAATATATTGATGTAAGGATTCATCATCTTAATTTCTTTGCTCACATGATCATTTTATGATGCTTTACATATATTTTATACAACACAAATTAGCATATATACATGTACTATACAGGAATTGTGGTGGACCAAATTTAGGTTAATCATCCTTGGTAGACAAACACATGCATATGATTCAGACTTGGACTCATTGCTTTAAATGTCTGCTATTTATAACATATCTATGATGAAGGGATTGCTTTAAATGTCTGCTATTTATAACATATCTATGATGAAGCAATTGCTTTAAAGAATTTGGGAACAGAGTCCATTTCTTATTAAATGTAGTCCATCTATGTTTTGATTGGCATATTTTCTGAAAATTTGGAGTCTGTTTTCAATCTTCAAATACGTTTTGACACATTTACAACAACTTTCCGATGATTTGGGATGAAATTAACTTGATTTTGAACTGAAATTGAAATTTGATTTGAAAATTTGTTATTTAAATATAAAGAAAACTTTGTCTAATTTTATAGAATTAAAACTCATAAAAAGACAGGGATATAATAGAGCTATTTTTTGTATGATTTTTTGATATTTTCTTTTTGTTGAAGGCTGGACCTCCGAACACAGATAAGATCCCGGTTGCTGATGCTGTAGGCGTAACAGTTGTGTTATTGACATGTTCTTATAGAAACAGAGAATTCATCAGAGTAGGTTATTATGTTAACAACGAATACAAAGACCAAGAATTGAGAGAGGATCCACCATCGGTTCCACAATATGACAAGGTATGCTATATAATGCTATGCAGAATGTCCAAATCATTATAAAAACAATGGGTATATCATTTTACAATTTTTAACCCCATCTTCAATGAAGTGATAGGTTCATCACAATGTTTGATTGCATACCATGATGAAGTCATTATCTTTTATATTACCTTATCAAACCTTTGACAAAATTGTTTTCAATTTTTTCACAAAAATAATATGATGAAAGTTGCACTTTATGGATAGTTTTAAACTATCTTATTTAGCATTATAGGTTTTAACATTCCCTTATTTAATGTTGTTATATTTCAACTGGCATCACAACAATGAACACATGTCTAAAAAGCAAATTAATGTTATGGATACAATCGAAATATCCCACTTTTTTTCTCTTTTTTTTTTTTTTTTTTTTGCTGTAATCCACTATGTACTTTCAGCATTATAAGTTTGCAGAGGTTTACTTTCACAAATTTTGAACCACTATTGTAAAATTCATAGTGAAAGCCCTTCATGGAAGCCCAATTTCCCTGAGGATAGGTAACCTTGCTGTAGGACATGTGAGGAACATTGATCAGTTAATGACCCGTTGATATGCTTGATCAACTTCTGACACTTCATTTACAAGGAATATGGTACATTGTAGCTATGATGTTCTATATTCCAGATAAAAATATAGTAACTGGTAGTATATCATGAAACATGAACACGCTATTTATGTCACAAGAACCAGAGGTTAAACTGCGATGCTAATCAAACCTGTTATTTAATGGAAATAAAGAGATATAAAACAATGTAATTTTATGGATAATTGCAGTTTGTAACTCATAGAATTAACATGCATTCTAATTTCTTTCGATGTCTCAGGGCCTTGATAGATGTCATATAGGGCTCAGGATAATTTCTAGTTTCAATCTTCTTTTTTTTCTGAGCTTTGCTAATAACAAAATAGATCATGTAATAAACAGTATGAATGTTGACATGATATTATATTAACTATCAGTATTCTATTGGATGTCATACTTGCTAGATTTTCTTTGCAATAGAGAAAGGTTTTACTCCAGTAAATGTTAATACCATTTTGTCACATGAAAGCTTCAATGATCATGTTACAATCACATATTCCAAAAAGTCGTGTTACCTTTAAGCAGTTTATTTGAATATGAAATATAATGATATTCCAATTTCATTTTTAAAACCCTTAAACTACATGTAAGTGGAAAGTTTCTAGATGCAGTTCTAAGTGCAAGTGGCATTCACTGATCCAGTTCTGTGTCATGTTATCCTCTGTTAATAAATTCAGTAACCTGTCAAATGCTACAGTTTCTTTTAGGCCAAAATTGCAATTTAGTATTGGCATGCTATTCTTCAGATTGAAGTAACTGTGATCAGTAGAGATATTGTTTTATGAATGAATTATGGTTTATGAGAAATGTATGTCATTAGATGCCACATTCATGATCAGTACTGTATTATTGTCAAGATCAGATTACTGTAGATAAATAAAGCTTCTCTTTTTACAGCTGGAAAGAAGTTTATTAGCCACCAATCCTCGAGTGACACGATTTAAAATTGACTGGGATGACAATGGTGAAACACCTGCCGATGAAAATGTGCCACCAGCAACAAACACAGAATCAGAATCTAACCAAATGTGTGTAGACAATAAAGACAATGTGCTGAACAAACCTGTGGCAGCAGTTATGAACAACAACAGCTCAAGTCTAGGGACAAGCGATAATATAAAAATGGAAATGTGATCATCATGTTATCGTCTTGTTCATTATTGTGTCAAGTTTCTTCATCAAAAGCCAGTGTGTGCTTGGATAACAATTTACATTTAAATTAGTAGCAAACCATTCTCTAAGCACGTGTTTGATATAGTTCTTATTAAATTTCATCAACTCATTTATACGAAGTGCCCCAGTGTAGAGGTAAAATAAGGTTAAAAGTTTATTAGTACAGTTTTTTGTGTTCTAATAAAATGAGTTGTTTTGTTCCAGGGTTTAAAACCTAAGCCATGTGTCATGCCTGTTGAAGATGAAATAAATGCTATTATTATTATCAAATTTCAAATTATAATGCCAGGGTGGTGTTTGGTGATCAGTACATGTATGCAAACTACATTTGCATTTCATTTGTGGTATATTAAGTATTATTAGTCATTGTACCTTCTTTTGCACAGTTCTTTTGTTAACGACTTTTTTTTTCAAAGCCTCAATTTTTAGAAATTAATACCAAAATGAAAGGCTCCAGCTGGCCCCATCCAAACAACATTGTCTTTGTATTTACTATTTACATCTGTTAAATAGGTAGTTCAATAGAGATCAGATATATTTACAAAATCTACCTTCTTGATTAGGGGAAATAAGTTAGTGTTGAAGTCAAGGTTTTAATGATAAATAAGTAAAAATATAGCAAAATTAGGGCTTTAGTTTGTAGGAAACAATTTTGTGTTGAACTTAGTTCCTCAGTGGTGTTGTAGCACTTGCTCACATATTTACCTTATATGTTAATAGAAATACAAACCCTGTTTGTATTTGTTGATCACCAGGAGAACACTTGTGTAATTACTTAATGCCATAGTATATTTAATAGGAGTCCTGGGTAATAATCTAGTGCTATTATTTAGGGTTGATTTGTCGGAAATAATCCCAGTGTGATCAGTGTGGAACGAGAGATTAAGCTTGCTTCAAAGTTTTTATGTGACTTTTTGGATATAGAGGAAAATGTACTGAGAAATGTAGGCATCAGTGTCATTTTGTTCTGATGACTTATCTATCCTCAAACTGGGTACTGATTCCTTCATAAATGGGCTGTTAATGATAACATTGCTGTTTCTGAAAGTTTAAGCAGTTTTTTGTAATAAGAAATTTAATTTGATTCAAAGTAAGTTTTTTTATGATCATTTAATAACATGCTGCAGTGTATAAGCTAAGTAATTCATGGTAAAGTTTTAAATGTTCATATATAAGAAATTGATTGATATCCTGTGTTTAAAACTTTAGGCAAGTGTTAAATTTTGATGGGACATACATGCAAGTCACAAAACAACATTTCATCCTCTGGTATCTAGAAATACATATTTGCATAATTAAATGTCATAAGCATCCTATCATTTTTTAACAAGAATTTATGTTTGATATAGCAAACATGCATTTGCCAAACTTTTCACTAACAGGTCATTTGTTAGCACATGTAATTGTCACAAATAGTGTTGAACTGATTTCAGCATCTTTTAACAAATATGATAAAAAAATGTTGTGCAATGTATGTATACATAACTTGTACATCAAGGTTGAGCAAAGTGTATAATTGACTTCAATTTTTTCTTGTAATATCTTCCAATCTTCACTGTAGTAAATGTGATGGTTGTACCATATGGTATGCACATCATATGAGTGCGACGTGCTTGAAGGCTTTGAATGTTTACATTTTTAGTTTTGCACCAAAACAGCATTTAATATGATGTTTATATGGCTTTATCTAAATTACAATTACAATCTATATAATTAACACAAAAATAACTATCATATTTACACCATATTCCAGTTGGAATAAGGAAATAAAAGGTGTTGGTACAGGAATTTTCAGATTTTTGTAAGGGTTCCAGAATTGAAAATATAAAAATACTCGTTAAAAAAAAAGATTTACGTACCATGTAAGTCATCTACTGTAAACGAAACATGTACCAGTACACAATATGAATTAGCAGAAGAAAAATATGTATAGTAAATAATACAGCTGTATTTGTAGCATTACCAACTATCCAATGTAAATGATCTTTTTAATCTATAGATCAGTATGGAAATCATTGTTTGGTATGAACATCATAATCAAATGGCCTTGACATCAAATATTGATTTTCCATGTAGGGATGAAAACATCATAGACATTTTTATTCTGATTGTATGGCAGTGTAAATGCGTTGTTAATTTTGTGTAAATTATATAGCAAACAATTGTTGCATAGACAATGCCATAGAAAATATGATGCAAATGTAAACATTCAAAGCACTTAAGTCTGACGCTATCATGGGATGTATGCACCATATGGTACAATCATCACATTTATTACAGTTTATCTCTGAAGAAGAGGATTTGTTTCATCAGGATGGTAATGATGTTTATACTACATACTTTTTAAATGAAAATTGTTACATCTTGGTATTGATCAAATGTTTTTGGACCATGGGAAATTTTTTTTTTTTTTATAGAAAATGTTTTCCGTGATATATTAATAATCCTGGAGAGGACCAAGGCTCCTGCAAAATGAAATTGTCCCCATTTCCCCAGTGTATAGGATGGTCCATTTTTAACATAAACTGAAAATTCCTGATAATGGCCTTTTTCCCTATGATGTATCAAGTCATGTTGATGTTACCTATATGTTAAGTAATAGAACAGTCTATACACAAATATTTATTTCATCGAGGGAAAGAACTTTGCAAAAACTTGTTCATTGTGTTTCGAAATGGAAATGCTAATGATATTCAATGTATTGTTCATTATTTAATATATATGTGTGTAATCAGGGATGTATGAGAGACATTCCTGGTGTAATGTACTTCATATAGGTAGAGTATTCACTTTTGTGAATTTGAAAAATTTTATACTTGAAAAATACAATAGTGTATTTGATCAATTAAAATAAACTGAGTAAAAAAATCACATTGCATAATTTTGTTTTTATGCCCCCAACGTGAAATTGGGTAGTGTAACTCAGTCTATCCATTTGTTTTTTCATTGCAATTTGAAATAATGACTTAAATTTAGTGTATGCCTTGAAACAACAGAGATACAGATCAAGTTTGAATTCTGGTAAAAGAAAATCCAAATATTGGTGGGCGTTATTGTTTTATGCACTTCGATTGTTGTGGAAGATTGACCTTTGCACTTCAGATATTGTGCAAGATTGCAGTTTCCTGGACTTTTTTTCATTTATGTTAAATAAAATTTGAATCCTGTTTAGAAAATACAATTTCTCATGGTGTTACGGTGACTTTCATTCTGTTGTGTAGCTTCAACCTACAGGATTACAGTTGTAGATTGAATCCCATTTGGAAAATCTAATTTTAGGTGCAGTTATACCATTAACAATTTTGCCATCCAATACAATTCTAGAATTCTTGTCTCCAACCCCTGTGATACATGTCAATATGCAAGGTAAGTGTAAGGGCGTTAATGTCATACTGACATTTCTAGTTATTGATTTTAAAATTAGGTTTAAAGCAATAGAAACCAACTTCTATTTTCAAATTTTATAAAATCTTAGCAATACAGGAAGGTTTCATACATCTGCAAATAAAAAAAAAGATGTGTGGTTAATTGTGATAAGTCTCCAACAGCACAATGAGATAAAGAGGATCTTTAGGGAAATCATATGAGGTTAGTCTTAGAAATTTGCATTTTACCAAAACCAAATGTAAGATCCTGTTTCTCGCACAACTGAAACACTATAGCAAATACTTTTGGTGAACCAAGACAAATTCTAACTTCGTGATATTGCTCTACATCTCTTTGGTGAGCATGACATCACAATATAGGATACCATGAAGATATAATGTAACAAAAGGAACGTTATATTCAGCCAATCACAGTTTTGTTCAGTCATATTTCATGTTTTATTCAAATATTTGTAATAAGTATTATTAGTGAAAGCTGAAATTTTATTTGGAAATGTTTCAGTGAAAATATGGAACTGATAATAATGGGTGATTTCAATGTGAACATTCTAAATGAAAAAGAAAATCTGTGTGATCTTACGGACTTGGTGGAAATCTTTCACAGATTGTCACAACCTACTGGTGTTTCGGAGGACACTAAGACACTCATAGACCACATATAAGTCTCCAAACCTAAGTATATTAGAACGGTAAATATTGTACCCATTGGTCTCAGTGACCATTATCCTATTTGTTGTGTGCGTGAACATTCATTTGGGTCAAAGTTCAAACACTTTACACAGATGTATAGATCATTTAAAAACTTTGATTCTAAGCTATTCATTGATGCTATAGGAACTGTGCCATGGTGTGTCATAGAAATATCTGATGATGTCAATGGATCACCATCTGCATGGCATCAATTATTCTCAGGTGTCCTTGATGAACATGCTCCAATAAAGGAACATCGTGTCAAAAAACCAACGCAACCCAAGTGGATGGACGATGATATCCTTGACAATATACGTTACAGAGACCAATTAAAGAACTCTGGTTAAATGACTCCATATAGAGTTCAGCGTAATAAAGTTTGGATATGATCAGACAGACCAAATCCCAAATATTATTGAATGTAATTTAGATAATCCCCGAAATTTGTGGAAACTCATCTGTGAGGTTGCTCCCAAACAATCCCCTACTATGTTGAATGTTGATGGAGAGAGTATATATGATAAAAAGGAAATGGCAAATTGTTTTAATACATTTTTTACTGAAATTGCTGGTAAATTATCTGCACAACTTCATGATCTACAGTCTTCTTTTGCAAACTTAAGCAATATGTGTCAGCAAAATTGACAACAGGTTACAAATTTTCCATCCCAGATGTTTCAGCTGAATTTGTAATTTCCTGAAATCTTTAGATGAAAAGAAGGCTGAAGGTGCTGACAGTGTTAATGCTAAGCTGCTGAAGCTTGTTCATGATCAGGTAGCACCTTCACTGACATATATTATAAATCTTAGTACAAGAACATGTAAATTTCCTGACCTGTGAAAAATGGCCAAAGTAATTCCTTTGTATAAAAGTGGTAAGTCTGCTGATTTTAATAATTATAGGCCAACCTCTGTTTTACCCATTTAATCTAAGATACTGGAAAGGCATGTACTTACTTATTTTTACAAGTTTTTAAATGAACACAAGCTCATTGTCTCATCACAGTCTGGTTTTAGAGAAAAATATTTGTGAAACAGCCATGTTAAATATTGTTAACTCTTGGGCCAAAAATATTGATGATGGGCTTTTCACTGGTGTAATTTTTGTAGATTTGATGAAGGCCTTTGATTTAGGTAACCATTCTGTTTTGTTAGAAAAGTTTAAATTATATGGATGTGATGAAAGTTCATTATCATGGTTTGAATCATATCTTTCAGATAGAACACAAAAAATCTGTTTGTCTGGTACTCTGTTGGAAACATGGTGTACCACAAGGTTCAATCTTAGGCCCGTTACTATTTTTGACATTTACAAACACTGACAATTCCAGTTTCCATTATAAGATATACAAAATGTTTTGCAGACAGATTTAGAAAATGTAACAAATTAGTGTAATGAAAACAAAAGGATTGTAAATGCCCAAAAAACAAAATGTATGATTGTTGCTTCAAAATAGAAACTCTCCAGGACTTCAGATTGTAAACTTCGCCTGAAACTTGGTGACACTGAATTAGAACAAGTGGAAAACGAAAAACTTTTAGGTGTACATCTTGATTATTGTTTGTCGTGGAAAAGTCATGTTGACAAAGCAGTGTCTAAAATTAGAAAGTGTTTAGGTTTGTTAAGTCATTTACATTCCTATCTTCTCATTCAAGGTAGAATGAAGTTTTACAACTCATGTATTTTTCCCCATTTTATTTATTGCTGCACTTTATGGTCTGGATGTGATGCAAATCATATGGGTAAATTACATAAAGCCCAGAAATAGGCAGCAAGAGTTATACTTGATGTGCCATATGATACACCTTCCTCTGATATGTTTTCTGTTTTAAAATGGCTTCCAATTGAAAAATATTTTAAATTCAAGAGAATATGTATGTTTTACAAATGTATTCATGGATTGGTGTCAGATTTCTTAAGTCACCATATCAAACTTATTAATGATGAACACAGAAGATGTACCAGGTTTTCCATGGCAAATAATGTTATTGTTCCTAAGCACAGAACTATATTTTACTCAAAACAATTTTTGTATCTAGTGCTCAGGACTGGAATAGTCTACCCAGTCTGTTAAAAGACATTGAAAATTTTAATTCTTTTAGAGACCAACTAGTTCATTACTTTTTTTATTCTTTTTTAATCTATGCTGTATTAGTGTATATCCTGGTAATTTTTATTTTTTGCAATGGTAGCATATATGTATATACAGCTTAAAGCCATTTAATTGACAAATCAAATTAGCACAAATATGTGTTTGTGCTATCTGTGATAATCTTTATCAATACTGACTGTGATGTGTTGTCTTTCACTATTATAGTTTTGTATGTGATTGTGATATTGTTTTACTAATGAATGTAATATTTTACTTACTTGAGGACCATGTGGTAGATGAGCCTTTGCCTTAACATGTATTATCCTCTTTGAATAAAGTCTTATTATTATCATTGTTTTAAAAATGTGAAGAGCGGGGGTGAAAAATAAAAATGGAGGGGACACCCGGGTTCGAACCAGGGACCTCTCGATCTGCAGTCGAATGCTCTACCACTGAGCTATATCCCCTCTTATAATAAGGAGTGTCAAAATACTGTATATATAATCAAAACGCATACTTGAATTAAATTTTCGTGTCATATCATTTGCTCAGTTATTGTAGATTTTTAAACGTTTTTAAATAACAAAAAATATACAAACCATATTCTGTTGATCAACCATCTATCATGAAATCGGGCACCTAGTTTTCAGTTGTCATAGGCAACGGGCAAGCGTACATCCGGGATCCGTCAAGATGGCTGCAAGCACATAAACAAAACTGTTGTCTGACAACTAAACGCAAGGTTTGTCAATTGGAATTGATATATAGGCTATCTTAATCATAATTGACTGAAACTTTTTTTCTTTTGTCATACGAATATAGGCTTATCGAAGTATTTCAATTAACAGGTTTTTTAATGATTCAACATTCTACCTATTTGAGACAGAGTTGTCCTGTAGTGTACTAGCTATAACAGCTACATCACATAACATGTCGCATTCCATCCATAGCTACATGTATCAGGGTGAAGTACCTTGCCCAAGGACATGTCAGTTGTCTAGCTTGTAGAGATGTATTAATGTAATTTTTAATGTACATCACAGTATACATCGATCGATACAAAAAAATATTTTTGAAGTAATGGTTTGTCTTAAGTCTTATGGTTGCTACATAAAGTTTATACTTTCGTTAATGGCATCACTGGTAGTGGTAACTCAAAATATGTTGAAAGAACACTGATGACATATATGCTTCCATCTATCACTATTAAGTGGTTTAATGTTGACACAACAATAACTAAAACTAGGAACATATGATGACTATGGATAAATTTACTTGCCTTCTAAAGTGTAATGATAATACCATGTCTGATGGATATCGTTGCTGATTGTATGTACCTTTTACCAAATCATGTGGTAGCTAATGAAACAGTCACATTGTTGCCAAACTTTGAAGAAGATAGGTAATTGATTACTGGTGTCATTTTTCATTTTAATGATTAGATATGAAAAGGATGGAAATGGTTAAAGTCCTGGTGAAATGAAAATACATGTAGTTAATTTCAATCAGTAGATCAAATTCAATGTTTATATATATGATTTCACTCTTCAAATTTATGTGAATAAATGATAACCAAAATCTTACTATATCCCAGCACAAGACAATTAATATAAATAATGATATCCTGAAATTCTTCAGTGTTACGAAGAAAAAACAGATTTATGTACAATACCCTAATTCTGTGTGTGAAAAATTAGGCAGTTCTTGATAACATGTACTGTATGCAGTATATATTCTTTTCATTTATATCTGATTGGTAAAATCTTACTTAATCCCGATAGAAGACAATTGGAAAGAAACTTTTAATAGTGGTATCCTGAAATTCTTCACTGTGTTACGAAGAAAAACAGTTTATCCACAATACCATAATTCTGTGTACAAACTGGGTGAAAAATCTGACAGGACTTGATAAATATGTACTGCATGCAGTATATATACTTTTCATTTGTATCAGGCATAAAACATGTCAGAGCCGGAGAAGAAGGAAGTTTCCGAAAAGGAAAAGGAAACATCAAAGCAGGATGAAAAAGAAAAAGTGAGTATTAACAACAACAAAAAATGAATTTTCTAGATTTATGATTTTGATATCGATAGAAGGATCTATCTGTATTTGGATAAAATTGTGTGGTTTTGTAGTGATTTAAAAAGAAACTATTCATATCTTCATGTATTAGAAATAGGTTTTTTTTGTTTTATGTTTAGGACACGGCTCAAGGTGGGAAGAAGAGTCCTGTAAGTGGAAAGGCTAAGCCAGGAAGTGGGAAAAGGTCAGGGACACCCAGCAAGGGCAATAAAGGTGCTGCTGAAAAAGGGCGAGCAACACCAAAAGGTAATAAACCTTACAATTTCTATAGGGCAGGCATATATCAAGATTGGTATGAAGAGATTGTAATTATATCACTGAATAAAGATTATGTATGATTGTAGAAATCAATGATTTGTATGTCTAATGACAGTTGTTGAAATTCCATTTTTGTCAATTAAATGTCATGCTTTCAGGAAACACAAAGGCAAAGACCAAGGAGGATGTGAAGGCACCAACACCAGACCCAACAGGGGAGGGGGAAGAAGAAGAAGAAGGTAGTACACTGTAATAAAAAAGAAATCTATTCCATATTTGAATACTACGAATATTCTAGATTTGTGTGATGTATTTTGTAAATGCTTTAATTATTCTGACAGGTATCTATGTTATAAAAATATACCCTGGTCTTTTTGAAGTCAAAGTATCATTTCTTCTTGATTACAAAATTTCTAAATGTTTATTACAATTGTACATTGTACATCCCCACTTAGGTGAATTTTGAGGTAATTTTGGCAGGAATGCTAATAAAAATAATTTTGGTGATTGGGAAGGCTGTCAAATCTTTGTGTCCCCAGCAATGAAATGGAGAATGATATTGTTGTCCTCGGCTGTCTGTCTAAGAATAACATTCATTGTATAAAAATTTGTTACCTAGCTTCCTACTTAACTGAAACAACTGTGTCATAAAAAAATTAGATACCTTGCATATATTCCTATTAAATCAGAATCATTTTATATTTTGGCTTCAATTTCTGATTATTTATATGACATGTATTATACATATTTTGTTTGGAAACATAGGTCTGCCAGAAGGATGTGTACCACTTTTTATGTCTGCCAAATCCCAAGAAATATTTGGCTGTACATGTGATGTTGATGTAACAGAAGAAAATCCCATCAAAGTCATTATGAAGGCTGATATTATGGAAGATTTCTTTAACAGGGCGGCTGTTTGTGATTTCCATCCTGTAAAACAGGCAGTACAGGTAAATCGAGATAGCTTGTTTTGGAGGAAAATTTACAATAAATATATATATTTGAAATTCAGAAGATGATAAATAATTTGTGGTCATGAATTCTTTTGAAATGATTTTTGGAGGAAGAAAAGCCTTAATTATTTGAGACTTTTAAAAAAAAAAACTGTTTTGTTTTTGTTTGTTTTTTTTTTTGAATTGTATTGCTGATGAATTGGCCAGGAAAGAAAAAATAGATCAGCTATATCATGACAAACTGTAAAAGGTGACACTTTTCAGATTCACGTACATTAAGTGACATGATTGGAAGTATTTCATGGTTTAAATGATGTCTTTTATGACAGGATTTTCCATCAGACGAGATTGTCATTGTATATGATCCTGACTTCAAGTTTGGGCAGAATTTTTACATTGCTATCACAGAGGAAGCCAAGGAAAAAATACTGAATGTAAGTGAATGCAAGTTATACAGTGTCACTCCTAGCTAGCTGGTGATGGAAATACTGACTTTGAATTAGATAGGTCAGACATAGCACAGAGAAAATAAGGTCAAATATCATAAGAAGTAGGCTACAGATTGATATATACCATAGCAGACTTTTGAAAAGGTATAAAGTTAATTCAATTTCATTTAAATGTTATTGAGACTTCCAAAACAATTTATTAAGACTTACGAAAAGACTTTAACAGTCCACAGATATGAACAATCATGTGAAACTTTTATTGAGAGATAACTGTATTTGTACAGCCCTTTGGTCCTGAAGGAGAAGGAGAAGCAGGGGCAGAAAAAGAGGAAGAGGTGGTATACAAGTACATTCCACCCGAGTCTAAGGAATGGGTATCACATGGTAGTGAAAAGGAAATCAAGGAGGAAAATGTTGTGGAAAACCGACGACGGGTAAATAGACTATCAACAAATTGATTTTCCAACTTGTTAATCTGTACTTTTATCAAAGATTGAAAAACTTACTTATGCTAATCACACTGCAACTTTATTTAAGCTCAAGTTGTAACATTTTCTTTTTTGCAGTCTCTCTGTTATGTTCATGGTTTATGAATATTTAATAAACTAAAGAATTCTTGTTATTCAACCATATTGCAGACATCATGGAAGTAACAGGCTGTATACAGTATTCCATATAACATTATAGGTAAGGAGTTACACTGTATTGTTTAGTATGGACTTTATTTTTCCCAACAGATAAAAATTTCTGCTCGTCGTATCAGGAAGGAATTTGGTGCTCCTTGTAATTTCCAAGACAGGAATGTTGCCGATGCTAAAGATGCCTACGTTGAGTGTACAGCATATGAGGACCGTACTTATGACCTTAAGAAAATAGAATTGGATAAAAGTGTACAGGTAGGAAAAAGTAGAAAGAAGTAGTATGTTTCTGTTCTTTTGTTTTCAAACACTCAGAGAAATTCTCACAAAAAGTATTAAAATCTGATATCCGCTTTTACTTACAGGTAATGAAAACTATTACTTATATTGGTAGAACCTTTTAAACTTGAAAAAGTACAAGAAAACTTCAGAGATTGTAACTTTCATAATTGCAATGATCTATGTTTTAGGCGGTTCCAGTGCTTGTAGAAGAGGGGACAAATACTGACTGGCGCTACCCAAGAAATGCAAATACACAGTATTATCCCCGTGAATTCTCAGACAAAGAAAAAGAAACTATTGAAAAATCTACTGACTTACAAACTTTTGCTAAGGATATGGTTCCAAGGTAAAATGCTGTGATTGGTTTATGATAGCATCTTTGAAATAACCCTGCTAGATCTAGATTTGCTGTCATTGGTGGTGTGATGAGATACTGTTGGATTGGGTGGTTGGCTGAGACTTTTGCCTGTTTTGATTTTTTTCTTACAATAGGTAGTCAGTGTTTCGTTTACCGTTATAATTCTAGATCTTATTCTGATGTACATATCAACTAACCATACTTTTGAAACCTTTTTCTTTCTCATATATATAGCAAAATAGCTTCATACTACAAATGAAATTGTTAATGATATTAGAACGTCTGTCTGCATTATTATTCTGATGCTTTGATTTCACTTTTAAAATGATTGTGGTAGGTATTATTTCTGCTGTCAGGTTATGAACAGTCATTGTAAATTATCTATCCTTATCTGTTTCATTAATCATATCAAAATTCAAAACATATCGTCAAATTTGAAATCTTTTAATTAACTTTTTGTAACTGTTTTGGTTTCTTTTCTCAGATTTGAACTTGCCCTTCAGCAGAACGAGATTATGGATGTTTTCTATATTGACTGGCTGCACTTAGGAGATGCTGATGGATCGTTTGGGAACAAAGCTGACAATCACCTCAAGGTATTCACAAAACCAAGAATTGCAAGTCATGGAATACCAAACATTCAAAGATTTGTAGTTTCAGGATATTTTGCTTCAATAAAAATCTACATTTTATTAATTATGGTCTTTAAGAGCAACTTGAGAAAACTATTTTGAAGAAAACATTGAAGAAGTATTACATAATTATCATAAACGAAGTCAGATCATTTCTAAGTGAAAGTATTACATACCTGTTTCCTCATTCTAAAACTTTTTTTATTCAGGAGTACCAGTCCTTTACAGACCTTCAGTTTAGTAAAGACAGAACCATTACAGCTATACAGTGGCATCCCACCATTAAAGGTGAGTCACATGATGTGTTTTTGTGTCAGATCAATCAAAATTATCAATAGTTTTACATTATAAAATATCTTATACAGAAATCTGGTGAAACTCTCTTTTACAGATATAGAATTAGAAAATGAATAAATTATGTATGATCAATACATGTTGGTGTAAGATATTTTACATGATCTGTTAATGTAGGATGTTTTACATGATCTGTTGATGTAAGATATTTTACATGATCTGTTGATGTAAGATGTATTACATGATCTGTTGATGTAAGATATTTTACACAATCTGTTGATGTAAGATATTTTACATGATCTGTTGATGTAAGATATTTTACATGATCTGTTGATGTAAGATATTTTACACAATCTGTTGATGTAAGATATTTTACACAATCTGTTGATGTAAGATTTTTTACATGATCTGTTGATGTAAGATGTTTTACATGATCTGTTGATGTAAGATATTTTACACAATCTGTTGATGTAAGATATTTTACATGATCTGTTGATGTAAGATATTTTACACAATCTGTTGATGTAAGATATTTTACATGATCTGTTGATGTAAGATATTTTACACAATCTGTTGATGTAAGATGTTTTACATGATCTGTTGATGTAAGATATTTTACACAATCTGTTGATGTAAGATGTTTTACATGATCTGTTGATGTAAGATATTTTACACAATCTGTTGATGTAAGATATTTTACACAATCTGTTGATGTAAGATGTTTTACATGATCTGTTGATGTAAGATATTTTACACAATCTGTTGATGTAAGATATTTTACACAATCTGTTGATGTAAGATGTTTTACATGATCTGTTGATGTAAGATGTTTTACATGATCTGTTGATGTAAGATATTTTACACAATCTGTTGATGTAAGATGTTTTACATGATCTGTTGATGTAAGATGTTTTACATGATCTGTTGATGTAAGATATTTTACACAATCTGTTGATGTAAGATATTTTACACAATCTGTTGATGTAAGATGTTTTACATGATCTGTTGATGTAAGATGTATTACATGATCTGTTGATGTAAGATATTTTACACAATCTGTTGATGTAAGATGTTTTACATGATCTGTTGATGTAAGATATTTTACACAATCTGTTGGTGTAAGATATTTTACATGATCTGTTGATGTAAGATATTTTACACAATCTGTTGATGTAAGATATTTTACATGATCTGTTGATGTAAGATATTTTACATGATCTGTTGATGTAAGATGTATTACATGATCTGTTGATGTAAGATATTTTACACAATCTGTTGGTGTAAGATATTTTACATGATCTGTTGATGTAAGATATTTTACACAATCTGTTGATGTAAGATGTTTTACATGATCTGTTGATGTAAGATATTTTACATGATCTGTTGATGTAAGATGTTTTACATGATCTGTTGATGTAAGATGTATTACATGATCTGTTGATGTAAGATATTTTACACAATCTGTTGGTGTAAGATATTTTACATGATCTGTTGATGTAAGATATTTTACACAATCTGTTGATGTAAGATATTTTACATGATCTGTTGATGTAAGATATTTTACATGATCTGTTGATGTAAGATGTTTTACATGATCTGTTGGTGTAAGATGTTTTACATGATCTGTTGATGTAAGATATTTTACATGATCTGTTGATGTAAGATATTTTACATGATCTGTTGATGTAAGATATATTACATGATCTGTTGATGTAAGATGTTTTACATGATCTGTTGATGTAAGATGTTTTACATGATCTGTTGATGTAAGATGTTTTACATGATCTGTTGATGTAAGATGTTTTACATGATCTGTTGATGTAAGATATTTTACATGATCTGTTGATGTAAAATGTTTTACATGATCTGTTGATGTAAGATATTTTACATGATCTGTTGATGTAAGATATTTTACACAATCTGTTGATGTAAGATGTTTTACATGATCTGTTGATGTAAGATATTTTACACAATCTGTTGATGTAAGATGTTTTACATGATCTGTTGATGTAAGATATTTTACATGATCTGTTGATGTAAGATGTTTTACATGATCTGTTGATGTAAGATATTTTACACAATCTGTTGATGTAAGATGTTTTACATGATCTGTTGATGTAAGATATTTTACACAATCTGTTGATGTAAGATGTTTTACATGATCTGTTGATGTAAGATATTTTACACAATCTGTTGATGTAAGATGTTTTACATGATCTGTTGATGTAAGATATTTTACACAATCTGTTGATGTAAGATGTATTACATGATCTGTTGATGTAAGATATTTTACACAATCTGTTGATGTAAGATGTTTTACATGATCTGTTGATGTAAGATGTTTTACATGATCTGTTGATGTAAGATGTTTTACATGATCTGTTGATGTAAGATATTTTACATGATCTGTTGATGTAAAATGTTTTACATGATCTGTTGATGTAAGATGTTTTACATGATCTGTTGATGTAAGATATTTTACACAATCTGTTGATGTAAGATGTTTTACATGATCTGTTGATGTAAGATATTTTACACAATCTGTTGATGTAAGATGTTTTACATGATCTGTTGATGTAAGATGTTTTACATGATCTGTTGATGTAAGATGTTTTACATGATCTGTTGATGTAAGATATTTTACATGATCTGTTGATGTAAAATGTTTTACATGATCTGTTGATGTAAGATGTTTTACATGATCTGTTGATGTAAGATATTTTACACAATCTGTTGATGTAAGATGTTTTACATGATCTGTTGATGTAAGATATTTTACACAATCTGTTGGTGTAAGATATTTTACACAATCTGTTGATGTAAGATGTTTTACATGATCTGTTGATGTAAGATGTTTTACATGATCTGTTGATGTAAGATATTTTACATGATCTGTTGATGTAAGATATTTTACATGATCTGTTGATGTAAGATATTTTACATGATCTGTTGATGTAAGATATTTTACATGATCTGTTGATGTAAGATGTTTTACATGATCTGTTGATGTAAGATATTTTACACAATCTGTTGATGTAAGATGTTTTACATGATCTGTTGATGTAAGATATTTTACACAATCTGTTGGTGTAAGATGTTTTACACGATCTGTTGGTGTAAGATATTTTACATGATCTGTTGGTGTAAGATATTTTACATGATCTGTTGATTTAAGATATTTTACACAATCTGTTGGTGTAAGATCTGTTGGTGTAAGATGTTTTACATGATCTGTTGATGTAAGATGTTTTACATGATCTGTTGATGTAAGATGTTTTACATGATCTGTTGATGTAAGATATTTTACACGATCTGTTGATGTAAGATGTTTTACATGATCTGTTGATGTAAGATGTTTTACATGATCTGTTGATGTAAGATATTTTACATGATCTGTTGATGTAAGATATTTTACACAATCTGTTGGTGTAAGATATTTTACACAATCTGTTGGTGTAAGATGTTTTACATGATCTGTTGATGTAAGATGTTTTACATGATCTGTTGATGTAAGATGTATTACATGATCTGTTGATGTAAGATGTTTTACATGATCTGTTGATGTAAGATGTATTACATGATCTGTTGATGTAAGATGTTTTACACAATCTGTTGATGTAAGATGTTTTACACAATCTGTTGATGTAAGATGTTTTACATGATCTGTTGGTGTAAGATATTTTACATGATCTGTTGATGTAAGATGTTTTACATGATCTGTTGATGTAAGATATTTTACACAATCTGTTGATTTAAGATGTTTTACATGATCTGTTGATGTAAGATATTTTACATGGTCTGTTAATGTAAGATGTTTTATGTATCCTGTTAATGGATGATGTAATAAAATGTGTAACAAATTTTGAAATTTACTTTTCCAGGTGTAGTTGCAGTTGCTGTGGCAGAAAAATTGAGCTTTGATGAGAGAATAGATAACTGTGCCAAAGTGATCATGACACCATCTCTAATCCTGATCTGGAGTTTTACTGACCCTATACATCCACAGGTAACATTCTAATTTCTGAATTCTGATTTCGAGTTTTACAGACCCTATACATCCACAAGTCACATTTATATTTCTGAATTCTGATCTCGAGTTTTACTGACCCTATACATCCACAAGTCACATTTATATTTCTGAATTCTGATCTCGAGTTTTACTGACCCTATACATCCACAAGTCACATTTATATTTCTGAATTCTGATCTCGAGTTTTACTGACCCTATACATCCACAAGTCACATTTATATTTCTGAATTCTGATCTCGAGTTTTACTGACCCTATACATCCACAGGTAACATTCTAATTTCTGAATTCTGATTTCGAGTTTTACAGACCCTATACATCCACAAGTCACATTTATATTTCTGAATTCTGATCTCGAGTTTTACTGACCCTATACATCCACAAGTCACATTTATATTTCTGAATTCTGATCTCGAGTTTTACTGACCCTATACATCCACAAGTCACATTTATATTTCTGAATTCTGATCTCGAGTTTTACCGACCCTATACATCCACAAGTCACATTTATATTTCTGAATTCTGATCTCGAGTTTTACTGACCCTATACATCCACAAGTCACATTTATATTTCTGAATTCTGATCTAGTTTTACTGACCCTATACATCCACAAGTCACATTTATATTTCTGAATTCTGATCTCGAGTTTTACTGACCCTATACATCCACAAGTCACATTTATATTTCTGAATTCTGATCTCGAGTTTTACTGACCCTATACATCCACAAGTCACATTTATATTTCTGAATTCTGATCTCGAGTTTTACCGACCCTATACATCCACATGTAGTACTTTCATATTTCCTAATTATTCTTATTTCTTTCGTCAATTACTATTGACAATTGAAATCAATCCTCAACCATTACATCTGATCAGGATATGTTGACTGTTTCTTTCTTTCCTTCCAAAATGTATTAATTATTCAACTCTTTCAATACTTTTCTCTTATCAGCTGTTACTAGAAGCACCAGACGACATCTACAGTTTCCAGTTCTGTCCCTCTGACCCTAATATAATCTGTGGTGGTTGTTACAATGGACAAGTAGTGTTGTGGGATATCTCTGCTCACGCTGACCGACTGAAGCAACAGAGAGGCAGCAACAGAAACAAGAAGTCTAATGTTTTGGTAAGTATATCATGAAGCCTACAGATCAAGAGAAAAAAATTGCTGCCTCTTATGATACTATAGACTTGATAATCATTTCAACAAGATATTGTTTTATTGCTGTTTCTCTTTATATTTCAGATTTGTTTCGTTTAAATGAAATTAATGTGAAATCTGGAAAAAAATTATTCTATACAAAACCATGTAGTTTCTTCGAAATTGATTGAAAGATCACTTAAAATTCAGGCTGAAATGTTAATTTACATGGAATTTGCTCTCTGGTGTATATATTAAGAAATAAACATTTAATTCTGAAATATGAATGTTAGATAGGTGAATTTTCCTAGTAGGTTTTTCTTTTTTAATTGTTATATTTAGATGTTTTTGGTCATATATTTTTACAAATAAAGATTGGTCTCAGTAAAAAGAACTGTTTTCTTTAGACTTATTAAGAGGGAAATTATTCCTAACAGCTGGATCAATTTGTCGATGAAATATTTTGGTATACGAACATGATTGCTTTAACATGAATCGTATTTGATTTGAGTTACCACCGCTTCCGGAGAAGCGATTAACTTTTCGGAATGAGGGACTTCTACAGGTAAACTTTGTATAATGGTGAAGAAGGTTTAAACACACTTTTTTGTTTACCACAAGTTAATATTTAAAATTCAGAGACGCATTCTTCAACACCTTTATCAATCTTCTTTGGGATAGCTTGGTGCAAGGTTTTTTTATTATACTTAAAGTATGATTTTCATCACATTAGTTAGCTCAAAATTCCTTTTCAGCTCTATGATAGAATTTAATTTCAGAGAGAGGTCGAATTGATTTTCAAGGTAAAATTAGATATAACGTTACTCAATCAAGTAACGATACAATTTCTCAAAGTTAAGTGGAAAAATTGAAGTTGAGGTGTAAATATATTAGCTTTAATCAGATTTACATAATGAAACTGAGAGAGAAAAAATATACCATATGTACATATATACATAAAATAATGGGAGAAAATTTGATCTAATACTTTCAACTTCACTTTTTTTCCAAAGTTTGATTTGTAAATGAAACAGTTTTAGAAGAGAAAGAGATTTTAAGTGTTCAACTCTTTGCATGTTGATCTCATTAATTTCATGGTATGAGAATGACAATGGCAGACAAATCCTTGATGTACCAGGGTGAAATTTCAAAATTTAAGTTTTATTTAAAATATAAATGTATTACATCACTCTCCATGATTCAAAATTTTATACTTGGCACCAACACAAGGTTTAATGTTGTTAATTATTAATTGATGACAATATCAAGAAATATTTTTTTTCAAATGTCTAGTAAATCTTAAAGGTAGAAATCTGCCTTACAGTATTACTGAGAATGAGAGGCATGCCATTATGAAATAATGAAGAGTTCAGGTTATATTTTCATACATTGAATAAGTTTGTTTTGTTGAAGTTCATAATCATTTCAATTTGATTGAATTTTTTATTTTTTTTTTTAAACTTACACTTCAAAGTAGTTTTTAAATGTTGTGCCTGTATTTGTCATATTGAATTCTATGTCGGGTCTGGTATTTATTCCGAGTGTTTAAGATATACTGTAAATAATATTGGAGGAACAGTTATTAGAATCCTTGACCTAAGTTATGGAATCATAAGTTGGATGTATCATCATGTACACTTTTGCTCCATGTGTCAGTTTACTGCTTTCTGGTTTCAAACGCAAGTTTGATGGTGTTCAATGCGGATATTTCTTTAGGTTCCAGATATGTTTTTACCAGCTAACTTTTGCAGAGAACTATCAGGATATGATTTGCTTCATTTTCCACTTGCTAATATTGTGATGGATTAGTACTGTCTCTCTCTAGCTTCTGCAACATTGGACAAATTTTTTAATTTTGGGAGAGGCTAATACATTTCAGGCTATGTAATATAGATGCACTGAGGTGACAGAAAGCATTTAAAAAAATAGTGTAAATTTATATGGCTGCATGACTATCAGCAAATTTACACATGTAAATCATGGATAGATTGAGGAGAAAGGATTAAGTGATGTGTTTAAATTTTACTTCTGTATAATTATTCAATGTTTAAATAATTTACCCAATAGTGAGGTAATTGACACAGTCAGAATGAAGTAGTACATGTATAAAAGTAATCAAAAGTTTTACTGATTTTACAATAAAGAAATAAACATATATACATGCTTACTATTTTATCATTAATGGGTAAATATTGTATTGAGGTTATTGGTAAAGTTTTGGAAACAGGTTTTAAAAATGGGAAAATAATTCTGACAATTACTGTTATACTTATTCATTGTACAGTAGAATACACTATCATTATAAAAATTGATAGTAAGAATAACATTACCTGTATTGTTGTATGTATCTACACTAATGATGTAGCTCATGGTGGAAATGTATTCCTTTTCATACCCACAGGCTTATGCAGTACTCATTATTATGTCATATTTATCCTGCAGTAGGCCTGGGAGCCAACATATTTCCTCTGTCCCAAAGTCAGGGTGTGTGTTTAATACAAGACAATAGGCACAAGGGGCCAACATATTACCTCTGTCCCAAAGTCAGGGTGTGTGTTTAATACAAGACAATAGGCACAAGGGGCCAACATATTACCTCTGTCCCAAAGTCAGGGTGTGGGTTTAATACAAGACAATAGGCACAAGGGGCCAACATATTACCTCTGTCCCAAAGTCAGGGTGTGGGTTTATTACAAGACAATAGGCACAAGGGGCCAACATATTACCTCTGTCCCAAAGTCAGGGTGTGGGTTTAATACAAGACAATAGGCACAAGGGGCCAACATATTACCTCTGTCCCAAAGTCAGGGTGTGGGTTTAATACAAAACAATAGGCACAAGGGGCCAACATATTACCTCTGTCCCAAAGTCAGGGTGTGGGTTTAATACAAGACAATAGGCACAAGGGGTCAACATATTACCTCTGTCCCAAAGTCAGGGTGTGGGTTTATTACAAGACAATAGGCACAAGGGGCCAACATATTTCCTCAGACTCAAAGTCAGGGTGTGGGTTTATTACAAGACAATAGGTCCAGAAGGGTAACACATTACCGTTGAATCAATGTAGGTGTTGAACTCATTAGAGGACATTAAGCCAAACAGGATAACACATAACCTTTGACTCAAAGAGGATCAGTTGAATTATTACATGATAACAAAATCATATTTGTTGGTAGTTTTCTTGAATTCTACCAGACATTTATCTCTTACCAGGTAGATACTGTAATATATGAGGTTAATACAAAACCAACAAAACGTATATAGACCAAGGTTTTTGTTCACTTATTTCAGAGACTGATATAAAATAATTTATTGACAACACACACTTAGATACAGATGTATGAGACCCATGATCAATAGAATGAAATCCACCAGTGTAAATTGTAACATTGAAGGGATAGGTATTAAATCAATAATCTAGAAATCATGTTTGAATATTTAACATTTCCATGTCATCTTTCAGAAATTAGAGACATAACTATTTTTGAAAAAGGGCTGATGAAAGTATATTTTTTGTAGCCTGGCTTTGAGGATCCCAATGCTTTAAAAACTCCAGTAGTCCGTTACTGTGCTGTTTCCAGTATAGAGAACAGTCACCGAGCAGCCATTACTGACATACAGTGGGTTCCTGACCATATGGAGGTATGTCTAACTAAACAAGTTATAAAAACTGGGGACTTGCAAATGAACACTTGAACATATCAAGTTATATCTGAATGAATAAGCAAATGATGTTGGACACAAGACAAGATGAAGGTATGGTATGTCTAATTAAAACTCCATTTAACACAGGACAGCCATCACAAGCAAGGTAGATCTAAATAAGTTAGCCAATGATATCAGACTAGATGAATGTATGTCAGACATTAGTGGTCAAAATGACAGAAATAATGTCTGATCATGTTTAACGTAAATAGCATTTACTACTCAGATTAAACAGAATTATTGTCTATCACTTTAAGTAATTCTTTACATAGTACAATAATGATAGAAACTACTTGTCACTAGCTATAGAAGATTTGTTCTAAAACATTTTCTTTATTTTGGATCTTTATGGGGATATTACATTCCTACATTTTGTTCTACCATCATAATTATTATACAAGAAGTGTACAAGAAGTGTTATGTTTACCAGTTGAACAGGATGGGTGTGCCCCAGGAGAACAAGGGTCTACAGTGCTGTCAGATTATGACCTGTGCCACCGATTAGTGAGTATACACATACACAAAAGCTTATCTGTTGTATATAAAAACTAGTGAGTGTAGACAATTGAGTACCATTTTGTGTCTATACAGATTAGTGAGTACCACATTGTGTATATCCAGACTAGTGAGTCTCACCTTGTGTATACAAATTAGTGGATACCATCCCAGGGTTTTCCATACGAGCCGGTCGCTGGCCAATTTTTACCGGCTACCTTGATCATTTGGCCGCATACACCAATCCAGTTCGGTAATAATGTTCCGTACACGACTACACGTACACGGCAGGCCAGCCTCCGACTTTCACTACACAGCCTACTGCTAACAAAATTATGGAAAACCCTGCCTGTGAATGTACAGATATCTTAGTACCATCTTGTGTTCATGCAGACTAATGAGTACCATCATATGTATATATAGACAAGTGATTACCATCTTGTGTTTATACAGAATAGTGTTTCTGCATGAATCAAACTGGATTTTGAAATGTTGAATTTATGATGCATTTTCTTTTTCTAACAGCTGTGTATTAGTGTGGGACACTAGACCTGTGAAAGGTCCTGGACAACTCATTACCACCAAGGAGACTGACAAAGGACCCAAAAACCCTATAGGTGTTCCAAACACATTCAAACATTTGGACCTGTCATGGAAACCTGTTCTCAAGGTAAACACTCAAAGATTGAAAAGATTTTTTTTCAATATTGATTACAGATGTGTGTTTATTTTTATATTGATAACAACAAGACATACTTGAATTTGCCTTTAGGTTAATATTTACTGGCACTAGTACATATGTAATAGCTGTTTTTTGTAATGTTGACAAGATGAAAACAAAATGACTGGAAAAAAACATTTTCTAGTGTATGTTAGAATTTCCTGATTGTTTTGTTTGATGTTATTTAGGTGACACTTCATAAATCAGAGCCAGGAGGTGATCACAGCCCTGTTAAGTTTTCTATACAAGAAAGACAAGGAGACAGAGGATCATGTAAGTATCAATACACAGACTCTACCAGATTTGGAATTTCAAAGAGCTGTTTTACTATGTTATAAACTAAGCCTTATATTTACACCAACTGTATAAATCAGTTTGATACGACCTTGAGAAAACAGTGCAATATTCAGTTTCAAAATGCTATACTAAATGCTATGAACTCCCTATCACAGATCTGTTCAATGATAAAAATTAAGTATACTGTGCCTTGAATTAGTTATTTGATGATAAAATTAGTTTTTTCTGTTTATATAACTGAATCAGCATTACATGGTAGTACCTCAGAAAATTCAGCATTCATTGATAAATGGATGAATATGTTTATTTCATGTCCATCCGTCAAATGAAAATATCAGTTTAAGCATAATATACAATTGAACTTGGCTTATGATTTTCTCATATTTTAAAACATTTACTCATGTCATTTATTTAGATACACATTTACATATTTAATTCCATGTGTGTTATAATTTACAGTAGGCAAAGCCACGGATGGCACAGACCTGTCAAAGGAGGCAGCCATGGGGGGTGGCTTTTACACAAAGCCAGGGTCTGGCAAGGACAAGAGAACACTGCAGAGTGTCAAGACTCATTTCTATGTTGGCACAGAGGTACTTGTCCTCACAGTTACATGGGACATGTCCCTCCTCCAGTTCTGTTGGAGGGACCACACCCTGCCCTGGTTCCAGGGTGGAGTGTGGGATGCCCTGAAATAGCACATAACGTTTATGAGTCTGGATTCTCTGTAGTCTTCTATTTCTGTCTTGTGCAGCACCTGTGTGCTGTGTGCATGCACGACACACTTGTCATTCTGTCTATAGCTATTTACTATCCGTTTGTCTGTCTGTCTTTCTGACGCACATTCGTATACACCCACAGGGTTTATACAGAGCACTGCAGTTTCTTTCTCACAAAGCTAAACAATTCTTAATGCACAAAATGAACAGCATCTGGCATTTCACAGTGTTTGTCACTTGTATATGAATTGAAAAGCCGACTTGTTTCTTCTGATACTGTTGTGGATATATATTGTAGCATTATTGTACCCCGTGATGTTTAAAAATTCAAATTTTTTATACTTAAATATTTCCCAAACTATTTCTTGGCTTGGATCACCACATCATTTTTGGTAATTCAAAACTAATTATATCTTGATAGTGTTAGTGCTATGTATAATATTATGCTGTTTTATAAAAAAAAAAAAAAAATATACCAAAACCAATCACATCATGATTACAAGTGTTTGTTTTGTGAATGATAAAATAGATTGTATTTGCATTACCTTGATATACCAAGTACAATATAGTACTTTACCATGTAAACTATCACTCAAACAAATTTATAAATCCTGGCCCAAGTCAAAATTTTTTAGTAAGATTTCCAGTGAGGCCTGTGAGATCTAACTTGTAGATTTGTACAAATGTAGAAGTACAGAATATAGTAATTTGTCCTTGGTGGTCATGGGGAAAGGAAGTCAAAGGATTTTAAAACAGATTTCGCTAATCAATGATATCAAAAGTTACTCCAAGTATTAGGCAATCTACACTCTAGAATATAATTGGGAAATCTACAGATTAAAGTCTTCAATTGTTACCTTGTAACTGAGGTTTGGATGAAATTACAACATGGAACACAAAACGTATTTCCATAGGAATAAAAACAAAAGAAAACAGGATAGTGTGAAAACAGTTAACTGAAAGGTATATGATAGTACATGTATTATATTTTTTTACATATAATGTATTGCTTATAATGGGGCAGCTATACATTTAGTGTTAGTTATGGAATGTTTGAATGCTGTCCCCTTCAATGTTATCTCTGCTGTAGTGCCCTGTATATTATATCTGCTTTTTAAGACTGCATGTCTGGATCCTTCACTTGCACAATCTGTTATTTACATCTATTTTTTATATAAGATATAACAGATATTAACTGATTTTATTTCATCCTTTTCTTATTTCTTCTGTGAACACTAAGTAAACTCTGTTTCATAATATGTATGTCCTTTAGACATCTTAATGATACATATATTTTCCAATAAGATATTCAAAAGTATTTTATTTTTATTTTTGCAGTGTCCTCCTCTGTCTATCTTCAGTCCCCTATAATCATCTGTGTCCCATTTCCCCCCTTAATGTCAGTGTTTACCTCTCAGTCCTCAACCTCTGAACTTCAGTATTACTTCTGTCTTCTGAACACCAGCACCCCCTTTTTAAGTTCTCTGTCCTCTACATACCAGTGTATCCATTTATTTTCTCTATCACTCATTTATTCCTTAAACACCAGTGTATCCCTCAGTCAGTCCTCTGTTCCCCAGTGTATCCCTCAGTCAGTCCTCTGTTCCCCAGTGTATCCCTCAGTCAGTCCTTTGTTCCCTAACCACCAGTGTATCCCTCAGTCAGTCCTCTGTTCCCTAACCACCAGTGTATCCCTCAGTCAGTCCTCTGTTCCCTAACCACCAGTGTATCCCTCAGTCAGTCCTCTGTTCCCTAACCACCAGTATATCCCTCAGTCAGTCCTCTGTTCCCTAAACACCAGTGTATCCCTCAGTCAGTCCTCTGTTCCCTAACCACCAGTGTATCCCTCAGTCAGTCCTCTGTTCCCTAACCACCAGTGTATCTCTCAGTCAGTCCTCTGTTCCCTAACCACCAGTGTATCCCTCAGTCAGTCCTCTGTTCCCCAGTGTATCCCTCAGTCAGTCCTCTGTTCCCTAACCACCAGTGTATCCCTCAGTCAGTCCTCTGTTCCCTAACCACCAGTGTATCCCTCAGTCAGTCCTCTGTTCCCTAACCACCAGTGTATCCCTCAGTCAGTCCTCTGTTCCCTAACCACCAGTGTATCCCTCAGTCAGTCCTCTGTTCCCTAAACACCAGTGTATCCCTCAGTCAGTCCTCTGTTCCCTAAATACCAGTGTATCCCTCAGTCAGTCCTCTGTTCCCTAACCACCAGTGTATCTCTCAGTCAGTCCTCTGTTCCCTAAACACCAGTGTATCCCTCAGTCAGTCCTCTGTTCCCCAGTGTATCCCTCAGTCAGTCCTCTGTTCCCTAACCACCAGTGTATCCCTCAGTCAGTCCTCTGTTCCCTAACCACCAGTATATCCCTCAGTCAGTCCTCTGTTCCCTAAACACCAGTGTATCCCTCAGTCAGTCCTCTGTTCCCTAAATACCAGTGTATCCCTCAGTCAGTCCTCTGTTCCCTAAATACCAGTGTATCCCTCAGTCAGTCCTCTGTTCCCTAACCACCAGTATATCCCTCAGTCAGTCCTCTGTTCCCTAACCACCAGTGTATCCCTCAGTCAGTCCTCTGTTCCCTAACCACCAGTGTATCCCTCAGTCAGTCCTCTGTTCCCTAACCACCAGTGTATCCCTCAGTCAGTCCTCTGTTCCCTAACCACCAGTGTATCCCTCAGTCAGACCTCTGTTCCCTAACCACCAGTGTATCCCTCAGTCATTCCTCTGTTCCCTAATCACCAGTGTATCTCTCAGTCAGTCCTCTGTTCCCTAACCACCAGTGTATCCCTCAGTCAGTCCTCTGTTCCCTAACCACCAGTGTATCCCTCAGTCAGTCCTCTGTTCCCTAACCACCAGTGTATCCCTCAGTCATTCCTCTGTTCCCTGACCACCAGTGTATCCCTCAGTCAGACCTCTGTTCCCTAACCACCAGTGTATCCCTCAGTCATTCCTCTGTTCCCTAATCACCAGTGTATCTCTCAGTCAGTCCTCTGTTCCCTTAGTCCTAAACATCAGTGTTGTTTGAGAACCAGACATGTAGTCTTTTAAAGTATGGTGTTGACCTGTGTATCATGGTAGATATCTATACACAGAATGTAGACAAAGTAGGTATGGAGACAATATTAACTGATTGTGTGTACTTGCTCAGGTACCTAATGATTGCATGTTTTCTAGATTTATCTGTGATAACAGCATGTTTTGTTGTACATATCTAACTGTGTGAGCTTTCCTTTGAGTCTTTCTTTAATATTGCATGGTATATAAATGCATGGGCTTTGCACTTTTAGACAATTTAACTCGGCACTTTGTTTCTTCAGTACCACTGTATTATACTGGTTTTGAGGTAAACCTGTCAGTTATGGGTTGGAATTTAATATAAAATGTTTGATTGGCTGGGAACATCATTATATGATTATCACTTACTTTATTAGTATAACATACTTTTTAAGAACTTACAAGATTCAATTGATAACATATAAATTTGTGTGAAAACATCCTGGAGTAGAAAAAAAGTGTATTTCTTAACAGCATGCATTTTCGACAGAAACTAAGTGCCAAACTAACATTGGTTTCTGGCATCTTTTACTTAATAAGAAAAGAAGAGAGTGGACACTTGTAACACCAGTTTCATCTTTGATGCTGTAAATACTACTGCTCTTTGAAGAAATTTTAGTTCGTTACTGTCATTAGATCTAAGAACTTTGTAGATATTTTCACTGTGGGGCTTCTTGGTTTGGTGTTCTGTATGTCAGATAACGGGGGGATTGGTGATATTTATTTATATGGTATAAATGATAACATATAGAGTCAAGGTGTTTTATTGGGTGATAAAAGGTGAAGGTTGAGTGACAATTGATACAAAAGAGAATTAGGCTGTTTTATCAGGTGATAATAAATGGAGGCCAAGTGATGGCATTTATGGGGTGATGATTGATACCATATAGAGACAGGATGTGTTGTGATAATGAGTGGAGGTCAAGTGATGGTATTTATGGGGTGATGATTGATACCATATAGAGACAGGATGTGTTGTGATAATGAGTGGAGGTCAAGTGATGGTATTTATGGGGTGATGATTGATACCATATAGAGACAGGATGTGTTGTGATAATGAGTGG
This sequence comes from Ylistrum balloti, assembly GCF_031769215.1. NCBI lineage: Eukaryota > Metazoa > Mollusca > Bivalvia > Pectinida > Pectinidae > Ylistrum > Ylistrum balloti. Next base: position 481,919 of record NW_026782240.1, read on the forward strand.
GGGTCAGGTGATGGTATTTATGGGGTGATGATTGATACCATATAGAGACAGGATGTGTTGTGATAATGAGTGGAGGTCAAGTGATGGTATTTATGAGGTGATGATTGATACCATATATAGACAGGATGTGTTATTGGTTGATAATGTGTGGAAGTCAAGTGATGGTATTTATGGGGTGATGATTCACTAGGGGGATAGAGTTTGATGGATTGAAGTATTTTGAATTACCATATTTTATTCCTACACAAATCTTAGGATGGTGAGATAGTTTACGTCGACTGGATGCCACAGAAAGATCAAGACACAGGGAAAATTCAGAGTAAGAAATTCAATGTCTGTTATAATTATAAGCCTAATCTTTTCCTTTATAATTGTTTATTGAGAAAAGGGTATTAACTTCCAAGTTTATCAAAAATTATTTGTTAAGATATGTATGCATCCTTATTATTTGAAATTTGAAGTTTTGTTGATCATTCATAATCTGAATCAATTATTTTCCATATTTTTCATATATATGAAGTAAATTATAATGATAAAAAATGTGACTGTAAGATATTTTTACATGAGCTATGCATTTCTATTTCATTCAAAGCAGACACATTTTAAAAGATTATTACTGTCGGATTAATAGCACAAGTTTTTCTTTACCAGCACCAAAGCCAGACTTCTATCATGCGATACACGATGGACCTGTCAACACGCTACAACGCTCTCCTTTCTTTAAGGATGTAGTTTTGTGTGTTGGAGGGTGGACCTACACAATATGGAAGGAGTCAATCAATGTAAGTTTTTATACTTTGTTTTAAATTAGAATTCAGTTTGCTTTTTATTTCTTTGTACATATCAAATAGAAGTCTGTACACATTGATATTGAGTGTTCATATCTCTTCACATTCCTACCAATCATAAATCTGATTACATAAAAATATATATAAAATTGATATGTTTGAGATATATAGGAATAGTGTAAGTCATGTCATTTTTTAAAACTACTAGAATGTCAGGTAGATGCTTTTTCAATGTTGTTATCTTTTAAACATCAAGGAGCAAGTCATTTATGGGAATAATTAACACACATATATTTCCAACAGAACACGTTTTTATCTGATAACAATTTTTGAAAAATGTGAGGTGGGAAACATATGGAAAGCAGAAATGGATGTATACTGTAAAAAAAACTATCTGAAGACCAGGTAAAGAACAGCTGTCTTATAGAGAGGATAATTATCTGCAGTAGCTGGAAAACCAATAACTCGGAAACTACATGTTGATTCTAAGATACTTACAGAGAACAACAAGTTGATCCTAAGGACTCCTTGGTTAGTGTTTACTTATAGATAACTACAAGTTGATCCTAAGGACTCCTTGGTTAATGTTTACTTATAGAGAACTACAAGTTGATCCTAAGGACTCCTTGGTTAATGTTTACTTAAAGAGAACTACAAGTTGATCCTAAGGACTCCTTGGTTTAGTGTTTACTTATAGAGAACAACAAGTTGATCCTAAGGACTCCTTGGTTAGTGTTTACTTATAGATAACTACAAGTTGATCCTAAGGACTCCTTGGTTAATGTTTACTTATAGAGAACTACAAGTTGATCCTAAGGACTCCTTGGTTAATGTTTACTTAAAGAGAACTACAAGTTGATCCTAAGGACTCCTTGGTTTAGTGTTTACTTATAGAGAACTACAAGTTGATCCTAAGGACTCCTTGGTTAATGTTTACTTATAGAGAACTACAAGTTGATCCTGATGACTCTCTGATCAGTGTTTACTTATAGAGAACTTAAGTTTGATTCAGATGACTCCTTGTGCCTACTGATGTTGTACCACAGGTTGATCTGACTTGGTCATGTTAGATCAATGATCACAGTAGGGAAAACATACCTGATGACTCTGATGAGGGTTTACTTGTTGGCTATGTATAGTCAATTCTAACCATGTTTTAATAGTGTTTACTTGTGGGGCACTACAGGTTGATCCTAATGAGGCCAAGAGGAATGTAAGTATGCTAAGGACAGCAGTCCTTACACGGCTAGAGTTGGATGCTGTGATGATTGACCAAAAAATGTTTTGAAATGTGAATTAATTTTTTTGTGGAAATAATCTGAATTGAAAAGATTTTTTGTCATTAACAACTATACACTACTTTACACTTATATTTAATGTGTCAATAAAAAGTTTAAAACCCCTACATGCATACTGTACAAAGATCTAGGTATACCAAATAATGTACTATGGTGCTTTTCTTCTTTGTGACAATTTATCTCTTTTTATATGATACACACATAACCTTGTATTTCTTACAAAGTAGACCCTTATCACATCACAAAGCTATGGAATTTATGATGGTAGGTCACTGATTGTAAATGAAGCCCTTGTATTGAAATGGTAAAAAGATACAACTGGACATATATATGATTGTCCTGGATGGTGTTGTTTCTTGTTTAATAGCATGCTCAAATGAACTTTCTTCTCAAAAACATCAGGTGATATAAATACCTTTTTCAAAATTCTATCTGTGGTACAGTATATTAATTTGGAACATTTCATATTGCCCTCAGTCAATGTCCAGTTTTAATCTAAAGACTACAAGTTCTCAACCATTAACTGTATTTTGACCATTATGGATCTTCAGTGTTATAGGCAAATCCTATCACTACAGCAAGCACAGTGTTTTGATACACCTCCTTGAGTAATTCCATCAGCACTTTGGGTACATCCTTGATTCCTACACTTGTATGGTATGATACCTTAAAATCTTGAAATCGCTATCTTAATATCCTAACACCTTGTACAGAAGCTTGTAATTTCTGTTTTTTAATACAGTATAAATAGTAATAAATTAAGTAACCCCCTCCCACTCCTCCTCTTAGTCAGTCCCTACCCCCATCCCACCCTCCAAGTCCGTCCCTACCCCCACCCCCCAACCCCCTTAAAAAAGAGAGAGAGAAAGAAAGTGCTGTGTTGCTACTGTGGTTAAAGGTAAGATCTACCAACAGAGAAATATCATTACCAAATAACACAACTTCCATGTTGTGTATACCATTTTATATATCCTGTAATAAGCCCATGTCTGATGATAAACCCACTATATAAATTGCAACCAAGTAGAAATGATCATTGATTAAAGTAAGCCCACCCCAAAAATTAGCACAAGATTTTGTATTGGCCTCTCAGCCTTCTATAAGATTAATATGATATCTAAACTGTTGCTGATGTGGTTCTTTTTAGCTGATAGATACCGTCAACTTTTATGCTAATTGAAATAGATACACTGATGACCCTAAATTCAAGTGACTCTACTTTTGTTTGAAAATAGAATCGGCGATGATTCTTGATACCTTTGAAACATGAAAAGGATTCTACTGATATGTTTGACCTGTTTTCATGCTTTAGTAGCTTAAAGGGATATTCCATACAAGTTAGGATTTTATGGGATGCTTTTGAAGACACCTGTAAAAAAATAATTTTCTTGTGTTCTCATGGAAATTTTACATATGATATCTAATTTACAGAAGTTCATTATAGAAACAGCTAGATCAATTTACAAATGTTCATGCAGCCCTGATTGCATCATAACAGGTTTGTGTTGTTATAAGCTGAACAGAATTAGATATTTGTGGAAATCATAAAATCAATAGAAAATAAGCCAAATAAAGAAAATAGATTGTATCCCCAGCAGAAATTTTAGTGAACAGCATATACACTTGTGTATTTACTCAATACTCTGCATGAAACCTTTGATCTGGTTCCGGATTTCCCTATGTGTTATAGCTAACAATGGTTTAAAAAGTCATTAGAGTGAGTTCTTAAAAGGTACAGAACAGCCAGAAATTTTGCAACTTGGGCAGAATATCCCTTTTAACCAAATCATCTTTTTTAATTAAAGAATAAAGGTGATTGAAGTAGAATAGTAATACCATATTGTGTGTTGTGTTATAATATATAATTGGAATGCTATAGTGTGGTAGTGCAAGTCTACAAGCTATTTTACTTTACAGTGTTTGGAGAAGCTCGGTCACAATTTACTTTTCCAGATGTCCATGCCACCATTAACAATGTTGGATTTCTCAGATTTTACAGATTGGCCTTGTGACTTATATATTGTTTTGACTGATTATATCACACAGTAATGCTACTTATTGTACTGGTGGGATACAAACCAGATTCTTCTCAACAATGCTGATATGATTTTTGATAAAAAGTATCTGAGGTTTGTGGTGAATTATGTTGAATCTCTGTTATATTCAGAAATTAGTAAAGGTGCTATCATTTTATGCAATGATTATTTATGTACATGTATTTAACAACACAAAATTAATTTTCTATAAGGCCAGGATATTGGTGGTTTAAACCTAGTTAATTTATATAAACAGAGTGGTCCAATCCTGCAGTCTTCTGCCAGTACTGTCAAGTTAAGTGCTGGGCACTGGTCACCATCAAGACCAGGCGTGTTCTATATAGCCAAAGTGGACGGCAGTGTGGATGTGTGGGATCTCCTTGACAAGACACATGAGCCATGTATGACACAGAATGTATCGCCTGTACCAATCACATCTCTCTACCCATTCCCTGTGTCACGTGAGTGGAGCAGTTTAGACCGGAGTCTTTAGACAGCTTTTTATTGGATAGTCTTTTGAGAATGATTTAAAATTGTAAAGCACATCAAAATGATAATAGAAAGCTTCTCATAACAGTAAACATTTGTATTGATCAGAAATTTAAGGCTGTGATTCATGGGGCCATATACAAGGTAATGTTCTGGCAGGCAGTTCATTAAATATTCTAATGAAAAGCTGAAAGTAATAAAAAAAACGACCTTCATTTTTATACCCCCATGTAACAAAGTGGGAATCAACTTTTCCATCCGTCTGGCTATGCATTCCCTTAGTTTACAACAGATCTTTTTAAAAGTTTGTGGGAATGGCCATTACAATATGGAAATGTGCCTCCTGAAAAGACTTTGAGTTTTCCAAATTTATAAAAAAAAAATGAACACAATTTTGTTCAGCTATGCATTTTGAGTAATAGCTGTTTTTAGGAGTATCCAGTTAACTTGAAATTTGGTTTACACCTTTGTTTAAAAGTACCATTAAATGTAAAGAACCGGTTCACTAAACAGGTTTTGCTATAAATAACCATTACTTCTTTTTCATTCAACAAACTATGCTCAAATGGTATAACTGATTAAAATCGAAAGTAGGAAACATTAGTTGTTTCAGAAACAGTTAATATGGCAACATAATCTCGGCCTCTGATTGATTGAAATTAAGATATTGCCCAATTTTGACTAAATTTGGTTAATAAGGGCATTAGGGGATGCCAACCATCACTGTATAGGTTTATTTGTAATGAAAACTATGCTGAGGCAAACTGTGGTCATTCATTGGTTGAAATTTAGATATTGTCTGATTTTTACCTAATTTTCTATAAAGAGGTAAGTAATAGGGAATGACAAACTTAATTTTCAACTGTTTTTGACTTTTTTCATGGAGTTTTGACCAAACTGATTTGTATATAGAGGTCTTTGTATCTGCAAGGGATATACGTTATCCTCAGGATGACAGTTCTAGTTGTCAGCTGTAATTGTAGTTTGAGCTCAGACATTTATCTTTTATTTAAGTTGACTTCTTCAGAAAAAAGACTCCTGGTCCTTTTGTTTTTTGGTGATTATCATTTATATTGATACCCAGTAAAATTAACTGTTTTTTGTACAGATATTATATTGTTATGTATATCTGAACAGAGAAGCAGCACCTGATGGCTGTAGGTGACACAGCTGGGACACTACACATACTAGAGATTCCTTGGAGTCTGAGACAACCTACAGCCAATGAGGTAAAACCCAACTAAGTTTCATGATCATTTGTCAATGTTACTTATACTCCAAAAAATCAACATACCAGTACTTCAAGACTCTGTTGTGCTATATAAATGAATCCACTCACATGAAATCAATTATTTTAATGTCTTTTCTGTAGAATATAATTTTGTATTCTATAAAGTGAGGACTTTACCAGTAATGTAATTCTGAGGCTTTTCTACTACAGTACACAGGAATATCCAATTACTTTGAGCGTGAGGTGAAGAGGCGTGCTTTCGTCGTGTCACGCTGGGACTTCAGAGAGATTGAGAAGAGGGAACTAGAACAAGAACATAAACGGAAGATGGGGGTCAGTATCAAGGATGTTCAAACAAATAGTATTTAGAAAATAGATACTTGGAGTACTTTATAAATTGTGTACTTTTGATTTATGTTGTTTTATAAGTTAATGTGAATTATATCAGTCTCAGACCATCATGAAACAAGTAGATTTGATTCAGTGTTTATTCTAACAGTTTTGATCAATCTGTCCTTACGTGCAGATCTTTATTACCCAATTTCTGTAACTCTTCAGCAGTGTTCCCTAGTGATTCAACTTAATATATCATACGATCATGTTAGGTAAAGGATATTAAAAGGGCCCCTGAGTAGTCTCATGGTCAACCTCAGTCAAAGTACAAAGAATTTATCTCTTTTTTTTTTCAGATTGCACCAAATGTACAGCTATCAGAGGAGGAAATTGAGTATCGTCAGAAACAAGAATATGCTGCATATATCGATGAGGAAAACACATTCTTAAGAGAACTGGGGCTGAAGGATGATGATGAACCACTGCCTGAAACATGACCTGAAAAAATTTCCAACTTATAAGTTTCAGGGAAAATCGTGAAACAGATGTTTTAGGACTCAGGAAAACAATTAGATTTTTAGTTATAAAAAACTCTTGTTTTCTTTCAATGATATGCTCATCCTTTGTTAAACTAATGCCTTCATATCAACTGGAATATTCTTCAGTTAGCTGAGAGCTATACAGACAGAGGGTACCATCAAGACCACAATAATGATACATACAAGCCTATCTGTAATAAAGATTGTTAGTCTCAATCCATGAATGTCTTGTGAAAATCAGATTCCTTAGATATGAAACATATATGATACTGTATTGTGTGCATCATCCTGTGTACAACTATTACTGATTGTGTAATAAACTTTTAAGTGATGCAGCCACACCAAGTATTTTTTCAATTTGGTGTTAAGCTTTCTTATTAGTAGAAATACATTACTGACAAGGTTTCCAGGTATTATTTAATATATTATTGAAATAGATGTATGAGTAGTATATCCGTGATAATATGTCTTTGGCAAATAGTAATAACTTTTTGTTGTTGATTTCTGTTTATCTTAACGCCATGAATTAGTGTTTACATGAATTTATTTTGATATGATAAATTATTAAAAAAAGAAAAATGAAACTGCCAGATTAAATCTTGTCTTTTTTTCTTTTAAAACTTATTTTGATAATTCTTTTATCCAATTCTTGGCCAGTTATATTAATTGCGTATAAAATGGTTCACAAATTTCCATGGCAACCAATATTGGATGGATTTGTTCTTTATGTAAATTGTGGAAACAAATCTTTGTCTCATTATTCAAACATTGTCACAAAAACTAACACTCAAATGGTTGTTTTATTTACACATTGGAGATGGGAGTTAATCCACTATAGTGTGCTTGTTCCTCTTCATGAACGGCATGTAGGGTTTATTTCCCTATGAACAGCCAGGGTCATTTTGAGATGGGGTCTCCAGGTGGCTATTTTAAATAATTTAACTGAACAATACACTGGAGGACTGTCACATGCCATCCATAGTAACCAGGGTAAAGAGTCTTGCCCAAGGACACAACCAAGTCAGCACAGACCAAACAGTTTCTTAGTTCCTGAGAAACACAAGCCGAGACAGGTTGGGATTCACATTTTTACCTGAGCTTGTGTGGTCATGTTCTGACTTGGCCACCATGGCCCCTTCATGATAGGATGAACACTTTATTCAGAATCCAAGAATAAATATTCATGGTAACCTCAGGTCACATAACAATATATCCCAAACTGGATATGTTAATTTTCTATGGCAATATGTTTTCCTGGTACTTATTATTCAAGTAATGCTTCTGTAAATTGGCACTGATCTAGTCATTTCAATTCCTTTCCAAAATGACCACCTGAAAGCCATTTTGTTTCTCCTGATCACTCCCAAAATCAAACAAGGAAAGATCAAAGGGAACAAATGTATGAAATTTGAGAGATATCCATTCAGTACTTCTTCAGAAATAGCAATAACAATCTTTACTAGGCAAAATCCTAGATGGCTGCCTGTCGGCCATCTTGTTTTTCTGATCAGTCCCAAACTCAAATAGGCACAACTAGGGACCTAAAGAGCCCTTTACATGAAATTTGAGAAAGATCTTTACAGAAGTTCTCAAGAAATAGTGATAACAAACTTTGAAAATCAAAATCCAAGATTGCCGCCTTTCGGCCATTTTGTTTTCCTGATAAGTTCCAAAACTACATGGGCACAACTAGAGACAAAGGGAAACCTACATATGAAATCTGACAAAGATCCATTGCATACTTCTCTAGAAATAGCAATAACAAACTTTCAAATTTAAAATACAAGATGGCCACCTGTCAGCCATTTTGTTTTTTTTATCAGACTCAAAATCAAATGGACACAACCAGGGACCAAAGGGAACCTAAATGTGAAATTTAAGAAAGATCCATCAAGTACTTCTCAAGTGAGAGTAATAACAATCTTCATTGAAAAAAACCAAGATGGCTGCCTCTCTGCCATTTTGTTTTTTTGATTAGTCCCAAAATCAAACGGGCACAACTTGGGACCAAGGGAAACCTACATAAGCAATTTAAGAAAGATCCATCCAGAAATTCTCGAGAAACAGCAATAAAAATTGTTTAAGGACGGACGCAGAGCAATCTAAATAGCCCATCTGATGATGAAGGGCTAAAAATCACTCAAGGGAGTAGGGTTGTTAAAATATAGATAAATAAGTTACCTGGGAAATTATTCCAGATCAAAGTACACTTAATACATATTATGGTCTATTCTATCATTAGTATCACAATTATTGCTCGACTGTTGATCACACAACTAAATTTACATTATCGTAATTTCAAAAAATTATGATCCTGTTGCCCACCATTGCTTGATCTTTATTTGTTCTTTAAAAGTTGGATTTTTTTTTTCTCTTATCAGTCCCAAAATCAAATGGGCACAACTAGTGACCCAGGTTAATCAACAAGTCCTATTTGAGAAAGATTCATCCAGTCCTTGTTAAGAAATAGTGATAACAATAACCAGAGTTGTTAACAGACAGACCACTGACGTAGTGCTATTTAAAAAGCCAATCATCATCAGTTGGTGGGCTAAAAATAACACAATACTAATAGAAACTTTAACAATTTATTTAAGACCAGAGTGCCATTATTTACTTTCCTATCACTGATTTCATGAGAATGCCAATCTCAATTCACAGAACAAAACAATTTTATCAACCTATGACTTGTTGATTCTACAAAATGATTCACAACCTCAGACTGTTTAAAAGTTTATACCATGAAACTGCCCATCACAGTCCACAAAACGGTGTGATAACTAACTAACATATCCACAAATGTTCTGGTCTTGTATAAAAATATCAATCACAGTTAGTGGTGGAATAATGTAGTATACACTCGTCCTTTACCGTGGAATAATGTAGTATACACTCGTCCTTTACCGTGGAATAATGTAGTATACACTCGTCCTTTACCGTGGAATAACGTAGTATACACTCGTCCTTTACCGTGGAATAACGTAGTATACACTCGTCCTTTACCGTGGAATAACGTAGTATACACTCGTCCTTTACCGTGGAATAACATAGTATACACTCGTCCTTTACCGTGGAATAACGTAGTATACACTCGTCCTTTCCCATGGAATAACGTAGTATACACTCGTCGTAGTATACACTCGTCCTTTACCGTGGAATAATGTAGTATACACTCGTCCTTTACCGTGGAATAACGTAGTATACACTCGTCCTTTACCGAAGTGAAATTCATATTACTGCATCAAAATTAATATAAATATATTATGGAAATGTAACAGTAAATGTCAAATGAATATGTCACTGAAAAACATAAGCTTCTTAATTTTTTGATAGATCATTGAAAGCAGAGAGGTGACCAATAGACAAGATTGAAATGATGAATAAGAGGGGAGATAACTCTTCCAAAACCTAAATTATTTCATGTCATGGTAATACAGCCAAACAAATTAAAAAAGAAATCAATCCACATGTGAGAAAAGAGATCTACTGACAAGATTAAAATTTTAAACAAAATGAGGAGATCTCTTTCTCAAGAATCATTCTATCAAATAACTTCAGGAATACAATTAATATGCATGTCACCATCAAGTGACAAAGTTTACACAGTGATACTAACAGAGGTTGCTTAAATACTGAGAGACATATCCAGATTGAAATACAAGGCATTTACTACAAGACTTCAGCAATCAAAATGCTGTTCAGGATAAAAAGTACTACTTCATAAACCCCAATCTGTTGAGTCAAAAACTTGTTAACTGGTCACCCTTATTTTGGTATTGTACAAATCTGATGTTTAACTAAACAGACCAACTTTCTGACTATACAACCACATGATTGCAGTGCATTGTATTTTTAGTGGTCCTTTAGCCCTTTATTACTGGTCCCTAATCAATGGATTTGGTCAATGTAAATAATGTTTATATTCGTTATAACTGGAAAATAAATGTTTAAAAATCATCATACCACAAGGATTTTTTTAACTGGGTAAAGTCACACTCTATAACATGTGGAAAGTTAAGCCTTCAGTGTATATTTTGGACTTTTGTTCAAAATGATTCAGATTAACCCTATCTCAATTATAACACAACTGTTTGAACACTCACATTATATGGCCATCACGATTATACTAATACAAAAAAAAAAAAAAAAAAAACACTGAACTGTCTTAAAAACACTCATGCAAGTATGTATGTAACATTGCATTTTTATAACATATACAGAATGCAACTGGATTAGTCCCATCAGAAAGACCTGTCACTTTGAAAGTGATCCACATGTAGGTTGGGTGGACCGAAGACTATATGTGTACATCAGAATGTAATGCAGACTTGGCTTAAACAGCATACTTATAAAACAGACAATATATTCCATCAATATGTTTTAAATCACATCTACAATCATACATGTATGTAATTATGTATCTCTAGCTTCTATTTCTTCTATATGAATTGTTTTAATAACTTTAAGAGTAAATTATACATCAAGTTAACATAAAGTAGTGTACATTTCCATTATCTATAAAACTTCATTATAACTCATGTTAACTTAACTTGCCCCTACCTCCTGGTTCATAAATGTATTGTGCATATGATTATCTGCAATAACTCAATGAAAATACCATTAACAGCATAAAAGTGTGACTTTCTCTCCTTTACCTCATAAACGGTTACTAAGTAAAATTAATGTTACAATAAGATGGTGTATATAAGATATGTCTTCAACATGAACTTTGTTCTTCAAGTGGGATCAAGTTAGATGTCAACCCTTTAACATATGCTGATCACTACAGTTTTCAGGTGAAGGGCTTTATTTCCATCTTACAGTGCAAAAGCAAACTAAATCTTTCTTAAGGTTTAACCTCCACCCCCCCCCCCCCTCCCCCTCCAACCCTGACATATGTTGAGGCCAGAGACAGGAGCTGATAAGAGTGAATACTATCACCCTCCACATAGACATACATTGAGGTAAGGGATAGTATCTATTAAGTGTAAGCACTATAACCCCCAAAACTGACATACCTTTGAGGTTAGGGATAGGGGCTGAGAGGAGTAAACACTATAACCCCCAAAAACTGGCATACTTTTGAGGTTAGGGATAGGGGCTGAGAGGAGTAAACACTATAACCCCCAAAAACTGGCATACTTTTGAGATCAGGGATAGGGGCTGAGAGGAGTAGACACTATAACCCCCAAAAACTGACATACTTTGAGGTCAGGGATAGGTGCTGATAGGTGTAAACACCATAACCCCCAAAAACTGACATACCTTTGAGGTCAGGGATAGGGGTTGGTAGGTGTAAACACTATAACCCCCAAAACTTGGCATACCTTTGAGGTCAGGGATAGGGGCTGAGAGGAGTAAACACTATAACCCCCAAAAACTGGCATACCTTTGAGGTTAGGGATAGGGGTTGATAGGTGTAAACACTATAACCCCCAAAACTAGGCATACCTTTGAGGTCAGGGATAGGGGCTGAGAGGAGTAAACACTATAACCCCCAAAAACTGGCATACCTTTGAGGTCAGGGATAGGGGCTGAGGGGAGTAAACACTATAACCCCCAAAAACTGGCATACCTTTGAGGTCAGGGATGATAGGAGTAAACACTATTACTTCCCAACCTGTGACATACATTGAGACCTGTGACAGAGGTGGTTCAGAGCAGAGAAATATCTCTTCCCCACATAATCCTCATACAGATTAAATAACAGGTAGGTTCAATAACAGGAACAAAAATTCATACTAAAAATATGTTATGGTGGAAGTCATAGAATGTATCCATCATGTGATAATTAAGCGCTGACAAAAGCATAAAACATTGCAACAAAATAGAAATACATTACTTATGGTTTTCCTGATTCTATTTCAGACTGAAAGGACCTGAAGTAATCACAACAAAGCTTTTGTCTTTGTCAAAATAAACAATATCAAATAGTTCATAAACAGATAATAATTTACAATTTTGTAAACTGTGACATTTTTCATGTAAAATACAAACTAAATTCAAATCCAAAGTTTCCTTTAAGAAACAGGAATCTGTTCTGGTATGGAAATGTATTGTAATAAGTACCAGTAAGTTGAATCTGTGTTATATACAAAGGTTACATTCAGTGTTTAGCAAGCGTAAATGTTAGAGACAAATATCAATTCAAAACTTGCCATACTTATCCCAAGCCAATGAGAAATGGGGGGTAACACATCCTCTGACTCAATGTCAGGGTTGGATTTATTACAGGACTATAAGCATAGGAGGACAACACATTTCTTCTGACTCAAATGGCATCTTTATAAACTGCACATTAAATTCTTGTTCAATCTTTTTGTTCTGATAACCTGAGATCTTTACCTCATGTTTTAATATCACCAGAGAACAGTCAAGTATTATCATAATTGTACATCTAAGTCAAACAAAATACTTGCTGATTGCAAACCAAATGTCAAAAGGATGAAATAGTTCAATCTTTTTACAATTCGACTTGCTAAATGAATGCCCATTATGTGGTATTATAGCACAAAATATACTCATATCACTGATTATTTGCCAATAAAAGTACCATCTGATAGCAAAATAGATTGGTCATGACAAGCAGACGAGTGCATTTGTAGAGTCCCTAGATAGCCAGACATAGGTTTATTGTTGAAAAAAAGTTAAATGTCGGCTGATTGGAACTTTTAGAAAATTATACCTAAACGAGTAGCTATAAATAGTACAAATAATTATACTGTCCTACAAGGATTACAGAAGCAAGTGCAACTAAAAGGTTTCCATATGAGAATCAGCTTGTCTTTCCAAGAATGACAAATTGTCCCACAAAGTTGGCCAGCCCTATGAGTATAAGGAAAGAGTGGAAGGTTATCGTTGGAACAGTCAGTGTGTTCTGCTGGTGACGTATCACCATATACACAAGACATGGCAGGGCAATTGCGTAGGACAGTCCACAAAATGCTCCCACAAATCTGAAACATCAAAACTTTTAATGTACTTAAGATACACATTTTAATATGTGGTTTCTATCTTTATTTACATTTTATCATATAGTACTTTATGTTGTCTTCAAATTAATCCAAATTTAAGACTATTAAAAAAAGATCAACTTACTTATATAATTTGTATAAAACAAACATCTAGAAACAGGTATCATGAATATGGTCTAAAATGAAATATCTAGACAAATATAACTTTGATTAAGATAAATATAAAACAGCTGTTTGATTTAGACAAGGCCATATATATATAAAAAGTTCCACTTTAGGATAACTTTATCGCTAAAGACCAATTAACATTAAACAAGCATATCGAGTATTATTGCTGAAGCAATATACGTCCTCTACCACCCTCCCACCTCTGTAATACTGTAATATTGAATTTTTTTTTTAAAGAACATTAACAATGACCTTGACCCAACAACCCTAAAACTTTAACTTGTCCAAGATAAACGTGTGAAGTTAGAGTGCTGATAAATTTTCACAGATACAGGGATAGACACAAGCAGAAATAGATGGTCCGAGAGGAAAACCATCGTAATCTCTGAATTCACAGTAAGAAAATATCAATGAGACAAACTATGAAGGTCTAATCTTATACCTAATAAAGAGGATTGTGTACAAGTGGAATAGGAATACCATTCTAATGAGAAACTGCTATATTGATGTAAATAGGTTAACAGTATACTCACCCGATGATAGATCCAATATGAGGCAGAAACACAGCAAACACAACACACACAGCCACTATGCAGATATTCAGTCCCAACACATGCTTGAAACTAGGATGGAAATAAAGCAGGGCATACACCAGTCTGAATCATGTCAAATCTAACAAGCAATATTTATTGAAGCCTAAGTTATATCCAATCCTAAACTCTTCAATAATCTTCAGGAAATGGACGAGTTTAAGGTGGTGCAATCCATTGCATGGCAGTACAAAACATACGAAAATCACAGAAACTGGAAATTTTTCGCTGACCCTGCACTCTACAACTAAAATGTATTCATAGAGCTAAGTGGTGTATTACAAATCAAGCAACATACTGTTATAGCAAAGTATGAAATTGTTTGACATCAACTGCGCTTTAGAATACACTAGTATGTTACTTACCTAACACAAAAGTAATTACCAAAAAGAGGTCAAAGACCACAGTTACAAATATCAAGACATGCACATACATATATTGAGGTATTTTGGAGTATTATTCTGAATGTTTTGTTGTATTAAATCAATTGCTAACAATAGTTGTAACTAGGGGCATGAGGCCAATAGTTGCTATTGAGTAAAGGTTTCTTTCTAAGATTTTGTATCCTGGATTTTCGACCTCTGTTGGCTAAGATTTCATATTAAGGTCAGTTATTGACAAGTACTGCAACCATAAGGTCAAACATCTTCACTAGTTTGTGTTTCTCTATCAATATTTTGAATAGTGATAAAACATTTTAAGATTGGTATAAGTAGACCAAGCTGAGTAAGTCATAATTTTGTAAAGGCAGATGGTGGACGGAGAAAATTAACTTTTGAAAAAGTTTGCATAACAGTTATTTTACCTCGGCCATACAGATCCAAACACAGTGTGTAGAAACTGGACCCGGAATATATACAGCAAGAGTGGAAATACACACATCATCTGGAAAAACAGTCCAATCCGTGCCACAAATGCCAACACATATGTGTCTGCCATGTTATTTAAAAGATTCTGAAAAACATCACAACATCGGGATTAAAAACTCCATTACCAACAATGCTTCATCATTAGTTTTCATTCCTTATTCAAGACCTATGTATTTTTTACTGGGAGTACTGAATTTGATTTCATCCCAGTTGCTCAAAGCTTGGTTAGAGTTAAGTAAAGTTTAGTGAAAAAAATGCAGATATGAATTTAACAAAATTGAGAACATTCATTATCATTTCACTGTTGGAGATATATTGAGACATGTCAGATTGGCAATGTTCCATTGTCATTTTTTATATAAAGGTCTTTGTTTTTTAAATTTACACAAACCATTGGTTAACTCTAACAAAGTTTCAAGCAAATGGGACCTTAAATATATATATAATTAAGAAATATATTCTGTAAAAAAAAAAAAAAAAGGTTAAAAATTCAACCTGTCTAAGGTAAAACATATGTACAGCATACTTATAACATTATTATGTATATTTAAGACCTGGAATTGAACATAACTGGTATACTGTACATTTACCACAAACCAATTTAAGCTTACTGAGAAGTATTTATATCAACACCTTTCATACAACTGCTTTACTTTTTGTTTTTCAATGATATGTAAACATTTACCTATCACTACAAATATAAGGTGTAAAATAACCTTATCAAATAATCACAGCAACTTACATCTTCTATGCAGTCTTTAGACATTGGAAATGAGGAGTAGAACATCACTCCCATGTAAGTATAGGTGAGAGCTACCAATACATAGGCTATCACCAAGTCACGCACCTGTAACACAAATATACATCATACACCAAGGTGGCAAGAATCAGGTATTTTTTAACAAAGTAATTTGAAAACTAAACAAAGTGCGGAGGAAGTAGAGAGAAATTGCTGTTAAACAAATGCTTTGTGTAATTGTAGGTGCATCCTTTTCTCTATAAACAATCTGAGAGAATGATCGCAATCATCATTATAATTCAGGTTGACATGCATTTCAGTAGCACTTTATTAGCAGAACTTATACATGACAAAACCATACTTACATTATTTTCTGGATGTTTTTGGTTTCTAACAATGGATATCACACAATTCTGAACAAAGTAGGCTAGGGCTGCAACTCCAGTCAGGGCTGCAAATGTGCCCTTGAACACTGGAATAGAAATGACCAATGATCTTATCTTCTGGGGTAAGATATAAATAAGGAATAAAAACCTAAACATTAATATATCAGTTAGTTTACATTTAGAATCTGTATATATCTACATTCTTGAAATTGTGAATACAGACTACATGTATACAAGTTAAGTCTACAAATGATATTCATCCTTATCTTTTAACTCAGGACCACGAACACTTGACTAAGAAAAGAAATGCATCAAGTTTACCCATGCAGAACACATTTGCATGTTGTTAAAAAAAGAGAAATATTTGGTGTAGTAATACACCATGGATGATCTGTTATCATGAAGTACGTTAATTGTCTGGCTTTGTAAGCTTCTTTATCCTGAACCATCTGACCTGATGAAGCTAAGCCAGATTCTTTTAAACCAATCACATCAATGAAGACTTTGGACTTAGCCACATTAATTTTCCAAGCAGACAGTTTGATTTCCCCAGTGACAAAAATGCCAGGCTTAACACAAATTTTAAGGGGTAGAGCAATTACAATGGTAATTCATGGTCACATGTCGTGTGGCAGATTGGTGATGCCCAGTGAACATACTACTGGGTCAGTTCCAGATCACTCAAGGAGCAGTCATCTACAAATATTGTCCACACAACAGGGCAGGACAATTTGTTGTATCTACACTACAGGTTCAAGACTGATGCATATTTCAGGCATTCACTGTAGACTCATCAATGTTTGACTGCCAGCAATTGATGGAGTGTCAAGAGTAACATCACGTGTCAGCCTTATGTCAAGCCACTTCTGGTACCATGTAGATAGCAACAGTGTTTTGATTTGATGCACATTGTATGACTGGGTGAGGGATATGTCAGTGGATTTGTGTGGTGTTCATTAACGAGTCTAGATTTTCTTTGTACTACCAAGGCAGCAGAAAAAGGGTATATCGCAGATGCAGTGAGCGTTTTACCAATGTATGCATGGTTATGCAATAAATTCTGAGGGGCTCATGCCATGGTTTGCGAAGACATTTCCTAAGAAAAATCTCAAAGCAGTCAGATACTGAGACAGATCCTCCAACTATATTCAGCAAGAAAATGCTCGACCACATGTTGCTAGAGTCTGTCATGATTTTCTCACAGTGAACAATGTAAAACTTCTAGAATGGCCTCCATATAGCCCTGATATCTATTAAACATCTTAGGGATGAGCTTGATGGACAAACAAGAATACATAGAACCTCCAACTAACCTGGCCCAGATGAATTCAGCATTGACTTGAGGTAAATTAAACATTTTAAGAAATTTCATACATAAGAGAATCTGTACAGGAATCCTGGCCAGAGATGTCCACACCAGGTACTGAAGCATCATTTTCTATAATGTGGGTATCCCACTCACAGTGACTAACAGTAATACAAGTGACGTCATACACACTTTCCTTTTCAGTATTGTAAAGAGTAGACTCATCCCTTAATTTAAATTTAAGGTTTTGTATAAATGTTCAAAACGATCATAAGTTATCAACTGCTTAACTCACTTGGGCCTTTTTTTGTCGGATATAAAATTAATGTATCATAGCAGTCATGATCTAAAAACTTACTTGGTATATGTTGGCTGCTGCTAGCAGGAATGCTAAGGTCAAGATGAAACCCCCATTGTGAAGCGTTGTAAGCCACAAATATCACAAGGTAGGTCACAGAAATAGTACCTGAGCAATATATCATATGACAAAGACTTTTGTTAATCATTCATCAATAATATTACCCATAATATAATAATAATATAGTATTACTCTGAATCTCTCTCTTCACTGCTAGTAGCATTTCCTCAGAAAGTGATTTACATAAACAGTTTTCAAAGTGCATTTGCAAAAGTATTTTTTATCTATTGAGAATATTTCATTATAGCAGGAGCACACAAGTGAAAATGATAAGTAACACACAAACAATATCATTGTTTTGTAAGTTAATAGTGTTGCATATTAAAATGAATTCCTTTGTGACTCATACTTAAGGACTTGGCAACAAATTGCCAGGTGCTGGCTCTAAATGAAAATCCTGCCCTTTACAAGTATTGAAAAAGATAGCTTTTTTCACATTGTTAAATGAAAATTATTGACGAAGATAGCTTTTCATTATCTACTTTTTATTGTGTTACAATACATAGGGTACAGATACATAGGGTCAAGTATACAGATACTCACCTAAAGAATTAAATTTTGTGAAGAAAGTAGGCGACTTAAAGTTGATAAGGGGGAGAAGTACAGCGACGAGGAACAATGGCACAGTGTGGTCCTCCTGCCAAACACGGTCAAGGGTGGCATCATGGGTGTGGCTAGCTGACCCCATCCACATCAGGTGTGGAAGTGAGTTCATGCTGGCATTATGAGTTAAGTACACAGAACCATTTTGCCCAGCAGGTGGGTGAGGACAAACTGTTAAAAAATTCCATTTATCATAACATGTATGATAATAACAAAAGATACATATTGATGCATGTTTAAAATTATGATGTAGTTAGCACCAAATGCATCTACTGGGCAGTATATTGATAGCACTAAACAGAAGGTATGTTACACAAAAATTTCCACATTTCTATTGGTTATTTTAATTAAATTAGTTCTATCAACATGTATTCCAGACAGCTTGTACTACTCATCTGGATATCTAAATCAACATTCAAAGTAATTTTAGTATACAATAGTGTCTGTCATCCATCTGTTAACAAGTACTTAAAACAATTTCTTCTAATTTAACTGCAAAAATCCTTATGTGATACAGACCAGAAAAGCTAACAAGATTTTGAAGAAACTACCAGGCACAGACAATTACTGAACCACTGAATCTCTATGAGAATTGGTTTAGAGGTCCTCTCTGGACAACATATAGACAACATTAATACCCTGACCACACTGTAATGGGCAACATATAGACAACTTTAATACCCTGACCACACTGTAATGGACAACATATAGACAACTTTAATACCCTGACCACACTGTAATTGACAATATAGGAACAACTTTAATACCCTGACCAGACTGTAATACACAACATATAGACAACATTAATACGCTGACCACACTGTAATGGACAACATATAGACAACTTTAATACCCTGACCACACTGTAATGGACAACATATAGACAACTTCAATACCCTGACCAGACTGTAATGGACAACATATAGACAGCTTCAATACCCTGACCAGACTGTAATGGGCAACATATAGACAACATTAATACCCTGACCATACTGTAATGGGCAACATATAGACAACATTAATACCCTGACCACACTGTAATGGACAACATATAGACAACTTTAATACCCTGACCACACTGTAATGGGCAACATATAGACAACATTAATACCCTGACCACACTGTAATGGGCAACATATAGACAACTTTAATACCCTGACCAGACTGTAATGGACAACATATAGACAACTTTAATACCCTGACCACACTGTAATTGACAATATATAGACAACTTTAATACCCTGACCAGACTGTAATGGACAACATATAGACAACATTAATACCCTGACCACACTGTAATTGACAACATATAGACAACTTTAATACCCTGACCAGACTGTAATTGACAATATAGGAACAACTTTAATACCCTGACCAGACTGTAATGGACAACATATAGACAACTTTAATACCCTGACCACACTGTAATTGACAATATATAGACAACATATAGACAACTTTAATACCCTGACCACACTGTAATGGGCAACATATAGACAACTTTAATACCCTGACCAGACTGTAATTGACAATATAGGAACAACTTTAATACCCTGACCAGACTGTAATGGACAACATATAGACAACTTTAATACCCTGACCACACTGTAATGGACAACATATAGACAACTTTAATACCCTGACCAGACTGTAATGGACAACATATAGACAACTTTAATACCCTGACCAGACTGTAATGGACAACATATAGACAACTTTAATACCCTGACCACACTGTAATGGGCAACATATAGACAACATTAATACCCTGACCAGACTGTAATGGACAACATATAGACAACTTTAATACCCTGACCAGACTGTAATGGACAACATATAGACAACTTTAATACCCTGACCACACTGTAATGGGCAACATATAGACAACTTTAATACCCTGACCACACTGTAATGGGCAACATATAGACAACTTTAATACCCTGACCAGACTGTAATGGGCAACATATAGACAACTTTAATACCCTGACCAGACTGTAATGGACAACATATAGACAACTTTAATACCCTGACCAGACTGTAATGGACAACATATAGACAACATTAATACCCTGACCACACTGTAATTGACAATATAGGAACAACTTTAATACCCTGACCAGACTGTAATGGGACAACACCCTGACCAGACTGTAATGGACAACATATAGACAACATTAATACCCTGACCACACTGTAATGGGCAACATATAGACAACATTAATACCCTGACCACACTGTAATGGGCAACATATAGACAACATTAATACCCTGACCACACTGTAATGGGCAACATATAGACAACATTAATACCCTGACCACACTGTAATGGGCAACATATAGACAACATTAATACCCTGACCACACTGTAATGGGCAACATATAGACAACATTAATACCCTGACCACACTGTAATGGGCAACATATAGACAACTTTAATACCCTGACCACACTGTAATGGACAACATATAGACAACTTTAATACCCTGACCAGACTGTAATGGACAACATATAGACAACTTTAATACCCTAATCAGTCTAAAGGACAGCATGTAATGAGTGGACATTCTTTTTTAACAATAATAAATACTCACTGTAATCTTTAGAATTTTGTGTGGAATTAACAGCATCAGAATCTGAAGCTTTGTCTAAGAATCAAAACAAGAAATTCTGTAATCATCCAGTCTTAATATACTGCATGTAAAAACTTTAGAAAGATGAATATAACTTAAATTTTTTCAATGAAAAATTATGTTTGTCTCAAGAGAAAGATGGCAATGATTTTGATAAAGTGAATAACATTGTTTTGATGTATTTACTTTACATGAAACATGAACATTTTACACAAAAATTATAAAACTATAAAACACAAAAATTTAAATAAAAACCTATAACCTGACTATGTATACTTACGGTAGATAAAGGTGACAATATTGTAGAGAAAATTTGACATGAGTATCCAGTAGACAATGGCCCCGCCCAAAAGTGTCAGAAGGGATGAGACTACTGCCAGAATCTGGGCCCAACGACCCAGATAATGTTGACATACATCAGAAAAGTCTAAAGCCTCACTTGTGGAATCCGATGCTGTCAACATTTTAACATTCTGTTAGTTTACATATGTACATATATAGAACTACACTGAACATGTGCACAAAGAACAACAGATGTTTCACACAAATGTCCATTTAATGGTTTTATAACAGGACTGAATTTATGCCAATTAATTTTCTGTGTAGTTAACACAATCAATTTTCTGTGTAGATAACACATAATTGTATTGAGAAGACTTGGGTTACATATTTATGCCTTGTACTGCTGTCAGTGTGTCACTAAGATTACTTACACATGTCCTGTACTGCTGTCAGTGTGTCACTAAGGTTACTTACACATGTCCTGTACTGCTGTCAGTGTGTCACTAAGGTTACTTACACATGTCCTGTACTAAGGTTACTTACACATGTCCTGTACTGCTGTCAGTGTGTCACTAAGGTTACTTACACATGTCCTGTACTGCTGTCAGTGTGTCACTAAGGTTACTTACACATGTCCTGTACTGCTGTCAGTGTGTCACTAAGGTTACTTACACATTTCCTGTACTGCTGTCAGTGTGTCACTAAGGTTACTTACACATGTCCTGTACTGCTGTCAGTGTGTCACTAAGGTTACTTACACATGTCCTGTACTGCTGTTAGTGTGTCACTATGATTACTTACACATGTCCTGTACTGCTGTCAGTGTGTCACTAAGGTTACTTACACATGTCCTGTACTGCTGTCAGTGTGTCACTAAGATTACTTACACATGTCCTGTACTGCTGTCAGTGTGTCACTAAGATTACTTACACATGTCCTGTACTGCTGTCAGTGTGTGACCAAGGTTACTTACACATGCCCTGTACTGCTGTCAGTGTGTGACCAAGGTTACTTACACATGTCCTGTACTGCTGTCAGTGTGTCACTAAGGTTACTTACACATGTCCTGTACTGCTGTCAGTGTGTCACTAAGGTTACTTACACATGTCCTGTACTGCTGTCAGTGTGTGACCAAGGTTACTTACACATGCCCTGTACTGCTGTCAGTATACGGTAGCTGGTGTATAACATGAGGCCTGCCATCAATACCAGCAGTATAATGCCAGTCACAAACCCGGCCTACAACAAGCAAAGACCAATTAACCAGTACATTTAATCCTTAAAATGATGGTTCATCCTTCAACCTTGACGGCAAAATAAAAACATAAGAAAGAAAACAATTTTCCTACATTTTATTCTGCAGGATAAAAACTTGAAAGTTTTAAGAACTCTTTTTTTCAACAAAGCTGTCCCCAGAAAAAGCATACAAAGGTACATTCCTATTCTTTATTTGCAAAATATTACATCTACCCATGATGCCCCAAAATTCTTCAATCTGGTTCACCTCTGTTATATGTTCAAAATGACCTGTCTCACCATGATATTGAACATCCTAAACATACAAATGCTGTACCTGTCTTATTGCCCAAGGCATACTTAAGATTGATGTCCCCATCATGGTATTCCAAAGTGAAAATCTACAAGACAAATCAGTATGACATTAATTTCAAAACATGTTGTATGTTTTGTCATCAAAAATACATTCAGTTGGTACAGGAAATGACAAGGAGAAAAGATAAGTACATTTTTACATTAAGTCTAAGATTTACAGATTCTTTATTATAGATGAATAAACATTTCAAGTGTGCTTGAAATACGTTTTACACTATTACTACACATAGCAAGTATCACACAAATTATTTACAGACATTAAAGGCAAGACATGTACTTTGAGAGAAACATTATTCTTGCAAATGAATAAAGCAAAGTTTGGTTGGAAAAAAAAACCACTTCTGGAAAAAATGAAAATAACCTATCCTGCAGTATCATATCTGTCTGCAGAAACTTAATAGCATCGCTCTTACAATATAATAACCTCCTGATTCCATCATTTGGAAAAACTTACAATGATTATTAACATTTTGCACTGTAACATGTTTAATAAATCATAGTTTTTAGGTCAAAACCATTTAAATGTGTCTCAAACTAGATCACAACCAACATATATATACAAGAGTTCCTCAGAAGTATATGTGTCGCCTGCATAAAGTGTCACGGTCACCCAGAAATTGAACTGGATGTGCAACGTTCAACCATAAAGTTGTAATACCAAATTTCAATTCTATAACTCGAAGCATAAAAGTAAAACTGCACAAAGCCATATTCCTGAGAAATTTTCCAAGTTCAAAGGGACATATCACTGCCAAGAAGGGTTACAGACTGCCAAGAAGCAAACTCAGTGTGTAACTTTTGACCAAGAACTCATATACAAAACTGCATTTTGATAACTCGAAGCATAACCAAGAAAATTTTCGAAGTTCAACGGGGCATAACTGTGCCAAGAAAGCCGTAAATCAAACCTTATCTGTAATGTTCGACCATGAAGCCATTTCTCATATATCATGTAAAAAACTCTAAGCATAATCAAGAAAAGTACAAAAAACCATATTCTCGAAGAATTTTCAAAGAGGCATAACTCTGTCATATACCAAATTTCATTTCTATAACTCAAAGCATAACCAAAGAAAGTTCACAAAACAATATTCCCGGAGACTTTTCTAAGTTCAAAGGGGCATAACTCTGTCAAGAAGGCTTACAGACAGCTAGGAATCAAACTTCATCTGTACCCTTCTAACAAGAAGCCATATACCTAATTTCATTTCAATAACTTAAAAGGATAACCCAAAGAAGTCTGGAAAACAATATTCCCAGAGAATTTTCTACGTTCAAAGGGGCATTACTCTGCCAAGAAGTGTCACAGGCAGCTGGAAATCAAACTTAATCTGTACCCTTCCAACATTAAGCCACATACCAAATTTCATTTCAATAACTCAAAGGGTAACCCAAAGAAGTCTGGAAAACAATATTCCCAGAGAATTTTCTACGTTCAAAGGGGCATTACTCTGCCAAGAAGGGTCACAGACAGCTGGAAATCAAACTTGAAACAAATAATACAGTAAAGTTCAAGTTTTGTTCAGGTATATCCCTTTAAAAATCTGAATGAATATATTGATCAAAGCTATGACTTTCTTGACTTTCAGTTATGATCAATAAGGAAATCGTTAATGGTATGGTTGTGCATTTCAGGTTTGTTTACAAATGGTGACTCCACACTGCTACTACTGGTCATTCATAAATTTGATTATCTAACTATTTCAGAGGAAGGCTAATGATTTATTCTAAATGAAATAAATAGCAACTTCCTTGATGCATCTTAGCCATTGGCAAAAAAAAAAAGGAAATTATATAAAGTTAACTTATCATTGGAAAACACCAAACAAAAAGTCTCAATGATCATCACCATTTCTCAGACAATCAAGGACCATTTATCCATCAATCACAGAATGAAAGGAATATTTATCTACTTTTTGAGCTCTGATTTGTTAGCTGACCAAGCGTTTTGTTCAAATTTGTAAAAAGTGAACTAAAGAAATCAGTCCTTACATGGTGATGATGCTGTTTTGTTCACCTCGAACAGTCACATAGATCACACTGAAGAAATTTGGTGGCACCACATGGTCAGGCATTTGCTATCCAAACAGAAACATACAAAATGATTCAAACGGATGAATAATGTTTAACAACTTACAAATTCTGTGTGTATGGTTACTCAAATATCCACTTATGTTATATATATTGCTGTACAGTAAAAGTCTTTATTCCTAAATTTGGAAAAAAGTGCCAACACTTAATGTTGATCCAGAAAGGTCTAAAACAGCATGGGAAGTCGCAAATGAAAACAAACACTTGACTGCCATATTGGTTTATCTTAATCAATAACAACATATTAGCAGCACTGAGATACTCATAATGGATTCACCAACAAAATTATTTTGAAGTCACCTGAATCAATCTGATAAATCGTGAGTCAAGGAAAGTACAAGAATTATCACTATACAGATCATTCAGTAAAACTTACTTTTTATGACTCTTGAACAAAAATGTTTGTTAATTTGATGCAAAACAGGAAAATCCAACAGAGACATTGCCAAAAAAAAACAACATTCAATTAAACAACATTGCAGAGACACAAGAAGAGCATTGGCTTTGCAATTGTTTGCTATAAATAATATACATTATTCTGTATACTTGAGACTTACAAAGTTGCTGTTTCTGTATGGAAACAACCTGGAATAGTACTTGTAGCGACTGACCACAGCCACGGTACTGGCATCATGGTTGGGTGTGTTGATGGAGTAGTACTGTACAGGACGCCTGTAAAATTAATTCACAAATTATCTTTCTGTTGAACACAGGACACATTTGTTTGCCCCATTACCCCAACCCATCCATTCAAAAAAAAATATCAACTTATATTAATTTGTTTGCCATTATCCTTGCATAAACATGCCTAATGTCAAAACCATGAGTTGGTGCCAAAGCTAGCCCTGGAATCTTATATGGTAAATTTCCTCTGCTAGCAGTTTTCATTCTTGAACGTAGTCTTTGAATCTCTTGCCAAAGACCAACCTCTCTGGAGCCCATATCAGTGAAATTTGACCTCCCCTTTAGTCTGACAACCACCTGACATGTTTTTTGCCATGGTGAATCTTTCATTGACTAGTGGGTTTTAAATGACTTAAAGGACATGTTAAGCACTCAACTTTGCAACAGTGTCATGTATAGGTTTCCTAAAATGTACCACCTGATCAACAGTGATGAAATATGCAACAAAGCAAGGCAAGACATTATGTCACAGTGTTCAGAGTAAATAAAACAGATTGAACTGCATATCAAACAAAATCTAGGCTGAGGATCAGGGTATTACTAAACCCCTTCCTACCTATCCTAATCCTGGCTGTCAAGATTTTTTCAAAACAACCGGACAGTGAGACAATGAAATTAACACTGAGAGAATGTGTAACATTAACATCTGTATTGCATTTAAGTGTCTTTACAGGACAGAGTATACATCAAAAATGTTAGAATTATAACTTCTGTAATTTTTGCAAAGAGTAAAATGATCCTGAGTTAAGAAGGGAATCAGCTAATGCACCACCTGCCTGGGCCTGGCGGAGTTTGAACACTAGTTTTTAATGCTACATGTATATATTGCAGCAGTTGAGATTAAATGATGTAGTCCCTGATCCGCAGCAAAAAATGTAAAAATTTAGTTGTTTTTCCGACACAGGATCTTTGTTTATCAACACAGGATTTGTTTGATTTGGAGTCACCAGAAAGAACTATGTACTGTATATACCAGGATATTTTCACCCCTTCAAATTATTATTGCAATTGTACCAGTATACACAAATTTATCTCATTTTCATTTCAGTCTCCGACAATTATTTAGAACAGTTATATAAGTATAAAAAATTTGTGCCCTCATCTTAAATTTGCCTTTGCTTCCTATTCATGGACAAAAGGGGCAAGAATTAAATGGCTTATTTATTTATTTATTTTATTTTACAGGTTTTACATCCACTATTATGGCCTTTCAGGCAACAAGTAAACATAGGGGCGAAAGAATACCAGTAATTTGAGTATACAGTAACGCTGTGAACGTTAATACACAAAATCAAAAAATAACACCATGGTATCCATTAAACCTGAATGTTAGGTCAATAATTTATCAGAAGAAATACCTGACTCTCCTACTATTTCCATTTGTATTCCCATCATCATTGACCCTGTGAATAAAAAAATACTTTTATATAGACATGTACACAAATATATATGTCATGAGGCAAAATCTGTTCAGTTACAGAAACCATTCCTTCTTATGTTAACTGTTATATGAAAATCAGGATATAAGAGCCTTATCTGCACTGATTTGATATTGGTTCTTTGGGGTTTTCTCCACATTTATTTGTTTTATGAAAAGTTTGAGGAAAATTTTCAACATTTTCAAGAAATTATAACTTAATCTGTACTAGACATTGGAATGGCAGCTGTAATAATGGCTACAGATGATAGTAATAGTTAAGTCTTCATTGATGTCTCTGGATGTTTGTGAGGACACAGGCAAATTGTTCTAGGCCTGGATTTATAAATGAAACTACAAAGCACAGGGGCATGCAACAGGAATACATTGTCAAAAATCAAATTCACTAGAAACAAATATTATATATAGTGTGGCAGGATCAACTTTTAATATAATGTGAATTGTATTGTCTCCGTTATTGATAAATCCTGTTTAGTAGTTTACATCTATACTGTATCTTGTTCATCAGCAGGGCTCTCACACCCCATTTTGGGACTGGGGCCCAGGGCCCTTAGAACTGGGAAAAATAATGGTTTTTCCTTAGAATTGGGAAAACTTGGGGTCTAAATTGGGAAAAAAAGATACTATTTTGCATTGGGAATGGGGCCGAATATTGGCCCCAAATCTGGCAGATCGAGAGCCCTGATCAGTCACGTGTATACCTAAGGGTTAGTCTCGTAAATTGCCTCCCTATATAGTGTCATGTGGTCAGCTTAATTTTGTCTTGTTTCACAGTCTTATGTCTTATTTTACTGGTTGTTTTGATTTTGTAGTATTTGTAAGTTGCGGTCATTGTTTGACAGACCGATGGGTGGATCGTATGCTTTGTAACAGTAATCTTGAAATACCTGTCACCAGTAAAACTTTACTTAACTATCGATCAATCAATATCAAAATGTAGACACATCTGTTTGTCAGCGAAGTTTGTGCTACACACAGAGTTCATACTCTTTCGATGTCTATGATAAACTATGGTCAGAACTCGCCACTGGTTTCATGTCATTATTGAATATGATATACCCAATCAGTATCATGTAGCACATTCTAGATTGTTAGGAAACTTGATAAATGACAAGCAATGAGCATGTAATGTTAACAATGCCCCTGTGCTCAAACTAATATAACTTGTAAGTAACGTTACGCCGTGTTATCATATACACTATACACATACTCCTGATCAGATAATAACATATAACATCTGACTATTTCCCACCCCAGTTTGTAAAACCCATTGAATTACATTCATACGATTGCGAGCGCACTTGCATTCATCCGTATCTAGCTGCTACCGGATGAATTCCTCACTGTTCACATTTGACAACAGGCATGTCAAGGTAAAACACAAAAAAGTGCTAGGTCTAGCTGAAAAATGCGACGCGACACGGGGAAGTGAAAGACCCGTAGAAGATAAATGATACACATACTTTTTCATCATTTCCAGCTACAGTAAATGTGAAATCCTATTCGCCATGAATAAAATATATAGTTAACACGGTTTGACGTGGTTATGTTTATACGAACAGCATAGCAAAATGACAACAATAAAGCCTTACGCTCTGGGTAGAAGAAGGGGAGGTTCTCGTTTGAAATACTCACTCCGATTCCTCTCTGATATCATCGTCGTTGAGATGAAGGGGCGATTTTTCATCCCCACTGCTACTGTCGGGTGATGACCCACTCATTCCAAATCAAATATGAATCGGAAATCACATGTTAGTTTGCTGTCAATTGTGTCAAACTCTGAAATGTGAACTTTATCCACAGCAGAAAACTGCTTCCTGTTATAGTCTTTTCCAAAGTAGGATGACGCCTACAAGTATAGTGTGTTTCATGAAAGCTACATATTTTATTTCTATATATTGTACACCGTAGTCCTCAGCGCTGTTTTTGCAACAAAAATTATCAATAAATTGAAAGTGTAATCATTAATAACATTGCAAGCCACACTATTAAAAAAGACACTAAAATGTCATTCATCCAGATATCATATCAAAGAATAACAATATGTTATTATCATGTTTTGCACTTATCAAACATGGATTTATTACAATATATATTTAGGTCGCCACAGCTTCTTATTAGTTTAAACATATTTTATTCGACAAAGCTGTAAATGGATTGGGCACAAGTTATTTCAACTTATAAAACGCCCTCTCCAAAATACAAACAAATAAACACAATGTACATAATACAATTATGACAATACGTATTTCAAATCAACAACAAATTGTTATTTATAGAAAGAGTGGGGAAGTAAGGGAGAGGGAGAGAGAGAGAAGGAAAGGGATGGAGAAGAAGAAGAGAGAGAGAGAGGGGGGGGAGAGATAAATCAGTTACATCGGATTTAGATATTGAAAATGGCATGAACCGTTATACTTAAAACCTGCTACTGGACTTTAAACAGTGCTGAACACATGAAAAATTCACAGTTTGTATCATACGACAACTCTTGGTTACCAAATAAAGGCAATTCTAAATCACAAGGAACCTGCAAATCTAAGTCGTTTAGATTCTGGAAGAGAATATTTCTTTCAGTATCAAAACGACCATATACAAAGAAAAAATGACAGGCATTCTCACAAATATGTCCACATGTGCAGCTAGAGGTTTCCACAAGGCTCAAACGGAATACGTTGTAATTTAAAGAACTACACTGGTGTCTAAGCTTCGTGTGGATAATATCAAGTTTGCGGTCGCCAATGCCAAAGTGAAAAGGAGGAGAAAATTGATTACTAGGTATAAATGAACTTTTGAAAATACTTAAAGAAGCCGATGATCTTCCAGAGTTTTCGAGAGAATTCCAAGAACGAATGCTGTTGACGGAAAGAAAGAGGATCTAGTTAAAGTTAATCTACTATATGGTACTCTGTAATCGTTTGTGTTTCTTAAAGGATATCGAACATCGTCTTGGATAGAGGAGGGAAGTAAAGAGGAAAGATAATCCGGAGTTTGATTATTACGTATCTTATACAAAAGCTGAAGTTTTCTTCTCTTTCTTCTAGTCGATAGAGTTTCTAAACCTGTTTCAAAGTATAAAGATTGGTTACCTGTATAAGATGGAAGACCTGTGATAATTCTGGCTGCTTCACGTTGAGCTTTTTCTAACTACATTATTTTTTTATTTAACGCATGTAAAAACATAAAAAGGCGAACACAATACTAGAATATATGGCTATCTTGAATACACTGACAAAGGAATCCGGTTTGTTCAAGAGTCTAAGACGTTCACTAAGAAATCTAGAATATGTTCTAAAATAAAAAGCACCAACAGCGCACCTCCAAGAATCAATACAACATCCCATTATGGAGAGTAAAAATAATAATTTTTGACAGTATTGAGGCGTCTAGTGGTACTTTTTCGAGCACAAAACCATACATCATCCGAGTAACTATATAACATAAATGGTAGGAAGTAGAAGTTTGTGAGGAAAGGTGATAGTAGGGGTTCGAGAGAGAAGAAAGTGAGTTTGGACGCAAAGAAAGTAATAAGGAAAGCAATGAAACAAAGTTTAGGAAAGAAAGTCGATAAGTTCAGGAATATTGATATAGAAAGGGAAATAGGAAGGACAGGTAAAGTAACAGAAAGCATGAATATATACATATTTAAGGTGAGGGTAATTAACTGTCCTGATACAGGTTGAAATAATGATGTTAATTTGAGATACAATCGGCCTGAACCTGAAGGTACACATGGCGGTGTAAAATTTAGTTTTAGCTATATACATTTGCTATTTTCATATTGTACATGTCTTTACAAAATACTCACAAGCTGAGTAAGGTGTGAACGAAACTTCAAAACAATACAAACTGCACTCGGGGCTGAAACATAATCAGGGTACTCAAAAAAACTACATACATTTGTATGTCTTACAGTTCAAAACATTTCGTAAGAATGAACTATGTATAGAACTAGACACACGATTTAACATGACACATAGTGGTGTCCAGTAGATATATAGATACTACCTGTCAGGGATATATCTTCTATAAATACACATTGTACTATTTAGTACATTTACAGTGTACATATCGTATGGGAAAAAAACTGTTCTGTACGTATAGACTCAAACAAACAGAAAATGAAACATAATGATTATATCTAGTTGCAGTCTTTTTCTATTGGTGTTATTATTACAGTATACCAAAACTGACAGCCATGCCATTACAGACTTACATTTATATGTAAATGATTTCGACTTGCGCTAGCCTGATCAACTGTACCGAGAGCCTAGACTACACGTTGATAAAAAAAAACGCTAGCCTGACCAGGCTCCAGAGAAAAAACTTTTTTTTTTAAGGATTTCGATTTTTCAAAATAAATACTTTTTGTACGTAGGTACATGTAGTACGGTAAATATATAGTACTGTAAGTACTAAAAGGTAAAATAAATACCTATTGTAAGTATGAATTATAATATATATATGGTATGGGTATGTTTACGTCATACCTGAGTGAGAGAGTGGACAATGTGTAGAAGTCACATGACCATAAACTAAAGTACGTACACAATTTCAAAATGGCGTCGTCCACTTCGGGTGGGTTTTGCCGACATCATTCAGGTACTCTACTTCCTTTATAATTGGGCATTGGCGCAAAGAAGACTAGAATGACAGTATATTTTATGGAGAAAACCATTTACGACGTAATTGTGTACTTTTCTAGTTAAACCCGATCAACTGATCTTCCGGGTCGACCGTCATTAGGATAGCGTTCACAATTCTATAACAATATTGATCATCTGGCTCTTTACGATAAGATATAAACAATATCCACATCCCTAATTATTAATATTGTGATATCATGTAATTTCATAACCCAATTGTGTGAAAAGAGCGCTTAATTTGAAAAATTTAAATATTATTGTAAAATTCGTATCGTTCGTAATGGTGGAATGTGCATGCCTCTCAAGTAATCTCGTAGGCGCATGCGCAGCCAGATTTCATTACACATGCAGCGATGGCACAGAATAGTCCTACAGCTCCCACCGAGACCTGGTAAGACAGACTGACCAGTGTCATATTATTGTATATAGTTTAAATCCATTTATTACTTTCTGTTGGATGTTTATGTGATAATATTTATCTATATCTGTCTACTACAGTATTTATATTGTAATTGTAAGCTTGTGTAAAATATAAATAAACCACTACAGAACCTTAGAAAAAGTGTCCATGTACTGATTTAACCGAGAGGACCTTACAAATATACAAAGCAAATTAGCATTGTTTAGTTAGTTACCAGTTGATTTCAATATATGAATGAAAATCTAATACCACAAAGACGTATGTTGCCCTATTCAACAGCCTAAAAATGAAAACCATATAGCCGAGCTATCATCTGTTTAAGTGCATCTTTATACAGTTGCCGTTTATAAGCCATACCATATTTGGTTAAAATCGAATTTCCGTCCAGAAATAAGTGATTATTAACGACAAAACTTTCAAAAGTTACAGGAGTCGGATTTATTAAAACATCGAAACGGTCAGAAATTATAATATTTGGCAGGTAGATTCGTGGAATGAAGGTAAAGTTTGCGAACTGGAATGACCTTGACTGTATTCAACAATGTTTAGTCATAAGTGATATCAGCTTTCTAGCTTTTACTCAGTTTATATCAACTGGATATCTCCAGTTTGTATGTACGGCATAGACTCTGCTATAGCTATGTCTCTAAATACTGAGTGTAGAACCTAATCCAGTTTAACATGTCTGAAAATATGTAAATGCTCATGGATGGACACTTAAACAAAATAAGTTTGAACGTTGTATGTGTTAAAAGAAATTACTTTTAATATAAGCAAAGTATTAACCTCTTATTTTGCTTAATTCATGAAGTCATAAATCTAATGGAGCACAAGGTAGCAGTACACAGTTTCTCGGTGTGGACATGGGTGATTTTTTTGCTCATTAGATTACCCCATTATAAAGGTTTTAATTAAAAATGGAAAAAAAAATCCTTGCTAAAATTGGTCCTGTCATGTTAAAGTGGGCAATGTGGGGTTTCATTTTTTTTTTTTTCAGGATAATATTTTAGCTTTGTGTTGGAGATTACTATTTGGGCAGTCTCGAATCTGTGTCTACGCACCAAAAACTAGCTTTACAGGAAGTGAAATTTTCATAGTGTTTACATGTGTTCATGTTATGAAGAGTTTCCGAGTTGGAATTTGCTGAAATGTAAATACTTTGTTACCATGACAGTGTTGTTAATTGTAAGATAGGTGTTTAGAATTAAATTTCTCCTAGAAAGTTATAGTGTTGGGTTGGAATTAGCAGTATTTTTGCATTTTTAGCATTTTTTCAGTAGGTAACCATGACAATCAAATGTCAGAAATCAGAGGAATTTTTTTTACACAAATTTCATCTCTCTACTGTTAATGTAATTGTTATACAGTTTATAAATATATATACATGTAATGATGTATTTTTCATAACCAATCTGCTAAACCTGTATATCTCAAACATGTTTCAAACAAAATAATTTCAGGAAAAATGCAAATTAATTGTTTACTGCTACCCAAGGTAAATTGCTCGTAAACGTGATCTCGTTGTTAAAACATAAATTTATGATCTAATGTCACTTATATACAACAAACCAATATAAGCAGTTGGGCCATTATAGTCATTTAACTAAATCGTTCTATAACTCTCTACACACAAGCGAATGAAGTCGGATTTACTGTACATCTCTGCAAACTGATGACCTCAGTTTTTGTAGTACTTGATGGTTCTTATTTCAGACTCATTGGATTCAGACAGCACATTTAGGACCCTTCCAACCAATCCACTTTTGTTCAGAAGAACACACACCACACCCACAGCATATCGCCTGACTGAATGCGAATTGCTGATATGCCATCTGTGTTCTTCTGTATTGCTCCAATGTACATTCCTTTTCCACTGACCAGCTCTACATCATGAAATACAGTTTCAATAACTAAATTGCTTCTGTTGTCATAGACAGCTGACCATGGACTGAAATGTGGTTGTCCATCAGTTTCATCTCCTCCGTAGTTAAATAGGAACTTTAGTGTTTTCTCAAACACAACAACTTTCCTACACCGCTTGTCATCACGTTGTTTACACCTATATACTACTGCAAGGTTACTTGTCATTGGACAGTGTGAAACAGATCTTGGCATCGTGTAGCTCTCTTCAACATCGACAGAGTTTAACACGTGGCCTTCTGTTGTGTAGACCTTTATACTGTGCAAAGTACACACCGCTACATTTTCCTCTCTTGTTATGCAAAGACAAAATGTTTGCGTATCTGTTGTAAACCTTGCCTTTGGCGAAGTTGAACCAGGAACAAGTTCAAAGATTGAATTGCTTCCGAGGCAAATAAACCAAAGACTGTTTGTTTTTGGTGAAGTGCAGATACATGGTATGGTCGAACATTGCTTGATCTTATGTTTTATATTACCTCGAAAGTCCACTAGTAACAACTTGTCAGACTGCCAATGACTAAGCCAAACACCACTGGGAGTTGGGCAGATTGCAGAGCATTTCATAGGATTCCTGAAGTGTTTCTGTACAGCTGGTAGTGCAAGCAAGTCCACGTTTGGAGTTGTCTTATGGTGACTGACATCGGAAGGGACCTCTGTAACTGGACGTTGTGCAGTTGTACCCCGAGATGTTGTGTTAGTTGATGTCGATTGGTCTTTCGATATAGTCAAAGTGCCAAGAATTTTTCTCAGTTGTTCAGTGATGGATGTTCGAGATGGATGAAAGTCAGCGTCATGCAAGATGGGTTCATCAGGATGTGCAGGAATATCAGTTGAAAGAGCGGGCGATTCATCGTACACCTGAACTGGGCTTCCAGTCTGTAACACCATTTTACAATCTTTTATTTGTTCAAAGAGTGACTCGTAATTGTTCTTTAGCTCGACTTTGTACAAAATCTTTGTTCTCCGCTGCCAGCCTTTTGGATAGTGCGTCATACTTATCGATTATGACGTCAATCTCCTGTTTACAGACTTCACCCTGCTGCTTTACAAGTTGACAAGACTCTTGGAACTTTGCGTCGTTTTCAGCTAGTCTGTTGTCAATTGAATCCATTTCTTTCTGGAGCTGGACAAGATCGTTATTCTCAATGTCATTAATAAAATTCTGCAGTTTGGTTTTCCTTTGTAATGTAACATCCGAGAGCTCCACGAGACTGTGTCACTTGTGAGTGGAAAGGCTGCATGTAAGACAGATAAGAATATTACAGTCCGAGCAGTGTAACAGTACATCCTTATTTCTGTGGACAGCACACTTAGAGCTCCCCTTCGCCCTAATAGGTGTCTGGCCATGGCTCTCTACCGCAGGTACGCTTGCAGCCATGACCAACGCTCTAATAT
This sequence comes from Ylistrum balloti, assembly GCF_031769215.1. Classification (NCBI taxonomy): domain Eukaryota; kingdom Metazoa; phylum Mollusca; class Bivalvia; order Pectinida; family Pectinidae; genus Ylistrum; species Ylistrum balloti. Next base: position 517,801 of record NW_026782240.1, read on the forward strand.
GGCGCCACACACCCGGATGTAACGGGAACACATCCTCGGTTGTTATCATGCCTACACGTATACATTTACACTTGAACAACATCATGATATTGCAAAAACGGAATGAATGCAGTCATGTGTCTCCAGACAAACAGAATATATACAAAAAAAATTATCTCTAATTTTAAAATTTGCTCAACGAAAACAAATTAATTCATAATACCAGAGAGATCAGTTTTCTGGTACCTGGATGTAGTTATATGACTTGAAATATACACAACATTAAACTGCTAACCCGTATTGACTACCCAAACAAGTTTGAATGATATCCACTGAAATTAAACAAATGATGTTAATGAAAACTACAGAAAACTATATCTCTCACAAATGCACAATTTTGATAAAGCATAATCAGTATCATTCTATCATATCTGGGTATTGAGAAGAAGTTTTTGAAACCATTATGAATCATTTTGGCCCCATCCTGGATGTATCTGGGTATTCGGGACGACCTATATGATTTGAAAATCGGTTCATGAATCGATTCATGGGATTTTGAGAAATAGGGTCGATCATGTCGCAAATGTAGATTGTTTGCATTCACACAATGTCGGACAAAAAGGCGACGTAGGTCACGTGTGATTTCCTCTCAGGTGACCTTAAAACCAAGAAAAAGTCTTAAAACTATGATAACCAGGTGGGCGCAAATATTAATAAAATATGTTGAATTTCATTTTTTTTATTACCTTTTCCCCAATTTTTCAGGGAGTGGGAAGGGGGGGGGACACGTAGTTGTAAGATAGAACGAAAGCTTACAAAATCCAGGCTATCTAGATTTCGCAAGTTGCATATATATATTTTATATTAAAACATCATGTAGTACTAGTACATCGTTATGTTCTTAGTATAAAGAAAGTGGTTTACTTGCAAAAGCGATGGCTGTATGTATGTGAAGGTTTGATATATGAATCAAGAAGTTTACATCCTACCATACTTTCAGTACATCAATGCGCCTGTCATTTCCTACAGTAACTTGAAGCCCTTTGTGTCCGAATCTTTCAATTACAAACCAAAGCTGCAGTAGCTGAATTTAGATGATCCAAGAAACATTCCTTTCCGACGTGCTATTTTTTATATTTCTTCTTGGCACAGCTGTACCATATGGTTGCAATGACCATTTGGAAATTTGTCTAGTACCCCTAACGCTATGACATTTTTACGTCGTAATCGTATACACTGACAGCTGTATTACAATTAACCTACCGTATACCTTATGGAAGCTTGCTTAAGCGGATTCGGCTAATACTGCTCCTGACGACCTGTGGTAACTAGCTTGGAAATTTCATAAGATTATTGATGGAACTGAAACAAATAAGTTCAAGTTCTTTATTACCTTGAGTCGTGTGACTCATTGGTTAAAGCAAACAACACATAGACGATTTACAAACATATAACAATATACAAAAAAAAACAGAAACAACACAAACCCGGAGAGAGTAAACTAGGCTATCAATTGCGGTTTTCTCTTAAAATGCAAGCTGCCTTAATATATTTAGACAAGTTTGTTATTTCTTTTGTATTGTTCGCATTTAAGAATTCTATCAATTTAAACATACTAAGACTCTTAACTATTTGTCAATTTTTGAAAGCTGAGTTGGCAATTAAGAGAACGGGTGCTTTAAACAGTAATATCTGTTCAGGGTTACACAAATACATAAAGCTACTCGAAGTCTACTGCGTTTAACTTTTCAATAACAAACAAATGCTACAACAACTTAATAAAGATGACCTGAGAGCTCTCAATAGTGGCGAATTCTGAATAAGGGCAAAGTTAGGAGAGGGGTGAAGGGGGCGGGGGTCCAAATTGGCTCAATAATGATAAAGAACAACACCAAACCAAATGGAAATCAACACTTTTCACATAATACTATATATATTGTTACATGGCCCCTGACATTCGATGCTATACCCCCTGGACAGGTTGTGAACGGGGATATCGGATTTGTATGTCCTGAGCAGGATATCCACGGAAAGTCAAGGCTGTACGTGCTGAACAACTTGCTAACACCCGCGGGAAGTCGAGAATGTACGCCCTGAACCGATTGGGAACACATTCGTGAAATAGAATCTATGTGCGAAAAAAATGGAACCCAGTATATTTTTGGTTGATAGCCTTTATTCCAAACAAAAGGTAATCGCCTTCATGCTTTGAGAGGTTTCTTTTTAAAGAAAGGTGAAGGGTGGTACGAGAATACGGTTGTTAACCAGGATACTAACAGCGTATTTCATGAAAAGTACATCTTGACGTCCAAAGCCAAGAGAAAATAGACGGATGATCGATTCGTGGAAAGGATATAAATAGTACTTGTACTTAAGTTTGGTTGCGAGATCTTCGAACAGACCATTGACATGTCCATATGAACAAAATGTGCTCGTATAACCTGAATTATTCTGAGGTCTATTGGCTTATATGAACGTCGTACATCTGTTGGCTGGCTTTTGTACGAGACATAATTCATAGAACTCATCAAACCAGGACACAACGACCTTGCAAAGTCCTTCAGATTCAGTTTTAGATAAATCGGTGTCTTGTCTTTGAATAACAAGCATTCTACAATATAGCCGCTTATTTAGTACCTCCATATTTTCCTACGGCGAAACAAACAGGGATGACTTTTCATCAAGAAAGGAGTAACGGATTGAATTTATCATCTATAGATACCAACCACTCTTATTTCCCATCCAATAGTGTTTACATTTCGCAGTTACAAATATGTTTTTTTGTAAAAGATGTCCATGTGTAACAGATATAAACATACAAAAAACGGATTGAAGTGTTGCAGATTGATGGAGATGTTTAACGGTCGCTACCATGATTCCGTAAGGAAATATTCCGTGTGATGTGAAGTTCGATATTTTCGATACTCTTTAACACGACTGGTGGTTTTGTTGTTGTTATAAGACATTAACCGAGAGCGACAGTATTTATGAACTGTCATCCTTTGGCTTAAGTATAACCGATAAATACCAAATAGATTTGACCTGAATAGTGAACAAGGTTGACTTCATTTAGATGGCGGTTCCTGTACTTTTTATTCTGTCGTAAGGCCCATCTAAATTTTGTCATTTACTCCGTTTACATCTCTTAAGCCGTTGTACGATGGTGTAGTTTGTTAATTAAGTTGTTCTCTATACCGAGGCCAGAGTTACATATACTCGGAGTGGGTATTGGTTTTGGGCATGTTGAAACGCAGATTTGTTGATTTGTCACTTTGTGATCTTTTTTAACATAATTATGAACTACCTTGTATGTATTCAGGTGTAAAATGGTCAGCAGATTCAACGGTGAAAATTTCAGAATTATCGAGAACTGGTAAATTTGCAGTTGAAAGGGCAAAATGCAATGATTTCCAAGAAAGCCCTCCGACTATAAGACTATGATTCTGTTTGAAAAAACAATTTTGGCTGTATGTTATCTTCACTTCATAAATGGCATTATTTAAGGCTATCTACATAATACTATTTCGAACTTCTTCGTGTACAAGAAAGAAGGTGCATCGCTTCGGTAAAAAACATCATCATATCTAAGAATTAACTGATTTTTTTTTTACATTTTAATGTTTGAAATTGTATATTGTGCTACAAATAGCATCCAGCGAAGTTTAAATTGGTTCGTGGGCAAAAAGATATTGTTCCGGAAAATAGTATGTAGAATCTACGCGATGCTTTCATGTGTTGCAACTCCGGACATATCTTTCAACAAGAGGTCCCTTGGGTCTTGACGGTTTCCCGAGTTCAAATCCTAACGCGTTTTTCGCTTGGTAGTTCAAATTCCTCAAAAACTAAAAGTGGGCTTCTATAAATAACCGTCACGTGACACAAAGCATTGGATAAGGACAATGTATTTTGTGAGCAAAAAGAAATGATTGAAATGCTAGGTAAAAAGTTTCTGAGAAAACTGGTAGTTTTACTACTTCCAAGTAATGTTGACCTTTGACCTTGTGACCAAGAAACGTCGTAAAAATATCTACGCGTCATGCCAAACCTGAAATATTTCTAAAATGCAAACGTTCCATGGCACAAAAGGTTGACAGTTTTCGTAAGGAATTGGCATATTATGGCTGTTTCAGTGTGTTTGCCTCGCCCATAAATTGCTCCGTCTCTCTGGAGGCATAACGACACATTCACATACCACAACTTTTACAATTTATTCAGAGTTACTCCAAGGACCCCAAGAATCTTTGCAATGGGCCTGTTTCCAGTAATGTTAATTCTCCATAGGAGCCTGCCCCCGTATAATTTCTTATCCAGCTCAACTACTGTTTTTTTCTTTTCCGAAAAATAATTTTACACCTTTCCGACACCCAGATTTCATAATTTCAGTGAAAATGTATTTTTATAAAGTTGTCAATTTCAGCATCAAAGACATAAGTTCGTAAATAAAAGAAGGTTATCTCGAAATTGTAATTCGCAACATAGTATAAATTTCTTTTGATAAATATTTCCAAAACATCGTGTTTATTCATAAAACATAAAAAAAATATTCTCGGATGAAAGTGCACTTGCAGAGACACAATTATGAAGAAAAATGCCATAAATTTGCAATTTTCTCCCGTTATATAGTTTTGGATGCAAATTTCCATCAGAAAATCGGATAGAGCTTTACTTGTTTCATATATGTACCAAAAATCAGCTAATTCCATGTGGTGGAACGTTCTCATATCGCCGCCTCAATGTGGTTGTAAATTGAAAGAAAAGGGGAAATTAGTAACAACCTTGTCTGAAACCCTATTATATACAAACTTTTATATTGAATATCAGAGCGGATATTTTCATGACAGTTTTATGATGTGTAAAAAAATAAATAAAAATAAAGTACTGTTTCCCCGTCTCGATCTTGATTACTTGAGAACCATTACGTGTGGAACGTATCAGATATCTCTGGCTCCTGGTTACATTTAAGTGATGACGGCGACTATGAGGTGTGGCTTTACCAGCACTCCCAAGACCTTCTCCGATGTCAAATACATTCTCGACACAAAAGCCAAACGAAATATAACGTTTGGATACGGTTCACCGTTTCACCCGATGTTGAGGCCCCAAGTATCTTGTACTACCTTGGGTATTACAGGACGCTGGAAAACCCTCGACCATTACAACCACAGGTAAAGAAATTCCGACAAAACTTGAAATAGTTTTCCATGCGGCAACAGAGTGCATATGTCGAAAGTATGTTTGGGGCTCGATATGAAAGATCCCCGTTACCATGTGACTAACCAAACTTATATATAGGTATTATACAATCGCCGGTAGCTATGAACAATCCCGTAAATGCGAAAACCAACCAAAATCATAAGGAACACGTTTTGTTTGTTGTTCTGTCTATTTGTCAGCCAATGTCTTCAACCACGGTTACTTGCGAAGTAGCCATCTTGGATTTTTTTATGAAAAAGTGTTTCTCTCACTTCTTTTTCATATCTGTGTACATATTCTCAACATACCGAGCAAATACTCTCGTTTTTTTTGTTAATTATCTAAAGAAAGTCGAAAATCGGCAATTCAACCATAGGCTAATTCAACCCAACATTTGAAAATGTTCCACCACTTACATTTTGATGATTTTCCCTCTCATCAATAGCATCTTACGTACTATTTAATAGGATAAAAATTGGTTTGCATCCGATGCCCATAAAAGGGTGTATTCTCTAAAAAAAACAGTTTTTGTGTATAAAATGTTATCGAAAATGGCATTTTTGAGATTGTTTCTTCCATAAAACAGCCAAATGGCGCGATGGAAACATGATTTTTTGTCACAATCATGCTATGAATGTATTCTTTACGGTGACTATCATTTGATTAGATTTTCATTAATATTTTACATAACATGCACATTTTATCAATACTTAGACAGCTTCTGAAAGGTACAACTTTGAGGAGCCATAAAAAACAAACCAAGTGACCTAAATCTTTATACTTTATAGATTTGTGACTACAACGGCACGGGCAATGCACCACCAACAGGAAATTTGAATCAGAGAAGGGAAACCGGCCCTTTGATATCCCTTCACGTATTGATGACACTGGCCGCGTTTGGTTAGAATCGGCCCAGTGTTTTTGAGAAGGAGCTTGACATGCAAAACTTGACGGACGACGACGGAGAAAAGGCTACAACAATCAGTCATGTGCCTTTGTGCCTTTGGCTGAGGTGACCTAACAAGTTTTCTAGTGGTCTTGACAGTCAACTGAGACAAACAGTATTCAATACAAAGATTATAAGGATACATCTTAACGTTAGGAGCTTTCAAGTGCCATAAAAAGAAATTGCGAAATTGATGATAGAATTAGAAGACTTAGCGATATGTTGAAACCTCTGGGGTCATCCAAGGTAAATATACGCATACCATCCACCGTCAACCAACATTTATAATTCTAACCAAGTTTGAAATATTTCCGATAAAAATGAAAGAAATTGTGCTCAAAAATTTAATTTTCCTATACAAACTACATTTAACATTATTCCCGCCCCAGGGGGAAATGTGAGGTACTGAATTTTCACAAAACACCTTAAGACCTTTCCATCAATGCAGCACATTCGATTCTACCACATCTGGGTGTAGAATGCGTTTTTGAAACTGGCGTCAATATTACCCCTAGAGACAGGAATCATATAATTCAAAATTTTGATTCCCCTTAGGTCAGAGAAGTTATCACTGAAATTTTTTTTCCCTCCAGAAGTTGAAAATGTTGTAACTTTGTGGATGTACAACGCCCGACAAAATGGGATTGGCAATAGGTCAACATGAGACTTTGTTTCAAGCTACCTAAAAATCTTATTCCCCTAAATTCTTAAAATAGATTTTGTGCAACATAAGATAATTCATAAACAAAACAAAGATGGTGCTTTCTTGTAAACTGCATTTTATTCTAACGACTATATGGGATTAAAAACATTATTAAATATCAAGGTTCTACAACAAAAATATACTGTCCATCCCAAACCATATCTAGACAAATACATTTACAAGGGTTTGAATATCAATGTTAAATATGAAAATTATAATAAATGTTTTAAAATTCATACATACTGTCCAGATAAAAAATATATACACACAATACTTATGTCACTAATGAATGAGGGTGGAAGGGCAGCGACTTGTTCTTCAATAACACTGTAAATAGCCAATTAACTGGAAAGTGCTTTGGATTGATGGAGTAATACTTATTAATCAAAGGTCTTTATAAAATGTATAGAATAGAACTTAAAGGTACCATTTTATTACAGAATGGATCTTCGCTTCATGTACCTTGTTGAAATGCTCAATCAGCATTTGGTCATTGTGTTTAGAGTTAGGAAATGTGGTGTATATCATTATACACATTGTGGTATAAGTAGATACCAAATTAACCTTAAGATAATACTGACAATCAAGTTCATGATATAGACTTACAATTACCACCCCCAAAAAAAGTCCACCTTCAGTTCCAAATAAAGCTCTGATACAACTGTTTTGATATTGTCTGAGAACACCTGTGTAGTGATATTGACAGAACACCTGTGTAGTGATATTGACAGAACACCTGTGTAGTGATATTGACAGAACACCTGTGTAGTGATATTGACAGAACACCTGTGTAGTGATATTGACAGAGAACACCTGTGTAGTGATATTGACAGAGAACACCTGTGTAGTGACATTGTCAGAGAGCACCTGTGTAGTGATGTCAGAGAACACCCATGTAGTGACATTGTCAGAGAACACCTGTGTAATGTTTTTGTCAGAGAACACCTGTGTAGTGATATTGTCAGAGAATACCAGTCTTGTGATATTGTCAGAGAACACATGTGTAATGCTTATTTTTCACAATAGGCACTCCACCACTTACCTCTCAGTGTCTTTTTCTTCTATAATTGGGTTTACTACCTGTATTGCTTCCCCATTACATTTTCAAAACATACAAATCATAATTTATAAATCATAAAAAACCTGATTTCAGACAGTGAGGTACATGTCTTGCAAGCAATTATCACATTTTCATACAACTGCTAGATGGCATGAAAAATTACAAGCTTATAGCCGATTCATCAGCATTTTTAAACATTTCACAATTGAAAATCAATGAAAAAACAATCTATACTTCATTCATCAAACTGTTAAGTTTTTATTTACACAATCACATTTTTCACATTTAGGATTTACATAATACAAATTCACAAAGATTTCATTAGTTACATGTCATACATCTTAAAAATCTAAGAGTTCACAAATATAAATATCATATTTGGACCCTTTTGTATTTTAAGCAGAACTTGAATATTTCAGAGGGGCATTTTCTACTATTCTACATCTACAGTTTACTTCAGCCATTTCATTTAACCTGCTTAACAGGAAATGATCTGTACATGAATCTAAAATGTGAATTTCAATAATGTAACTAACCACTTTCTGGTAAATAACATGCTAAATTCTGAAAAATATGTTTGTTTACACTAAAAAGTAAAGTATGTATATGAATAAATCTCAATTTGAAAAAAAAGAGCACCAACAGTGATGGTAAAAAACACTAAAGCTGGAGACAGAACACAAAAATACTCATGTACCTGGTATTTACTTTAACCACATCAGCAACACCACAATCTTTTACATCACTCAGCATACAGATGAATATGCACTGACCATTGTAGCTGTTCACAAAATATCATTCTTTTGCAGGTTTGATGGTTTTTTGTTAATAAACTTTTGTCCTCTCTATAAATTTCATATCCATAAAAGTGAAACAATAAACCATTCTGGCAAGCTCTACATCCTTCTTTCAGTGACAATGTTTCCTACACTGTCACATAATGTAAACTAGCTTTACCCTTGCAGAAATTAATGTAGATCACCAGAACGGGAAACATCAACAGATTAACCTTTACTATTATATGACAGTATTGACAGCACTATAGAAAGATATCTAACAAAGGCAATCAAAATGACGACTGACACCATCTCTTGCAGGAAGTAAATGACCCTCCCTGTTTTTCATGAAGCAGTGGCATCGTTCTTTAAATTGGCAGAAATCATACATTTTCCACAATATGACATTTACATGTACTTATTTCCTAAGGTTCATACTTTTAATGTTTCGTTTGTGACATTATGTTTAGGTGAAGGTGGAGAGAATCATTACAATTGAAGACGTATCATGTATTAGAACTGAAGTTTACCCAAATCTACACTCATGGTAAGATGGACTCTTGTAAAGAATTTTCATTTAATTATTTCTCCATACATGCATACAATTTTTATGCGAGTGAGCATTTTCAGGAGAACAATATAAAAAGATTTTGATATGTGACATTTCTGACCTATACTCATTATACTACAGGATACATATAATCTGACTGAAACAGTCCATTTGATTTAGTCTATCCCATTTGTTCTAGCTAGAAAGCAACATTATGTATATGGGATTAATCTCCTTTTTTATAAACAGTTGGCCATTACTTAATCTGTCTGGAATGTGACAATCAAGTTAAAAACAAATCTGATCAAACAAAAAGTTTATTTTATCGCTTTTTTAGAGTGAGGTTCACAAGTACACTAACCTATACAGTGAGGTTCACATGTACACTAACCTATACAGTGAGGTTCACATGTACACTAACCTATACAGTGATGTTCACATGTACACTATCCTATACAGTGAGGTTCACATGTACACTAACCTATACAGTGAGGTTCACATGTACACTAACCTAAACAGTGAGGTTCACATGTACACTAACCTATACAGTGAGGTTCACATGTACACTAACCTATACAGTGATGTTCACATGTACACTAACCTAAACAGTGAGGTTCACATGTACACTAACCTAAACAGTGAGGTTCACATGTACACTAACCTATACAGTGAGGTTCACATGTACACTAACCTATACAGTGAGGTTCACATGTACACTAACCTATACAGTGAGGTTCACATGTACACTAACCTATACAGTGAGGTTCACATGAACTCTATCCTATACAGTGAGGTTCACATGTACACTAACCTAAACAGTGAGGTTCACATGTACACTAACCTATACAGTGAGGTTCACATGTACACTAACCTATACAGTGAGGTTCACATGTACACTATCCTATACAGTGAGGTTCACATGTACACTAACCTATACAGTGAGGTTCACATGTACACTATCCTATACAGTGAGGTTCACATGTACACCAGCCTTAATAGTGAGGTCCAAATGCATACTAGCTAGACTAAAACGTGAGATTGACATGTACACGTTCAAGACATATGTTTGAGATCCTTGAGTTAATGGCACATAAAATGATGTAAACAAGACAAGTGTCTAGACTAGTATTTCAACTATGAGTGACTTGATGAATAAAAAAATATATTTGTATATTAGATGTCTTCTTTGTGCTATCTAGTACAAAAAAGAAATACCACAGTTTGAAAGAAGTTTTATCTATCGCAATAAAAATGTTTGCAGATTCAGCTGAACATCGGCAACAATCTTGTTACCTCCCTTTCTAACAGTACCTACAATGATCAAACATTGCACGTAGGCTAGTTACTAACTAATGACCATAAACAGTCATCAGACATCATTTCTTTTGGTCAACACTGCTGAGAAAAAAATTTCAATACAATTTGCGATCATCCTTGTTGTTAGTCACATTTTCTTTTTTTCAAAAGGGAAAACAAGGTTGATCAATGTTTGAAAAAGATGTACACTGAATTTGATCATTAACTAAGCTGAGCTACGAGACCAAGAAAATGATCCATCCACCTTGTATCTAGAGATAGATAGTACCCAGAAATTGAAACAACAGTAACAAATATAACATAAAAAATTTAGTTTGATCTATCTGCCAGCTTCATAACCAGGAAAGAAATTCTGTAATATTGTCCGCAGTGTTTTGTTAACTTTGAGTTCATCCTCATCCTGCTTCAGGTCAGTTCGACACATAGGACAGCTGTACACCTCAGCTTTGAATGATCTGAGTAAACATGGCTGAAACAAAATATAAATTACTAATAAGACAACAATGCAGACAAAACCCTAATGTTTAATTCATATTTTGTAATTCAGAAGAAATTTGCAGGTGAGGACAATTGAGTTTGTTGTGACAATTAAAGACTAACACTAACAAAACAATGATCTTCTCTTTCAGAAATCAGTCCCAATGTACCTAAATAACAATTTGGCTTTTTTAAAGAAAAAAAAAAAAGAAAAATTCAACAAGAGGCTCATGGGCCTTAACGATCATCAAACTACAAAAACTTCCGGTAGGGAGAAGGGTTATTTTTTTTCTACTTTGAATGAAACCTTACTAAGAAGCTGTTTTCCATGATGCAAAAGGTAGTTTTGGTTAAGTGTTGGTAACTGTAACAAGTGTTACATATGTTTTGCCAGTAAAGTGTGAAATAGATATTGCTTAGGAAAACCATGATTGTGCAATCATGTTACAAACTGGCCACCCTGGCTGCTGTAGCGAAGTTTTGACGAGGTCGAAAAATAACAACACTTTGTCTTTGTTGGCTATCTTTCTTTAACATTCCCACTATTTTTTCTTTAGGTAAATGGCACCATTGGAACTGGAGAAGAAGTTCAAAATATATTTTTCAAGATTGTGGCCATGGCAGCCATCTTGGATTTCAGACATGCCTGAAAAATAACAACACTTGGTCAGGATCATCTCAGGATCATTTCATGCAAGTTTGTGCTCAATCCAAGTGGTGGAACTTGAGAAATTTGAAATGTCAAAAGTTTACACACTGCGGATGATGACAGACAAAGCATGATGACTATAGGTCATCAGATAACCTAAAAATCAAACTTGCCAAAGACATGCTTCAGTTTTAGAGATAAAGGACACCAGATTGCTTCCTGCTGTATCAACACGTTACACATTAAACTTACCTTACAGATATTATGGTTGCAGACAGTTGTGACAGGTTTGAACACAACCTCCTGACAACAGATACAATTGAAAAGCTCCTCTACTTTCCCTAGAAACTTCTGCAAAAGAATTGATGTAAAGTCACGAAGCGTGTATTTCCTATCCAATTGTGTATAGGTAAGGTCATATATTGAAGTTTCTGTAACAATACAGCAATATTATTTCATACATTATTCTATCAAACAGAAACGCATCCCAAAAATGACAAAAGGCTGTTATGCTGATATCAAATCCTGTTATCTCAAATCTGATAGCCTCACTTACTGAATGCCTGTCTACAAAAATCATGAAACTAAATATGGCCAACAGCTAGACAGTGTTTTTCCAGTTACCAATATATTTCCACAGCAAATATTGTCTTCACACTGAAATAACTTTTCCAGAGAATAGCTCATTTCACTCTATACACATAATAGATTGTGTTGCAGTTCTTCGGAGTTTTGTCTTCATACCAAGAATGATAGTGAACATGTTAAACCTAAACCTGACCTTTAAATTTAAATGCTTCCATGTCACTTACCTGTCCCCCCTCCTTGGTAAGTAACATAGCATCCTCCCACAGCTTTTTGTTAATTTCATCCTGTTTGATGAGCTGTAGCTGTGCCGAGTCTATTTTGTATTTGGCCACCTTCTGTTTCTTCTCTGGAGTGCCACCTGGTGAGGAATCTGGACAAAAGATGAATAATTTTTTCAATGTTTCAGTGGGTTATGGGCAAAGCAATGCTGTCAGATTATGTGTAAAGACATTCCTAGACAAATTCCAAGTCATTATCTGTGATAATTCAAATCAATACATTAAAATTTGAATTGTTTGCGTCCTTGTTTCTGGCATGTACACCTAAATACATGTCAGTTTTGAAAAGAAACTGAAAAATGTGTATCTGCAAAGAAACTCTAATGGATAGTTCAATGGTGCCAATAATTTGATATTCCAGACAAAAATATCTTTTTTCATTTGAAGGATGTGAAGTTTAACATTGCCAATAGGATACTTTGAAAGCATCTAGCAGGAGACATTTAAACCAATGTATTGTTGAGTTTTAAGACTACAGAATAATCAGCTGATCAAGTCATCTTTCTGTTGTATCAGTCTATGATAAATACATCAGAACAGTTTGGATTCCAAATGAAAGGTATAATAGATTTAGTGATCATTAATATTTTAAGTTGAATGCAATGTCCTGTTTTGTGAAGATTATTTCCTATTAATATATTACCTAGTTGTTGTTGTCTGGTCTAGAAAGTGTTAAGTGTTAATCCTTTCCTGATTGAATAAATCTTTTAAATATTTGGATATATTATTTGGGATATTCCCTCATTTCAATATTAATATGTATGTACCCAAGTAAGTTTGTTTCCTCACTTAGTATGGAGTACATACCAGAGTCACTTCTCTTCCTCTTGCCTTTTCTCTTCTTCCCAGAAGAGGATCCTGATGTTTCCTCTTCCTCCTCTTTCTTCGCCATGGCCTCCAGATACCCAGCAGGATACTTTAGAAACATGCAGGTATACAATCACTTTTCACATTCAGATACAGTTTTAGATCACCAACTTTATGAATAACAGTTGGAGGAAATACCAATGTTATTTTAAGCAAGAGGTGCAATGGGCCTGCATCACTGACTTGGTAATTGATGTTTTTTTGGTTTTTTTTTTTTTTAAATATATGTCATTGCTTTCCAAAGCAAATCTATCAAATTTATCCATTTACCTGTCAGATAAATCTATCAATTTTATCCATTTACCTGTCATATAAATCTATCAATTTTATCCATTTACCTGTAAGATATCATGATTATAGGATTTTCAGCTGAGCAGAGGAAGTCATATGAAAAATTTAACAAATATGACTTGAATATGAATCAAGATATTATTTTCATTAACTTCATCAGGCCTCATCCCAGGAACCTACCATGATTAACCAAAAAGCTGCCCAGTCAATGAGCCGCCATGGAGAAGTAATTCTAGGTGAGTGGTTATTTGAGTAAAAGAAAAAAAAAAGTAAAAATTTTGTACTTGAATATGGGGCAAGGTTATTTCTTTGTGTAAATTTCCTCAGCATTCATCCTAGCAATCTTCCATGCAAATATCATGATTCTTAGCCCTGAGAAATGCGTGAATAGATTTGCACAATACCAAACTTAGTGTATATAATCTTACCTGCATTTCCAAGCCTAGTTCTTCAATACGCTTCTTGCCAGCTTTTGTCCAGGGAGCTGGAGTTGGGTCATCTCTCTTTAAGAGGTACCTCCAGACAAGGAAACCAGATTTCCCTTTCTCTGGCCAGTATTTGGTTATCTAGGCAAACCAAAAGTCAGAATCAATAACATTTTTACCTTTGTATTGCAGATTTGTACAGTGTCAAATCTTAAACAGGTCATTCAGTTTCTAAATGTCTCATTTTAAATTGGTAATATTACTTAAAATTTCTCTTTTTGTTTCAATAAATATTTTTTTCCCTTAAATCTCTTAAATTTCGAATTAATTCCATTTCATCATTGACGGAAATGGTGCTTGTTTAGATTTCTTTTGAATTCACATTTAAAATTTTTTCTAAGTTAGCATTTCTGAGAATGTCAGGTTTGATGACATAGTCTCTGTTGTACATCAGATATTAATCATGTAATGCAGGGGTAATATTTTCAGTTTTGGTGTAATTTCAGTCCGATATTGACACTTTGTTAAAGGGATTTTGAGATTTAGTCCTAGAACTTCAGACCAAATATCTCTGGTCATCATATGCATGATTTAATTAACAGGAGACCTCTGAGGGATTTTGGCATCACTATTTATTTATTTCTTAAAAGTTGGATCTTTTCTCTTCAGTTCTCCTCTTCCTATGTTTTTTGTTTTAAATTACAAATTCCTTGACAAATAGCAACAGTAACCTATAACTGCCAAATCCATGATGGTCACCTGTTGGCCATTTTGTTTTTTCTGATTAGACCCAGAATCAGAAAGGCACAACTAGGAAACAAAAGGAACCTGCATATGAAATTTGACAAAGATCTATCCAGTATTTTTTTTACAAAACCAACTCTCAATTGTCAAAATAAAAAAATGGCTGCCTGTCACGTCTGGTTTTATATCAGTCCAAAAATCAAGGGGTGCAATTTAACTAGGGACAAATGAGAAACTACATATCAAATTAGAGAAATGTCTATCAGGTATCTCTCAGTTAACATCACAGTGATATTGAGACCTGTTTACTGATGGAGGGAAGAGAAACCAGGATGTAGGGTGATTCTAATATCCCACCCTCTCTGATAATCATTGCCAATAAAAGCGAGTGTTGTATCAAATCTATATTTATAAAGCCAGTCAAATATCCAATTTTTAGGGCAAAGGTTTCGCTGACTAATGATTGGTCGTTGTACAGAAACAATCATCAAAATGACATGACATCACATTCCCAACACTAATCAAAACATCTATACTGTACTCAACAAAAAAGCCTGAAACACTCATTGATACTACAAACACTAGTCAAACACTGATAATTCCCACAAATGCCAGTAAAATACCAATTAATCCTACACATGCCATTCAAACACTGATGATCCCTTTGCATGCCAAACACCCAGAATTCCAAAGCACGCCAGTCAAACACCAATGAATCTCAACCATGCCAGTCAAATATCAATGATTCCAACACATCACAGTCAAACACCAATGATTCCCACACATCACAGTCAAATACCAATGATTCCCACACATCACAGTCAAACATCAATGATTCCCACACATCACAGTCAAACACCAATGATTTCCACACATGCTAGTCAAACACTGATGATCCCCAAACACACCAGTCCCACACTCACACACCAGTCAAATATTTATGAAAGCAGCACACATCATTAAAATACTAATGTATAAATTACCGATAATACATACCTTGTAAATACCATCATAGCGGTTGCCTTCCTCTGGGGCATACTTGGAGTGTTTCCTTCCCTTACAGTTGCGTACGACACGCACTGGCTTCCCTTTCTTCCATTCTTCAGAACAAGCACCCTTCTTGTTGTCTATGGTGGCATTGCAGTTCTTAGCAAGAGCTCTGTAATAACAGTAGAAACAGAAACCTTAAGTTGACCCCAGATGACAGCTATTATTGATAACTGTTTGATAAGTTAGATATTGCTATCTGTTGTTAATTACCTGTTATGTTAAAGTTGATGATATAAAAAAACTAGCATACTTAGTGTTGCAAAACAAGTCCCCTATAAGCTCCCACAAGCTATTATACTGTAGGGATTCATAAAGTTGTGACTAATTTTAACGAAACCATGCAATAAAATAAGTATGACAATCAATACTAATGTTTAATGTATTATGGTCATCTATACTTTTGTGAAGTTTCATTACCGTAAATGTGGAAATTTACACGTTGGGGAAATTTACATGAAATATGTGGAAGTCATTTGTGTATGAGTTTTAGACATATTACTGATATCAAAGTATACATTAGATATGTGAAGGTACATTGAAAGAGAAAATAACCCAATGTGGAAATAAACATGATGTCAGTATACATAACAACGGACCAAGGTGAACATAGAGAAAATTTGAAAATGATCCATTAAACACTTTTCTAGAAAAAGAGACAAGGATGGACGATGGACACAGGGCAATTTGAACAGCCCACTATCCGATAATGGTGGACAAAAAAATAATGGATGGCCCCCACCCTATGATGCGTAAAAACTTGATCCTAGATTGGTACATATTTCAATCAGCAGTCAAGAAGTAGAAAGTCTGCATGTCTTGATATTTAGGTCACAAAACAAAAGTAGAGTACTTAAAATCGGTTCTTACGTGACATTTTCAATATTCTTGGCAGTAAGTCTTAGTAAAGGCAAAAGATGAAAATGAACAGGTCAAAATATCTTCACAGGGCGTGTATCTTTGCTTTGCTGACAGCAATTCCAATGATAGAAAATGGTTGGAAATATTTACACCAATGAATGAAACTATATAAAAATGAATGGCTTCGATGGTGATGAAGACAGGAAGTATCTGGCAAGACAATGAGTACATGATGTGATGTACTAGCTCTCACAGGTAGACCACAAACTGTGAATCATTTGACAAAATTTGAGGCAAGATATCTCTTTAAACTGACCAATAATTACATTGATTATCTTTATCATGGCCCAAGCATATCATGATGAATTGAAAGAATGGCTGAAGAAACAACAGCTAAAAATGGTGTCTAGATGATAGCCTGTTTCAGACATAATTATCACGATATGGCTGGTCCAAACAATATTTTAAACCAAATTTAAAAGATAACATGCATGAATAATTTTTCTTTTGTCAATTTCTTTTTTGCAAGGGACTGTTGACCTGTAACTGGATGATCATCCCTCCCCTTTGGTTGGTGTCATAATTGCAAGCATTCCTAGAAGACATCTAAAAGTGGGGACAGAGCTGATATGCAAGTTGGGGCTTATCTAATGGAAGACAAAATAATACACAATGCTGACAACTCATTTTAACATGAAAGATCAGTACAGACAACACTATCAAAACACCCACTTATTCATGCGTGTCAGAACCTGGTCACATGACTGTTCTGCTGTACGCTTATTTCCAGAAAGGTCGCGACCTCCACTTCCTGTGTAAGTAAACTGTTCTCCATCATCCTACAACATAAAAATCAACTTATTACAACATACAAAAGAATTTTTTTTGTATTTTGCCATAAATTTTTATTCTATGAAAGTGTTGTTATAAGGCTCCTTTTTTTGAAAATTTCTATCTCTTTTCCTTCTTTCTAAAATAACTTTTTCTTTGCGCTTAACAGAATATTTTTATCTTGTAAACTGTTTAACAATAGGCAATAAAACTCAAAGCTGCAGAACACTTAAGAACAAGATGTAAATGGGGTAATGCCTCCACTTTAAGACTAAACACATATGGCAGACTTTATTATGATATATTTTGTCCCAATGACACATGTATCTATTATGGTCTAAATGTTGTATTTCATCAAGCAACCTGCTTCTTTAGGATCTTCATTCCTGCCATTTTTGTTATACATATTAGACATGGGTGTACAATTCTGTGAAGAGACAGTAAGTGAAAATGTCATTTTGATTTTAGGATCTATGGGTCTAAATTACAAATCAAGCAAATCCTGATGATTTTGTAATTGAAACAAGATCATTTGTGGTTAGAGCTAAGCCTTTGATAGGTGTGACCTAACATTATTAATCAAAATAAGTTGGCTTTCTAAATGGAATAATTTAATATTTTAGTTACATGCAGATATGTATATTTGACAAATATTCAAACATTGCCTTTCTCAGTATTTTTTGTTGGCTTCACACTTGAAACATTGAAAATTTATAAATTAAAACTTCAACTCTATCACAGGTTTTCCTATGAGATTTAATTGTTGCCTAAAGTGCTTCCTACTGGAAATTGAGATGGAGGAACGAATTACATGTATCTAGAAAGTAAAAAAATCAGAAGCTTCTTTGTTGAAATGGTTGTATTCAGGTTTTAACATTATATTTTGTTCTTTATGATTTAACAGTTGAAGTATATTTCAGTTTGCTTATATAAAAAAAACACTTTGACCTGATTGGGTCATGGTAATTAGCTGTCTGAATATGCAACTTGATTATGTATTATGTACCACTTCAATGAAATTCATGTATCCTTGTAGTATACATGTATGTTAATTAATTTCTTTCATGTTAATTATCAACTTATTGTACAGAAACTAGACAAACAGTACCATATGCATATGTTTCATGCTTTATTGAACAACACAGATTTTATCAATTCTATTAAAGAAACCATGAATTTCAGAGATTTAGTGTTAATTAAAAAATTTTCCAAAGGTGGGGCTACCCATACTGAAAAAAGTGCACCAAAGTATACTTTAATGTTGCTTTTAGTACATACATTAGTGTACTTTTTCTGAAAAGTACAAGAAGTATACCTTTTTTGTACTTTTCAAATCAAGTCATCATAACTGGTATTTTTTGTACTAAATTTGGACTATTTTGTGCTTTTTGAGACTTTCAAAAGTACTTGTTAAGACATATTTATGTTCTTTTTGTGTGGTTTCTGAAATTACCTGTAAAATACTATAAAAGTATTTACAAGTACAAATTAAGTACACTCATTTTGGTCTGTGCTTTTTCAATACTTTGTATGATTTTTGTACTTTTATGATACTATTTCTGTACTATTTATGTACTTGATCTGTGGTATTATCAAATATACCAAAAGTATACTGTTATTAGCCTTTTTTGTACAAATGAACTTTTTTGGCCTCAATTTGGGATGTTGAATTTTCAGTTCAAAATTCAGCCGAAAAAAGTCTATTTTTGTACTTTTTTCTGTACTATTTTTATACTTTATTTCAGTATTAGTTTTGATCAGGGCTAGTGAGAAAAAGTGTTCAGGTTATCAAATCATTTAAAGAATACAACAATTCATAGTCACAGAACACCTAAATGGCTGATAATTATTAACAATAAGGTGAGGAAATTGTACCTTGTCATCTTCATAGCCTCCAGAAAGTACAATAGAAAATGCTCCAACATCTTCACGTCCATGGATACCAGCCACATGTGGTCTGTGTACTCCAGCCTCGCTAACCTATTAAGACATGTAACACAGTATTCTTATCTCCAATGATTAAATAAAAGCTTCAAAGCTATCTGGAATACAATACCTAATACAAGTTTCTGTCCTTTTGGGCAGTGTGGTTAGTGTAGTGGATATGTGTAGTGATATAAATAACATTTAGTACAAGTTTCTGTCCTTTAGGACAGTGTGGTTAGTGTAGTGATATAAATAACATTTAGTACAAGTTTCTGTCCTTTAGGGCAGTGTGGTTAGTGTAGTGATATAGATAACATTTAGTACAAGTTTCTGTCCTTTAGGGCAGTGTGGTTAGTGTAGTGAAGTGTAGTGGATATAGATAATAAGAATTATGGAAATCCAATTCAATACAAGTGATTTCAAAATTAGTTTATTCTTAGAAATATCAAAGTTTTTTCCCCCCAACTTATCTTGGGGTACAACTTTTAAACAAATTTTAATCTTTATTTTAACTCTAAAACTTTGTCTGAATAAATGAATACTTACCTGAACCCTGAACTTCCACAGGGTGCCAACCTCTACACCAGGAATGGACCCAAAATGATTTGCTGGAACAACTGTGCACACATTCTGTCGGCCCACACAAGCCATTCCCTGAAATAGTGAGATTTCCTACCTTTAATTCTGCACTAAAGATAGTCCCTTCCATGAACATATTCTTGTTCATAAAAATATAACATAGGCTTCAAAATCAATCTAATCTTATTCTTAACACATATGCATTATGGTCCTAATGGTACTACTTGCAGAAGTTTTAATTTGGTCCTAATGGTACTACTTGCAGAAGATTTAATTTGGTCCTAATGGTACTACTTGCAGAAGATTTAATTTAACTATATTCACAGTCTAATGCATCATTAAATAGCTGTCAACTCTCAACAACAAGGACAAACCTAAAAATTGGCTTCAAGAAATTAAAGAACTACAAAGTGTCCAAGGTAGTTGATAACACAAAAAAAGTTATTACTATCCAACCTTACCCTGCCCCAATCTTGTCTTGTATAGATATTAATACAGAACCTTACCCTGCCCCAATCTCGTCTTGTATAGATATTAATACAGAACCTTACCCTGCCCCAGTCTCGTCTTGTATAGATATTAATACAGAACCTTACCCTGCCCCATTCTCGTCTTGTATAGATATTAATACAGAACCTTACCCTGCCCTAATCTTGCCTTGTATAGATATTAATACAGAACCTTACCCTGCCCTAATCTTGCCTTGTATAGATATTAATACAGAACCTTACCCTGCCCTAATCTTGTCTTGTATAGATATTAATACTGAACCTTACCCTGCCCCAGTCTCGTGTTGTATAGATATTAATACAGAACCTTACCCTGCCCTAATCTTGTCTTGTATAGATATTAATACAGAACCTTACCCTGCCCCAGTCTCGTGTTGTATAGATATTAATACAGAACCTTACCCTCCCCCAGTCTCGACTCGTGGAGTTTGTTGATGATGCCATCCTGGCTTTCTTTTTGCTTTCTTTTAACTTCTCACCAGCTTTTACAATTGCATCACTGTCTGTTTTACAATCTGGACAATACCTGTAAAAGTATCTGTGTGTAAATAAATTCATCAATGTGTACTGAAACATGTTTTCCATCATGTATACAGGATACCAGATATTTGGTTTTCAAACTTTTTGATTTTTTGTAATATGTGTTTGAAAAATTTCGGCGTATATCAGATACATCTAATGAACTCCAACCAACCTTCTGGAGATTATATTACACATACATGTACAACTCATTGATCTTAAATCACTCTTTCATTATTCCGAATTGAAGCCAAACTTGTTGCTACAAAAACTTATCACCACTTGTGAGGTAATTTGCCCTCTAGACACATCTAAATTCTGTCTTATCAAAAGGTATACTTTTCTGAGGAATATTTAAGATTAGTATACTGCAAATTCATGCGGAGAGAGATTTTTGGCTAGTCACTTTCATGGTATGGGTTTAAGAAAATGTATACTGCTACAAAGAGTGAAACAGTATATCAGTGTTACAAAGACTACAAGGTGAAGTAAAAGCACTTTAACGTAATCTTTCTGCTACATCATAGAAATTGCTCTTCATTTTGTTTTGAAGTAATTTTCACATGTGCAGATGCACAGAAGTCAATGAAAGACCAGATAGTATCCTATTAGATAACATGATATCAAATAGAAAATTGTAAAAATTTGGTTTTAATAATGAACACATCAGATGAAGTATCATTTCATGTGCGATTAAACATTTTCAAGGCTCCCTAAAAAAATTGCAGTGTTAAGGGTAATATCATAATGAATTCAAAATTTGATCAAAATTAAAATACACATGAACATGCTGTTTTCCCAATTTGGAGCTGCCTCCTCCTTGTCATTGGACTGTATAAAAACCTACCACTCATCGTCCTCAGGAATACTGTCGAGCGGAGGGTTCATACACTGGAGATGGTAGGCCTGGTCACACTCATCACAGAGGATCTGTTTGTCAGGGTCGTTCTTACCACCACACACACAACAAGCACAGTGCTTACATTTCCTACGAGGGTTGTCCATGCAATGACTACAATCTGGCTTGTTCTGACCTGCAGATAAAACAATGAAAATAATCAAATGCCTCTCATCATGTGAGGAAAAGTTGTGCAATGACAAGCACCGTAAAGGTTGGGTCTTATGTTTTATATACATTTATTTGGTTGCTACTCAACAGTAAACAATTGATAAAGTTCACCATAAAAGTTTGTAAAATTGCTTTCTGGCAGATGATTTCCCATGGTAACATACGCTAACTTACGTTTCACAGGTGATTGTGACGGATCTTTAGTAACATCTTCCACATTAAGTTGTGTACCAGCTTTTTCAATTTCAAATATTTCATTCAAAAATAGAATGTTGCAGTCATCAAGAGGCATGAGGTCAGGGCTGGATAGAAAAAAATTAATCATAACTGCAAGCTTCTGAACTATAATCAACACCTGTGGCTTTCTCATTGCAATTTCTTTTATTAATTTGATGCAAAATATAAATATTCTTGAGCAACTTTTCACTGTAGATCCAAATTTTGATGTTCATATCAAAAGAAGGATTATTTCTTTCAGTTCATTTTGTAAGCTCCTCAGCTACAATAAATATCTTTTTGCTCCATGTAGATGTTTTTATGCAAAATAATACAAGAAGTAACTTTGTAGATATAAAATTTGTTATTTTATCAGGAAAAAATGCTTTTCAATTAAAAATTGTATTTAACAGCTTGTACTGTAAGAATAGCAATATAAATGACTCAGTCCACAAGAAACAGTAATATTTTTTTCACTCTTCTGGTCTTTGCTATTTTCAAACAATATGTACTCTTGCATCCTTTTCTTACCCTATGAAAACTGTTGCTAAAATTTTCTTGATTGTTCTGGTGTCCTGTTTCTTGGTGATAATAGCGTCGTACCAGAACCCACGCTGGTCTGGATCATCAACATTGTAATTTATCATAACTTTTTGTCCTTCTTTAACTTCTGAAAGTTTTAAAATTGTCTTCGCACGTGGACGGATTCTTCCACATGTAAGCTCCTCTGCATCTGTATCTTCATATCTAAAATTGTGATAAGGTAACATAATAACAGTAAGGAAAATTCATTTACCAATAAAACAGTCTACAATGACCTTTTATACAAATACAAAGTGAACTTTACATTTCCAAACAAAATGATTATTGTATATCTGCAAGCCTAGTTTTCTTCAATACCTTTTTGATTACTATTCCTTATAAGTGGATTTAAAATAGTCTTATCACACAAGGAAATACAATTCTAGGACTAATTCAGGTTGAACTATACAAGTATCTTTATATTTGTATAATTTTACAGTGTTGTGTTAAGTAAAATAATACAAAATAAACACATTAAGTTAATTCATTAGCAAGCATATTTGTGTGACAGGTAAGGAAGACTTGTTAAACGAATGCTTAAGTAAATTTTAAACTCATTAATTTGAATCTTTAGCAAAAGACTTTGTTAGTTTGCTGGTAGATCACTCCGCAGCCAGGATCATTTAAAAGGAGCTCCCTGTAGCTACTGGTGGCTTTGTCATTGAGCATATGGTAAGTCAAATGCACATACTCAAGAGTAATCAAAATGTTTCACCAAAAGACACACCCAAAGCTAAGATACAAAGTTATAGTAATACTTCTGTGTACAGTCTCTATTAAACATACTATCACTTTTAAATAATAGTTATGAACAAGTTATGAATTTCTCATCACAACTGAGAAGCTTCCTCAGTATGATCTATTCAGCAATGGTTTACTTACTTACCCTTCAAAAACAACATGATAAACAAAACCATCATTTAAATTGTCTATTTCCTCAAAGTTTTTGTCTGTTTTTATTTTGTCTGTTTTTTCGCTGTTGTCATCCACCTCCATAGAATTGTCACCAGTGTCATGACTGCCTGTTTGTTCACTAGAATCTCTAAGTTTTTCACTCAAAAGGTTATTGTTGTGTTCAGTTCCAATCACTGTATTGTCATTATTGTTAGGTTCAGCTACTTTCTCCACTTTTTTCCCAGTGTCTACCACAATTTTCACAATTTTTGCCTCAAACCATGCTCCTACTGAAGTATCTCTTGCATCAATTATGTCTCCAACCTGAAAATGACACCAAGTAACAATTCTTAATTATAAGATGGACCTTTTGTAGTACAAATATCAGCAGTGTGTTAACAATATCCATAACTACTGGAAAATGTATATATATATATATTTAGACTTTCTGAAAGTAAGTGTTTTAAAAGATGTAAGCAGTCTAAAGACTTTGAAAATTAAACTTTCTGTTTCATGGATATCTCTCACAAAAGTTTTCTACCACATTTTTCAACACAGCAAACAAAATAATGTGTTAAAGATGAAATTAAACAATGTAATATAATCCATCATTTGATTACAATCGACAAAGTCCTTAGAACATACCTTATATGTAGATTGTAAATCTTCTACAATTTCTTTACTCTCCACTTCTTCATTTGATGTCGAAGCAACCCCAGCATCTGGCGTCAAGGGCTATAATTACCATGAAAAACTGATAGTTACTAATGGAATAACATACATGTTTATACTTTGAGAATTCAGATATTTTCCTATATTTCTATTTCTGTATGAAGTTAATTAAAGGGTTTATGATCAGATCTTGGTGCCTTCGAATGCAACAGCTATGTTATGTTCTGCGAAAATTGGATCAATAAAGAAGAAAAACCTGTTAGCCATTTCACTTTTGTGATCAGTCCCACATTGTACAATTCATAACATGGAAACATGGGAAACCTACATGAGAATGATCCATCAAGTACTACTCAAGAAATGGCAATAACAAGGATGCTGGCCAATTTGAACAGCTCACATACGAAGGTGGGCTAATAACATCATGTGGGTCATCAAAGAATGAAATGACACTTGCCTAAGCTAAAATGAAATTTTTACATACTTAATAATACTTATTAATTGTTGCTATAAGTAATTTTTCTAAGTACCCTTTTATTTTCCTTGTCTGAGGCAGAACTCTCCTCTCCACCACTGTTGTAGCCATTGATTTGAGATGTGACTTTTTCGGATGGTGCATCTTGTCTAACCAAGATCTGTATCAGGTCATTCAGGCCAACATTGTAGTCAAACAGTGAATGTCCATCTGTCAACTGGGAAAAAATGTTCACAACCTGGTTAATTGCCACAGAATTATACTGAAATTACAACTTGCAATTATACGTCCTGAAGAAGCCTCTGTGACAGAGGCGAAACTAGTCGACAATAAAGTCAACACTCTCTTAATCAGTAATGTGCGAGTATGTTGTGATTAATAGCCTCTTCATATATACTTCTTAGTCTTTGTTTAATTTACCTCCACAACTTTAGAGTATCCATACTCACAGTGAAGTCCCCACCAAACACCCACTTACTTATACCTGATGTTGGCTGCTTCATTTTGAAACTAGCCATAATATTATAAAAATCAGAGATAAATGAAACAAAAAACAAGCAGTTATCAATGAAAGTAGCCGTCAGTTAATCAAGGTGATTATATAATTATCTTTTCAATGCCTCAACTAGGGACTGGACCATGTATACTTGTGCTTAAATGATCAAGTAGAAAGAAATTCTCTCAAGCCAAGTGATATTATGCCTTGCATTTTATCTACAAGGGTTTACTGTTATGTCCATTCAATCTCTTCTTCAGTTTGAACCAGATATGATGACTTGTACTTCACTTCCAGCTAAAGAGAAGCGCTTTATGATAATACTCAACTTTCTACTGTTCAGTCACAGGCAATTAACTTGTAGAAGAAAAAATTGGGTATATAACAGATTATATATAAATACTTTCTTTTCCATCAGCAAACAAAGTGCTATACATTAGACCTGTTGTTTTAACAGTTTAATTAATATATACGGTGCTTGCGATTAAATTGCCTATAATCCTCCTGCTGAAAAAGAAATGTATTGATTGCCATTAGCAAACACTAGTGCTCTGATCACTTGATTTTTTGCATTCTTCGGACTATTGACAAGTTCCCAAGGAATTCAAATTGGTGTCTTTTTTAATGTCAGCCCTATATTATGTAACATTATAGTAATAACCAGGGACGTATATATACGTCCCTGTAATAACTAATAACTTTATGGACAGTAATGAGTTTGCGTAATGGCCAATGGCCTTCCAACCCTCTAATTAAATTTTCCAATGGAATTTGCCACGTGTATTGTATTTGATTCAATGTGAAGTATCTCATTTGTTGAATAAACAAGTCAATTTATTTACTGTAGCTGCTAGTATTTTTGACAACATACCTAACATTTGATGCGTGATGTAATTAGCACTTAACATTCATTATGCAATGTGATAACGAAAACGACAATCCTGTCTTTGACTAAGTCATTATGAACTGTTTCCTGATAGCCTAGTAGGTATAAATAGTGAACAAATCACCTGTTTCCCTCTGTAAAATAAGCGTTGTCTATCAGTTGGGGCATTGAACTTTGCAACAAGTCGCTCTCGCAAATCTTCAATTTTCGTCAACTTCGACAAGTTGTCAACTTGCATCGAAATCTTCCCATCGAAACTTCTGACTTGAATCCACATTGCTCAGATTCGGAGATCAAACAAATTTGTAAGATGTCCGTCCTACAGCAACCTATCAGTCAAAACAAGGGTACATGTGTTTGAGTGGCGGGAAAATAATGGGGTGTTCCCGCGGTATTTCGGAACATTATATGTATGGAAAATGAAGACTAAATATCCGATAAGTTCCGAAATGACGGAAGTTGTCAACGACGCGACCTTGTAGCCTTGACCTGAATTGACCTTTACACCAGCGACAAGTCGTGATCCCGGATTGACAGGTGTTTCGTTGTGGAAGCCGGCAAGGCGGCGTTATGGCGATTGAATTTTCTTTGGAGAGCGTTGTCTTTATCGGCATTTCGGCGTTAGTGTCACTAATTGGATGGATCAATTATCGGGGTTTAGAATATGTCATAAAAAATTACCGATGGGTATTCGTCTGTCTGTTTCTGTTGCCAATGTCAGTTGTCTACGATTTCTTCATGTATTTTCGAAATTGGATCGTCTTCAAGATGAATTCAGCCCCAAAACAGCACGACAAGAAAGTGAAAGATGTTCAGAGACAGGTATTTTTCAGTATTATCTGCACTGTGTATATACGAAAAATATTTTTTCAGTGCATTATATATATCCTTGGCGCATTAGTTTATGACCCCTTAAGAATAATTTTCCGCTAGATACGCAATGTTGATAAACTGCCACCAAACAAATACGTAAATGGCTTGAAATATGTTCATATTATAAGATTGTAATATATTATCATATTATAAGAAAAACTGGTCTGTTATATACCAATATTTTCACGAAAAAAATATATACAGATACAACATTAAATTCGTAAAAGTATCGGACATGTAACTGCACTTCTGTTTCTGATAACATCACTAAATCACAGAGACGCTTGTTAGCATAAGGTGACCCAGAAGTACACATATATTTCATAAAATCATCGTTTGAACGGGAATAACATTTTGATGAAAATAAAAATCAAAATACATTGATATTGTGAAAGTGATGGATATCTGTGTTTATGTGTGCACCATTTCTAAAGGGTTAGATTTAAGTTTTTATTGTTTGATCCTGTTTTTGCAAATGAGCAATATTTCTCAGTAAGTTTCTTTTTTAAAACACAAACTATTTAAATAAAGTTGATTTTTCAACTTTTGGTCTACAACTCTCTATTCAAATAAAATTGAAAATGAGTTGTCAAAAGGGATGATTGATAAATCATCATTTTTTCAATGTAAGACGTGCAAGTTTGGACTTTGCAGCCAAAGCCAAAAAAGGCAAGAAGGCGTAGCCAATTATTTGTGGTTGATTTGAATTCACATGACAGTACTATACTATTCTTATAAATATTTGTTGTTTATAGAAAAGAAATATGTAAAGGAGTTTTATAAATCATGATTTACAGGTTAAGAAATGGGATAGTGATGGCTGCTTAAGGCAAATGTGTACTGCTCGTCCAGGATGGATGACAATCAGCTTTCGACAAGGTCTCTACAAACAAAGTAGTCGTAAGATAAAAGTTAATTTAGTGGATATCCTGGAAATTGATTCTGTAAATCAGACGGTCCGAGTCGAACCATTGGTCAGTATGGGTCAGATATCAGCTTTCCTGAACCCTCTTGGATGGACCTTACCTGTCTTACCGGAATTGGATGATCTCACCGTGGGTATGTATTGTAAGGAGTTATCAATAATCAGCAGCTTTGTTTTCCATTAGTTACCTTGAATGGAATTTGGGAAAAACCAGTGTACATGTTAACTGTATTGGATAATGTTTTTGGTATACTAATTTGTCATGTGATTTTAGGGACACAAATGTTTGAATCCTGGACTCATGCATTTTGTGTGACTGATTCAAATTTTGAAAATCCACTAAATTTGATTAAAACTAAACTCATCAAAATGTTGGAAATGGTGCGCTGGATTCACAAGAAAAATCTTGCAAATATTAATGTTATTTAAAAAAGAAAATGACTTAAAGAAAATCATAAACTAAGCATATTTTCTAATTGGTTTAAATCTAGTGATTGTCAATTTTCACTTAAATTTGTAAAGGAGATGCAGATTTGTATGCTGACTATACAACATCTGGTTTTGAGGTATAATTAACTTTTTTTACTCGATCACTAAAGATACTGGTTTTCAATCCATGAAATTCAAGCGAGCCACTGGTTTGCTGATCAATACATTCATTCCCATAAGTTGAGGCTGGTTTTGGGTATATATCCCAACTGCAATGTTTTCTTAAAGGTGTATATTTAATGCATGTTACCTTTAGGCTTGGTTAAAGGGCATATGTAATTTTCATTACAACTGAAGAAGGAGTAACGTTGAGACATGACATGTTAATCTGGTTGTTACAGGTGGTTTGATTATGGGAGTAGGCATAGAGACATCATCACACAAACATGGTCTGTTCCAGCACTGTTGTGTAGGCTATGAGCTGGTCATGGCAGATGGCAGTGTAGTCAAGTGCTCAGAGGTAAATAATAAAACATATTATGAAAAATAACAGTGCTTTATTTACTTTTTACTACATATTTGTCACACTTCTTGTTTATAAGCATGAGCGGAAACAAGTTACACCATACTTGATTTTCTTCATCCTATAGAACAATTTGATAACATTTTTGTTATATTTTAATTAAAGTTTTATTTCTCACAATGCTTTGTTAATACATTGTTCTATTTTATGTAGTTTATATTTGTTTGTATCACAGGCCCACTGTTCATGAATTTTTCTTCAAGAGGAAGACAGTTTTAAGCTTTACATTTTTCCTTCAGTCCAATATTTATGCAGTGCCATTGGAAAATTTAAATAAGAAGTTTTGTTATGATAGATGTATTCAGTAAATTTGTCTTGTTTACCTGACTAGAAATAAATGTTAGTTAAATAATAACAGTTTTATCAATGAAACCTTTACTTGCACAGACTCACAACAGAGAGCTATTTTACTCTGTTCCCTGGTCCTATGGTACACTCGGATTCCTGGTTTCTGCAGAGCTGAAAATAATTCCAGCAAAAAGGTTTATAAGGATGGAGTACACCCCTGTTTACACAACTGATGACATGATCAAAACATTTGAAAAGGAAACTATGAAAAAACAAAATAACCAGTTTGTGGAAGGGCTGGTATACTCTAAAGACACTGCTGTTATTATGACTGGAAACCTCACGGATGAAGCTGATATTGATAAGGTGATAACATTAAATGGCCTACTAAGGTTAAGACTTATGAAAGGTTATTTTATTGTATATTTTGTCTCGAAAAAGTTCGTATCTGAGTCAGTGATCATGGCATTGCTGGTGTAAAATCTTCAATATACCTATATAGCTCTTTAGTACTTGTTTTATTGGTTTGCACGAATTCAATTGAAAGGTGAGGCCCTTGTGGTAAATAAAATACTATTAAGAAATTCTACAAAGTTATTTTGAAACTTGCACGTGTATTCAAGAAAATGTGAAAATATTTCCAAGCATGAGACGAAAGATGAGATAAATTAGTGTTAACCATCAGAATGACACTTTGTAGATTAACCCTATTGGGTATTTCTGGAAGCCATGGTTCTTCAAGCATGTGGAAGACTTTTTGCAAAAAGGATCAGATGTAGAATACATTCCAATCAGGCACTACTATCATCGGCACACACGGAGCATCTTCTGGGAACTACAAGTAGGTCATCCTAAATTTCTGCTCATCATGGTGATATCACCACTTCATTTGGTGCATTAATGAGAACAGAATTGTGTCATTTATTAAGAGTACATTACCAGGTAATTCCTTGTGATGCAATGATTTCACTTTCTGCTCTTAGGATATCATTCCATTTGGGAACAATCCTGTGTTTCGGTATCTTTTCGGCTGGAGTGTACCACCAAAGATTTCTCTGCTGAAACTGACTCAAGGGGAGACAACCAAACGAATGTACGAAAAGTACCAGATTATTCAAGACATGTTGGTCCCTATGGCGTCACTCAAGGAGGCTCTTGGGGTCTTCCATGAAGAAATCAAGGTATAGTATACTTTATCAGTGATCGATCTACAATTCTATAAAACAAGTCTTTCTCAGTGTTAATGCTAAACACCATGGGCCCCACAATGTCAAATTTAAGTATTTCCAGAAAATTCTATGAATTCCATAAAATTTGTCTGTGCTCAGAACTTTCATTTAGATTTGCCAGTGCTTTCGATATATTTAATGATGAGGGAGTATTATAAGTCCCCAACTGGAAACAGGAGGTGGACTATAGTTTTGCATTTTGTCTTTCTGTCTTTCCATTTTATGTGAGCTCTCCTTGCTACAGTAATTGTCACTAAAACTTCATACTTGGGGTATTGATTCATTTTGGTCACTGGAAATTATCCAGGCTCTATCTCATACACTACTAGTCATTGGAACTTCTTACTTAGGACATTGGTTCGCTTGCTATACATTCTTGGCATATAATTTCACATTTAGTGGGGAATTTTAATTTGATGAATTCCCTTTTTAACCGATGGTACACAGTTAGATGCTATTTTGTTTTTCAAGTAATCGAGTTTGTTATACTTATCAAAGAGATCTTGCCAACTTACTTGATAAAACTTTCTGATTTTGACAAATTGATATTTTTCTATAAAATATGATATCTGGTGAATGCAGCAATTATGATCTCATCTGACCAAAAGTGCCAAATGAACTTTAGAAATTTTAAATAGAGGTAAATCTTTAAAATCATATCTCAGTTTGGTTTAAGGGGTTTTTGGACAAATTTAGTTTAGGACATCCTGAGGAGAAATGAACATGAATTTGTATAAACCAACGGTCTGGCCCTCAAGGGGGCAGAAGAGTGAGGCTTAAAAAGAAATTCAGAGTTATATACTGAAAACACAGCCGACATCAGAATATAATAACTGTTTCAAACTTTGTTTAGATGTACCCTCTGTGGCTGTGTCCCTTCAAACTGTACAACAACCCTGGTATGGTTCATCCTAAAGGTGATCAGGATGAGATGTATGTGGATATAGGAGCTTACGGTTCTCCCAAGGCAATCAACTTCGATGCTGTACCCACCACACGACGACTGGAAGCTTATGTTACAAAAGTCAATGGGTATGATGGCATTGTATTAAAGGTCTATGAACACAATCTTGGAATTAATTTTTGCACTCAATAGTCATGGATTTGTATTTTGGATTTATTTTAAAGGGTAAACAGCAATCACAACAAGCTCTGGATTCTGAAATATTATTTATTACTGTTCATCTACTGGTTTTGCCTGAAACATATGGGCTTCTTCAGGACATCTTGGATATATTTTTATATAGGTTTCTCAAAATCTTTCTACGGTTACAAGAATTTGTTAAAGAAGTTCTGAATTTGTAGCTGGGTAAGGAAGTTCATGTTTTGTTTATTTTTTCCAGTAATTTACAATTCAATCTTATACCACTGTTAATTCATCAGGTTCCAGATGCTGTATGCGGACACTTACATGACAAGACAGGAGTTTCGCAAGATGTTTGATCACAGCCTGTATGATCAAATGAGGAGGAAACTTGATAACTGTGAGAGAGCCTTCCCAGAAGTTTACGACAAGATCAACCGTAAAGTTAGGACATAGTCATCCTTACTTTGAAAAGCAAGTACTAATGGAACACAGTGGTAGGTCAGAGGTTTCAATTCTTTGTTTCTGACAATTTTAGATCAGCCATGTTTTTTCACTAGCTTTACAAATTAGGAAGGACTACAATACACGTACAATTTTTTAGATTAAAATTAATAATTTGTTTTGTTTCTGACAAGAATGTCCTTATTGCTGATGCAAATTACATGGCCAAAATTTTAGGAAACGACTAAGCTCAGATGTAAACAAAGTTTTGGACCCTACATTAAGTTAAACTTTTACTTGAACTAAACGTTTGTTCTTGGAATAGAAAATCTTGAAAAATCAGGAAATGAGATTTTTTAAACATCTGTTAAACATAAACTTTTTAATGAATTCATTAACAAGTTTCAATTTGTTAAAATAGCTGATTTTATGGAATTCAAATCAAAATTTGTTATCTTTCTATTTTAATGAAGTTGAATCAAAATACAAATCTAATTTTCTTTCTGCTACATTCCATTTGATGTGTGAATTGAGAATAATTAGTAAAGTTGTTATTGTTATCAAAACTTTTTCCCTCCTATTCCCTTACATAACTTATTTTTAAATAGTTTAGTTTATTTTAGTGTATTTATTGTATGAGAGATCAGTGTATGTATTATATATACATATACCATTAAATTTGTGAGGTTTATTTTTATTAAGTTCACTGGAATGTTAAGCACTCAGTATTTATTTTCTAAGTTTAGAAAATTAAACATAAGAGGTGTAGTTACTTTGATATGAATGATGAAGTCCCCATTGTTTTTGTAACAGAAAAAACTGCTTTTTCCTTACAATACACCAATATATGTCTCTTACAAAAGTCTACATATCACAAAATGAAATTTCTCCAAATTTACTTTCCTACAAGTTTGATGTTTCTCAATTTTAATATGATAATTGGGTTTTTTAAATTTGAAATCCATCAAATGGTAATTGCATTGTTATCACAATAACTATAATTATTTTATTGTAATGAATATACACACTATTGTATTTTATTTTTTAATCCATTGTGCAAAACAAATCATCAATAGATAATTGAGTTTGTCTTGGTAATTTGATTACACATTAGTAGCTATTGACACTTAGATGAAATACAACAATAGGTTTATTGCAAAAGTTCTATCATTTGCTTAAATGGAGTTTTTCATCAATGCTTGCATGATTCATTTTCCATATTTACAATTTAAAAAGAAATTTTACTTTTTTTTTGACAGTGTGTCTAAATTAAATGAGATCTACAGTTAGACAAAAATACAGAGCTCATTTACTTTATAATTCTTGTACTGTTTATGTATGTATATATATGAGGGCAACCATTTAGGCCCACTGAGGTATCAAAATTATTTGTAAAGCATCTAGAGATTAGATATGAAAGTGGTTATGCTTTAGTTATCAAAAATGTTTCCAATTTTATTGTATTACTATATGTATTTGTATATAGACAATTTATGTAGGTAAGCATCACAAGGATACAGAAATGCAAGCACTAATGCTTAA
Organism: Ylistrum balloti; assembly: GCF_031769215.1. Classification (NCBI taxonomy): domain Eukaryota; kingdom Metazoa; phylum Mollusca; class Bivalvia; order Pectinida; family Pectinidae; genus Ylistrum; species Ylistrum balloti. Next base: position 551,603 of record NW_026782240.1, read on the forward strand.
ATTGGTTTGTTCTTCAAGTTTATTTTAATATATATACACCAGGGTACAGTGTATTGAAAAAAATCACCATATCATTTTTTGGTTATGAGTGTCGATGATTGTGGACATTTTTATGTTACTTACATATAAAACTTTATTATAATTTACTTTGAATTAGACACTTTATGTTGATATTTGATACTGTTGATCCACTTTAATATCCTGGAGGCATATTGGTCTCTTCTTAAAAGTCCCTGTAAATTTGCTGCTGTTATACATGCATTTGATTTTCATTCTGTATTTTTTTAGCCCACTTACCTGCTTCATTAAAACCTCAAAATATACTCTATACATTTCCTTTTTATCGATCTTTATATTTATCAATTTGACATAGTTAAAATGGCAAATTGTGTATCTGAGCCATGAAAAACTGCTTATTATTCGGCATATTTATTATCTATTTATATATTAAGATTGATGAATTTTTAGTGAAAATTGTATTTATAAAAAATTGATCGATTATTAAGATTGAAATCCTTATGACTTAGTACTTTCTCTCTGAAAAGTGCAAATGAAGGGTTTAGATATATTGTGATAGGGTTTAGAGATATTGTGATAGGGTTTAGAGATATTGTGAAAGGGTTTAGAGATATTATGATCTACTGTATGGCTCTGTTTATGATTTGATACTAACGATGAAGACATATCAACGATATATTGTTCCTAGTATAAATATTTATATTTGTGGAGTATATGATAATCATTCCAGAGGTCTAAAGCAATATAATGCAATAAACATGAATACAAGTGATGTCTCTTTATAATATCTCTATCTTATTTGAACCTTTATGACTTGTCACTTTTCTCCAAAGGTATCAATGAAAGGTTTATCATTGTCTACTATGTCAGCTATCTATACTAAATACTACCTGTATCAGTGCAGGGTTTATCATTGTCTACTATGTCAGTTATCTATACTAAATACTACTAACATCAGTGACGGGTTTATCAGTGTCTACTATGTCAGTTATCTATACTAAATACTACTAACATCAGTGACGGGTTTATCAGTGTCTACTATGTCAGTTATCTATACTAAATACTACCTGTATCAGTGGAGGGTTTATCATTGTCTACTATGTCAGTTATCTATACTAAATACTACTAACATCAGTGACGGGTTTATCAGTGTCTACTATGTCAGTTATCTATACTAAATACTACCTGTATCAGTGGAGGGTTTATCAGTGTCTACTATGTCAGTTATCTATACTAAATACTACCACTATCAGTGAAGGGCTTATCATTGTCTACTATGTCAGTTATCTATACTAAATACTACCACTATCAGTGAAGGGCTTATCATTGTCTACTATGTCAGTTATCTATACTAAATACTACTAACATCAGTGACGGGTTTATCATTGTCTGTTATGTCAGTTATCTATACTAAATACTACTGGTATCAATGAAAGGTTTATCATTGTCTACTATGTCAGTTATCTATACTAAATACTACTGGTATCAATGAAAGGTTTATCATTGTCTACTATGTCAGTTATCTATACTAAATACTACCACTATCAGTGGAGGGTTTATCATTGTCTACTATGTCAGTTATCTATACTAAATACTACCTGTATCAGTGAAGGGTTTATCATTGTCTACTATGTCAGTTATCTATACTAAATACTACTGGTATCAATGAAAGGTTTATCATTGTCTACTATGTCAGTTATCTATACTAAATACTACTGGTATCAATGAAAGGTTTATCATTGTCTACTATGTCAGTTATCTATACTAAATACTACTGGTATCAATGAAAGGCTTATCATTGTCTACTATGTCAGTTATCTATACTAAATACTACTAAAATCAATGACGGGTTTATCAGTGTCTACTATGTCAGTTATCTATACTAAATACTACCTGTATCAGTGGAGGGTTTATCATTGTCTACTATGTCAGTTATCTATACTAAGTACTACTAACATCAGTGGCGGGTTTATCATTGTCTACTATGTCAGTTATCTATACTTAATACTACCTGTATCAGTGAAGGCTTTATCATTGTCTACTATGTCAGCTATCTTTACTAAATCCACTCACTTGTATTCTGATGTTTTACTTTGATGATATACATAACATGTGGTTTGAATGCATCTCTCATTTCCTCTGGATTAGATAATAGCAACCTGATGTAAATCAAGACCTGAAAGAATTGGAGAACCAAATCTGTATTTCTGTCACTTAGTAGTCAAATGCGACAGGAATAATTGACAGATACCTATAGATATTCACTTGACTGCCACGGAGACATGTAAACATAGACAAAATGGAGCATCAATTCTGTGGTTTATTGTGTTGTCCATTTCCCACTGATTATCCATTACTATACTGCAATCATGTGTATTTTACGATTACATCAACGCTGTAATGTTATCCTTAGGGCAGATTGTTGCGATGATTGTGAGTTTACTGAAACATGTTAACAACATAAACAAACCATGGAATCAAAGTTGTATCGTTCCATTCTCTAATTTCTGATGTAAATTTATAATAACTTACTGATTAGAATGAACTTTACTGTTAGTTTGAAAATTTCACAGCATCCTTTTTCAGCATCCTCTGAAGCACTTTATGTGGATCTGTGATTCTGTAGGTAGCAATTCTTGCATGTGTAACATGTACCTCGTAATTAATTAAACAGGTTTAGTTACATGATGCCATTGTAACATAGTAAGTCATGACTTCCCCCTTTTTTGTCTTTTATCAATTGAATGTATACAAATATTAACTTTTTCTTCATTTCATTCCATATAGTAAAGCTGTGATCATATGATCATTTATATACAATTTATGTTGCAATTCTAAACTTTTAAAATTTTTTCCCTCCAGACTCACATTAATACATGTACATATCACTAATGTGTTGTTAATTTTGTGTTATGAATTGTGTATCGAATGTATAAAGGAACACTTTTGTCATTAAAGGGAAGTGTTTCCTTACTGGCCTGTTGTGTTGATGATATTAAGGAACTTTTATATACCAGGACTATTGAACTAAGCTTTTTGTCATCTGCCAAATAGATATGCTTAAGCATGGAGGTAAGATAAATATAAGTTACAACTGTACATGCAGTTTTTATCATGGACATAAAAATAATATGTTTACCATACAATGATAAAAGACTAACAGTATTTTTATTAACATTCTACCAAAAAAGGGTTACCCAATAGCTCAAGGTACCAGTAGTAATCAAATTAAGTGAGAATGATTTAATCATGGTAAATGTTCCACAGAGATCTATTTGTGTCAAAACCCCTGTAAGTTTTATAACTAAACAAACTTTGTCTATCTATTTGTAAATATTGTATGTGATCTAGCCTGCAGTTTGAGAACCTCCCTTATGGTAATCGTTTTGTAGATATTTCTTCAGTAACCAGGTGTTTATTAAGGAAGAATAATTTCTGAAGTCTTCCTTGATTGGTTTAATCTTAATCATGTAAATTTGGTATGTGTCATTTACAATAGAGAAATGCTTTTTGTTTCCTCAGGATGTCTAGTTTCTTTACTGAAGAAGGTAAGCCTTACTAGTTATTCAACATTGAGTTTCAGTGAACTGTATGAACTTGATGTGAATTTTATTTTACTGTTTACATTTTATTTTCTTTACCCAATACCCTTTCTTTTTAAAATTGTGACCTGTGACACAATATGTAATTTACCGTCAAATAATAGATATGACCAAATCATTTGGAAGGAACATGATGGGATATTCTATCTTTGTAATGATAATCAAAACCAAATCTTGTCTACTTTATGATTAGTAATTTTCTTGCTTTAATTTTAATTGAATTCATAATAATTCTTCATGCAAAATTTTAAATGTTTATGAAATGATAAACAGATCAAAATGGATATGGATTATAATATTACCGGGTAGTTGATGTAGCAAGCAAGATTTATCCACAAAATCTAGTCCCAACGAAAATGCAGTTTTATTCAACTAAAAAATGTGAACCCCCCCCCCCCCCCCCCCCAATGATAAAATGTGATTTTAAAGTACACTGTACAAGGTAGATATACAAGCCAGCCTAGAAAAGTTTCGAAGAATGTCAGAATTTGCTATGGTTTTACATACATTATTATTGCTGTTACCATTTACAGTGTGTGCTATATTTCAACCAATCGCCATGATGATTTGATTTATATTAATTGGTTTTTGACAAGAGTTGTTACAAACAGTATATGTTTTCTAAAAACACCAAAACAGATGGTTTATATAGAATGAAATCCACAGTTTTGAAAAAGAATGATTATAGTCTGCTATAAATATTAATAAGAAATCATTTCCTTATTCACAGTAGTAAAATAATTCAAAATGATGCCTACAGAACAAACGTGTGATTGTGGAGTTATTTACAAAGTTGTGTGTTAAATTAGTTCATTAACGAGTCTAATTGTTGTGTTACTGAAATTAAAAGTGATATTGATTACCTTTTTGTTATTTTTTCAGCTTTGTTATGTCGTCAGGTTATCCTGGATGAGCTTGGTTAATGTGATGTAATGATGGTTTTAACTTTAAACTGATAGAAACTAAAAACTAGGAGAACCAACACCCCAATTATTTTAAATATTGGTATCTTCTTGGATGGATATCTTAGGGTATCCAACAGAGGTCCATAGTGGACGAAATATGTTGACAACATCTTGATCACAATAATAAAGATAACTCTTCATTTCTACGTTTTAAATCTGAGAGTATTGGAAGTGATACTGAAGTGATAAAATAGCTATAAAAAAACTTTCATTGTTGAAATCCAAGAAAGCGGCCTGTCAACCATATGTTTTTCTTGATTAGTCCCGAAATCCACCTGGAAACATATAGGTACAAAGAGAAACCTACATATACATCTCAAGAAATAGCAACAACAAATTTTCTTTGTCAAAATCCAAGATGGACATCTGTCGGCCACTTTGTTTTTCTTATCAGTCTCAAACAAGGGACAAAGAGAAACCTACATATGAAATTTGAAAAAAGATAAATCCTATTCTTCTCAAAAAATAGCAATAACAAACTTTCATTGATGAAATCCAAGATGGCCACCTGTGGACAATCTTTTCCTGATCAGTCCTTTAATCAAAAAATCAAAAAGGCACAATTAAGGATGACAAGGGGAAACCTACATGGAATTTAAAGATCCATCCAGTAATCTTGTACATAAAACAAAAATAACAAAACCAAAAAACATGCTAAGAATAAAAGATTAGGGGTGGATGTCATGTGCGTAAGGTTTCCTCTCCATCAGTTTACAAGTTCCCCTCCCACTCCAAATGGAAGTAAAACGAAAAGAAAAAAAAAATCATAGTTCTACAAACTTGGATTGAAAGTTCTAACTTTTGTGTTTTCTTCTAAATATGAATCAAATATTAAGAATCAAATTGAATAGTGTAAAAAGACTGAGAAAATCCAGGGGTTATAGCCACTTAATTTATGAATGGTCTATCTTTCATAACAATTTTTAAATAACCTAAATAAAATGGCAAACATTTGTCCCCACACAGAAAACAACAGTTATACATGTCAACACAAAGCCTGAAATTTCACATGTATGAAATTAAACCCCCTGTAACAATGAAACAACTACACTACAAGAAAACCAACATCAACATCATCTTGGCAATACAGTGTTTCTTTATTTTATCATAAAAAATATTACAAGTACCCAAAATTATACAGAAAGTTATAAATTACATATCATTTCTATCACAGTTATTCATTTGCTGTCAGAAAAATATCCTTTTTCTACAAATGTTTTTAATGGACAACAATGAATGTTCCTGTAAAATCGTTTGGTTGTCAAATATATAGATCAAGTTCTAAAAAGTTCTAATTTCATTTTTGAGTAATTAAAAAAAAGTAAGTAATGATAAAGTAACAACATGTACATGAATAAGCAAGATTTTCTTCTTAATTTGCTTTCAACTGAAAGAAAAAAGAAATAAAATTGTAAAAACCCTTATCCATTATTAGATATCAAATACTGAAGATAATCGTTATTTTCAATGACCTGAGAATTAACCTGTCAAATTAGTAACTCCCAATTTTGTAAAAGCGATACTTAGTTATATTGCACTCATTCCAATTACTTGCACAAAAAAATTAAATAGAAGCTGAGAAAGCATTAAGAATATCAATAATGAAGTCGGAACATCATAATTCAATATTCAATTAAATTTGTTCATAATCTCAATAATGCTTGGCACATGTACAGAATTCAGAAATCAACCTAAGGAGACATGGAAACATTTCTATTTTCATCATATCAATATTTCCTTTAATATCCACACAAACATTAAAACATTATTTTAATTGTGCTAAACACACTCCCAGTGGATCACAGTTGATATACATATAGGAAGACACATCCTTTTATATATATAGGAAGTGGTGGTCATTGAACATTATCAACTAAATGTGGTCACAAATGAAACAATGGGCAAAACATCAACATATTTACCATAAATATAATTATCCTGTTTCTTTTCTCTGATAAAAGTAATGGGAATGTATCAATTCTTTGATAAAAGTACAAATGTAGTAAGAACATACCATATTTTTTTCTTTTATCTCTTACCATCAGACACTTATTTAAATATTACATCCATATACTTGGAAGTGTAAGCATAGCACCCATTACTTATATAACGGCAGGAACACATCTGATAATACTACATAATCAATAGCTGCAATGCCCAGGAGATGCATTTAAGGTAAAATGTTCAGGCAAAAAGCATCTTAAAGATACATTTCATCAAAGGTAAAATGTTCACAACATATGTCAAATTTACAAGTATAACAAACATTTGAATCAACTAGCCTATTTAAGCCTATATGACCTGAACAAGGCTTTTAAGTTAATAAGGCAAGTCTGTTATGTACTGTTATGTAATGAGAAACTAGTCATAAAACACTAATAAAATATCATTTCAAATAAGCAAAATGATGATTGTCTACATGAAAATTACAATGATATCAACTTTTGAATGTAAGAGTTTCATAAACTGATGTAAAATCAAATAGAGGTCACACGATTATCAGATTCATGTGATTGGCGTAAAAGATCTCAGATGTGTGTATGTATTGGCTCAATGAGAATGATCATTACAGGTCAGTTGTGAGACTATAGCTTATCATAAAACTTAAACGCAACACATCAACATAAAACACATTGTTTTTTTTGTGTAAATTTATCAAACTATTGCTCACATTTTCTTTTAAAGATTAAATGTCTCAATTCCTATTATTCCATCCTGCCTTACCAGGTACTTCTCTCTCACTAATCACACATGTTTCCCAAATAACTGTAAATTTGGATTGTCAAGCAAACATCAGTTGATGTTTGGACGTCCTCGATTTGGAATAAGTGGGTCATTCTCGTCTGGCTCCTTCTCCTCTGCTGGGTCAGCAGCTAACTGGGCTGCTTTTATTGCCTTCTGTTTTCGACTAAGATTTAGAATTCCACCCTGCATAAAACAAAGATTGATTTTCTCACTTTAAAACCTGATTTGTTTATGATTAAATTGGTAATAATAACAAATGCACTGCAGTAGAATTTTATCTTGAAAACATTATTTCATTGTTATTTGGCTGACAATAGAAATTTTGAAAACATTCAAAGAAAAGAGTTCAGAAATTTAACTATGTTACTTTACCTTGATCAAAAAAGATTTTTTGGTTTATATTCAAGAACATCTTTGTATAATTCATACCCCTAAAATGATGCAGTTAGAAGTAATTTTGTATCTATGGACCATTACACCAATAGATTTGCGACAATGTTTTACTCAGACCTATATCTAAGTCTGTGGTTTTACTTGGGAGGTTATTTTGTATTTACACTCTATATACTTTAACTTAACACACTTGTGAGATAATTACTTTAAAGTTTAGAAAAATTGATGACACTTTTCAAAGCAAATACAACACTTCAATTTCAAACATAGCACAACATTTGAAAATCAGAAAACAAGAACTGTTCTTTAACCTTTGTTATTGACCTGGAAATGTTGTCGGTCACACAAATGTGCTTTTAACAGGACATATGAGTAAGGCAGAAAAACATGACTAACCCTTCTTTTGTCATTGATGTTAAGGAACACTGTGGTTACCACACAGGCTAGGCTGTTTGCCAAGAGGAAGATCATGACATATTTCCATCTTAGTAGAGTTTCCTCTGTCTTCAGACTAAATTATAATGATACAAAATGGAAAATGCTGGAATTAATCGGAGGTAACAGAACATAACTTTGTTACAATTCATCAACTTGTAATGACAAAAATGGTAAATTATAAAGAACTCAATTGATCTTTTTTCTATCCAGCTTTTAACATTAATCAGGCAATTAATTATTCTTATCTGTAATTGGTACAACTATTTTTGTTAAGATTATAATCACTTTGGAATGAAAGTTACCATAAGGACATACTGCCTAACAAAATCCATATTATGCATGACAGGAGAGCACAAAATGCAAAAAATTAAAAAAAAAACCAAAAAACTAAAATGTTTTTCTGTAAGATAATACGGGTATTCAATTGACAGTTTAAGAATAAATTTTATAAAATTGAACATTCCTATCAGTACATCAAGGTATATCTACTGGATGGTAACTGACATCAAAAGTGGACACCCCTTCTTTTTGATATACAATACACTTACTGAAGGTTTTTACCCAGGATCTGACCGACCACTAGGTTGGAAACTCCTATCCCTATCATCTGCATGGAAGTGGTCAGTCCCATGGCTGTGCCCACTGTGGCTGGACTGACTACAAGTGGAATGGATGGCCATAAGCTTGCCTGTAAACAGCAACCACAACAATTTCTAGTACAATGAAATTTTGTATTCCAAAGATGAACAGTTTTAAAAAATGAAAAAATCAAATACAATGTAAATTAAAAAATCAATAACAGGTAGTTTACTTTGCATTTTCATTTTCTTATCAAAATGTTAAGTATTTGACAAAGATTATAAATAACATGGTAAATGAATTTTTTTTTTATAATCAAAAAGTTTTTATGGAAAATTGGAAAAAGCTGACATAATATACAGAATATCTGGCAGTACATTTGCTTTTTATCTCCTGACCTGACTTCTTCTACTGATCAATGTATTACAACAGATGTACTGATATTCTGAATGTACAGTAGGATTTTTTCCTTTTGTAACAAATTCATATGATTATGAGATATATATAGATAACCAGAGGTCTTCAAAATTCATCCATTAAAGGAATACTAACAGCAGCAAACGAGTAAGTCATTCCTAGCCACAGTGTTGCCACCAATGGATAGACAGATGTAAACGCTAGAATTCCAAACACAGGTATGGACAGACTGGCACACATGACTGCAAGGATTCCTCGTCTTCCAATGATGTCCTGAGACAAATTATGCCTGACATTATCTCCCATATATATATATTCTGTACATCAAGACTTGCCAGTTTATAGTTTAAATCAGATGATAGATACATTATTGCAGAATTACAAAAATATAAAATTATTTGCACATTCTATATAAAATATTTCAAGCAAATGTTGTCAGCTCAAGAATTAACAAATAAAAATTAACAAGAATACAATTCTGATGCACTATACATAATGGTTAGTTAATAACAGACATTTCATTATTTACTTTGATAAAATATACAATGTATGAAATTCAATATATATCTGATGGTAAAAACATCAAATGGAGAATAAAAACAATACTGAAGAGTTATATGTGGTGATTATCATTACCACTTCAATGAAATTTCATTTTTCTATAATATAACGGTAATCAGGAAGAGTGATACATACAATTAGCCCTCCTAAAAAGGGGGATACAACCATGGAGACATCATACACTGCTCCGGCCAAATACGAGGAAGTTTTCAGGTCAAACTTATACTTCACATGTATAAACTCACTGTTTGGAAAAAATTAGATATTAATTATAAGAATAGAAAACAAGGAGTTGCTGAGCAAGATATTATCCCCTGTACCCAGCTGTTGGTGTAAAACCCAAATATAATTTATATATACTTTTTATACAATTATATATACAATGTGTGACATCATTCAAATATGTACCATTACTATTACCTGAAGATCTAATACAGTGAAAGAGATAGCGCAGAATGTTACGTCTTTTTTGTCAGTTATCAATTAATTTCCTTGCATCTCTTCAACTTCAACATTTTAAATATACATATATATATATATATATATATATATATATATATAATATATATATAAATATGTATGTATCAACCTAATAGTATGAGTATATATCTTGATGAAGATCCTGTTGATATTTAAATAGAGCTTTGTATTGTCCATGAACAAATTATGCAACACTCTATAAGCCTTGGAGATATACAAAAAATCTCAAGAAATTGAAAAATTTGATGGGAACAGAAAAAAAAATCTTAAAATGTCCCCAGTAAAAAAAGGCACAATTAGGTCACTAACTTAATATATACAAAACATTTTGTGAAGTTGAGTGGAATGGTTTTGAAGTTGTAGCCCGTAAACGAAAGTTAACACTAGTTTTTCCATGGTAACAGAAAAAATATAATACATAAATGTTGTCACAGAAAAAAGTCACAGCTAGGGCACTAACCTAATATTTACAGAAAGTTTTGTTGAGATGAGTGGAACAGTTTTGAATTTGTAGCTTAGATATGTTTCCATGGTAATACAAAAGATATTTAAAATAACTGAAATGCTGTCAATAGCAACAAAAGGCATTACTAGGGCACTAACTTAATATGTACAGCACGTTTTGTGAAGTTGAGTTGAATAGTTTTGAAGTTATAGCCCCGAAAAGCACTCTGACAGATGGACAGACGCATGCATGGAGCCCAAATTAATATTCTCTGCAAATGTGTTTCGGGGGATAACAAAAAATAATTCTTATATAATTGCTTATGCTGAATAAATCTGCAATATGTAAATAATGTGAATACATTAAATAAAGTAAATGTTTGTCTTATACAGAAGATTGTCAGAGCATGAAACATGTACAATTGGGCAACATTATTCTGTGTATAACACCAACTGCCTGAAATAAACTTGTTGAAATATTTTATCTAAGAGGTTTGACACAAGTTAACAAAATTAGAACCATGTCAAAATAGAAAAGCAATTTATTTTCAACATCAATACTGATCATATGGCAGCATAACACACAAATGTAATTTGGGAGACAAATCAAGACTTGCCTTGCATCAGCAACAAATGGAAAGACACCATTGTAGAAAAACATGATAGCTAAAGCCAACAGCCAGTAGGACAGGGAAAAGTATTTAATATCTGTCACTTTCTGAAACACAAAGATACTTGTCAAGGGGAATATTTATACAGAAGCATGACTACAAATCATACATGCTCAGAGTTACAGATAATTATTTCATGTTAAACTATTTATCTCTGGAATGTTTACAAGCAAATGATTACAAATATTGTCAATACGTGACATGATAATGCCTTGAAATTTAATAATAACAATCCTCAAAACAATCTGCCAAATACTCACAAGTTTCTTGGAGTCTGCTTTGATGGATTGTTCATCCCCGAGCTGTCTCACACCATAGATGTCTAAGAAGCTTACAATCATGGCTGATATGAAACCAAGACCACACAGCATAGCTCCTGGGTGAAGTAAATATAAGTAATTCAAATACAGGATCAAACCATACTATTGAAACCAAGACCATACAGCATGGCTCCTGGGTGAAGTAAATATAAATAGTTCAAACATAGGATCAAACCATACTATTAAAACCAATACGACACAGCATAGCTCCTGGGTGAAGTAAATATAAATAGTTCAAACACAGGATCAAACCATACTATTGAAACCAAGACCATACAGCATGGCTCCTGGGTGAAGTAAATATAAATAGTTCAAACACAGGATCAAACCATACTATTGAAACCAATACGACACAGCATAGCTCCTTGGTGAAGTAAATATAAATAGTTCAAACATAGGATCAAACCATACTATTAAAACCAATACGACACAGCATAGCTCCTGGGTGAAGTAAATATAAATAGTTCAAACACAGGATCAAACCATACTATTGAAACCAATACGACACAGCATGGCTCCTGGGTGAAGTAAATATAAATAGTTCAAACACAGGATCAAACCATACTATTGAAACCAATACGACACAGCATGGCTCCTGGGTGAAGTAAATATAAATAGTTCAAACACAGGATCAAACCATACTATTGAAACCAATACGACACAGCATGGCTCCTGGGTGAAGTAAATATTAATAGTTCAAACACAGGATCAAACCATACTATTGAAACCAATACGACACAGCATGGCTCTTGTGTTAAGTTAATGTTAGGTTATATTTTACACATTAGATTAAACCTTAAAAACATTTCTTTCAATAGTTTCAGTTCATAATGTTTTTTGTCTGTAAGTCTTTTCCCTACCTTAATAAAATGATAAATATAACTTATAAATATAAGCATTTAAAAGTAGTAAGGCTTTGATGATACATTTGAGAGTCTCCAACCAGTTCCAACGTAAGAAGTGTATGTAAATGATATAGTTAAACATAAAACCATTCCTGAATTTAATATCATTAATAAATAAATCCATTGGGTTTATCAGTATCACTGTAAGCATTGTTATAAGGAGTATAAATTGAACAGCAATTTCATGGAATAAATTTGGACAGGTAATTTTTTTTATGTGTGAACGGCCACTAGGGAGCAGCAGAATGGCATATCCAAACACACCACCTAGTGAATCTGGTAACTTCATAAAAAAACCTCTTAGGTGAATGAAACTGTTATCATCAAATCTTGACTTTTGATAAAATTATAAGAAATCCAGATTTAAAAAATCATCACATGAAACTGTTACATCCTGAAACTACAGTCACCAGAAACTGTTACATCCTGAAACTACAGTCACCAGAAACTGTTACATCCTGAAACTACAGTCACCAGAAACTGTTACATCCTGAAATTACAGTCACTAGAAACTGTTACATCCTGAAATTACAGTCACCAGAAACTGTTACATCCTGAAACTACAGTCACCAGAAACTGTTACATCCTGAAACTACAGTCACCAGAAACTGTTACATCCTGAAATTACAGTCACCAGAAACTGTTACATCCTGAAATTACAGTCACCAGAAACTGTTACATCCTGAAACTACAGCCACCAGAAACTATTACATCCTGAAACTACAGTCACCAGAAACTGTCACATACTGAAATTACAGTCACCAGAAACTGTTACATCCTGAAACTACAGTCACCAGAAACTGTTACATCCTGAAACTACAGTCACTAGAAACTGTTACATCCTGAAACTACAGTCACCAGAAACTGTTACATCCTGAAACTACAGTCACCAGAAACTGTTACATACTGAAACTACAGTCACCAGAAACTGTTACATCCTGAAATTACAGTCACCAGAAACTGTTACATCCTGGAACTAGCCACCAGAAACTGTTACATCCTGAAACTACAGTCACCAGAAACTGTTACATACTGAAACTACAGTCACCAGAAACTGTTACATCCTGAAATTACAGTCACTAGAAACTGTTACATCCTGAAATTACAGTCACCAGAAACTGTTACATCCTGAAACTACAGTCACCAGAAACTGTTACATCCTGAAATTACAGTCACCAGAAACTGTTACATCCTGAAACTACAGTCACCAGAAACTGTTACATCCTGAAATTACAGTCACCAGAAACTGTTACATCCTGAAACTACAGTCACCAGAAACTGTTACATACTGAAACTACAGTCACCAGAAACTGTTACATCCTGAAATTACAGTCACCAGAAACTGTTACATCCTGAAACTACAGTCACCAGAAACTGTTACATCCTGAAATTACAGTCACCAGAAACTGTTACATACTGAAACTACAGTCACCAGAAACTGTTACATCCTGAAATTACAGTCACCAGAAACTATTACATCCTGAAATTACAGTCACCAGAAACTGTTACATCCTGAAACTACAGTCACCAGAAACTGTCACATACTGAAACTACAGTCACCAGAAACTGTCACATACTGGAACTACAGTCACCAGAAACTGTTACATACTGAAACTACAGCCACCAGAAACTGTTACATCCTGAAACTACAGTCACCTGAAACTGTTACATCCTGGAACTAGCCACCAGAAACTGTTACATCCTGAAATTACAGTCACCAGAAACTGTTACATACTGAAACTACAGTCACCAGAAACTGTCACATACTGAAATTACAGTCACCAGAAACTGTTACATCCTGAAACTACAGTCACCAGAAACTGTTACATCCTGAAACTACAGTCAGTCAATCAGTAATTTCAGCTAATCAAAAAAGTATATATTGAAAGGTTTTCGTACTCACACATGATTAAAAATTGTATCCAATATGCCCAACATAATCATTATATCAGTGAAACATTAGAACTGGGAGGGAATAATGAGTTGAGAACATTACCTGCCCACAATGTCCAAGAAAGTCCATAGGTCTCAGAAAAGCTTTGTGTGAGAAAGAAGTTGAGGACACTGCCAAGTCGTGAGAATGCCAGTGTGATACCAAAGGCCATGGCTAATTCCTTGTTACGGAACCAGTATGCAGTTATCCTGTTCTTCACAACTAAGGAAAAGAAGAAGTCAATTCAATAACATAGGAATACTAAAATTGTCTATTCATGGGCGGTCGAGTGGTGCAATGGTGATGTACTTACCTTTAGCCCGACCTCTGAGGTTTGTTTCCCGTAACTGATGTGAAAAGGTTGGGGTCACCTGGCTGACCAGATATACAACCAATCTTTGCTAAATGTACATCAGAATGAATAACACCATCTTTATCAAATGTGCCACATGATGACCATAACCAACATTTGTTAAATACGTACAATTGGTTACATCATTCTAGACATGTATTTCACAAAAGATAATTAAGAATGAAGAATGCATTTCACATCATGATTTTTTTTCTCAAAACAATTTCTTAAATGCTGAAATTTAGGGAAATATGTACAATATATAATAGCTACATTATACTTTTTAGGATTCATATCAATCAAATATGATTTATTATAAAAAATATTATTGAAACAAAATCAACTTTAACTCTTGGAAAATTAAAAAAAAAGAAAACCTGACACATTATTAATAGGGCTGATTATTGTGAAGATTACTACATATGAGATAAAGAAATAAACTTTAATAACCTACTTGTCAAGGAGCCATTGCCAGATCCAAACAGTAGACGTCCAAGCAACATAACAGGCAACATGGCGGAGGTACCCTTCAACATACTACCAAGGGCAAACGTTGAAGATCCCACAACACACAGGAAAGAGAACAAGAACACACCCACTGAAGTAAAAAGACAATTTGATAAAATAATTTTCATTGCGAAGTAGAGCATCCCCACACAACACACATTTTTCACCTTGGACATAGTCAAAAGTCCTGTGACTGTTTATCATTCATGCTTTCATATACCAAAGATATGCAAAGTTCAACTGGCTTCATTGATGTTGTTTTCTCTAATTCTTACTGGAAAAATGGTTTCATTTCTTTGTGTATGACCCAAAGTAATCTTAATGTGAGACCTCTGACAATGAAAATCAAATTCCTTCTCTCATGAATGTGAACATTTATATACTGATTTAATGGTATGCAGTGCATAATACATGGATATTGAACTATTTTTGTTGATAATCAAATCACATGTCAAATATATATAAAGAAGCATGTTTTGATTAAAATACAAAAGTTTTAAAACATTTCGATAATACAGCTACTTTTTACCTCTATTTCCAAGTTTGTCTATGAGGAAGCCAGCACCGATGACAACAGCAGCATTTCTGGAAAATGAATTTGATTCATGATAATTACTAAGTAAAATATATACAATCTTTTAGACAAACTGACACAATCTTGTATCTAAAATGTCAACTATATGTATTACATATGTATCACAGCAATCTATAGACTGGCCAAGACACTGCTATGAAAATGACATTATAAACACATCATTTATATAAATATGTACATCTATGAAATGTAGTGTTAAAGTTTGGACAGGTTTTTTTAACACAGTCAATAACACAGTTTGTAACCTCTATAACACCAAGGAAACAGAAAGGATTTGGTAGTAAATGTGGATCTAACTTATCTGAATTCATACTGATATGGAAACATAAACGCTGGGGATACTTACGTCCAGGCATATATGGCATACAGAAGGTTGTAATCATCTGCTGACATTCCCAGGCAGTCATCACATTTCACACAAGTTTCATTTTCCTGTCCAGTGGAATTTTGTGTACAATTACTAACCTGGAATCAGAAGTCAAAAAGTTAACAGAATTTTACAAATGTCATGAATGTGCTTATCTGATTAATCCAACATACAAGGTATATATTTTCAAAGTTTATATAAGATAGTCATGACTGTAAGCAAACCATTGTGAAAGTTAATTAGCTTAAAGTCAAAACTCAGAAAGTCTCATAATTTTTTTCCATATGGCAATAGGCCATAATATTTAATAACAGTTTCCAATTTACAGTACTGGTGACCTACATGAGTATTGAATGCAGAACCAAGGGACAAACTTGGAACTCTTTTACCAGAAATACAACATTTCCCTTGGGTAATATAATATTTTTGTTATTTGCAATTGAAAACTGTTGAAAATTGGTCATAGCAAGGATCAAAATTTTTTACTGGATCTGTCAAATTAAAAAAGTCCTGTTTTATGTTGTTATAATAAATCCTACTGAATTTGAAAGAAAAAGTGCTGAATATCAAGTCATAAATTTCAAATTACCCCTTGAAATTCATCCTGCAAAACACTTGGCATGTCAAAGCAATAGTAGGAACCAAATGTCAACATGCAGTTGAAGAACAGCACCAGGAAACGATACCCACCTTAAAAATACAAAACATTAAGATCAGGCTTACATATATCATAGATATGTAGATAAAATAGAGAACTGGACACCATTCTTATTGTTCTGAAGATGGCATATTTAATATGCTGAAATGTGTAAACACCATTAAAACCTCAAAATTTCAGCTACATGGACTTGACTAGGTATTCCCCTGGGAATCCATTCTATGGAAGAATTCCCATTTGTACTGTTTTGCCTGTATCGTGACATTGGATCTTTTTCCTGTTTTATCATAGATATGTCATTTGTTTGCTGGGCTTATCTCTGCTAACAACAGTTAGGGTATGTTCTTCACCTGTGGTTGTAAAGACTGATAATGCTTTACTGACTGAGATATTGTGGCCTTTCTTCCGTTCAGGATATATCATATAAGCTATAATTTGTTTTAAATATCTACATAATTAAATATGCGTAGATTACACTGCAAAACATTTACATCCAGTAAAGTTATTATCACTGGAAAAGTTATATCATCACTAGCGATCACAAGGATATAAGATTACTTTAGTTTTTATCAAATTGATTAATTCCTGTATTTTGCTGGCAAAAATATCATAAAAACAAACAGGTTGACTGCAGTACTTCACAAACTTCCCTTATGCACTGACATTAATATGAGTGTAATCAAGCATGAGCTTAAGATCCCTTTCTCTAACAGCAATGTTTCAAGACATGCACATGGTGTGGGATCATATCTGTTAAGCTAGTTGTCTTCCTCCATAGGTTTCCCTCTGGTGTCTGAGTATAGCTGTGGCCACTAATGTGTTGACAGATGAGTATTTGGACACAGTATCAGGAGTGGGTTTCAGAGCAATTTCCCCTTGAACATGGGTTTGAAGGGTACAGGAGGTTGATATATGTTGCTCTCTAATTAGAAGCATCCTACAACACTAAAAGATCTAAGAAGCTTAATCTTGTTGAATGTTTTTGAAAACAAAATAGTTTTCATATTGTTTTTGCAAATATCCAAAAAGCATATTTGCTCCCTTTGTCACATACCTTGGTGGGAAAAGCTCTCCCATTCATTTTTGATTTGGTGTTCGTTGAAAAGGTTATCACAAAGCCTTAAGAGGGCATAGTCCAGATGGATTACTTTTAATTACAGTACATGGTCCATCATGATTGTTAACTGAGCATGACTCATCTCCAAAGGTTGATTCACCAGATTGTCAGTGGTAGGTTTAAGTGCTTGTACTATTAACTACATGTACAATAGGCTTTCTACATATTGTGCTTATACATGTTACGATAACATTAGACTTGTCCTAGTCCAAAGGGTTCAGACTATCTATCCGCGACCAAGACAAAAAAGTAATGATAGATAATCAGAACCCTTCGGACTAGGCCTGCCACAATAATCTGACCTCAGGTACCAGTTTCGTCTGTCAATACAATAATACTAATATCAGTTTGAGCGTGTTGTCAGACGAGGCTGGTACTGTCCTGTGATTTGCCATGAACAATAATCGCTATAAAATAGCTCGGTTACTGTTATTTCTACAGTCTGGTTTCTAACATCTATGATTTCTTCTTTCGGCTAGCGATTATTAGGCATATATGCATATTATTGAGAGAACATCAGACTCGTGCGGTTATGCCAGTAAACTTATACCAGGGACCTATATATTAACGTGATATATACGTCCCTGCTTATACTAACTAGAAGTAAGAACCCAAGCACATCAACCGATCAAGTGATCCGGTGATTACAAGCGCGCTAGTCAGGTAGACATATAAATCGGCGTCGACTAATATCATATGCTAAACCCAGCCAGTTGAAATTAATATTTCTATCCAATATTATATTATAATTAACTTAATTCGCATCATCTGGGATTTTGTACACAATTTTAGAAAACTTACAGTCTTCTGCTCGCAGACACGCCATGTTCTTGTTTGTGTTGTGTTGTTTACTTCCGAACGGCAAATCACGAGTTGTCATTCGGTGCCCTATTAGTACAGGCCATATCGTTCGAGGCTCATCAAGGCCACAAATAAAATATTTTGTTTCTTAATTATTTTTATATTTTATATTTTGATATATTATATTATTATATTAGTGTGAAATCTCCATTTAATTATATAAAATTGCCAACTTAGCATTTATTCAAAACCCAATCAAACTAAAATAAGATTTCTCATTACATTACTAGTAATAAGTTACGTGGCTTTTCAGCATCAAGTTATTTCGCTGAAGAATGGGAAAGGGAACTTAGAATAAATCACTGATAGTCTTAATTATAAAGTCAGAAATTCCATACAAATTACATTTCCTATTTAATTTAATTTCAAAATTTGTTAGATGACTTTATCGACTCGTGAACAGCCATGATCATTTTGAGGCGGTGTCTCCCCGTTGTAGCTGATTGGGTCATCCGTTGCATGCGCAGGGATTGAACCACATTTTCAGCGGAGGTCAGACGTCCGACGCTCTACCGAGTCTAATTTTACTGATCATTTCGGATACTCAATACAGGCAAATTCAGGTACGAGTCATCGATTGATCAAACAAAGGAACGAAACGAAAAATTAGGTGAAACACAAATACAATTTATCAGGAAAAGAAAATGAATAAACATACCACTTAGCGACCATAAACTAGTTTGACCATTGACTCCACTAGAAAATTAACAAGGAAACTATCAACATATTAACAGGATCATAACAAAATCGATGAAACTAGAGCAAATAATAGATTTAAAAAAAGGTTTTTATGGAGACTCATGAAAAAGTACAAGAAGTATAGTGTCAAGAGTTCCGGAAGATTAAGCGTACTCTGCCCCATCGACTACACACGCCGTGTAAATTTACCTGAACTCAAGCAAGCATTGTCACGTTCCCACATGGGAAGAAGGTAAACAACGAAACCATTAGATTATAAATATTCTACCGGAAACAATTTTACATACATATAACAGATACATTACAAACACATTTGGATTTGGGCATAATTAAGAAGTAATTATTATCACACTGGTTATAGCCAGGGAAATCAGACAGCTCTCCGCTCTCGTCGTGTTTCACTTTTAGTCAAAAATATCATTGTTAATCGGTAAATCAATGTAGAGTACTACACGTAATAAGAGCACGCATAAAATACATAACTTTTAAAAACACCAATGTACTTCTGAAATGAGACGACATAACTTATGTAACTTTATTCTTCGCGATGAAAAAATTTTATGAACACCACCTCCCGCTTTTGTGAGTTGTATGTAAATGTAATGAATTGCCTAACGTCACAATAACGGAATCATCTAATGGTTGTTTAGAATGCTACCTGATTATCGACCGGTATGACACCCCTTCGTCAAGTAGCTATGACAGGTCAGCAGGTCCACTCTTAAGCAAGGCCTTATATACCAGGTGAGTCTATATATGACCCCTATTATCAAATGGTGTTAAAAAGATTAAAACAAGAGTGGTGTAATACCTGGCTCTTCCTGTAAATAACATTATCAAGCCAAACTTCGTCATTCAGTTTTTTTTTCAGTCGGATTTGTATTGTCGGGACAAACACTATCACTTCGGGATAACCGAATTAGTGATGTTTGGCTTAGGTACATATAATCAAATGCTGCTAGAGACCTTGCAAGCATGCACATTTTTTTATGTCATCAGTAAAATTAGACAGAAAACAACGGAAGAGACTTTACGCAAAGATCTTATCTCTCAAAAACAACGTGATGCAGTACCATGCGTATATACCATTTATTCTTGGCAATTTCTGCACTAATAGAACAGACAATTCACGAAAAATATTATTATTGCATCTTGTGTTGTCAACCAATAGGCGTTAGGTGACGTCAGATATGAACGTAATTGTTTGTAAAAAAAGATATTTGCCCACACACCAACGTCACGAATTCGTTATCGTGACTCGTCATGTCATCTATAAAGTATATTATCGTGGTATTCATGCACACATATAATTCAAGTTTAGAATGCAAATTAGCCTACACAAACCCTCGGGGCAAACGAAACCTGTATGTTGTTAATGGATATTTGTCGGTTCATCGGATTTCACGATAAATATCCAACTCATTGACTGGTACGCACCTGTAATATTTCCATACTAAACAAGTACTGACGGGAGTGGCAGTGATTGTATACAAAGTTCTGCAATACTATACTTCATATTTCTTAACATGCCAAATATTAAATGATACCTTCGTCAGTATTATCACGACCTTGTTTACGATCAGAAATTATGATCTTGTTTCGATTTAAAAGATACCTTGAATATTAATTAACACATATATTATTTTGATGACTGCACGTATGCTATGCATTTTAATGGACACTTTCATTGTACTATCAACATATATACATGAGAATCAATCTAGAATATATTTTATGACTTTATATCGATAAAGCTCAGACAAAAAACATATATCATAGAATAAAGTTATTAAAAATCGTTATTGAGATAACTCGCAGAGTCTATGGTTTCAACTACAAGTAGACAAAGATTAAGAAATATAAACAATGCCAAACAGACATTGTCGAAACACTTGGCCACATCAGTCCATGTGACATTGGTGCTAGTGTCCTCTGTCGCTATTACCACTGGACTTTCTGGAGGTGTCTGTCGATTATCTCTGTTGTTTTGGTTATACATCTGAGGCAAATGACCACGTTGTCTTCGTTCGGCATTTCCATTGGGGTACCCTCGGTATTTATCATATAAATCCATGTAATCATAGCGATGTCGATCGTTTTCGAAAGGCCAGTCTCGCTGTGCCGTTTTGTTTTGTTCCTCAGTGGTCTGTTCATTCCGTCGATCAGGTGTATGTTTTTTCAACTTTCTCTGTCTTTTAGTACACATTAATACAAAACGTTTAATACATCCAGGAATGGGTCTATCATCTTTTTTACTGTACAACACCAGAGAAAAAATAGTGAATACCATGATGAGGCCACTAATAATTAGTTCTGCAAGAATGTATAAGGTCACACGAGCAATGTGTGGTTCCGATGTGCTGGGCAGTTTGTCGGACACAATTGACAAGAACACCGCCATGGCCAACAACACCGTCATTCCAAAGGCACTCCTCTCTCCCGGCTCAGGGGGAAGCAAGAAAACAAACACATTCAGTACACCAACTACCACTATTGGCAGGAGAAGATTCAAAATTACAAATAGAGGACGTCTTTGAAATTTTATTTCCATCACCACGATATCGCCTTCCTCGTGGTTCTCTACAAACAGTTTGGTTGAGAGAACCTTCCATATTCCATTTTCTATGAAGTCCAGTTGTGTCATGCTGTCAAGTGGAAGTCTGAAATCAAACATACCCACACCATAAGCCCATGGGATAATATATATTTGGCAACTTTGTCGATCGAAAGGGTAGTAAGCTACGTTTGCTGTGCACGACACCTCGAATAAGTCTGGGACTGACCAAGAGGCCCACCCGTCAGGAGTGTATGTTATTTGTACGATATCATTCCCGACTTTTTTCACATTATCGTATGGTTTTGCAACAAAAAGATTTGGTATCCACACCTTAGACTGTGGTATCATTAGTGAAGTTGTATTCCCGTGTAGAAGAGGATCCCAGACCATTCTGTCATCCTGCCATTGAATAGTTGAAACACCTAGAAATACAAGTTTCCCGGCTTTATCATCAAACTCGTTGAGTGTGAACAAGTTGAACGTTATATACAGGACAATTGGCTGAGATTGGTTGAAGTTCGGTCCGAGATCTTTGTTATAAGTTGGTAACAGTTTGTCGTGCAAGTCTTGTATATCCTGTCTTGTTGTGCTTTCAACTCCATATAAACAAGCACATACTGTTACGAACAAAGTTTTAAGAACTCCAATCATATTTTAAGTTTTGAATTGTCCACTTGTGAAACAGGAACTAACGCTCACCTTCAGAAAGGCAAACAACTAGGTGTATGTTAAACTTGGCTTAATGCGTCAGGTTACGTCCGTTGATAGAATTAACTGTAACATGCTTTGAACTCTTACCGTTCCATATCGTTGCACTTGGTTGAACACCACCTATGCGTGTCTAAATATAACGTTTGTGTTACCTGTGATCATTATATATTATTATTAATCACACACCTTTAAAATAGCTTAAGATTTGATATATTCTTGTTTGTTAGCGACGAAACATTAAAAAAGTTTTATCATAATAACACGCCTGTATAAGTTACATGCATGTGGTAAGCTTGCCACCTGCTCAGAGGTAACACAGAAAACCCAGGTAACTGTCATTATTTAATTGGTTATTTGTAGCAGCATTCTATTCATCTTAACTTTATGTAGCCTGTCCAAAGGCACTATTTCGAATATGCAAATGTATATATGTAGCCATGGAAACAACATCCATCCATTTCAATGCAAAGTAGTTAGTTACTTGTGGCAATGGATTTAAATGTCGCTCTTACACCATTTGCGACATATTATGTATGATATATATTTTAAATAAACGTTGCTATTTGCCTTAATGCTATATGTCAGCCCAAGCAAGGAAGAATTTTTCCTCTGACAGAAAGAAACCAAGTCGATGAAACTAATACTAAACGTCTAGTTTCATTCTCACTTGTACATGTATGTCTTTAGTACAATCATTTTAAAGGGATAGCGGCGAGGACTGGTTAGCCCGCAGCCATTTCAATCATAGATGTTAAAGTGGGTTGCCTTGACGCCTTGGTCAGATTTGTCATTATCAAACATTTACAACATGTATATAGGACTAGTGTTCGGTCAAATGTGACCAGTTTGATCGTTTCTCCTTTGTGACAGCGCAATGATTCCAATAATGTTCATTCATAATAACATCTCAAGTACCTTTTTCAATTTTGTATTCGTTTATTCTTCTTAGGGAGTACGAGATAATTGAGCATTTTTGACCATACAAGTTTTGTCTCCATTTTTAGTTCACCTGGCCCACAGGTGCGGCGTCCGTCGTCTGTCGTCCGGTGTCAACTTCTTTCTTGGAACAACTTCTTCTCAATAACTAATGGGCCGTTATTTTTATATTTGGATGGTATATTCCTAGAATGAAGAAGTCCAACAAAGTTTGCAAAAAGAAATGACTTTGACCTATATTCAAGGCCACAGGGGTCAGATAAGTTAAACCTTTAAACGACTTCTTCTCATGAGCTAAAATGCCCAGAGGCATGATATTTGGATAGTATGTTCCTTGGATGAAGCCCGACAACAATTCGTGAAAATAAATGACCTGGACGTATGATGAAGGTCACTAGGGTAAATTTTGTTAAACCATTTAAACGATTGCCTCTCATGAGCTAGAGGCAAGATATTAGGCTGGTTTGTTCGTAGGATGCGTCTCGACAAAGTTGCAAAAAACGAAGTGACCTTGACTTATATTCAAAGTCACAGGGATCAAATATGCAGGTATGTATATACACCAGGTAAGTGTTGCAGGTCCATCTGGCCTATTGTTGAAAACATATTCTCGGTCTAAAAAAAGTCAACTATATCAATAAACTATATGTGTCCGACTCATTTTGTTGATCTATGTATCATAATTTTCCCCAGGCCAGATGTAGAACTGTAATGCTTTGCGGGTATCGGGGCATTTAAGATTCAGTCTCGGACAACATTCCGACACTGAACGTTGTTCATGACTTTTGGGACAGATTATTCCTAAACATGTTTTTTGTCCATGTTGGGCGTTCGCCCCAGATAAGGAGGTTTTGTTTTCTGTTCCTGACATACCGGAGACGATTATCAATACTACTCCATGCCTAATACTCAGCATTGTAGTAGTGTGAAGACTGTTTATCTCGTTTTCAAAACAGGACACAAAGGTCTTCAATTTGACACTTAGAAAAAAAGTACATATATAGTATACCAGAATAGGGAATCATCTTGCGATAAGACATCAGCTGCTTACCTCGATCCTTAACTACAACCAAAACTCGGGGAATCTTTCCACCATTATAAAAGTAATGGTTTCGTCGGATTTCCCTGGTGTGATTTTCAATTTCTACAAGGCAGATTTCAGAAATGTGTCTCAATTAATTCGATATTCAATGATTTGTTGTCAATATCAGAATTCCATTTGCAAGATGCCGTTTGCTGGAAGATATTTTATTTCGAGATATGAAGACGGATGAAGATTATGGAATCCTTATATACATTATAACGATTTATTTGGGAAACATTGTATTTTATTTTGCAATAGGAAGTTCGACGTGTTTGATTCTCGTTAGTATGCATCGTTATTGTCAATGAAGAAGAAAACCCTTACCCTACAGGAAAAGAGGATATTTTTTCTTCTTGCCCATTTTCAAGGGTCGCCTTGTTTCATCGAACTTGAGTTTGAATTTAGATTACGTTGACATGTCTGTAATATCTTTGTTTCGATATAACATGATCAGGTGATGTGTTATATGCCCTTGTCGGTATACTTAATTTTGACGGACCTCCAAGACCTCGCAAACTTTCACCTCGTCAGAAAGAGCGTGAAACAGTATCAAATCAAACTTATCTCTATATTGGTAAAAAAAAGAACTAAAACTTCGTGGAAATGTTCTCCGTGTGCGTTCTGTTCAGTGATTTGTACCACGTTAGATTTGAGCTATGGGCTCGTTTAATCATTCAAAAAGAAGAAGAAAAAAGACAATACATAAAAAGTCTTTCTCGTATATATAAATGAGTATTTAATAAAATAAGTATACATTATTTACATATTGATATTATGAATTACAAAGGAACAAGTTAGAATGAAACATCGTCACTTTTCGTGTGTAGAGGCTTGTCATATAAAAAACAAGCAAAACACTAGGCAATAACAAAGTAAGGAAACTAAACATATTGTGCATGTAGTGTAGCTCTCCTTTCATCAGAAATCGACGTCGATGAAGCTAATCCCACTGAGGTTTATACATGTATATACCAAGAATCTAACGATGTTTCCAAGTTTATATACAAGCTTGATCATACTGAACATCAAAGGCTAGTTCTAAGGGTCCTGACTATTGACTGCAATTTCAATTTTTGTCTTGATTTCGGTCGACTGCGACCAAGATAAAATTATGGATAGATAGTCGGAACACTTCGATAGATAGTCGGAACACTTCGATAGATAGTCGGAACACTTCGGACCAAACCTTTACACGACAGTTTTTGTATCACAGTAAAACTTTGAGATAAGAAGGATAATCACATGTTAACTTATCTCACTATTCTCGATAATAATTGTATCAATCACTTTTGCTGCAATGATACATATATTTAGTGACAGAAACAATATTAAACAGACTTTGTCGAACAACTTGGCAACGTCAATCCATGAGACGGAATAGGTGTCCGTCGTTGGTCTTTCGTTTAGATCTTCAGAGACTGTATGTGGACGGCCTCTGTAGTTGGGGATGCATCTGACTTCGTTGTCTTCGAGTCTAAATTGTTCAGCGTAATCTGCTCCTGCACAACTTTGTCCAGTATCGTTGCATACAACATCAGCATTGTCTACATTGCTATGAACAGGGGAACCATGTTTCGTGTGCTTTTGTGACTTCGAACGAGATGGTACCAGTCGTTTAATCCAACCCGGAACTGGTTTATCGTCTTTCGTGTTATACAATAATATACTAACTATCGCGAACACCATTATGATTGCACTTAATGCTACTTCAATGGCAATGTATATAGAGACACGAGCAATGTGTGGATGTGATGTGCTGGGCAGCTGGTCGGAAACAATCGACAGGAACACAGCCATGGCTAATAGCACTGTAATTCCAAAGGCAGTCCTCTCTCCCGGCTCAGGAGGAAGTAAGAAAATAAAAACATTTAGTAATCCAACAACTGTTATTGGCAGGAGAAGATTCAAAATTACAAAAAGAGGACGTCTTTGGAACTTGATTACCATCACGACGTAGTTATTGTCGATGTGTTCTTGTACTTTCATTTCGGTTGACAGAACGTTCCACATCCCGTTATCTATGAAGTCGTTTTGTATCATTGTATCAAGAGGAAGTCTTAAATCAAACGTACCCTTTACGTATGCCCATGGAATGATATATATTTCACATCTTTGTCGGTCTTGCGGATAGTAAGCAATGTCTGCTGTGCACGACACATCGAATAAGTCTGAGACTGGCCAAGAGGCCCATCCGTCAGAGGTGTATGTTACTTGTACGATATCATAGCCGATCTCTTTAACGTTATCGTATGAGTTTGCAACCAAAAGATTGGGTATCCACACCTTAGACTGTGGTAACCTTAGCGTAGTTGTATTCCCGTGTAGAAGAGGATCCCAGACCATTCTGTCATCCTGCCATTGAATAGTTGAAACACCTAGAAATACAAGTTTCCCGGCTTTATCATCAAACTCATTGAGTGTGAACAAATTGAACGTTATATACAGGACAATTGGTTGAGAAAGGTTGAAGTTCGGTCCGAGATCTTTGTTATAAGTTGGTAACAGTTTGTCGTGCAAGTCTTGTATATCCTGTCTTGTTGAGGTTTGGACACCGTTCATAAAAACGCACAATATCACTACAACCTTAGGTATTTCAATCATTATTGAGAAAGTTTTCGAATCAGCCCAGTCATCCATTCCGTTTCAGAATTTACCATCTCCCACGTATGTACAATTACGTGTATATCACACACGTAGGGTTTCACCGCCTCAAAACAGGTCTAGGTTCAAGCATGCGTGTCGAATATACCTGGGTACTTCATCCTTCATTTAACTTAAAATTTTCTAGTCGTTGTGAAAACTTCGATAAGTAAAGAAAAAAGATACACCACGAGAAATCGTCGTTTTCTCTGTTCAAGCTTGATAAAATAAAACCTAGGTTGTGATTAAAACAAGGTAGGAATATATTCTATATAATACCACGTGATGGTGATGACAGGCGATATTCAGTCACATGTGACCTGCGTGAATATAAACTACATTCTATCAAGGTAAACATGTATCCGACTGAACCTCGATAAATCATAAACAAAGCGTTCATGAACCTTATCGACAAGTTGAAAATCGAAATCCAAATATCGATCCCAAACGTTTACTTAGACAAAGCCTGATTGGTGATTTGCTTGTAGTAACTACAAGCCCTTCATCTAAACAAGAGTCGTATGTAACATATTTTTGTCCTGCTAAAGTATAAAAGAAATGATCCATACCTCGAGTTCTGTTTGCTCCAAATATCAAGAAAAGAATACCAAACAATCAAATTGGCTGTAAAATCTTGGCATACCCTTTTTTAGAATAGAGAAGCCGTTTATTTTTAACCTAGTTTAATTAACATGTACATATAAAATTTCATAACATATTTGGAGCAAAGGTGAGCGAAACTACACCATACTGGCCTAGGATGTGTTATTTAGGTTTCCGTCTAAACCAGAGCCGTATATATATTTATCATCTGTTATTTAGGTTTCTGTCTAAACCAGAGTCGTATATATATTTATCATCATGTTATTTAGGTTTCCATCTAAACATTGTATCTTTTCTACATGTAGCAAGCAGCGCGTATTAGGGTCAATTGTTCACCATGAAACTAGCACTTCATAACATATACATTTTTGCGCATAATTTGTTTAATTTTCATTGGAAATATTTCAAACTTGGTAGATTAATGAGCAAAGGATAATGGCTGGATAGTATGCCCATATTGATCGTGACTGACCCCTAGGGGTGATCAAAAGGGGCCAAATTGACTCAAATCTCAAAAATTATCTTCTCACCATCCTTGTATGGTAAGATCAAATACTATCCATGGATGAAAGCGTCTTTGGGTGCTTTACCAAAATTGGTCTTGCATTTCTCCTTAGGGAAGAGGTTAACTTTAATATAGTTTTTTTTTCTTAAACAGAACATTTATTTCCCATTAGAAGTTGTATGGACACTTGCTTACAATCATCAATGTCAGAATTCCTTTTTCATAACAACTGGAAGCTTTATATTAAAAACTCCTTACCTCAGGTGACTGTCAAGGTCGCTAGGCCTCCTTTTTTTTTTTAAAAATTATTGACTGTTATTCACATTGCCGTGAGAAGAGACGATGTCTTCCCAAGTTGTATCAGCAAATAAAAAGTCCATAGAGTCTGTAGCGATCACATAATTCTTATTAGCAAAACTTCTTTGTCCAGGATGTACTCCTCTGATGTTTTGACCGGAAGTAAGACATAACTAAACATAAAGTGATTTCCAACATAATATCTTGGACTTTTGTCGTTTTATATACTTTATAATCTATAGTTGTACTTATAAGTTGAAAACGGGCAATTTATATGACGTTATGAAGAGATTTCGCTCGTGAACTACATTAGCTGGCGGCGTAATTCGGTCAATTTCAAGGTTTTCTGGTTGTTAAGGTACTTCTCTTGAATAAAACTCTGTAAGTCTTCAGTAGACTTCAACTAAACTTTGCATAAATTATACGAATCACAGATTTTAAATTCGTGAATTCCGACTTGGTGACCTATTTTTAATTACGTATTGAATCCAAGAACATTCTTCTATCAAAACCTACCAAGTCCTTAAACACGTTTAAAGTTTAACACTAAGGTCGAATAAGATTTCTGTCCTTTTGATCAGTTACATTTTTTGGTTGCTACAGAGTTTAAAGCTCATTAAAATGATTTTTTTCTTAATGTCCAAGTATCCTACACTTACTTTGTAATGAAGAATTAGATTTATTTTAAAAAAAGGTTGTTATTCAGAATAACAGAATAAGAATTATGTATTATTTCTTGTTACATATATTCTCGTGCCTGTATTGGAAAAGGTTGTGCAGCAACATAATGATTTTTTGCTTTTAATCTGCTTCCTAAGAATTTACTACATATCCCCTATTGGGCCCAGCCCCTCGGGCCCCAGACCCTCCATTTATACAAAATCAGTTCCTCTTCATCCACAGACCCTTCAGACTTATTTACCCAATTGAGACCAGTCTCTCCCTCCCCAGGGGCCGGCATGTCCCATTTGAGCAAAATTGACTCCTTTCCACTGAACAAAATTTACATGTTCATTCTGTCAGAACTTTGAAGAATCTGCTATTTCCTCCTACTGGGCCCCACCCCTCCCAAACCAATGCCATATTGAACCATGTATACAAATCAAATGGTTCCTCTTCAATCAAGAATGCTTCAGACAAAATTTGGACATATCCTTCAAGAAAAGAAGGATTTAATTAACAAGTTTTCCCTAATAAGCCCTGCCTCTCCCATTGCAGTGGCCAAGACCAACCGTTTACTTTGAACATACTTTAATCAACCTTGCAGGTGAAGTAATTTAAAGGATTTGCCCTATTTTCCATATTCGGCCCAGTCCCAGGGAACAGATGCCAACATCCATTGATTATATGAAACTGATTCCCCTAAGGTTTGCTCTATTTCATGTATTTGATCATGCCAAAGAGGGCCCCAATTGGGACAAAATCTCACTCTATGGGCCAAAACCAACCATATACAGTACACAAAATCGATTTCCCTTCACCCAAGGATACATTCTTTAGACAAAATCGGGACAGAATCAAGCTCTTCCTGCAGATGAAGTAGGATTTTAAAGGATTTGGTCTATTTCCCCTTTTGGGTGATACTCTTGTCTCCCAGAGGGCTTACACCCACCATGTATACCTAATACTTAATTCTGTCTAACCTTAGCATGCTTCAGACCAAATCGGAACAAAATCCAGGCATTCCTACAAGGAAAGTAGGATTTCAAAAATTTCCCCTTTTGGGCTCTGCCCCTCAGGCCCCTGGGGGTTGAAAGCAACCATTTATATAAACTTTCTTCCTTCTTCCACAAAATTTGCTTATGGCCAATTTTTTTCCTTTATGACTAGTAATGATTTTTAGGGAAAAAAGGGATGAATGATGGACACCAAAGTATGGCATAAGCTCACTGGTCCTCCAGACCAGGCAGGCTAAAAATAGTAAAAAATCATGTCCTTTAAACCATATCCTGTATGAATTAACACCATGACCCTGCAATCACATGTGCAGTGTTTGTTATATTGTACTGTTTCATATCAACATTTGCTCCAACATATACACAACTTGGGACCCGGAGGACCTAGATATGAAACATGAGAAAGACAACTCAAGTCGTTTTCAGTAAATAGTTACAACAAACTTAATCATTCTAAATTTTTTTACCAGTCTGAAAATTATCGACACACAACTGGGGACCAAGGTGAACGATAACAAATTATAGCTGTCAAAAACCAAAACAATAACTTTTCAGCCATTTTGTTTTTCAATCAATTCCATTATGGACTATGGGGAACCTACATACAAAATTTGAGAATGAATCATTCAGTACATGTACTTCTCATGAAATATTGATATAATAATACTGTCAAAATCCTAAAAAGCTACATGTCCACTGTTTAGTTTTTCCAGTCAGGCCCAAAATGAGCAATAAACAACTAGGACCAAGGGGACCTACATATGAAATCTAACAATGATCCATACAACACTCGGTAGGTTTACTTTTGTGCCTTATTACCCATGTTTTGTGTTCAGAGTAAATAAGGCGACAGAAAAAGAAAAGAAGGGAAAATAAAGATCTAAGATCATGAGATAGTGGGCACCATGATCCCTTTGGGATCCTTTGTTGTCATTACCATGTAAAAACAGCCTATGTTTAATGTGATGTTCTTTATTATGTAATAAAAAATTTTAATATCATAATTTAGTATACATGTATCATAACTTTTTTTAAACAGTCTTGTTGCAAAAAAAGTAGTTTATCTTCAAAATTTATTCACCAAATTAAATCTGTGACATGAAACGTCATCTATACCTCTAATTCCATTTTGATATCCCTAAACAGATCTTGTGATGTTCACAAATTCCATTCAGAGATAATAATTATTCTGAAGCATTCAATGAAATTACTGATTTTATCATGAAATTATTTTCTTTATTCAATTTCTGATGTCCTTAAAAAGCATGTCCTCAAAGAGAGTCCTTATTTTGTATCAGTGACTTTAGGTGAATATCTTGAAGTAATTTTGTTACATCTCTAAACAGATGATACTAAAGCTTCCATTTGGAGGTAACACTAATCCAGGAGGCAGTTTAAAGAAAGCACTTAACATAGACCTGGGCCCAATGTCTCAAAATGGCAGTTTGTTTATGAATAGATGATGTTTCTAAAATAAAATATCTGCGACGACATGTAACTGTGTCATTATTTATTTCATCATATATGTGTGGCAATAACAAGGTAATTAAGAAGTAATGGACCTATGGATTATATATTTTGGTTATCTCTTCACATTCTGAGATTGTATTTCACAGTGTAAATATTCACTATGTATTAAATTTCATATTTTCCATGGTGACCTAGGACATTACTCTACAGCAAACAATGGATATGACCTTGGGGGATTAACGACATTATGATATAGCAAGGTGATTTACAAATTTGAGAAAGCAATTCTTAAGATACTGCAATAACACTATTAAATATCAACACAATCCAGGACCAATGTGCCTCAGTTACCTTTTATGCACACCTAAGGACCACAGACAGAGTCTGCTTTTATAATAATTTGTATGAAGTATAATTAATAAACTTCTGTTGTCAAAATCAGAGAAGGCCATCTGTCCTGAGGAATATCTTAATGACATATAAAATATTAGAGATGATTGGAACAATATCTCATGATAATGGTTGGCTTTTAAAGTCATTTTAGTATCAACTAAATTATAGATGTACTGGTTGGTATTAGCATTCAAAATCTTATGTTAACTGCAAATCATTAAATCATTTCATAACTATTTGATATAAGCTGACTTCTTTATATCAATTAAGCTGTACGCCAAATCATGATAATGTACATCATGTGCATAACTAAACAAATTTTAAAATCAAGGATTACATTGCGTAGCTAAAATCTCCTACTTCAACATAGAACATTATCAAGTTAAAGTATCCGAACAGCTGGCCAATCAAGCATGTAATTTAAGTCAGATAAGGCATCTCTAGAATCATCAGTCATGCGAGAATGGCACTTCATACTGTAGCCACACAATCATCTCGAATATTGTGGGTAGAAACTGAAGCTGCTACATTGAACTGTGACCTGATGACCTTGACTATTAAATCAATTTAACTTCATGAAGTATCAACAAAATTTGACCTTGACCTCTGACCTGATTCTCTGGTCACTTTGATGGATTTACAAGTAGTTACACAACCAAGAATGTATTTCATAACAGTAAGTATACCAGATAAAAAATAACAAAATTTTATCTTGACTTTGGACCCAATATTTCTTAAAACATTTTATTCATAATGTCGAAATATTTTGCCACTTAAAAGAAACAACAAAACCAGAAAAATCTTCTTTACCACATCCAACAGAGAATAAATAAGTTTCATAAACAGACCATCTTTGATTATATATAAGTAAGATTATCATCATCTCTCTAACATGTTAACAACATTCGTTACTATTTACAGTAAATAAGTAAATATGTCACCAATGGTTTATATACTGTAGATCACATAATCGACACATAAACACCAAGTTATTGTCATATCAATAAAAGTACTTATAATGTACACAATCCTTTCTAAATGAAATGTCAGTATCTGCTTCAATATATTGCATTCAGAAAAAGTATAAAATTTTGTGTTTAAAAAGAATCCAGATTAATTTAGTCTCAGCAACAATTGATTTGTACAATCAGATTCTTCATAATACAATGTGACTGTTCATGATTAAACCAAGAATCTAACAATACAATATGAAGTTGACATGAAAAACTTCCATTGTAGAGCTGCCAGAACATCCATAAAAGTCAGTGTACATGTTCTGCATCTTTGAAGTATATCCTTTCACAGATGATTCAATACATCTTCAAAAAGAGGGCTGCTTTTTTTTCTCTTCATCATCTTCATCCATTCCTCTGATGATCTTCAACCCTTTAATGACTTCATCACCTCCTGTAAATAAAGATGAATGTTTTGACAACAAATTGACATAAACCAAGCAATTCCATGGCTATAGATCAAAGTGCAAAGGCCTCAAGAGTCAACAATAGCTAAAACAATTATGTACTTACAAGCTTGTATTAACACATGCATTTATGATCTTTTGAGGGTTTGAGTAAGATCAAATCAATGTAAAATGGCTGACTAAACATGAAAGCTTGTCAAATGACAACACTTGAAGGGTATCCAAATTCAACTGGATCTTTGATCATTTGAACAAAAAGATGTGTGTCTGATTTATATGCCACTAAATTCTCTATTTCAACAAGTCCTTGATAAAATGTTTTTATTCTAAATGAACATACATTATATTTCCATTCAACATCGTCCATCATCTACTAAAAAAAGTATTAACCAATCTATATTAGAAAATATTTCAGTGAGTATTACCTCCCTTTGCCCACTAACGCATTCATCTTGATTCTCGTGAAAGGAAAAGTACCAAGTACCCCTACCTCTCTATATAGAATTTATACAAAATAACTAACTAGTGGGTATGTTACCTTGTCAATTAAAATGAAGATTGTAAATACCTATATTCATTATCTCATATGTATATATAATAAATAAAGGACATTTATTTACCATCTGGTGCACTTAATATAGAACATGCATGTTTTCATTATATAATATATATATATATAAAACATTGGATTATCAACAGTATAAGTAATATATTTCTTTTACTGAGAGGTTTTATTCAAATGAGATTTCTCAAAAGCTTATGATGTACTTTGTGACTCTTGCATTTAAGTAATACTTCTTTACTTTGATTTAAAAAAACTAAAACATTTATAATTATTTTCATTCTATACTTCTGGTCCGGGGTTCACAATATCAAATTTGTATCTAAATCAATGGTAATTTTACATTATGATATTAATCATAATGGGTTTTTTTCTATAACATTGATCTGAGTCAATATTTTCTAGCTTCAACATAACCTAAATTCTCACATACATCAAAGATAGATATCACCTTATCTGATTTTGATGTTTACAAATTCAATTATGTCTGAATTTTCTGAAAACAATTACCTGTCAATATCAAAAACAAAATTGTTTTTGTTCTCCAAGATAACACCAAAACTGACCACCATATCTCACACCTTTACTATAATTTGAGACAATGTCACTAGATCACCAACAGCATGTTGGCCCTAATTAAACTGATTATCACACCTGTCACAGTCTAAGGACCCAGAAAACCACTCAGCCCAAGGACATACCATTGTTCTCACTTTCTTATCAACACTCAACAAATTAAAATGACACTGGT
Source organism: Ylistrum balloti (assembly GCF_031769215.1). Taxonomy (NCBI): domain Eukaryota; kingdom Metazoa; phylum Mollusca; class Bivalvia; order Pectinida; family Pectinidae; genus Ylistrum; species Ylistrum balloti. The sequence continues at coordinate 586,835 of NW_026782240.1, forward strand.
GTACATCTATTGAGTATTATAATTAGCTTTCATTCTGACACCATCAATCAGAGCTATGCAGTATATATTTCAGGCCAAAAACCTAAGTCATTATTCACATGCTGGTCATTTTGAGGAGTGGTCATTTGTGTCAAAGGTAAGTGATTTCTGTTTCCATTTGAATATTATCTATCATATCTTGATGGTAGATAAGTTTACACTTAAACATGTGCTCAGCTTTACTTAGTGATGAAAAATATTTGTTTTGTAACTCTATTTTATTATTAGTACAGAATATGTATTACAAAATCAACTGTATGTATCTATTTCAAAATCAACTTTATCAATACTTTACCCAGTTTTACCAAGCTCTATATATATATTACAAAATCAACTTTATCAATACTTTACCCAGTTTTACCAAGCTCTATATATATATTACAAAATCAACTTTATCAATACTTTACCCAGTTTTACCAAGTTCTTTAAATAAATTACAAAATCAACTTTATCAATACTTTACCCAGTTTTACCAAGCTCTCTATATATATTACAAAATCAACTTTATCAATACTTTACCCAGTTTTACCAAGCTCTCTATATATATTACAAAATCAACTTTATCAATACTTTACCCAGTTTTACCAAGCTCTATAAATACATTACAAAATCAACTTTATCAATACTTTACCCAGTTTTACCAAGCTCTCTATATATATTACAAAATCAACTTTATCAGTACTTGGCCAAGTTTGTACCAAGCTATATGTATGTATTCTTGCAATAATGTTTTCTTTTGCAAAACAAACTATGTGTTGATATGAAATAGATAAGAAATATGCTTAACCTAATAGAACCGAAGTCAGAGAAAAACTCTGTTCCTCTCCTGGTACTTACTTGGTGCTGATGAAATCAATTAGCACTAGTCTGTATTGGTAGTGGAGAGACTGTCATCTTCATCAACATGTCAGACACTTATTAATTAGTAAAATAAAAATCTGTATCCTTTGCTAGTACTTGTTATGTGCTGGTGTAAATGAACAATTAGCACTAGTCTGTATTGGTAGTGGAGAGACTGTCATCTTCATCAACATGTCAGACACTTATTAATTAGTAAAATAAAAATCTGTATCCTTTGCTAGTACTTGTTATGTGCTGGTGTAAATGAACAATTAGCACTAGTCTGTATTGGTAGTGGAGAGACTGTCATCTTCATCAACATGTCAGACACTTATTAATTAGTAAAATAAAAATCTGTATCCTTTGCTAGTACTTGTTATGTGCTGGTGTAAATGAACAATTAGCACTAGTCTGTATTGGTAGTGGAGAGACTGTCATCTTCATCAACATGTCAGACACTTATTAATTAGTAAAATAAAAATCTGTATCCTTTGCTAGTACTTGTTATGTGCTGGTGTAAATGAACAATTAGCACTAGTCTGTATTGGTAGTGGAGAGACTGTCATCTTCATCAACATGTCAGACACTTATTAATTAGTAAAATAAAAATCTGTATCCTTTGCTAGTACTTGTTATGTGCTGGTGTAAATGAACAATTAGCACTAGTCTGTATTGGTAGTGGAGAGACTGTCATCTTCATCAACATGTCAGACACTTATTAATTAGTAAAATAAAAATCTGTATCCTTTGCTAGTACTTGCTATGTGCTGGTGTAAATGAACAATTAGCACTAGTCTGTGCCAGTAGAGGATTGAATTCAGTGCTTGACTCCATCATCAACATTTATCAAACAAAAGTCTTGTTTTCCATCATATGGATCTTTATGAATGGTATATTCTTTCCCAAATACAAATTATGAACCAAACTGAGATAAACAATTGACACCACTCTACTCTCCTCCTGGTACATATGTCTTTTATAGTACTTGCCATGTGCTGACTATATTTCTAGCGTTAGCACTAGCCTGTGCTGGTAAACGATGGGTTTAAGCTTCCATGATTAGTTCACTTATCTCCCCTATATATACCAACACAATATGGTAGCACTATCTTTAGCTTCACACCTACAGATTTAAACTTGTGTTAAAAGACACGGTCAGTCACAATGACTGGATATACTTCATTTGAAGCAAATTGTTTTTCTTAAATCAAACAATCCCTTCCTAATGAAAACACACACTGCAACTTTGGATGTCAGTCATGTCAACATTTTTACTCTTCTCTAACACTCATCAGCTCACAGAATTACATTTACTCTGACACTGGCACCATTTACTGTATATATAAGCCCAGACTTCATCATTTCAAATCATTCCCTCTTCAGCACACTAACAAGCAAGACATACGTGCAAAACAACATCAGGTAAGTCTGTTTCTGAACACATTTCTATTATGCTCTCCTCGTACACTCTAACAAACATGAATCTCCCAAAATCCAACCAAGGTTATTATTCTTGCTTTCCTTTCCAAGTACTTGCTATGTGCTGATTTGCAATTAACAATTAGCACTAGCCTGTGCTGGTACAGGACTGGGGTCCATTCTTCAATCAACAATCTCCTTGACCTTTCCTGATTTTAGCAAAGTCAACCATAGATTTGCCTGGCTCTTTCCTAGTACTTGCTATGTGCTGTTGTGTACATCACCAGTAGCACTAGCCTGTGCTTGTAGAGAGCTGGTTTCATCTTCATATTGCTGTCAGCCCCACTAAAGCTCCTCTATCTAATCCGACATGATCTGTGCTGCATTACCTTTCCCAATACATGCTATGTGCTGGTTTACAACCAATGAATTAGCACTAGCCTGTGCTGGTATAGGAATGGTGTCCACTCTTCAATTCAGAACATTTAACTTGCTTTTTCCTTTCAGGCCACATCACGGTGACCATCAAACATCTGCCTGACTCTTTCCTAGTACTTGCTACGTGCTGTTGTGTGAATCATCAGTAGCACTAGCCTGTGCTTGCAGAGAGCTGGTTTCATCTTCATGCCGCTGTCGGCTAGCTTCCTAAATGCTGCATTTCCTTTCCCAATACACGCTACGTGCTGGTTCGCTAATAATCATTAGCACTAGCCTGTGCTGGTAGAGGAGAGCATCGCAAAATCACCTAGATCAACACTAATTACTACAGAGATTCATTCTTTCCTCTCCGAGCACTTGCTATGTGCTGGTTTGTGCACAACAATTAGCACTAGCCTGTGCTGGTAGAGGAATGGTGATCAGACTGCTATTACGCTTCACTTTTCATTCCCCATTCCAATTACTTATAATGATGTTTTCGTGTCATTTCCTACTCTTTCCTAGTACTTGCCATGTGCTGACTATATTTCTAGCGTTAGCACTAGCCTGTGCTGGTAAAGGATGGGTTTAAGCTTCCATGATTAGTTCACTTATCTCCCCCTCATCTACCAACACTCTAACCTGTAGTTTCACACCTCAGCTTGTGTGGTGAACACGGTCAGTCACACTTGACTGCATGCTACTCACTGAAGCACATTGTTTTCTTAAATCAAACAATCCCTTCCTAATGAAAACACACACTGCAACTTTGGATGTCAGTCATGTCAACATTTTTACTCTTCTCTAACACTCATCAGCTCACAGAGTTACATTTACTCTGACACTGGCACCATTTACTGTATATATAAGCCCAGACTTCATCATTTCAAATCATTCCCTCTTCAGCACACTAACAAGCAAGACATACGTGCAAAACAACATCAGGTAAGTCTGTTTCTGAACACATTTCTATTATGCTCTCCTCGTACACTCTAACAAACATGAATCTCCCAAAATTTTCCATATATACACCTCTTTCCTTTCCAAGTACTTGCTATGTGCTGATTTGCAATTAACAATTAGCACTAGCCTGTGCTGGTACAGGACTGGGGTCCATTCTTCAATCAACAATCTCCTTGACCTTTCCTGATTTTACCAAAGTCAACCATAGATTTGCCTGGCTCTTTCCTAGTACTTGCTATGTGCTGTTGTGTACATCACCAGTAGCACTAGCCTGTGCTTGTAGAGAGCTGGTTTCATCTTCATATTGCTGTCAGCCCCACTAAAGCTCCTCTATCTAATCCGACATGATCTGTGCTGCATTACCTTTCCCAATACATGCTATGTGCTGGTTTACAACCAATGAATTAGCACTAGCCTGTGCTGGTATAGGAATGGTGTCCACTCTTCAATTCAGAACATTTAACTTGCTTTTTCCTTTCAGGCCACATCACGGTGACCATCAAACATCTGCCTGACTCTTTCCTAGTACTTGCTACGTGCTGTTGTGTGAATCATCAGTAGCACTAGCCTGTGCTTGCAGAGAGCTGGTTTCATCTTCATGCCGCTGTCGGCTAGCTTCCTAAATGCTGCATTTCCTTTCCCAATACACGCTACGTGCTGGTTCGCTAATAATCATTAGCACTAGCCTGTGCTGGTAGAGGAGAGCATCGCAAAATCACCTAGATCAACACTAATTACTACAGAGATTCATTCTTTCCTCTCCGAGCACTTGCTATGTGCTGGTTTGTGCACAACAATTAGCACTAGCCTGTGCTGGTAGAGGAATGGTGATCAGACTGCTATTACGCTTCACTTTTCATTCCCCATTCCAATTACTTATAATGATGTTTTCGTGTCATTTCCTACTCTTTCCTAGTACTTGCCATGTGCTGACTATATTTCTAGCGTTAGCACTAGCCTGTGCTGGTAAAGGATGGGTTTAAGCTTTCATGATTAGTTCACTTATCTCCCCCTCATCTACCAACACTCTAACCTGTAGTTTCACACCAACACAGCAATGTGTGGTGAAGAAAGGTCAGTCACACTTGACTGCATGCTACTCACTGAAGCACATTGTTTTCTTACTGCAATCAAACAATCCCTTCCTAATGAAAACACACACTGCAACTTTGGATGTCAGTCATGTCAACATTTTTACTCTTCTCTAACACTCATCAGCTCACAGAGTTACATTTACTCTGACACTGGCACCATTTACTGTATATATAAGCCCAGACTTCATCATTTCAAATCATTCCCTCTTCAGCACACTAACAAGCAAGACATACGTGCACAACAACATCAGGTAAGTCTGTTTGTGAAACACATTTACTATTATGCTCTTCGTACACTCTAACAAACATGAATCTCCCAAAATTTTCCATATATACACCTCTTACCTTTCCAAGTACTTGCTATGTGCTGATTGTGCAATTCAATTAGCACTAGCCTGTGCTGGTCAGGACTGGGCTCGATAATTCTTCAATCAACAATCTCCTTTGACCAATTTCCTGATTTTACCAAAGTCATAGATTTGCCTGGCTCTTTCCTAGTACTTGCTATGTGCTGTTGTGTACCATCACCAACACTAGCAATGTGCTTGTAGAGAGCATGGTTACATCTTCATATTGCTGTCAGCCCCCAAAGCTCCTCTAATCTTTCCTGTCATTATCTGCATTACCTTTCCCAATACAAGCTATGTGCTGGTTTACAAACAATGAATTAGCACTAGCCTGTGCTGGTATAGGAATGGTGTCCACTCTTCAATTCAGAACATTTAACTTGCTTTCAGATGTCACATCACGGTGACCATGATTCATCTTGACCTTTCCTAGTACTTGCTGTGCTGTTTGTGAATCATCATTAGCACTAGCCTGTGCTGGTACAGAGACTGGTTTCATTTCTGCATTACCTTTGTAACAGCAATGTGCTGGTAGCTAGCAATCATTAGCTCTGACTGTCATTCATTTCCCTAATCATCATTCACTTGCTATGTGCTGGTTTGTGCACAACAATTAGCACTAGCCTGTGCTGGTAAGGAATGGTTTCACTTTAAGTTCATATTTCATTCATTCCAATTACTTATAATGATGTTTACTGTCATTTCCTACTTTTCCTAGTACTTGCCATGTGCTGACTATATTTCTAGCGTTAGCACTAGCCTGTGCTGGTAAAGGATGGGTTTAAGCTTCCATGATTAGTTCACTTATCTCCCTCATCTACACACTACCTGTAGTTTCACACCTCAGCTTGTGTGGTGAACACGGTCAGTCACACTTGACTGCTGCTACTCACTGAAGCACATTGTTTTCTTAAATAAAACAATCCCTTCCTAATGAAAACACACTTGCAACTTTGGATGTCAGTCATGTCAACATTTTTACTCTTCTCTAACACTCATCAGCTCACAGAGTTACATTTACTCTGACACTGGCACCATTTACTGTATATATAAGCCCAGACTTCATCATTTCAAATCATTCCCTCTTCAGCACACTAACAAGCAAGACATACGTGCAAAACAACATCAGGTAAGTCTGTTTCTGAACACATTTCTATTATGCTCTCCTTGTACACTCTAACAAACATGAATCTCCCAAAATTTTCCATATATACACCTCTTTCCTTTCCAAGTACTTGCTATGTGCTGATTTGCAATTAACAATTAGCACTAGCCTGTGCTGGTACAGGACTGGGGTCCATTCTTCAATCAACAATCTCCTTGACCTTTCCTGATTTTACCAAAGTCAACCATAGATTTGCCTGGCTCTTTCCTAGTACTTGCTATGTGCTGTTGTGTACATCACCAGTAGCACTAGCCTGTGCTTGTAGAGAGCTGGTTTCATCTTCATATTGCTGTCAGCCCCACTAAAGCTCCTCTATCTAATCCGACATGATCTGTGCTGCATTACCTTTCCCAATACATGCTATGTGCTGGTTTACAACCAATGAATTAGCACTAGCCTGTGCTGGTATAGGAATGGTGTCCACTCTTCAATTCAGAACATTTAACTTGCTTTTTCCTTTCAGGCCACATCACGGTGACCATCAAACATCTGCCTGACTCTTTCCTAGTACTTGCTACGTGCTGTTGTGTGAATCATCAGTAGCACTAGCCTGTGCTTGCAGAGAGCTAGCTGGTTTCATCTTCATGCCGCTGTCGGCTAGCTTCCTAAAAGCTGCATTTCCTTTCCCAATACACGCTACGTGCTGGTTCGCTAATAATCATTAGCACTAGCCTGTGCTGGTAGAGGAGAGCATCGCAAAATCACCTAGATCAACACTAATTACTACAGAGATTCATTCTTTCCTCTCCGAGCACTTGCTATGTGCTGGTTTGTGCACAACAATTAGCACTAGCCTGTGCTGGTAGAGGAATGGTGATCAGACTGCTATTACGCTTCACTTTTCATTCCCCATTCCAATTACTTATAATGATGTTTTCGTGTCATTTCCTACTCTTTCCTAGTACTTGCCATGTGCTGACTATATTTCTAGCGTTAGCACTAGCCTGTGCTGGTAAAGGATGGGTTTAAGCTTCCATGATTAGTTCACTTATCTCCCCCTCATCTACCAACACTCTAACCTGTAGTTTCACACCTCAGCTTGTGTGGTGAACACGGTCAGTCACACTTGACTGCATGCTACTCACTGAAGCACATTGTTTTTTAAATCAAACAATCCCTTCCTAATGAAAACACACACTGCAACTTTGGATGTCTGTCATGTCAACATTTTTACTCAATGTCTAACACTCATCAGCTACAGAGTTACATTATATACATTACATTTACAGATGTAAAGCAGGTTCAATGTATTTGATGAAAGCAAATATCAAATACCATAGAGAGTGTCATCAGCAAGCTAGACTGTTGACCTACATGATCTCTGACACTTGGGGGAAGATTTGAGGTGTATGGTTTGACTCTCTCTACAAGGGTGTGGCTTGTTTCAGGAAGCTGATCTGTGCTGACATGTCCTTGGGCAAGATCTGTACACTGCATTTACCCTAATTGCTCTGAATGGCATGTGACAAGCCTCCCTTAAGTAGTTCAGCCTGCTCAATTGTAGCTACCAGCTACTACAAGGAGACCCCACCTCAAAATAACCCTGGCTGTTCACAAGGTGATTTACCTAGCAAACAAACAAGATCTATGCGTCTCATGGAAATCCAAGACTTTTAACACTTTGTGTTTTACATAGATTGATCCTGGTTACATTTTTAATACTCTCTTATGTATCTTACAATACATATACAGGTAAAAATGTGGTGTAAAATGTGACAAATGACACTAGAATTAACAATATTACATTGTATTGCATTGTATTGTGTATAGCAGATTAACACAATCATTATAATCATCATTTTGATCAACATATAAATCATACCCATCATTGGAACATTTTCTTTACCTAGATGCTTTTTCTATATATCTAATTCATAATTTCTTTGTATTCAACATTGGACATTGAGATTGTCAAGCCAATGAATTTCTAAACCAAATTTGATGTAACAGACAGCAACTGAAATATTTTCCCATTGAGGTTATCAGTTTGTCTAGGCAGATGCCTGGCATTCTAGGTTGTTCATGTAACAGTATCTTAAAATCACTTGTTTAACAGTTTTTCATTTTCAAAATCAGGTCTAGCAATGGACTTTACTGAGACATCTGAACAAACTCCAGGGTCATTTCAGGATGTGCCTGGTTTGGGTTGTTGAAGAAAGCTGTATCAGTACCTGTTGACTGCCCTACATAGGCCACAAACCAACAACCCAAAGGCAGAGGGCTAGTGATAAAGATGGTCAGGCGTCTCTACCACTTGGCCACTGTTGACCCTGTAAAGTTACCAGTAGATGCCAACACTGCACAATGAGTAATTGATGTTGCTCATAAATCTTTAAATATTTATTCTAAAGGTATGTCATATAAAAAAATTTAATCTTGAAATCTTGCATCCCGAATGTAATCAATAATATCTACTCTAAAAGTTGTCTTTAAAATTTTACTTCAAAGTTAATTTTATCCACTCATACTTAAATAGATACTTATTTAACAGAAATATTCTTATTGCTTAAAGGATATTGTTAAACTTGTTTATCCAGTATCTGACATCATCAATGTCTCGTGTAAATGGATACTATGGACATAAAGATAGTTGTTACAGAAGTTGAGGGCACCTGTAGATAACACATTGAGTATAATCATTCACGTGACATGGTGTAATGTAACCTTTTTTCACTGTCTGTCAGTGATGTACCTTCTTGACTTTTTGTATGTGTACAGCAGAAACTGTGGGGACTTTATCTTCCTTTGCTGCATCCTGTGCTGCATTTGCTAGTCTTTGCATCATGAGCAGATATTCCAGCCAGAGCTGTAAAGTAAAACATATTGAGACAAAGATCATTCCAAAATCATGACATTTCAATTTATATATATTATTTCAATAAGATATAATTACATACATACAAACAAGTAAAGCAATTTCAATGTTAACTAAATGATAACTAAAACAGAATTTTTCTTAATTTTGTTGGCAAAGGAAAATTATTTCCCCCTTCATTCAAATCAATTATGCATTATATAAATGTAGCTAACACATACTTCTGTAGAGAAGTGTTGAAAGGATGAAAAGTGAAGATGTTGTTATTTGTATTGTGATCCTCATATTGAATACCCACTTAAATGTATTGCATCTGATTTAATTTGGAGTAGCGGTTCAGATTAAAAGGAAGAATAACTAATTACGATCTTTTCTTGCAAGCCAATAGCAAAAGATCTTGACTCTTGGTCTCTTCGTTATTCAGACTTGTGGAAACTAAAAATGTTTGAACATACTTAACCACTGTGACATTGAAAATAGGCCAAGGACATTCAATTAAACAAAATCAAAAGCCTTTCATCTCATAAATATTTTATATAGATATCCTGATCCTGGGGTACTGGGCTATTAAGACAGCGTTGTTTAAAATGCTATGACATTTATCTGACCCCTACTATATAATGGATATTTGCAATTGTTGCTCAATTGAACAAGCTTGATAGCCTAGTGCTATGAACAGAAGTATCAAAGCATCTTGAGCAATGTAATTATATAATTAATGCTTTTGGGCAGATGAACTTAAGTCATATCAATGATTGTGTTTTTGGCATTATCTGATGATGAGGTTATGATCATACACTTCAAACCTGTTGAAAAGAATAATCAAGTAAAAACTGAAAGATCCAGCTGAGACAACGAAATGCAAATTAACTTCAACTTAAAAGTTAGAATTACCCACACAGGGGTAAATCGGAGCTTTAAACAGAAACTCATTAATGACTCTCTTTGATGACACCACTTCACAGGGCTTTGTTTCGAATCCCTTCATTGTATGTCCCCGGATTGAGATTTCTGAAATCTCAAGGAAAACAGAGGTGTTGTTTGCTATATTGCTGCTTTATGTACCATTAACAGCCAGGGTCATTTAAGGACATGCTAGATTTGGGTGATGGAGGAAAGCCAGGCTTCGAGAGAAAAACAGCCAACCTGCAGCCAGTACCTGGTGACTTCCACACCAAGGTGCAGGGCTAGTGATCAAGACGGTCAGATACCTTAACCACTGCGGACCCTCAAAAGCCTTGTGGTTTGTATAAAACCCATATCTCCGGTCAGAACAAAAATGTGTTTTACAATATCGTTTAATCTAATATATAAATCACAACCTAATCTAATACATGACAAAATAAGCCTTTACATTTCATTTTCAGGTTTCATTGAATGAACCAGCATTGAATCATACCTTAAATTTGTTTTATTTGTCATTATACTTTCATGAGCTCACAACCAGAGGAGCAGAACATCATTGATTAAAGCATATCATGAAATATTGTATATATTTCATACAATGGTACACAACATGTCAAATATCCTCCTAGTTATGAAAAATAAAACATCGGAGTCATTTGAATCAAAAGATATAAGGATGTCCAAACATAAACAATAAAATTTTGAATTAATCTAACCATAGTTTCATTCATTTAGTTAATGTTATAAAAAGGAAGGTACCAAGAAATGTGGCTCATTTGAGATATAAGGATGAAACAATAAAATTTTGAATCTAACCCTTTAGAAAAGGTGAACTCAATAAACACTGATATCCACTATTTTGCACCATGATGTTTTTTTTATAATTTCATTCCCGTTCAGTTAACGATTTTATGTAATATACATGTTCTTCTTGGCCGCTATATGCTAAATCAAGTGTCTCTGTAAGTTAGTGTTGTCATCAGAAACAGAAGTACAGACACATGTCTGAAACATGATTTGGTCATTTCAGGTGAGCAAATTTGAGGTTGTATCTGTGGAGACGATTTAGTATAAGGCTGGTGTTGAGATTAATCCTCATGGCTAGCTAGGGAGACTAAATTCTTCAGGGGTCTGAAACTAATGCACCACAGATATACAGTGACAAGCCATAAATACTCTGTCACAATGGCTTGCATGTTTTTGCTCTCTGTTGGGGCCATATGTTAAAAGGCCTTGGCCATGGGTTTGTGCTTCACTAACAATGATGCATGCTATTTTAAACTTTCTTGGCAAGATGTGACGTACTATTTTTTGTTGTCAACAAAAGACCAAACAGCAGGCCATGATCAGTGAGCAAATAGTAAATAGCAAGTTAGAACAGACTACAAAAACAAACAGGAGGTTTTCGTTGAGTGATATAACAACTGAATTTAATGAAGAAAGTAATATTCATTTCTCAAAATGAATTTTTCACCACCATCAAGACAAACATGTATGTAATAGAGGTGTTTCCAAGGAAAAACTTGTGGTGAAAAAGAGAATCAGGAAAAGAGACTTGCGTGGAGCAGAGAAGAGAAACGGCCATAAGAGAAACCCCATCCCATCAGGACACACTTGATAAACAACGAATACGAAGTAATGATTTTGGGCTGCATTTGTTTGTATGCTGTGGGGACACTGACTGCTATAGATGGGAATACCAATGTTTTGATATATCAATATATGTTGGAAGAGCATCTCTGGCCTGTAATACAAAGGCATTTTCCTGCATGTGGTTATTTTTTCCGAGACGGTAACGCGCCCGTACATTGTGCAAGGTCCACCCAGGAATATGTTGGCTGGAATGGAATCAACTGCATAATTTGCCCTGCAGTCACCAGATATAAATCAAATTGAAAATGTTTGGTTGTACGTCAAAATAAAATTCCAACACTTGTTAAATCGACTGAAGACTTATTCTGGGAAATAAGAATCTGGATGGAAATCACACTTCCCTACATCTAGAGCTTATATAAATCGATCCCAAGGCGGATTTTAAACGTGATCAGATTAAAGGGACGACTAACAAAGTACTTAAGGTAAGCGTGATTTCATTGTTAGTTTACCTCTCAGCTATATTTTATGTCGGCCGTATTTTTATCAAAATGTAAACACGCCGCCATCGTGACCGAAAACTTCTGGTATGTCATTTAAGATTCACTATAGCTCATGTTATATTCTGACCCCGAATAAAGCCAATGTGAACAAGCTTACCAAGAGATCAACTTTGGATTGCTTGATTGTGGATCTTTTCACATTCTTCTTCACTTGTGACCTAAATTTGGTCTGTGGACACTTTGGAATCATTTTGAGTTTCGAATAGGGCGCCTCACATTTGTATTCCCTCGGTAGAAGATTTCCATATCCGGTATTTCACTTCCTGTTTAGGCTCCTCGTGTCCAATAATCGTACTGAAAAACATTTTGTCATCAAAATGGCAAAAACAAGTACCAAGAAACCAAGAATTAGAGACCATGTCAACAAATCAAAACATAGCATGAATCCAGGTGAGTTTAAAGTTGGTAAAATAGGGAAAAAGCACCAGGCGTGAAGAACAATTCGACTCGAGCTTAAAGTTACTGGACAGCTGCACATGCCATGGGAAGAAGGGGTATTTCCTTCTGCATTATGGTACATATATATGTAACCCTGGTAAAATTAGCCAAAATGTACCGCTCGGCTGGAGAGGAATTATCTTGAGCTCTATCGGTTGAGCATCAGAATTGTAAATCAGAGGTCCTGAATTTGAATCCTTGCAGAGACATTAAAATAAATAATGACCTGTTACATGTATTTTGTCAATTAGATGGATTTTCAGTGATTTTTGGGAGACATATATTTGAGTCATTTCATGTAAATGTGGGACTAAAATTTTGAGAGCCCACAATATCTCTTGAGTATTGGGATTGGAGTTGGTGCTCTGGACTCACCTATAGAATAGAACAAAAGTACTGATTATTATATCGGGTATGGGAAGTTTAACAGACATTGTTATAACCTTATGCAGATGGTGAAATATTCAAATTCATTTACTGGGTCTAAGTTTAGAATCTTCGTATTATCCTAACTTGATAATTTTAATTACAAATTAAAGTGGGTCAATTCAGTATGATTGCATTGTTTCAACATGTTGAAACATTCTTGTGATGATGGTCTGGACATAATACATGTATTTTATTTATTATGTTACTGATTTTAATCAGAGGGGAGTGGGGACAGGCTATTACCTACATCAGATAATAGTAAGATGCATGCACTCATTGTTTTGAAATTGATATAGATATCTCTCATAAGGTTTTAACTCACTTACTATCAGAGACCGTAGATTATAAGATGAAATATCATTCTTGAAAAATTGCAATGATGAATTTGATGTTTGTCCAGGTTACCAAACATAATGTAATTTGATCATAATCTATCTCTTATTTGCTAGGTTTGTTCTCCAAGTAGCCATGATTATTGACAGATTTGTGCGTGTTTATATACAAATTAATCATATTCACAGTAAATGACCTATCTTTTGCTCTCATATTTACATTCTTTTATAAAAATAATGTCCAGGTAGAGAGCTTATTTAATGAAATGTGTATTTGATTGGCTTTATGCATATATGTATTCAAGGTAAAATTATTTCTCATACATTGATGGTTTTTTGTGAGTTGGATATTAGGTCATGAATGGGAATAAGTATGAAATTCCATTTCAATGACAATGTGGTGCATTGTATTTGAAAACCCCAACAAACAGTCAGTTACAACTATATAGAATATAAGAATATTTCTGATATATAGAAATAAATGTGTTATCACCTAAACCAATTATCTGTAGTAGTATCTATAAGACCAATTTCCATACTGCAATTTTTCAAAACTAAATCATTTGTTTGTTGGTTTGTGTTTTTTTTTGTTACAGACAGAAAGAAAGGCGAAGGAGGAGCCAATATGCGTGATCGTGCCACAATCAAACGTCTGCAGATGTACAAAAATTTCAAACCAAAAAGGTAGGTTTCTATACGAAAGTATTGACTGTGTGATATAAATGGAAATCAGACTATCTGATTTGTTCTCTTCAGACTTTTATGATAACAGTCAAGGTCATGTATAAGTAAGTGTCACTTTCATATGTGGAATGTGTTTTGTACGCTACATGTGATCATATACACTCAAGTTATTGAACACTTTATATAATTTTTATTATCTGCGCATTAAAATTTGTAGGGATAAGACAGGCAAGATCACTAAAGCCGCTCCTTTCCAGTCTCGCCTTCCTTCTGGGAGTGTAGCTAGAGTTGAACCCAATAGGAAGTGGTTTGGTAAGCTCGAAATTTACAAGCACTTTTTAAGTAGTATTGTAAGCATGAAAAGTGGGCCAAAAGTAAATTGAAGCAAAGACAATAATATCATTATGGCATAATCAAAGATCATGTGACCTATTCATTTGTTTTGCCAACCTCTTTTAGTTCTAACTTTTTACTTTAATTTACACTGGCTAATACCAGGTAATAGTAAATAATTAATAAGTTTCCTTTGATATCTGTTTACACAAACAGTTATGAAAGATAAATATGTGTATAAAGTATAGTTATATTTTTTATGTGTTTTTGGTATATTTTTATTTTAACAGGAAACACAAGGGTTATAACACAGAGTGCTCTACAAACTTTTCAGGAGGAGATGACCAAAGTCAAGAAAGACCCTTACAAAGTGGTGATGCGACAGACAAAACTCCCAATTACCCTTCTTAATGAAACAGCAAAAGTAAAAATCTAATTTACTTACTGATCTCAACATTATACTCAATAAATAAACATAGAAAAGGAAGACATTCTGATGTTAACTTGTGTTTTAGTTTTTTTGATGAAGTACAATTTCTGTATTACTGCATGTCATGTCTTCATGGATTTTGTAATTTATCAAAATGTCAACACAGACTTATAGATACTGTGTATTAAGTTTTGATTCATGTGTTATTATGTCAGTTTTCAATTTGAAATGATTGTCGTTTAAAACAATTCAACATTAATCTGAAATGAATCATGTTGTATGTTTTACTGATAGATTCTGTGTTTTTAGAAACCTTATCAATATGGGATTTATCATGCTTCTAACAACTTTAATGTTTTACAGCATGCAAGAGTACATCTCTTAGATACAGAAAGTTTTGAATCAACATTTGGAAAAAAATCACAGAGAAAAAGACCTAACCTGAAATTTGAAGATATGCAGGTATTGAGACACTGACTGCTGTACTGTTTCATAAGCTATTTATTTTGTGGGAAAATGTGTATTGATGTAATAGTGTCATGTGATGGTCAGAGTAGATAAGTTGAGGATATGCAATGTATCTTAATAAGTAACAGTTGTATTTCACAGAGTTAGGTTAAAACATTTTTCAGAAGTATGCTTATATTTTCATCATAAGATCTTATAAAAGTTGTAATGTCTCAATTTCTATTTTATATAATAGATTTTTTTATCAATCTTGGTATCATTTTGTGGTTTGTTTGATTTACTTTGAGTAGAATAAATCATTCTTTTATGTTTGAATTTTTTCAGGCTTTAGTGGAACAGGCATCCTCTTCAGCAGATAAATATGACTCAGGAAAAGACCGTGATCTTGTAACAGAGGAACCAGAATTTAAAGAAGAAATGCCAGAAATCATCTTCAAAGCAGGACAATCGAAACGAGTGTGGGGAGAACTTTACAAGGTGAGACAGGGATGATTGATAATGAAACTATTTTTTTCTTTCTTCATTGTCTTTATCTGCTATAAAGGGATGCTACCTGCAAATGGCCCTGGTTAAACTCTTGTTCATGTATCAATCTGCCCAATTCAGTTCCATCCCTTGGATATTATCTATTTTCTGTTTTCATTTTCTTTTTATCTACTACAAAGAGCCCCACCTCAAAATGGCCTTGGCTGTTCATCTGTCAATCTGTCCTAATCAGTTCCATCCCTTGGCTATCAACTGATCACCAGTGCTCAGTTATTCTGTACATTAAAATGGAAAAATACAAGTTGGTTTATAAATGCATTTGTGTGACAATGCTATGTTATTTTCATTGTAGTAATTTCAAAACAGTTTCATCTGATAAACTTTTGGCTTATGTTACATTTTTGCCCCTGTGATGAAGGCTTTAGGTTCTGGCTCTTGGTCGAGACTTACTAGTTTTTTTTTAAAATGGTAGTAATTATTCTGGTTGAAGCTTAGCATGATGATAGTGTAACATCCATGGTCAGTATGGTGTGACCAGGTGTGATGTCCTGTTGATTGCCTCTATCAGTGTACTTGGTGTTGTAGCATTGCAAATTTGGCATCAATGCAGCACTAACCCGAACATGTCATAGCATCCTGAGAACACATTCACTCACTTCACCAACATAGGGAGGCTGTCCTCAATTGATGCTTAAACCTTCTGATACAAAGCCAAAATATTAACATTTTTTTCTGATATTTAAATAAATTATGCATTTTTACAACCCAAAAAATTTCGAGTAAATGGAATTTTGTCAACATTATTGAGGTTCTGCCATTTTCATAATAAAACAACTGGATCATAATCCCTTACATGCTTATTTCATCATGCTTAATAAGAATATTCTGGAACTGTGTTTATGAATGGATCATCATTAGGCAAAGTACAAAAGCAAATATAGTTTATTATATAGTAATTACATTATATAAACTACACAAACAACAGTTGTCACTATGAGACAGTCAGAACATTTTATTTAAGTAAGTTTGAAAAGGAAGTTATGAAATGTTTAACACTGTATATCTGTAGTGAATGATTTTTCAGGTGATAGATTCATCAGATGTGGTGGTGCAGGTATTGGATGCACGAGACCCACTTGGCACCAGGTGTTACCAGATAGAACGCTACATGAAAAAGGAAAAACCACACAAACATCTCATCTTTGTCCTTAACAAAGTTGACCTCATTCCAGTCTGGGTAACTGTGAGTACTTGTTTCTTTCCAAATTTTACTCCATTTGTATTAAGTGATGTATCATACAAATTAATGCCTTTGGATATAAATATGCTCAGTCTTACCTTGAAATACCTTAATTGGAACATGTTCTTCAAGTTGGTAATGTCAGTAGAATAGAAGTTCTTATATCACAACCAGTAGAATGTCACATGATTTTCAACCTTGGTGTTAATTGCTTGATTGCTTAAAACCTCCTACTCTACATATGTCAGTGTTAGTATGTCTCACACTGGAATTTGCCTGATGAAGGTGATTGGTTTTATTATAAGAACTTCTATTCTATACTCTTAATGGACTTGTTTGATTTGATTTTGTTCATCTTATTTACATTTCTTGTTATAAACATAAAAAAGTTAAATCGATAGTGTCACTTTTGTTTAAATTAAGCTTTAATTTGGTCATGTTCTTTATTGCATTTCTTTAATTCCATGGCCATGTTTAAAGTTTCACACATGTATCAAATATATTTATTCCTCAGCAAAAATGGGTGGCTATTCTGTCGTCCGAATATCCTACAATGGCTTTCCATGCCAGCATCACCAACCCATTTGGGAAAGGTTCTCTCATTAATCTTCTTCGACAGTTTGCCAAGGTAATACATCGTTGTAGGATTACATGATATCTACTGGTAATAATTAATTCTTTGTTGTTGGTATGCAAAATGAAATTTTCTGATTCATTAAACTTTTCTTTTCATTTCTCCACAAAAAAATCTTGATAATGGTTAAAGGAATCAATGACAACACTTTCCTTTTTAGTACGAATGTAATATCTGTTTACACATTCACCAGGTGTATGAATCGCTGTCATTCAATTATGTAAACAAAAAAGGGACTTCAACACCCTAAATATTCAAATATCTTACAATTTACACAAGAAATTAACAACAAATAAATAAAAGGGTTAAACATGTGATTTTGTACTTTTAGACATTTGAAACTTTGGATTGAAAGCAATATTGCACCACCAGATAAAAACAACATCTGCCTTTAAATTTAATGTCTGACTTAAGATTTCAGGATGGATTTCATTCTTGGTTGTTTTTGTGGCTTTGATGCTAATAAAATCAAAAAGGTTTTTAGCTCACCTGGCCTGACAGAATTGCCCACTTAGAATGCCAAAGGTGTACATATCAGTATATGTGATATTACCAATGATTCTATTTTTGATGATAATTGAATACCAGATGAGCGAAGTAGACCGATTGTGCCTCTTGTTATTTCATACCAGCATGAAACTAAAGTATATTCCTATCAAAGCTTAAATGACTGATTTCTGGTATAGAATTACCTGAGATTTACAGGTAATGGTAGATTTCTAGTGTAAGATTACACATGATTTACAGGTAATGATGAGTGTAAGATTACAGGTAATGATAGATTTCTAGTGTAAGATTACACATGATTTACAGGTAATGATATGTGATTTCTAGTGTAAGATTACATGATTTACAGGTAATGATAGATTTCTAGTGTAAGATTACACGTGATTTACAGGTAATGATACATTTCTAGTGTAAGATTACACATGATTTACAGGTAATGATAGATTTCTAGTGTAAGATTACACATGATTTACAGGTAATGATAGATTTCTAGTGTAAGATTACACATGATTTACAGGTAATGATAGATTTCTAGTGTAAGATTACATGATTTACAGGTAATGATAGATTTCTAGTGTAAGATTACACATGATTTACAGGTAATGATAGATTTCTAGTGTAAGATTACACATGATTTACAGGTAATGATTTCTAGTGTAAGATTACACATGATTTACAGGTAATGATAGATTTCTAGTGTAAGATTACATGTGGTTTACAGGTAATGATAGATTTCTAGTGTAAGATTACACATGATTTACAGGTAATGATAGATTTCTAGTGTAAGATTACATGTGGTTTACAGGTAATGATAGATTTCTAGTGTAAGATTACACATGATTTACAGGTAATGATAGATTTCTAGTGTAAGATTACATGTGATTTACAGGTAATGATACATTTCTAGTGTAAGATTACAGTGTACAGTAATTATTACACATGATTTACAGGTAATGATAGATTTCTAGTGTAAGATTACATGTGGTTTACAGGTAATGATAGATTTCTAGTGTAAGATTACACATGATTTACAGGTAATGATAGATTTCTAGTGTAAGATTACACATGATTTACAGGTAATGATAGATTTCTAGTGTAAGATTACACATGATTTACAGGTAATGATAGATTTCTAGTGTAAGATTACACATGATTTACAGGTAATGATAGATTTCTAGTGTAAGTGGTTTACAGGTAATGATAGATTTCTAGTGTAAGTGATTTACAGGTAATGATAGACATGATTTACAGGTAATGATAGATTTCTAGTGTAAGATTACATTTCTAGTGATTTACAGGTAATGATAGATTTATAGTGTAAGATTACACGTGATTTACATGTAATGATAGATTTCTAGTGTAAGATTACATGTGGTTTACAGGTAATGATAGATTTCTAGTGTAAGATTATTTCTATGTAAGATTACACGTGTTTACAGGTAATGATAGATTTCTAGTGTAAGATTACATGTGGTTTACAGGTAATGATAGATTTCTAGTGTAAGATTACATGTGGTTTACAGGTAATGATAGATTTCTAGTGTAAGATTACATGTGGTTTACAGGTAATGATAGATTTCTAGTGTAAGATTACACGTGATTTACAGGTAATGATACATTTCTAGTGTAAGATTACACATGATTTACAGGTAATGATAGATTTCTAGTGTAAGATTACACATGATTTACAGGTAATGATAGATTTCTAGTGTAAGATTACACATGATTTACAGGTAATGATAGATTTCTAGTGTAAGATTACACATGATTTACAGGTAATGATAGATTTCTAGTGTAAGATTACACATGATTTACAGGTAATGATAGATTTCTAGTGTAAGATTACACATGGTTTACAGGTAATGATAGATTTCTAGTGTAAGATTACATTTCAGTGTAAGATTACACATGATTTACAGGTAATGATAGATTTCTTGTAAGATTACAGTGATTTACAGATTACAGGTAATTAGATTTCTAGTGTAAGATGATTTACAGGTAATGATAGATTTCTAGTGTAAGATTACACATGATTTACAGGTAATGATAGATTTCTAGTGTAAGATTATGATAGATTTCTAGTGTAAGATTACACATGATTTACAGGTAATGATAGATTTCTAGTGTAAGATTACACATGATTTACAGGTAATGATAGATTTCTAGTGTAAGATTACACATGATTTACAGGTAATGATAGATTTCTAGTGTAAGATTACACATGATTTACAGGTAATGATAGATTTCTAGTGTAAGATTACACATGATTTACAGGTAATTAGATTTCTAGTGTAAGATTACACATTATTTACAGGTAATGATAGATTTCTAGTGTAAGATTACACATGATTTACAGGTAATGATAGATTTCTAGTGTAAGATTACATGATTTACAGGTAATGATAGATTTCTAGAGTAGGATTACATGTGATTTACAGGTAATGATAGATTTCTAGTGTGTAAGATTACATTTCTAGTGTAAGATTACATTTACAGGTAATGATAGATTTCTAGTGTAAGATTACATGTGGTTTATAGGTAATGATAGATTTCTAGTGTAAGATTACATGTGGTTTACAGGTAATGATAGATTTCTAGTGTAAGATTACATGTGGTTTACAGGTAATGATAGATTTCTAGTGTAAGATTACACATGATTTACAGGTAATGATAGATTTCTAGTGTAAGATTACATGTGATTTACAGGTAATGATAGATTTCTAGTGTAAGATTACACGTGATTTACAGGTAATGATAGATTTCTAGTGTAAGATTACATGTGGTTTACAGGTAATGATAGATTTCTAGTGTAAGATTACATGTGGTTTACAGGTAATGATAGATTTCTAGTGTAAGATTACATGTGGTTTACAGGTAATGATAGATTTCTAGTGTAAGATTACATGTGGTTTACAGGTAATTAGACAGGTAATGATAGATTTCTAGTGTAAGATTACATGTGATTTACAGGTAATGATACATTTCTAGTGTAAGATTACATGTGGTTTACAGGTAATGATACATTTCTAGTGTAAGATTACACATGATTTACAGGTAATGATAGATTTCTAGTGTAAGATTACACATGATTTACAGGTAATGATAGATTTCTAGTGTAAGATTACATGATTTACAGGTAATGATAGATTTCTAGTGTAAGATTACATGTGGTTTACAGGTAATGATAGATTTCTAGTGTAAGATTACACATGATTTACAGGTAATGATAGATTTCTAGTGTAAGATTACACATGATTTACAGATAATGATAGATTTCTAGTGTAAGATTACACATGATTTACAGGTAATGATACATTTCTAGTGTAAGATTACACATGATTTACAGGTAATGATAGATTTCTAGTGTAAGATTACACATGATTTACAGGTAATGATAGATTTCTAGTGTTTCTAGTGTAAGATTACACATGATTTACAGGTAATGATAGATTTCTAGTGTAAGATTACACATGATTTACAGGTAATGATAGATTTCTAGTGTAAGATTACACGTGATTTACAGGTAATGATAGATTTCTAGTGTAAGATTACACGTGATTTACAGGTAATGGTAGATTTCTAGTGTAAGATTACACGTGATTTACAGGTAATGATAGATTTCTAGTGTAAGATTACACATGATTTACAGGTAATGATAGATTTCTAGTGTAAGATTACACGTGATTTACAGGTAATGATAGATTTCTAGTGTAAGATTACACATGATTTACAGGTAATGATAGATTTCTAGTGTAAGATTACACGTGATTTACAGGTAATGATAGATTTCTAGTGTAAGATTACACGTGATTTACAGGTAATGATACATTTCTAGTGTAAGATTACACATGATTTACAGGTAATGATAGATTTCTAGTGTAAGATTACACGTGATTTACAGGTAATGATACATTTCTAGTGTAAGATTACACGTGATTTACAGGTAATGATAGATTTCTAGTGTAAGATTACACGTGATTTACAGGTAATGATAGATTTCTAGTGTAAGATTACATGTGATTTACAGGTAATGATACATTTCTAGTGTAAGATTACACATGATTTACAGGTAATGATAGATTTCTAGTGTAAGATTACATGATTTACAGGTAATGATAGATTTCTAGTGTAAGATTACATGTGGTTTACAGGTAATGATAGATTTCTAGTGTAAGATTACATGTGATTTACAGGTAATGATAGATTTCTAGTGTAAGATTACACATGATTTACAGGTAATGATACATTTCTAGTGTAAGATTACATGTGGTTTACAGGTAATGATAGATTTCTAGTGTAAGATTACACATGATTTACAGGTAATGATAGATTTCTAGTGTAAGATTACACATGATTTACAGGTAATGATAGATTTCTAGTGTAAGATTACATGTGGTTTACAGGTAATGATAGATTTCTAGTGTAAGATTACATGTGGTTTACAGGTAATGATAGATTTCTAGTGTAAGATTACATGTGGTTTACAGGTAATGATAGATTTCTAGTGTAAGATTATATGTGGTTTACAGGAAATGATAGATTTCTAGTGTAAGATTACATGTGGTTTACAGGTAATGATAGATTTCTAGTGTAAGATTACATGTGGTTTACAGGTAATGATACATTTCTAGTGTAAGATTACACATGATTTACAGGTAATGATAGATTTCTAGTGTAAGATTACACATGATTTACAGGTAATGATAGATTTCTAGTGTAAGATTACATGTGGTTTACAGGTAATGATAGATTTCTAGTGTAAGATTACATGTGGTTTACAGGTAATGATAGATTTCTAGTGTAAGATTACATGTGGTTTACAGGTAATGATAGATTTCTAGTGTAAGATTACACATGATTTACAGGTAATGATACATTTCTAGTGTAAGATTACACATGATTTACAGGTAATGATAGATTTCTAGTGTAAGATTACACATGATTTACAGGTAATGATACATTTCTAGTGTAAGATTACACATGATTTACAGGTAATGATAGATTTCTAGTGTAAGATTACACATGATTTACAGGTAATGATACATTTCTAGTGTAAGATTACACATGATTTACAGGTAATGATACATTTCTAGTGTAAGATTACATGACTCTTTGTCTGTATAGACTTGATGGGATTTAAGGATTATATTGATTTTATTATTATTGATATCTACACATATTCCTAATGTGATATTTACTTTCTGTTAGACACTCCCAAATTATATATATATCTATATATTCAAACTTACTATTAAGCTGTAAAATATATTTTCTGCAGAACACTTTTCCCTGTCTGTTTAGAATGTCATGAGGAGAATCTTGAATATATTGTGTATTAAGGTACCCACCTGCTTTCATAAGGAGATCCTGCTTCCGTATAACCCTGACATTTCACTGGGCATTAGACTAAGTAAATAATAAAAAATCTACATTGTGATCATAAAATATTGAGATTAAGTATATTGACCCCACAGTCAAAAATAATTCATTGTCATTACTGTTTTAGTACCAGCTTTTAACGAGAGATAATTTTTTTTCCTCACCAGCTTCACACAGACAAGAAACAGATAAGTGTTGGATTTATTGGTTATCCAAATGTTGGAAAAAGCTCCATCATCAACACCCTTCGAGCCAAGAAAGTCTGTAATGTTGCACCTATAGCAGGAGAAACAAAGGTAATCTTGGTTACAATCTGGTTTTATCATTTTGTATTTCAATATTTACTGCAGAATGACCAACAGTCATGGCCCGTTATATTTGACCAATGGAATTCTGATTATCAGCTTTATTCAAATATATGACCTTGACTTACTTTCGTTGTCACAAGGATAAAATTTCTACACATGCAAAAACAATTTTTGAATGAACAATAGGCCAAGGGTTATGAAGGGTTAAGTAGCATGCTGAGATCTATCGAGTTAAAATTAATGACCCACTTTTCAAGGTTATGAATTTTATATGTATTAAAAGGTCTTCAGATATCTGGGTTCTTTTTCACAATGAGAAGTTTTTAAGGTCATGATATTTGCCTTTTGATTGGAAATGTGTTTGGATGAAGGGTTTTCATGTTTATTCAAATTAAAGATTTATAGATCCTAGGTATTAAATGTATTGAAATATCAAATGCCTTTTAGACAACCAAAACACTATAAAAATGGGAAACACAATTCCACCTGGAATATACTTGAAAGAAAGCATATTAAGTTTGAGAAAAAACGTAAATGTTGCAAAAATAAGTTATTCCAACAAAGTCTGCTCTTCATTATTTTGGGTATTCTGTACAGAAATCACATTTATGTTTGTACATTGTTTTCTTCGAACATAAATCTTATTAATGCTTGATAATAAAGCATAAGGCCTGGAAACACAATTATAGAATAACAAAGTAAAGTGGAAAAATGGCTTCTCATATGAGATGTAATTATTGTTTGTATACTTAATACTCATTTAAGTATATGTATACTACACAAAAGTAATCAAATCCTTGTATAAACATGTTACTATGGTACCACGTAATGTAAAGCAAGTAGGATACACAACAAATGGTTTCTGTATGCAGCTGTATGTTATTTCATTCATTCAGGTTATTTTTCAATAAATACAAAATAACTACTTCAGCAATTTTTTTTTGTAACTGTTGAAAAATAACTAATGGGAGTGAAAGAAACATCATATACGGCTATCATTTAGTTTGTGTGACCTGTTTCTAGTTTCTGATGACCGACACGTATCAATCAAAACAGGTAGACGGGTTATTCATAAGAAATAACATAAACACCAGTTCTTGGATGTTGAGCATCCTTTATTTTATTATTATAGTTCAATAAAAGAACTATTATGATGATGAATTAACCTGTTGTGTACCAACATGTGTTGTGTTCACATTATCTTGGGATGTAATGATAATAAGTTCATCATGTCATTGTCAATGAATCAAAAGTTCAATCCAACTGTGATTTTATCTTTTTTTCTTTTTTCTCAACAAGCTTTGATATTTGATTGATGCTTTGGTAATTGAGTAACACCCACATATTGTGGTAGAGTACCTGTTTGTCACTGAAATGTTACAAAGGTTATATGTCAAATGATTTTGTAGGTTACATTTCTTAAAAAGTTTTTTCTGTGTCAACCAGGTGTGGCAGTACGTGACACTGATGAAGAGGATTTACCTAGTTGATTGTCCAGGTGTGGTGTATCCTTCTGCAGATTCCAAAGCCGAGTTTGTCCTCAAAGGAATTGTAAGTAAACCTTGTAAATCTTGTGAGTAAATGCAAATATCAATACAGTAGCCATGAATTTGATTTTCCTGTTATAAAGTCTGTTTCAGTTATTGCTATCAAAATTTTGTTTTGAATTAATTATGTACACATTGTATTCATCTCACCATTATCGTGGTGAAGAGGTCAGTGATTATGAGAAATAGTTGCTGTACTTTGTTTGATTTATAAAGCATCACTAGCTTGGGAAATGAGCCTGGAGAGTTATATGTACATTAAAGTCATATTTCTTGGAAATAAAGAATCATTTCATATAATTTTGCTTGTTTAACAATTTTCTAATTTGTAAATTCTCGAGTTGGTCCAATATGTGTGACAAATTTCGTTGGGTCTGTTACTGCCAGTGTGTAATAAAGAAATGAACAGGACCTCAAAATGATTTCCATCGGTTTCGTTATACCCTAATTCTTAATCAGTTTTGTACTCTAATTCTACTTCAGTTCTATACTGCTACCATTTGTCAATTTCATACCCCAATTTTACATCAGTTTTATGCTGTTACTGTGTTAGTTTTATACCTGAATTCTATGTTAGAGAGGGGTAGTAGAGCCAACACCGGGTGCGGTTCGGTGGGAGGTTAGTAGGATCCTTCCCCTCTTCGTCTGGATACCCGAAAGTATGCAGGGTGATTGAAGGAATATTGAGAAACAAATTTGTAGAAGTCCTGAAGAAGCCCCAATATGGGGCGAAACTGGTTGACAAGTAAATTTACGAACTAAGCCTCTTCGCCTGTTGTGATTGACTTCTACGCTTTTGAATTCTATGTTGTGTTATAACAAACTGCAAAGTTTTATGGCCTAATTCAGTTTTATACCTCAACTTTAACTAGAGTCAGTTTTATACCCTTACTCTGCATTAATTATATCCCATGTTCTACATTAGTGTTATAGCCTAACTCTTCATTAATTATATTCGATGTTCTACATTAGTTTTATAGCCTAACTCTGCATTAATTATATCCCATGTTCTACATTAGTTTTATAGCCTTAAATTTAACTTTGAGTCAGTTTTATACTCTAACTCTGCATTAATTATATCCCATGTTCTACATTAGTTTTATAGCCTGACTCTGCATTAATTATATACCATGTTCTACATTAGTTTTATAGCCTAACTCAGCATTAATTATATACCATGTTCTAGATTAGTTTTATAGCCTAACTCAGCATTAATTATATCCCATGTTCTACATTAGTTTTATACCCTAACTCTTCATTAATTATATACCATGTTCTACATTAGTTTTATAGCGTAACTAAGTTAACTTATACATCAGCTTTACAGTCTAGCTTGACATCAGTTTTGTACCCTGACTGTATGTTGGTGTTATACCCTATCTCAACCTCAACCTCAAAGTTATATGGCCTAACTGCCTAACTCAAGGTCAGCTTCATACCCCGACTCTACACTACTTTTTTCACAACTCAGTTTTATACGTTGTCGTAACTTTGAATCAGTTTTATGCCCTAATTGTTTTATACACTTACACTTTATCATTTCAACACCCTTTTAAAACTTTGTTTCAGACAGGTTTATATGTAATCTTTGTAGGTACGTGTAGAAATGGTGAAGACGCCAGAGGATTACATCCAAGAATTGTTGAAACGTGTGAAAAAGGATTACATCAAACAGACATACAAGGTGGAGGAATGGACTGACGCTGAGAACTTTCTCGAGCAACTTGCCAAAAAGTGTGGAAAATTGCTTAAGGTGATGATTGTTGCTACTAGTATTTATGTGTAGTTAAATCTAATGATATTGGAAGTCTTAATTACTTAAGACTGTAATATCATTTGTTTTCAAAATTACAGATCTTCAGGGAGTTGCTAATGATCCATAACTATACAAATACAATTGTCATTTCAGTACTTGTAAGTTTGCATGTATTTTTTCTTCATATTTCCTCAACTTTCCTCTCTTTGCTATGTTTGTGTCCCATCTCTTCAATATTCTCTTTTAAAAATTGCTGTGATTGAGTATATTGGCCATGTGACCATATAATTGTGGTGTTCATTGGAATATATTTCTGCTCATCGAATTTTGTGTAATATTCATTTAAAATGAATAGTATCAAATATTGCGCATTAAAATTTTGTGATCAGACTTGCAGATTGGATATTCAATTTTCACAAATATGTTTCCAATATCAGATTTCATTTACACTATTACAGATTCAACAGTCAGATACCAGTATGAAACTGAGATTTGATAATACTTTATGCTTATAAACACAAATACTCAGCCATCCAATGACAAATATCAATCACATAGCATTTTGTCCCTTCCAAACAAGTGAGATTGTTAATAAACACTTGGTTAATTAAGACAGCTGAGTGGGCTACTTTATGTCAGGGTTGAAATTTACATTTCTTTTTTTAATGGATTATATTTTTGCAATTTCCTCAATGCTACTTGAGATAGCAAAAATATCATTCCTATGAAAGTAACTGGCTATGCAGAAGTTCATTTCGCTTCATAGGATTAGAATCATAGCATATCCTGATATTTTGATAAATACTCATTTACATTATGTGTAATGTTTGGGTCAACTAGGGTGGAGAACCAGACTTCAGCACAATGGCAAAGATGGTCCTTAACGACTGGCAGAGAGGCAAAATCCCCTACTTTGTTCGGCCTCCTGGCAGTGAAGAGGTATGTTGGTAATAACTGGTGCATTGGTCACATTGCGTACATTTTTCCCTGAATTTTCTCCTTTTTCCTCATCATGTTTGAATTATCAACAACATTTCATTTTAAATTCATTGTTTCATTGCAAAGATTGTAATAAGCAATAAGCATAAACTAATTACGGTTGATAAGTATGAAAATAAATTAAATCTTTTTAAGGATGAGAGCAGCAATAGTAATAGAGAACAGAAGACTGAAAGCACTGTAGAAGAAGAGCAGATTAAGGATGACGCAAAGGTACAGGAAAAGCAAGGGGACACAACTCAGTTAGAGGACGTTGAAGCTACCGAGACCACTGTGGAAGCCAATGTAAAGAAAGGTGTAATACCAAAGGTACGACAGGACCTCAGTAAAATTAACGTAGCGCCTGTCTTCATGGCTGAGGACATTAAAACGCTGGAACTGGATACATTAGATGGAGATGATTCTGAAGTTTCTGAGTCAGAGGAGGAAGAAGATGAAGATGTAAACAATAAAGAGGAGAGCAACAGTAAGACAATGGACGGTGAAGACACTAAACACGAGAAAAAAAATCCTGCGAAACAAAGTAGTAAAGAAACGTGTGAGGAGGAGTTTGTGAATGGTGAGGAGTGTGAAGAACTAGACACAAGTTTGATTAATGCAGACTCTTCAGACAGTGCGACAGCTGAGAAAAAACACACAAAGAAAGTTAAATTTGATTCTGCTGCTCAAATTTGTGAGACAAACACCACGTCCAAAACACGGGGACAGAAGAGAAAACCAGAAGTGAAACAGAGCAGAAGTGGCAAGTTTCTTGTAACACAGATTGAGGAGGAGGAGGAAGAAAATTTGCCAAAGAAACAGAAACTAACCAGCAAACAGGTTTGTACATTTGTCCCCAAGAAACAAGATTGGTTAATAGATGTGATGTATATCCTTCCTGCTATAGACTCAAAATGACAGATTGTAGTAGACACCATATCTGTATATCTGTGTTTAGAAGGTGTATATGTAGTTTTGGTACAACATGATCTTTGGTCTATTTGCATGTTTTTTATGCCCCCGCCATTTATGGCCTGGGGGCATATAGCGTTGCCCATGTCCGTCCGTCCCATTCCGTCGCATCGCGTCCCGTCGCGTCCCGTCCCAAATCAGTATATACCACCTAACAACTTCATTCGGAAGGCAATTTTCATGAAACTTAATACAAATATCAAGTATGGAAAGACCTCATGCAGTGTTGAATTTCTCAGCATTCTAAAAAAAGATGGCCACCAGGGGGAGATAACTCAAAAAAGAGGAACATCATCTTATTTCTACATAATTTGGTACTTGTGGGTTTTAAGGCATAAGGAATTAATATACTCCCTCATTTTTTCCAGAGAACAAAATTCCAAATTCATGTAAGTTAAATCAACTTGTCAATTTAAGTATGAAACTTAAGTTGTACATAGTTGCATACAAATTAACAAAATCATCTCTTTCGGACCTTTCACTATTATTTCACATGGGGGGGGGGGGGGGGGGGGGGGGGGGGGGGCATTCATGTCTTACAGACATTTTCTAGTTTTATCAGTTTTTCTGATAAGTGCAAGAGTTGAGCAGTTGTTACATGTGTTGTAATATGTGCTTGTGATATCATTGATAAGGATCAAATTGAACCAAAACAATTTTTCACTTATCATATGCATATGTAACAATATATTGATATAAAAGAGTATAGCATGAATTCTGTTTGTGTTACAGAGACGGCGATTAGAGAGAGAATCCAAAACAAAGAAGATAGGTTCTCAGTTCTATACCCAGACTAATGTGAAAAACAAAAACCGCAAAAGATGATGTGAACAGGAATGGATATGTAATGATAAGAAATAAAAAGAGATTTAAAAAATATAAATTGTTAATTTTTTGTTTCCGATTATAAAGAACAAGTGGTTGACCCTGTCAAAGTTTCGGACAACAACACTAAAACCACAGGTTTTCAGCAAGTCAAATAATGTAGTGTCAAAAATAATAAAGACATGATTTCCTTCAATACACTTCCATGGAGCCCTACAAAGTTTGTTCAAATGAATGACTTTGACCCACTTTCAAGATCACAGGGTTCAAATATATTAAAATATACAAACGACTTCTTCTCAGTAACCAAAAGGCTCAGAGTGCTGATATTGGGCCTGTAGGATGCTGGAAGGAAGGATGACCGTTAAGGCCCATGGGCCTCTTGTTTATTTTGTTGTAGCTTGTCTCCGGTTACCACATGATATAAACAAAACAAAAAAACTGTTATGGCTGGTAGGGGATATATGAACGAAAGGATGAAACACGAAGAGACACACTTTTTGAATTAGTAACTTGCATCATACACTTGTTTCATCCTTTTAGAATTTGTCAGTGATGATTAGGTTGGAATTTTGAAACTTCGGGGCAAATGAGGAAAATCAAAATTTACCGGAACAAATGTCAAAACCTGATAATATCAGTACAGATACACGTACGAACCGCGCTACTGTTCTATTGCAACATGGCTGATTTGTCTGTTTCTTTGTAAAAGTTATCTCTATTGTTATAAATCAAAATTAGATATTTGAATACAAGCAAAGACTACTCGGGTTTACTCTACCATTTAAATTACGTTATCTTCCTCTCACGAAGAATACAAGATTAGATACCCTCCTAATGGTTCTCTCATGAATATCATGCCTTACTGGCGACGGTATTAGAAGCCAAGATATATCGAAGAGTGTAATTCTGCAATTGTATCTTTGATCTGAAAGGATTCGTCTGGTGTATTTTATTTCATTTTGAACTTTATCTGTTGTTGATGTGCACTCCATCCTGTCGACTGCACCATCTCCGGGTAAATACTATGATTATGACAACATGTATGGCAGTTATTTTCTTTTGTGATTTTATACGAATGTGTTTCATTATACAATTCCTAGCTTGTAACGCGACTTTTTTATGAGTTTATATCCTCTACAGAGGATGCTAAAATTGTTTGGTTTATAAAAAAATTGTTTGTATGACTTTTCGAAGTTGCCTTTCATCGCGATGACTGTTAAAGTACATTGTATTTCTGAGTGTTTATATAAGTATATCTACGTTTTTCTTTTGTGTTCTAATATCTATAATTTATCAAACTTGAAAATGAATACCTTGGAATATACACATATATTCAAATAAATAATACATTATGGTATTTCAATAGATGTTAACTTTAATAAGAGCGTAATCATTCAATTTTTGCTTATAAACTACTCTTACACACCCATCATTGAAATCTAACACGGAAATTCCACGGCAAGACATCGCATATTGTGGGTTCACACCTTTTTGTTAGTTATATTTTCCCCTAAAATGTATCTAGGATTGACCATTTTGCAGGGCTGTACCACGTAAACTATTGATCTGTGTGACCTCGCATCCGTACGATTTTCGCTGTTGTACTGTGATATGTATAATGCTTCTAAAAAGTGATTAAAATTCAGGCTCAAAATCGATGAAACTAGGGTAAAATATGAACGAAAGAAAGCTTTAACCACAGACTCTTAGGTCAGTCCAAGTAAGTAATGTTATGTTCCCTAAACGAGAACGAGGGAAGCAATCCCCGGCAAATTAACGTGCATCAAACACGCCCTACTTATATCGCACAAGGAAACAGAATATTTCCCAATGAGATCCTTATATAATAAGTTTGGATGCTTTCGACATCTTGCACGAAAATCGTGATGTTGGAAACATCAAATAACCTTCGGCATGCAAACATGAGTTGGGGATGCAGTGACCGCGTTCACTCAACATAAACTATTAGGGGAGTTTGTTTCCTTGGCAAATTTCCTGTACTGATTGTACTTTTTTATTTGTTAAACATTTCCCTGGATATGATAAAAAAAAATCTATCAGTCCATCGTCGGATGTCAGTGTTTTACTATTGTCTATCTAGTGAAAAGCATTCATCTAACATTTAATAAACCACGCCCCCTTTGCATATTGAGCATTATACACAAACATCCTTTTTCGGTTGGTGAAAACCAAGCTTAAATTCTCAGTGGCAAAGGTATTATCATACAGCCAAAATTTTTGAGACTTCCTTTTCTTCAGTTTACATTTGTCTACATAAAGCTGGTACATTTTATTTATAGAGACACAAAATAGAGACACAACGTATCTTTCAGAATATATGAAAAAAAACAAATGGGTCTTAACTACCAGTAAGGACCTTTTAACTCTATGGCGTCGATATATGTGGCATTGGAATGCGTGTTCAAGATGCTTCTGCAGAATTTCATGTGCAGCATCAATACGAAATTTCAGAAGAGCAGTGGAATTGCTGAAGTTGTCTTCCTGGAGGACTCTATCATCGTTGTTTCCTGCCAGACCTTGCCTACCACATAACACAACATTCTGGATGTGCTTGCCAAGACCTAGGTTCACTTCTATCTGCCTAATGACTTTGCAGTTTAACTGACTCTTGATGTCAGTTTAAATCTTCTTCATTGAAGACATGAAATCACCAGCCCTTGCTAACGCAGCTTCATGGTACTTGAGCTTGTTGTGATGGACAATCTCCGACAGTGGTTTGTGTGTAGACCATAGATTTAGATTTAGTCCATATCCTTATAACTATACTCCATTCAAATAATTATACTATGCATTTGTAGGAATGACAATAACTGTCCTCGGAATAAGTACATATGGTCTTTAAATGTTCAAACTATACGCGGAATAAGTACATATGGTCTTTAAATGTTCAAACTGTACTCGGATTAAGTACGGAATAAGTACATATGGTCATATGGTCTTTAAATGTTCACGCGGAATAAGTACATATGGTCTTTAAATGTGTACTCGGATTAAGTACATATGGTCTTTAAATGATTAAGTACATATGGTCTTTAAATGTTCAAACTGTACTCGGATTAAGTACATATGGTCTTTAAATGTTCAAACTGTACTCGGATTAAGTACATATGGTCTTTAAATGTTCAAACTGTACTCGGATTAAGTACATATGGTCTTTAAATGTTCAAAATGCCAATGAACTGAGAAAGTGTGCAGGCATAATATATGTATTATCACCTTAAGGCACATGAATGACAGAAATGCTTAACCTGTTTCTGACCTGTAATGGATAAGAAGTTACAGGATAAACATTTTTTAGATTAGTCGACAATTCTGTTTCATGAACATAACATCAATATTCAATACAACACCTCTATGAGAAATGTGTTCAGCAACTGCTGTTTGAATGAAATGGTAAACGCTGTTCGAATATCGTTATGTGAACTTTGTTTTTATTGAAATAATATCATAAATCTTATTTGCTCGGGCTTAGATTTTTATTACCCGGTAAGTACTTTAAGTACTTTAACACCCCGATAAGCCTACAAGACCACAAATTCTGCGATAGTTGTGGGTAATGATTTAGGCGTAGTTTCTTTTGTTCAGTATTACAATCTCTGCGAGTGTTTTAGGCGTATCTGATTTCTTGATATCCTCTCACGAATCAAGGTCGCGGGATGGTGGGGGTGGTGCTATTATGGTTGTATTGCTGTGGAATTTCCATCACATTTTCACACACTCATAAAAGACAATAATGTATCGGAAGAATCCGAGTTTCAAGATAAATGGGTGTTCAGGTCAAGGTCATTGTTACTATTTTTGGGGACCTGTTGTTAGCACGAATCTTGCAATCTCATTTCTTGAGGGAGTTCGATCAAACATCACAAACTCACCAAAAGGCTAACTATTTCTGGCAAGTTTCCGTTTCAAGGTTGGAGCATCAAGGTCACGGTTATTATTAAATTAAGACAGCAAATGTCTTCATTCCTTGTGAAATTTCAAACTTCACACATTTGTATAAAGGATCCTACATTTTAAGTTTCATGGTTCAAGGATTAAGTTCACTTAGTATCTTAGTGCCTTCACTCCCTCGAGTGTTATTTTTCATCAAACTTTATAGACATCTATCAGACAATGATATCTCGAAAGCTTTTGAGTTTCAGGGTTGTAAGGTCAAGGCCGTGATCACCATTACAGTGTAGAAAATTCTTGTCAGCTGTCTAGCATGTTCATTACCTGATCAAAAAGCATGTACTTTACTGTCTCTAATGAATATTAGAAAATCCTTCACATCGCTCTAGCAGTTTCAATCATAAAAATATTTTGATCAAATTACTAAGAAATATCGAGGAAATTGCACGAAATTCCAGTTTGTGGGTTCAGATCGCCTTAACGGTTTTTTAGAAACTTCAGCGTTCTTCAGAGGGATATGGATCATTAGCGATTACGTGGTAAGTATAACAATACATAACAAAGCGATTTAGGAATATATGGTCTCTTGTTTAGTATCATAACACCAGGAACTGTCTAGAAGGGCCTAAATTA
Source organism: Ylistrum balloti (assembly GCF_031769215.1). Classification (NCBI taxonomy): domain Eukaryota; kingdom Metazoa; phylum Mollusca; class Bivalvia; order Pectinida; family Pectinidae; genus Ylistrum; species Ylistrum balloti. The sequence goes on from NW_026782240.1 coordinate 621,290, forward strand.
TTTTGAAGTATATAGGTTAACGGTAAAGTATTCCGGTAGATTTGATAAATTCTTGGAATTTGCTGTAGGCAATACAACGAACATTGACAAGACAAGGTATCAGACAAGGTATTTAATGATATAGTCTCTTATGATCTTGCGTTCCCATGAATTATTATGAAATTAATTAAGAAAATTAAACTACATCAGAAAAAGAAGCAATAAGATTGCCTTCCGTTCTAGACGTGGTGAAATATGGAGTACACCATCTTTTAACCTTTACCTTTTTACTTTATAGCTATTTTCCTAATCCTCTAGAGTTTCGTTTTTTGTAAAGCAAAGGAGCGGATATATCGCCGATTTTACTATCACTCTAGATTATCTCAACATCACTTTTGAGTCCTATTTGGTATAATCAAATGTGTATGGTGCCATCTTAAGAATTTTTCATTTTAGCGAGCCTTTGGCGATCTGAAATGAAAATCTCTTGAGTTTCATAAGTCAAATATCTCAAATGGAATGATCATTTTCAACACATGCTCGTTTTTGCAAAAAAAAAAAAAAAAAACAGAAAAACCCGGACATTTCTATATCACACATGAAGTCGTGTTCTCTCTATATCTATGGTATCATTGTTACATCAAAAGCAAATTTTGAATTGTGACATGATTTCATAATCTTAAGAGACGTTATGATAAGCTATATTACACATGTAAAATTATTGAATCAGAAGGCAGTAATGTATATACATACGGTGGAATTAATACCCTGTCTGATCTGGACAGGACCGTATGAAAACTTGGCAAAGCCTTCCCCTTATAAGGTAATAATATAAAGACTCGTGAGATGTTTACATGATATGTTTATTTACAATCTGGTAAAGAACACAAAACACATTTGTATTTATATACAGTCATTAAATATTGCATAGTTGACTTTCTAGTATTGTAATTATGGATCTAAAATGTCCCTTAGAAATATATAAAAATAGATTCAATGATAAGAATGTATCATGCATAGGTCATGTATCTACACATTTAATTTTCAGATGAAGTCAAACTTCTAGACATTGTCGTATGTAACAAGTGATTTTTGCGAAAATTTGCCGAGAATCGTTTGGAAAATTTTTAATCAGTATGTAACAAAATCTAAATCAAGCTAACTGAAAATTACAAACAGTAATTCCATTTTTGTATGGTAGAGCATAAATCACCACGCAATACAATATCAAATGAAAGACAAGCTAGCACCCAGATGTAGCCATCGCGTATAACAGCAGTAGATGGAATATGTACCAGGGCATGGTATACAACGTAGAAAACATGCAAGGCTATAATATGTAAATCATACAATGACACGGATTTCATGTACATGGATACAAACAAATAATACATACAGGGATATAGAAAGCACATGGTCAGTTTCTTAAATAAAAGCTGTATCTCTGGCAAAGGTGAAGGAAGAGAAATTGGCGGACCTGTGGTGAGCCACACTTGTGCTTATCTCCCGTGACTGAACATGAATTCGATTCATCCTACAGTATTTATTGAATCTTCGTTTACCTCACGTTGAAGTTAACATAAATCTCGCCTGTTGACATAAGCCAAATAAACTGTTCCGAGTAAAAATACACACATAGTCCCAAACTTCATCGGATGAAAAAGTAATCTTACAAACATTTTTACATAAACTTGTTAATTACAACAAATTTAATATCTTAATTACAGTTACTCATATTTGAAAAATATTGAAGTGAATTATAATGTAATTCTGTCCAATAAATGCACGTGCTAGGATACAGCTGTTTTCCGTCAGTACAATAGAGCAAAAAATATATGTTGACAGGTTGAAGGATAAATGTAAAAAATGTCAGATTGGTGTACATACAAAGACATGGAACACATATCAGGACATAGAATATTTTACCCGCAAAGCCATGGAATGTTATTTATAGGGGACCTTACATAAGTTACCATTTTTCATTCTACGGAACCTCGGATATTTTAAATAGGATTCCTCTCGTTTTAAATTGGCTACAGTTGCCGTTTCTAATGCACTCTGACAGAAAATATTTTTTCACTGCCAATATCAAACTCTTATTTTGGATGAGTGAAAATATCACTTATATCTACACAGTAAGATACTGAGAACACTGAGAAAAATGTAATAAAGATATGTTGATCATATAAAGGAGATGCTTTTGTAAACATTCGTGTGGAGAATATTATGTAAGCCTGATACGAAATTTGAGTTGATAACTTTCTGAATCTATACATGTTTCTTTAGTGACGTCACAATGCATGACACCATAAATCAGGACGTCGCAATGAAAACAATGTGAAAAATTAGCCAATCACTGCTCCGCTAGGTCATAGTTCATGCTTGTTATTATACTGAAAGCAGAAGGAAAATTTCCGTGATAAAAGGAGATTTTGAATAAACAATATACATGGACATGGAATGTTAAACATAACATGACATAACATGACATGAAATGTACATGAAATGTCACACATACACGGATATGAATGACATGGAATGTCATACATACACGAATATAAATGACATGGAATGTCATACGTACACGGATATGAAATGACATGGAATGTCATATTCACACGAGTATAAAATGACATAGAATGTCATAAACACACGGATATTAATTGAAGATATGGAACGTTAAACATACAAAGACATAAAAGCATGTAATCAATAACGAAACCCTTCGTGGACTTCTCAAGGTCCATGTACCACTCTGATATCATTGCAGTTAAAAACACGGGCGTCAATTCAATGTAAGGTCTCTACAGTGCCATAGTTAACATTAATAATATCTTGCATCTTGTAATGCATTGCATTGAAAACGGCAAGATTATTTGTAATCACACTATAAACAACAATTCGTGGGTTGGGATATTTTAGTAACAGTAACTCCGTACTGATAAGACGCCGTTAATCTGAACATAATTACAATATGCCGGAAGTTAATTCTCCAGGGAACATCATGTTCATGGCCATCATAAGAACGCTACAAACTCGTGAAACTTTTAAATTCAAGCTCACGCGTTTTGTCAATGGAGTTCTCAGTTTTGAAATTGAAATATTGCAGTTTGTAATGTAATCCTCCAGTATTCTGATATGAAAAATCAATGCTTAAGCTAGTGTCACAGGAACATAGCTATCAAACCTTCATGTCCACGAGGTGTCCGTGCATCACAGAACTACCATGCTGACGATTATCTTATGAAGTGGAGTCTTCGGGTGGGGGTGATGATGGGGGTGTTGGTGGGGTATCTGCTTCGGGTGGTGGAGAGGGCGGAGCTGGGGGGTCCGCGTCCTGTTGTACTGGCGGAGGGCTCACTAATTCCGCTGGAGCGACCGGGAAACTAGCATCTTCTGAATCCTGTTGTAAGTCTCCTGTCTCTTGCTCGGCTTCTACATCAGTAAGTTTTGGGCCCGCAGGTCCCACGTATACTCCCCCAGGACCACCCTCCTTCTCGGTCGGTGGTAAGTATTTGCTAGCAGTCTTCATCTCTCGAGATTCTCTCAGAGATTCCTCTGGGTCATCCCGCTCCGCCGAATTTTCTCTCCCTTCTGGCTCCTTTCTTTCACTCTCAGACACGGGCTTCGTCTCGTCCGACATTAGGGGTTTAGATTCGTCCGTTTTGTCGGATGCCTCCATTGAAGTTTCTGACACGACTTGTACTTCGTGTTGTCCGTTACCTGTAAAATACGATCGATAATAATTGCTGTAAAGCCCTATTAACTGTAGAGAAATTCTAACTATTCTAACTGTTTGAAAAAACTTTGACCGAGTGATGCCAGCTAGATTAGTTAAACGTTTCTTCATAACATGTCGATTTGACTGACTTTAAATCTCAATTAAAACTTGAATGTAAACTTGACAAAACAGAAGTTCCATTCTCAATCACATAACTTATCGTGATTAACATGTAAATTCTATTGATAATCAATCTATATTCCAGTATGAGCGTTTGACCACTGTTTATACCAGTGGGTATTTTGGACATCACACATGCTGTAAAGACCTGTCAACTTCTAAAGTGTATTGTACATCAAAGAGATTGATCAGATACTACTGTCATGTTGCGTATATTTTTTTCAAAAACGAGTTGTATTCTGAGATAGATTTATTTTCATTAATTCTCTAAATACCACCAGGCACTAACCACATAACATCTTTTTATTACGAGTGTGCGTTTATCTTGTTTGTTAAAGCACAAACCAGTAATTGCCCTTCGGTTGTAAGCATATCGCTGTCAAACTTATCAATGTGTGTTCTCTTTGATGTATTTAAGTTAGATCAGACAAAATGTTTTACTTTCAGACTATATATTGTCTTATTTACTTGTAGTAACACCCAATTTGATCTATCGACAATATCCTAAACGTTAAAAAAGGAATCAGATTCCAACCGTTTACTTGTATTATCCCCTGTCTAAATATCCAGTCATTACTAATTCAATCAAATGCTGGTCCTCATTCAAGCGAATTGTCTTTGTGTAGATTGTTACAGGTTTACTTCTGGTATACCAATAACAACGATATGAGCAGGGGCTTACACAGACATGCCCCAGCTCCCTGATTTTTTTAAAAACTTTTTAATTGAACCATTTGACGGGTACATGGTCTATCATGTTGCTAACTTCGCACTCCCGTACATACAATGTGATTACTACACAACTTCCCTAACTGAATCGGGTGTAACAAAACGAGGTATGGTTTTACGATGAAAAGGATAGAGCGAGCTTGACCTTATTCCCTATTTACTAATTCTAACAACACAGATAAGCAGTCAGATTATCTTGCACCAATGATGACTTCTTTCTGGTATCACAGAATCAACAAACCTGTCCCCATGGGAACCATAGGGGTATCCGGATTCTCGTTCGAATTGCCGCTCTCCATGTTGGCCGCATTAAGTGGAAGTTCATCCCCTTTCTTCTCGTCCAAGTCATATACTCCGGCCTGTGACCGCCGCCTGCATAAGAAAACACTAGGTACTGAAAACATTCAAGACAACAATGAGCCAATCACAACCGCGGGAGTATATAGAACTCGTTATATGGTTACCTGATTACATTATATATGTATGTATACATGTACAAGTCAGTACACATTTTTAAACAGTACCAACAAGTAGAGACTACGTTCGTTCAGTATGTGTACTTAAAATGGATGCGACAGGATTTTGCCGAACAGTTCAATGATACACTTACCAGAGTAGGTATGCGATGATGACAGCAGCAATGATGAGGATGACGAGGATGATGACAGCAGCAATGACTCCTTTGTTGGTGTTCTCGGAAGAATTTGAAGGTGAACCTTAAAGAAACCAATAGAAACTATTCTGAGAAAAATGGCTCTGAAACTCGTATTCGATTTTAGTCTTGTATCATTGATTTCTTGAAAGTTAAGCATGGGCCTGTGTGAAGGTAAACTGAATTGGGGTATACTACTCTCAACTCTGACCCGTGTCCTTACACTTATTCAACAGAGACATACATCGAATGGATGTTTACAAATGTAGGTTTCATGTTATCGTTTTGATATTCTTTCAAATTTTTTTTTCACACATCACTATGATCAAATTACGATTTCGTTTTGTCAAATTTTGAAAGGCGATTACATGTTGAAATGACTTGTGCCCTATCCATTTGTAATATTTGACAATAAAATGTGTTTAAACTGAAAGTATGATTTCATTGCAAATTTGATAGCGTTTTATTGTCATTTCAATAAGATAAAGATAAAGAAAGGGTTGTCGGGTGGCCGGGTGGCGCAGTGTTAACGCACTCGCCTTTCACCTAGCCGACCGGGGTTCGATTCCCGGAACTGGACGTAAAAAGGTAAGGGGTCACCTGCCCGACCACGTGGGTTTTCCCCGGGTACTCCGGTTTCCTCCCACAATGAGACCCCTCGCGCGCTTACATCCGGGCCAACAAGAGTGATTATTATAACTTGTTTCGCAATTGTTGTAAAATAAATAAAGTTTATATTAAAGATTATTTAGTGGTCAGTTCGGTTAAATATCTTTTTATTGTCACTATGGTAGTGTTTACCAAGCAGATATCTTTTTTAATGATCAAAGTGGTCAATATATCAGACAATACAAACTTAGTGACCATTTTGCTAGAAAAGGATATCACCTACAAAACTGCTCTAAATGTTCTAATATCTATCAACCCGCATATACACTTTGCATGCAGATGTATGTACCACGCCTTAGTACGCGTGACGGTAAAACTAATTCTCTAACTCAATCCCTGTATGTTACATTATGTAATGGGTCTCCGTTGTGTATACCCACCCGTAGTCGTGGTTGTGGTAGTAGTGCACGCTTCACATTTCGTCGTACATGTCGTCCGCGTACAATCTGAAAGTAGACACACGTAATAACTAAGAGACAACTTTCTATGAAGAGTGAAAAAAACATGTAAGAAATCCGAAAGAAATTTGAAATTTTGATGTTATTCGTTTTCAGATATGGGGTAAAAATTCTATAAAACAAAAGGTCTTTATTTCATTACCAAACGGATTTCCACGGAGTCAAACTGCCTTTGAATGATTATTAACAGATTTGAAAATAAGATTAAAACTAGATCATTTAATTACATTGATATTACATTTACTATAATCAAATGTCCGTAATTTTAACCAAGTTTGAATTTTATCCATGGAAAATTCAACAAATTATGAAAACTATAGTTAACTTTACTCTCTCCCCAAGGGGTAATGTGGGACACAAGGGCAACGAGATTCACAGATCACTTAAGCACCTAATATCATTCCATCCGAGCAGGGTCTTTGATTCTATTAGCTCTATGTCTTGACAGGATTACTAAAATCTTTGACTTGACCTCTTTTGGCCTTGCCAATCATGTCACTTAGCGTCAGTATGTGAATACAATCAAACGTTCGTCTTACATCAATAATTCAAATCAAATTTGAATTATTTCACCAAAATTAAGATAACACGTGCTAAAAATGAAGTTTTCTTACACGAAGTGACAGTAAACTTTAACCCTTCCATAGGGTCAAGTATGAGACCCTGGGTTCATGAAAATTTCCAAAATCAGTTAAACACCAGCTGTGTAAAGTAATGGTGTTGATCGGATCTGGATCTTGTAAAATAGATGTTCGAAATTCCAGTCAATATGTTGACTTCTTTTGGCCATCCTTCAGGCCCCTTTGGGAGCATATAGCTCCAATTTGGTTTACATTTGCACGTAGAAAATTTCCGCAAAAAAATCTTGAAATTGGTTCAGTTTTTCTTTAGAGAAATCGAAAATGTCAGTTGCTGACGAACGGACGACTCATGATGGATGATGCACGCTGGAAGGCAAATGTCGGTAGCAATATGTCACCTTAGACTTTGTCTAAAGTACACACAAGATATATAATTGATGGCAGGATTGGTATCAGTTTTTCATTGCAGATCTACTTGATAATGAAATAAGAATATCATGTTATCATATCATTTCGGATACATCCCCATATGTTATACTATTACAGTAATTACCTTGGTCACACGTGTTTCCCCATTTGTCAGTAGGACACACCCCTAAACAGTAGCCAGTTACCCGATCACACTTCTTATTAAGGCAGTTGGATGAACAAGACATGTTGCAGTTTATCCCGTAATCTCCGGACGCGCAGTCTGTAAATCGAGCACACCGTACAAAATGATATCAGTTAATTATCGGAAAGTAAACGCTGTGGTTGGAAGAACTGAATGAAAAACAGGTAAATCTAGTAATTATTATCAAACATGTACAAACATATTTATTATAATACGCAACTAGTAGAACGTTACAAGAACAATAAAATCTAACTTCTTTATAAGACTCCGGTATGTCTGTGGGATAGGGAAATCCCATTAGAGTGTCACAAACCGATATAACCCGAGACTCCGTTTAAGGGTTTAACATGTGATATTGATACTTAAGATGGGGTTTCCCTATCCTAAATACACACAAGATTTCATTTTCAAACATAATATAATGATATACTTTATAGTGCAATATAAAAACCAAACCTAGCATCTTTCTATACAACTCAAGACAACGCCATTTTTAGGAATGTTAACTTTTTTTCTGGCGCATTAAAAAGAAAGTGAATAAATGAATAACAGCAAACTCTCCACGTAAATATCTACCAAAATAACGGCAAACTCTCCACGTAAATATCTACCAAAATAACGGCAAACTCTCCACGTAAATATCTACCACAATAACGGCAAACTCTCCACGTAAATATCTACCAAAATAACGGCAAACTCTCCACGTAAATATCTACCAAAATAACGGCAAACTCTCCACGTAAATATCTACCAAAATAACGGCAAACTCTCCACGTAAATATATACCAAAATAATGGCAAACTCTCCACGTAAATATCTACCAAAGATTTTGCGCCGAAAAAGAAATATCACAAGTAAGTATCAACATCAAACGTCATTAATTGTGCCACATTGTGTCAAGCGACGTGTTAAATTAATGGACGAGCCGAATCCGCACGACTTATATTTTTTTATTTGATATTCCTTTTAAAATAAAATCATCATTATTTAAACACATTTCATAGATTTCAAATCCTTCAGGAGTGTTTTCTTTAAGTAGTATATGCAGCTTCGGAACTATATTTCGTATCAATTCACTTACGCAAGTTATTAGCCTGGAAGTCATTACACATCCGTTTCATTAAAGAAACTGGCTATTTTACATACAGTCTGTACAGACTGACCTTTGTGCTTATTGTCAGTAGACACTGACCACTGCACTTACTGTCTGTGTAGTCTGACCATTGCGCCTACAGTCGGTACAGATTGACCACTTAACTGATTTTTGATACAAAGTGACCACTATACTTACTGTCGGTGCAATATCTTCCGGTAAGACCTGCGTTCTTACAGCCCTGTGCACAGATTCCGTTCACGTTGTTACAATCATCATTGGCACATTCTGAACATGTCATGTTGCAGTCAGCTCCATACTTCCCAGTCGAACACGCTAAAATATATCATGAACATGGTCTATCTATAAGAATGCATATGGATTTTACGTATCACAGAAATCACCCCTCGTTATATAGTAAGTGGAAGGGATATGGGGTTTCGGAACGGCGTGTGGTTATGGCTTGCACGCCAAAAGCATCTATCATTTGGATGTATTGGCAGGGAAAAAATGGTAATTTTCAGGTACACAAACATGATAATCGATTTCTATGTGGAGAAAGACACTTACACTTATGATATCAAATATCTTATATATTGGGATAGATTGAGATTCAATATATCGGAAATACAAAAAAAAATATTCAAATATTTACATTTATTGTCGCGATACTTAACACCGTGTAATTAGAGGGGAAAGATCAAAAGGCTGTTAACAGAAGACAAGACAAAAAGGGTTTATACAGAAAATCACACAAAGCTTCCAGGATATTAGGAATAGGACACCACATACTCTCAAGTTTTGAGATAAGACATAACACATTTGTGATTTTGGAGAAAAGAAATGCGATCTACGAGATAAGACAAATAGCATTCGTACTTTGGGAGATGAAACACAATATATTTTTAAGTTTGGAGATAAGACACGAAACAACATCGTAATTTAGGAGATAAAACATGAAACATGGGAGCTGTGGGATAAGACATCAACTATTGTTAATTTTTTTAGATAAGACACAGAGTATTCATAATTTGTTAGATACGATGGAAAACATTCGTGATTTTGTGTGTGTATATATATATATATAAACAGACAGTTTTGATCTGAGTAAAGAAGATTTAAGATATTTATTGTTTTGTGAAAATATGGGATATAATACATAAAAATATTGATTTCCTACCTAATGTCATGAAACATTTTTATTTCGCTCTCTTATCAACAACCATGTATATACTGAGACTGATAAAGAGGATTACAAGAGAAGTTTCCTAATTTCAACGAGAAAAGAATAATTGGAAATTAGTTGAAAATTATTTTATCATAGTTGTCGTGTTCTTCGGAGTTTCCTACCTTGGTCACAGTTGTTACCGGTATACCCCGCGTTACATCCCCCGATACACTGGGTGGCGTTACACGTCCCAGCACAGTTCGGGCTGCAATGGACATCGCAAGTGTTTCCGACATAGCCATCGATACAGTCCACACAACTTCCGCTCTCAAAATTACAAACTGACTGACAGCCGACGTTGCAGGTGTTGTTACAGGTCCCATTTATATACCGAAAACCCTCTTTGCAGGCTGTACAGTATAAACATTGTTAACTATAGCACTAACACAAACTCAACGTACAAGCAAAACATATATATACATTAATTTAACATTTAAGAATGGTTGTGTAGACAACACTTGAGATAATGATAACATTCTCACAGTATTATCTACTGCGCTTTTTATGACATGTACATATGTCATAACATCATATTGTATGACGTCAAATGTGACTTATGATATTCTGAAGATTGTTACATGATATCACGTGATCAGGTGAAGTTTATAGTATATATAACTTACTTGTGATACTCCTGAAGTCTGTTGCTGGTTTATCAGCGGTTCGGTTTAGGGAGTACATCCACACCACCGCTCCTATCATTTTAGCGGCAGTCTGCACGTCCGTCACACACGAACTTGCCATGCTACAGTCAGACGGCTTCTGGATGTCATAGTAGGCTCTTTGTGTGAAATAACAAACTGATGATTAATAAAGGGAACATGCAAAGAGATTCGGAATTCTGCGGTGGTATGAATTAAGGAATTCTTTAAAGATTTTCAGTTCTATGTTTTGTAGATATTGTTTTAAACAGCGGTCGGTTTTGAATATTTGTATACAACTGGAGGAAAAAGCAATTAATTAAGAAATGAATTTTATCATATTGATTTGTTTTATAACAATATAAGAGGAACAAATGGACAATTCAGTTCATATAATTTTTTCAGTTTGTATTTGTAATTTGGGTTGTAACCCAACAGTGCTACATTCACATGAGGACATTCCTCCTCGATACTCCAGGGGTTACGATCACTTTCGTTCTCGGCACACCTGGAGAATTTCATGGCAAACTTGAAGACTAGTTTGATCCTTTGATGTCCAACAAACTGATAACAAGATTGCATAATGATTTGTTGTAAAAGCTTTGAAGTTGAGTGTCGCCTCTTTGTAATCTCCAAAGGAGCGCATCAGTCTGTGACAGGTCAATTTTTTCTTCTGAAACCTACCTAGACCAGTCAAATGAATTCAATTGTGATTTGAGTTTTGCCAGGAAATGTTCCAATGGTGAAGAGAGCGAAAGTGAGCGTAACCATTAGATAACGAGGATGATGAACTTAACAGTAGTCATTATGATAATGATTATTGTTAAGTTTATCATTATCACAATAACAAGTAATTTCTATAAATGTATAAATGTTGATATGTGAACATGAATTGCGTTTACACAATCTGTGCCACAAACATCGATCTGACATCAGATTATATATTTTTACCGATATGAATGCAATCTGCATTACTGATAATTAAAATGGCGTCTGTTTTTAGCCTATGATCATTAACTTACAATTCACATAGGATAAGAATTGACAATAAATAAAAATTCACAATTATCCACGAGTGAACATCTCTGAGGTTATTTCAAAATGTTTGTTATATACTGGACAAAATAAGTTAAGGATCATAAATTGTGACCATAATATCTTTAAAAATTCAAATCATGTATTGCCGGTAATTGCACTCGTAGTTTCTCCAATATGTACCTAAAGTCATGTCAAAGGTGAAAGCACGTGCATCTGAAGGTCTTGCCGTTCCGCTCTAGTTAACTATGGTGGTGTGAAAAACTGACTGGTCTATTACTACAGAGGAATCTTGCAGGTTTTGATTCTGTTACTTCTAAGCTAAAAAAAGTTGAATTTGGAAACATTTAATCAATTTGTAACGAAAACTTGAAAAACTAATCATGCGAAGACATTTAAATGATATGGAAGCCGCGCGAGCTATAGGGCTCCTTCAAGCTGGTCAAACTCAACGAAATGTGGCGGCACAGCTTCATGTTTCTCAGAGCGTGATTAGTAGGCTATGGAATCGCTATCAACAGACAAATAACGTCCGTCAACGCCCCAGATCTGGACGACCACGCTGTACGACAGCCCGACAGGACAGATTCATTTGCATCACGGCACGACGTCAGCGGTTTTTGAGTGCTCCTGTCTTGAATCTTCAGTTTCAGCGTGCTACAAATCTAAGGATTTCATCCCAGACAATGAGAAACAGACTCCATGCCTCTAATTTACGAGCTAGAAGACCAGCAGTCCGACCAATTTTATCCAGAGGTCATCGACAATCCAGACATCAATGGGCCACTCATCATTTGAATTGGCAATTACGTCATTGGAGAAATGTTATGTTCACAGATGAGTCTAGGTTTTGTGTTGACTTCCATGACGGTAGGAGGAGGGTATGGAGAACCCAAGGAGAGCGCTATGCAGACTGCTGTGTTGTCCAGCATGATCGCTTTGGTGGTGGGTCAGTGATGGTTTGGGCAGGGATCAGTGTTGACTTCCATACAGACCTCTACATCATAGACAATGGATCTTTAACAGCTGTTCGATACAGGGACGAGATTCTACACCCTATAGTAAGGCCCATTGCAGGAGTTGTTAGCCATGATTTTATTCTGATGGATGATAATGCTCGTCCTCACCGTGCTCGTGTGGTCAACGACTATCTTCAACGTGAAGCAATCGTTCGCATGGACCGGCCAAGTCGTTCTCCTGATCTGAACCCTATCGAGCATGCTTGGGACACCTTGCAACGCCGGGTTTCAGCTCGACCTAATCCGCCACAGAACCGCCAACAGCTTATGATTGCTCTGCAAGAGGAATGGCAGCGCATCCCACAGATCAGCCACCGACGACTAATAAGGAGCATGTGCAGACGTTGCAGGGCAGTTATTGATGTCAACGGAGGTCATACTGCCTATTAAACTGCCAATTGCAGTTTGATGAGTTTTCCTTGTCTACATGATTAACTTGCTCTACTTCCTCTTACACTTTGATTTCAAGGGTGCTGTTACTCAGGGTTATCTGCTCTTGGTAGCAATTACCACAAATGAATTTGTTTTGTGTAATTAAAGACTAAAATGAATGTTCTGTCATTAAAATTTAAAATATAATCATATTATTATTTGTATGTAAAACTGCACTGTTTCAAGTTTATGATCCTTAACTTATTTTGTTCAGTATATGTCAAGATATATTGTTATATTTCCTTAATTTTAAAGCGTTCATGTAAAAGAGACTAAAATGAAATTTGGAATGCACTGAAAGGAATTTTATTATTTCAATTTCCTAATCTAAACTTATTTTCTTGTATTAAATGGTCTAAACACCCGATTCACTCTACCTAGTTAGATCTACTGTAAAGTGTTGCTAAACTTCGTTACCGTGGTTTGACCTTGTAAGATATCAGATGTTAATAGACATCGTCACCATGGTTTTGTACTGTTCTATCGAAGGTGTAACTAGACTTCCTGACTTTATTCGTGATTTTGATATCGGCCATTCTAAATTTTGGGTCGAATAATTATAATACTTTGAAGTATCATACTCATTTCATTTTGAAATGCTGTGGCCATAGAACAGCTCATCTTCCGCCTGTTGTTGTGTTTTGAGAGAGAACGTTGCTTGGAATATTGATATTTGTTTAGAAATGCCGAACAATTGGAGTCTACAGAAAATTAGTATAGGACTGTACTTTTATCTGCTTATGAACGTTTATCACAAGCAAGAAATGTTAAAAATCCAAAAGCGATGACCCATTTGACAATGACGTGGAAACGTGTATATCATCCAGTATTTTAAGTTACGTTTCCTTACCTGATGTTTGAATCAGATGAGTTAGCTACTCTGTAGACCAAGTTGTCAGTGCCATTGGTTTGTCGGATGAATACTCTTGTCCTCAATTTGCGTGAAATTAAATATGCCACATAACGCGCCTCTGCGAGTATGCCAAAGGACGCGTTTGTGGGGGAGAAGGTCGCGATCAGTGTTTCACTGTTCGTGGTGGTGGTGTCTGCACAGGCATGACCGTCATAAGCACATTCCAGATTGTTACAACGGGCATCACACACACTGTTTCCAAGACTGCCCAGACAATAGGAGGAGTTAAAACAATCGGACAACATTGTTCCGTTATTTACACAGTCAAAACCATCGTACAGACAGCCAAGGGTATTACAGTCCTGATCACAAACACCGTCCATGAACAATACAGAACAGTGCCTTCCTCTAGAAGTCGGTACCACGGTGCAGGAATCCCAGGGGTTAACACCGACAGAGCAATCGAGTCCGTCATAGCCACACTCCTCATAGATACAACTGGTCTGAAAAGTAAAACGATACCTTTAACAATATATATATTGTTCGAGCTTGTTATTTCGATGATCTGGTTATCGTCCTGAATTTGGTACAGGTTAAGCCGCACTTTTATATACCTTTCTTAAAGGTCAAGTTAAAGTTGTGTGATGACTAATTTCGTGCAATTTGAACATTTGAGAAATGATGTATTATTAAAACAACAAAAAGAGGGATTGCACAATTCGAAGTGTTTAACTTTGATTCCCATCTACTCATATTTCGCATACTGACCAAGTTTAAATGAGGTAAATATTCGTAGAAAGTGCATCAACAGCTTTAATTGTTAGTGTTTTTCCTATGGGGTTAGGCACATATTTGTCTTCATAAAAAGCGAAGGCTAAGACAATATACTAGACGAGTAACACAACTAGTACTGTCCCTCGCTAAGATTTCTAACCAAGTCTGAATCAATAGAAATTTAAAAGAATTTTCCTTTAAAAAAATTAAACTTTGAAATTTCAAAACTTGTAACCCTAAGATTTTCCTTAAAGGGTTGCAGAGGAAACAACAAAGTGTTTCTGTAATTCAGTAAAAATATTAAGAATTTTTTTTACTTTTAAATTAACTTTTAAAATTTGTCCTTTCAAAACATTATCACCAAAACAAAAGTTTAATACTGCATTTAACCTTTTCTTCGCAACTGAGAGACAACGGGATTCCCCCGGATAATGGTGCAGTTTGGAATATTCATTCGCTGTTCCACTGAAAAAATCATCTTAAAATAATAAAACTCGTTCTCCTGTCTCTGGTCATATGTAATGCATCACTGTATGTCAGAACTTAACGAAGTCTACGTTCTACTTACATCGCACACTCCGTTACCACTCAGGTTGGCACAACCCCTTGCTACACAGTTGGCCTCTTCGCAGTAGGTACCAGTATAGAGAGCTGGACAGCTACAGTTGAACGATGCTGCAATAATTTGATAAAACTTTAACACTAAAAACATATTTACTGCTTGCTTTCGGAACATACACGTTCTCCCTAGGAGTTCGCTTGGAATTGTTTGATAAACTGTATAACTTTCCCCTCACTAGTATTTGAAGGATTTGAATGTCAAAATTCACAATTATAGAATATATGTTAAATTTTCTTTCTTTGGATAAAGACTTCACTACAGACTTATGAAAATCTATAATTGCAAATTATGATGACATACCTATACCGTCTACACATGTTCCCCCGTTCTCGCACGTGACCCCGACACAGTCATCGATATTGGTATTACAGTCTGTTCCGTTGTAACCCGCCTTACAGGAGCACACACTTGGGTCAACATTAACGTCGTTTAAGTTACAGACTCCATTTGGCGAACAGTTGAACAACTGAGTATTTAGACAATTACGTCTGTTACAGTATGTTCCTGGAAACCACGAAGTATAATTAAAAGCTTCAGTAAGAACCAGAACGAATTGAAAAGGATACATGTGATGCATGAATACGTGTATTCAACATATACTCCGTTTACAGATACTAAACTACAAGAAAAATAGTGCACGTGTTATAGTTATATTACTCTCTATTTTCATTAAGTTTTATGTTTATGTTACAATAGTAGGCGTCTCAATGCTAATTTTATAAAAGTAGGCGCCTTAATGTTTATTACAATAGTTGACGCTACTGTAAACGAGCGGCAATAGAGGTCTGGTTTGTCTGCAGTTGCGCCCGCTGAATAATTAACAGTTTCCATAAAAATAGTTATAAGAAAACGTTATCACACTATTCACATGACACCTGATTTTGCGATGTCCTGGCAAACATCACCTTTCTCAACATATGGTCAATAACATACCTGTATAATCAGTTCGGCAGTGACACATGATTGAACCCCCTGACTTCTGGGTACAGTTTTGTGTTACGATATTGTTACAGGGTGTTCCACTACAATTTATGATTTCAGTTTTGTTGATCTCACATCGTGATCCACTGTACCCCTCGGTACAAGTGCATATTGACATCCCGTCCACATTTGTAGAGCATGTTCCGTTGTTTTGGCAAAACCTGCGGGTAGAAAAAAAACCCCGAAAAATCAACATTAGTACCATATCAGCGGGGAAAAGGGGCTTAAAACGTAAAGGGGAGCAGTGCCATTTGTTGAAAGATGTATGTTATTAGGGATAGTTTAGGGAAAACACCGCAGATTTTTATGGTGAATGGAAATCATGGATAGCGGTACATGTAATAAAACCATCAACTGATCTACGAAGCACACAGAAACTGCAGTTAGCCTGATCCTATCTGAGCGTATTGTCTTCAGCACGAAAAACGCTAGAATAAGGTAAACGTTAGACATGTATGTTTGCAGTACTTTCCCTTTATTAAACCTCTCACAGAATTTATACAGTTAGATTTTGAGCTGAGTGATCCTTCGTTGTTTCATCTAGGGTGATTTTAACACCCAGTTCTTCACTTTAAAACATTTCATACCTGAACAATGTGTTGTAAAGTCTGGCAACCACTCTAAGAAAGAGGGAACAAACACAAGCATATATATATAAAGGGGTTACAAATCCTTTTAAAATTAATATTCCTATCAAGCATGTAATTATCCCCCTCCTTATTACAAGGAAAATCGCTAAAGTGGTAATTCATTAACTTTTAAGTTTCTATGTGTCAGAACGGTTATCAATATTCGCTTTTACCTTAGAAACTCAAACGTTGACCAGAAATCCTGATTACCTTGGATCACCTTTGGAGCCATGGTCACCTTGGAAACCCTTGCTACCTTAGGAACCCTGATCACATTGAGAACCCTGATCACCTTGGGAACCCTGATCACTTCGGAATCCCTGATCACCTTGGGAACCCTGATCACTTTGGAATCCCTGATCACCTTGGGAACCCTGGTCACCTTGGTAACCCTGATCACCTTGGGAACCCTGGTCACCTTGGGAACCCTGATCACTTTGGGAACCCTGATAACCTTGGGAACCCTGATCACCTTGGGAACCCTGATCACTTTGGAATCCCTGATCACCTTTGGAACCCTGATCACTTTGGAATCCCTGATCACCTTGGGAACCCTGGTCACCTTGGGAACCCTGATCCCCTTGGGAACCCTGGTCACCTTGGGCGCCCTGGTCACCTTGGGAACCCTGATCACCTTGGGAACCCTGATCACCTGGGGAACCCTGATCACCTTGGGAACCCTGATCACCTTGGGAACCTTGATCACCTTGGGAACACTGGTCACCTTGGGAACCCTGATCACATTGGGAACCCTGGTCACCTTGGGATCCCTGATCACCTTGGGCGCCCTGGTATCCTTGAGAACCCTGATCACCTTGGGAACCCTGGTCACCTTGGGAACCCTGATCACCTTGGGAACCCTGTTCACCTTGGGAACCCTGATCACCTTCGGATCCCTGATCACCTTGGGAACCCTGATCACCTTGGGATCCCTGGTCACCTTCGGATCCCTGGTCACCTTGGGATCCCTGATCACTTTGGGATCCTTGATCACCTTGGGAACCCTGATCACCTTGAGAACCCTGATCACTTTGGGATCCCTGATCACCTTCGGATCCCTGGTCACTTTGGGATCCCTGATCACTTTGGGATCCCTGATCACCTTGGGAACCCTGATCACCTTGAAAACCCTGATCACTTTGGGATCCCTGATCACCTTCGGATCCCTGGTCACCTTGGGATCCCTGATCACTTTGGGATCCCTGATCACCTTGGGAACCCTGATCACCTTGAGAACCCTGATCACTTTGGGAACCCTGATCACTTTTGGAACCCTGTTCACCATGGGGACATTAGTCCGCTGGGCTTGTTCCGTCGCTTATGAGCCTATGACATACTATTTCGCTTTATGTGTAATGTGCAGATCGTTTTGGTAGTACTGCCATAATTGTGTACTTTAGTTAGAATATGTGTAATGGAATAATTAGAAAATCTATATAATAAGATTCATTTTTATGTTTATTACCGTAGCCACTATACAACAACTGATCTGATCAGATCTTGACTTAATCAGATGATCTGACCACACGGGGACATTGTACAAGCTTTACTTGCCGAAATATAGGCTTTTCAAATTCCAATCCAAGCCATCTGGAGTGATCTCCCTTTACCATACATTGGGCAAATGTCTAATTTGATAAAGAGTTCAGTTCGATCTAAACCAATATTACCAGCTTATACTAGAAGTCTCTTGAAACTGACACATAGACATCATTCCTTTTATGTATGTTGCAAGATAGTGTAAGGATGCAATTAATCATACGGGTACTCTCAGTTCTGAAAAAGTCAGTCTTTGGGCCTGATTAAACTAAATCTTAAAATAAGCGTGGGTGGTAGGATGATTTGAAATTAAATCTACGCTCGATTGATTATGTGTCGGTGGAGATGATGTTGGTATTTACGTGTCGGTAGAGATGATGTTGATATTTACATGTCGGTAGAGATGTTGTTGATATTTACATGTCGGTGGAGATGATCTTGATATTTATCTGTCGGTTGAGATATTGTTGATATTTACGTGTCGGTAGAGATGATGTTGATATTTACGTGTCGGTGGAGTTGATGTTGATATTTACGTGTCGGTAGAGATGGTGTTGATATTTACGTGTCGGTGAAGATGATGTTGATATTTACATGTCGATGGAGTTGATGTTGATATTTACGTGTCGGTAGAGATGGTGTTGATATTTACGTGTCGGTAGAGATGATGTTGATATTTACGTGTCGGTGGAGATGATGTTGATATTTACGTGTCGGTAGAGATGTTGTTGATATTTACGTGTCGGTGGAGATGATGTTGATATTTACGTGTCGGTAGAGATGTTGTTGATATTTACGTGTCGGTGGAGATGATGTTGATATTTACGTGTCGGTAGAGATGATGTTGATATTTACGTGTTGGTAGAGATGATGTTGATATTTACGTGTCGGTGTAGATAATGTTGATATTTACATGTCGGTAGAGATGTTATTGATATTTACGTGGCGGTGGAGATGATGTTGATATTTACGTGTCGGATGATGTTGATATTTACGTGTCGGTAGAGATGATGTTGATATTTACGTGTCGGTGGAGATGATGTTGATATTTACGTGTCGGTAGAGATGATGTTGATATTTACGTGTCGGTAGAGATGGTGTTGATATTTACGTGTCGGTGAGATGATGTTGATATTTACGTGGCGGTAGAGATGATGTTGATATTTACATGTCGATGGAGTTGATGTTGATATTTACGTGTCGGTAGAGATGATGTTGATATTTACGTGTCGGTGGAGATGATGTTGATATTTACGTGTTGGTAGAGATGATGTTTGATATTTACGTGTTGGTAGAGATGATGTTGATATTTACGTGTCGGTAGAGATGATATTGATATTTACATGTTGGTGGAGATGCTGAAGACATATTACGTGTACATTATAACAATCAAATCTCGATAGATTTGTTGGCGATACTTACGTGTCTGTACAGTTGGTTGAACACATGGAATCTATGTAACCTCCAGGACAAAGACACATGGAACTGCTCTGATGTATAATACATCGTCCACCTGCGCACTGTGTCGTGTTACACGTCAGCTCACACGAGTCTCCAAAGTACTGGTCCGGACATGCGCAGTATGTCGTATTACCCGACCAGACACAATATCCTCCATTCATACAATATTTTGCTGTAAAATGAAGTAATTTATTGTGATGGAAATATTTGCTTTGCTGTGAAATATTTCTAAAAAATGGTTTTAAAAAACTGGGTAGCCAGTGTATGCCAGTGTTATGTATAATAGTATGGTAACTTGGAGCGGAAAACTTGTTAAGTATTACACCAACAAAAAAAGTATTAAAAATTGAAATTTGCTTTGGACAAGAAACACGAACAAAGGGCAACAACCAAGATAATCAGGTACATAGAGTGACTACATGTCAGAATGTGAAACAATAGATAAACAAAACATAATTAATAACAATAATTCTTAATACGTTATGGGATGGGAACATCACTTCAATACCGATACGTAAAATTAATACTGATACGTAACACTGATACTGATACGTAACACTAATACTGATACGTAACACTGATACTGATACGTAGCACTAATATTGATACGTAACACTGATATTGATGCGTAACACTATTACTGATAATGATACGTAACACTAATAATGATACGTAACACTGATATTGATGCGTAACACTATTACTGATACGTAACACTAATACTGATACGTAACACTGATACTGATACGTAACACTGACACTGATACGTAACACTAATACTGATACGTAACACTAATACTGATACGTAACACTAATACTGATACGTAACACTAATACTGATACGTAACACTAATACTGATACGTAACACTAATACTGATACGTAACACTAATACTGATACATAACACTGATACAGATACGTAACACTAATACTGATACGTAACACTAATACTGATACGTAACACTAATACTGACACATAATACTAATATTGATACGTAACACTTATACTGATACGTAACACCAATACTGATACGTAACACTGATACTGATACGTAACACTGACACTGATACGTAACACTAATACTGATACGTAACACTAATACTGATACGTAACACTGATACTGATACGTAACACTAATACTGATACGTAACACTCATACTGATACGTAACACTCATACTGGGCGGGTAAAATACAATTTTCAATAAAATCATGAAAACATCAATATCATGACGGCTTTCCTAGCGTCAGCATCTGGTCATCAGACAGAACACGGGGAAATCTGTTTTAGAATCGTAAGCTTTTCCGTTTTTGACTGTTCAGGCGAAATTGTATGTGATGATATAATCACCGTGAACACTGAAACATATCTGTAGACCTATCTTACCGCAATTATCATTTTCAAGAAGTCGTTTACATACACCAATTTGTATGAAATTTTTACCTGTAATTACTTGGTCTAATTCAAATTGCATGTTACAGCTATAGGTATAAATATCGTTAATTGAGAACACACACACACCCTACCCCAACACTAAATCATTACCATTTGTCAAATTGGACGGCTAATGTACATTTTTAACCATAGTGCTACTGAAATCGATTAGTAGTATTTCGACATGAAACAAAGAAACGAAAGACAATATAATCCTGGCAGAATATTTGGACAAATCAGCATTGTAATTTACTTCGTATTATTATACTGTTTTATTCTATCGTGTTATACAAGAGGGATGTATCCAGCGATTGTCCGTATATTCTTGATCCCTTAAAGGCCAAAAATATCAAGTTGTGTAGGACATAAAAGGAAATGTATAGTTGCACAAAGCAGAGTTACTTGAAGTTAAAAAATGTTTCGGACATATGAACGTAACGCAAACGTCTTACTTGAAGTTGATGACAAGTTGCATTTTCCCTTCATCACTTTCACCAATAAGTTAAACCAGATGTACCGAATACTGTCGGGCTAGCAGTTTACACAATTCTATAGGACATCTTAAAGCATATTTTACCGGTTTAACATATCTGTCATATGTTTTTTTGTTTATGAAATATCTAAGATTATAATTAAAACTTGATAACATCATTTATACAAAGAAAAAATATCATTTCCTTTCTTCAAACCTTTTCAAGGAACAACAAGTAAAAATAGGATTTGTATGACATGTATATATGACGGCTTCAACCAACTACTTTCCGGCTTCATACTCACTACATTGGCCTGTCGTTGTCATGACAGCCCTGGATACTGAAACAAAAACAAAGACTTGTATTTGTATATGTCAAGGGATATCTATTCTTTAATCAAGAGCAAAGGAGGTCCATATGTATTCAGCACATATCACATAACACTGCTTACTGTTTGTAATATCAGTTTAATCTATAGAGTATTGATGAGAAAACAGACGACCTTTATATTTACAAGTATTACAATTTATAAGGCCGTGTTATAACTACTGTTTTTAAACAAACCATAATTTTTAGCACTTAATATATACCATCGCTTCAAATTCCTTTGCTTCAGAAAAAGAAATCTCAGATTATTATTCAAAACCTTTGTTTGCGACAGTAATAAACAACAAAGATGTCTGCGACAGATATAAACAACAAAGATGTCTGCGACAGATATAACAAAGATGTCTGCGACAGAAATAAAAAACAAAGATGTCTGCGACAGATATAAACAACAAAGATGTCTGCGACAGTAATAAACAACAAAGATGTCTGCGACAGATATAACAAAGATGTCTGCGACAGATATAAACAACAAAGATGTCTGCGACAGAAATAAACTACAAAGATGTCTGCGACAGAAATAAACTACAAAGATGTCTGCGACAGAAATAAACAGAAAGATGTCTGCGACAGAAATAAACAACAAAGATGTCTGCGACAGAAATAAACAACAAAGATGTCTGCGACAGAAATAAAAAACAAAGATGTCTGCGACAGATATAAACAACAAAGATGTCTGCGACAGAAATAAACTACAAAGATGTCTGCGACAGATATAACAAAGATGTCTGCGACAGATATAACAAAGATGTCTGCGACAGATATAAACAACAAAGATGTCTGCGACAGAAATAAACTACAAAGATGTCTGCGACAGAAATAAACAATAAAGATGTCTGCGACAGAAATAAACAACAAAGATCTCTCCGACAGAAATAACAAAGATTTCTGCGACAGAATGCTCCTAACTTTGTGTATCGCTAGTTTAAAGAGGCGATCATACTTCCACTACCGTATCGCCTCACTTACTATTTTTTAGGCATTTATTTTCTTGTTGTCAAAAACATCTTGTGGTTCATAAAATGTGTTAATCTATTCAATTGAATTTTAATCTGAATTATATTTGATATATGATAGATTTTAGTTGATGTAATACTAAGTTCAAATCAAGATTTCGCCTTTTATTGTTCTACTGTTGACGGTGTTATCTATAATGGATTTCCGTCCTGCGTACGATGTTAACTCTGGGAGTTAATTAAAGCAGAGCCCTAATCAATATATTTATAATATATGTCAATCAAGGAAGTTGAAAGCCTGTAACACTACTACACACATTTTTTAGAGGAAATCCTGTGTATACATTTCATAAAATTAAAAGAGTTCGCGTAGTAAGCTCGTCCGGTTTGTATACTTATATAACTCATATCTACAACGACATGTAGTGTATAGAAGGAAGTAAATGCTATTCTGACTAATCTGTTTCGTTTATGCTTTGTTATAGATCGACGGTTGTGCAGGATCACGAGAGCACTTCCCGTTTGTCATAAACATAGTCTATTGAAAACGTGTTAAAAGTTTATGACAAAATATAGACATAAATTAATGTATGGGAAAATAAATACTATCAAAACTAGACGATACTGGAGCTGAATGGTTTTCTATCGTCAGCTTGCCTATTCGAAGTTCTCGAGACATAACCCCAACCTAAAATTTTTTTCAAGCATTACTGGATCGTCACTATGCAGAAGTTATCAATATAGCGAGTCCTAATTTTCATGTCTATAGGACCCAAAAGCCGTTAATTTATATCAGTAAATTTTAAGAGCAAGTCTTGCGTTAAAGTGTCATAGCAAGTTTCTTTTTCAAGCAGTTCTATATCATAAATATCATAGGGCTAGTGATTATCAAACAGTTAAAGCATTAATTACAGATTTTGTTTTATATCTCTCATACCGATGGGGCTCAAAAGAAGTTTGAGTCGTTAAGTTTTCGATGCAAATCATATGCTCAAGTTTCATAGCATATTTTTTCAAGCAGTACTAGATCATCAATATTTAGAGGCTTCCAATACGTTGTTGAAAATGATAAATCATACTGACAAGGCGAAGAGATAGAGACATATAAAACGAAAAACATGACAAACTTTGACAAAATCGAAAAGCGATTGATCAAAGGAAGTGATGAACGTAAATTTTAAAAACCGACAAACAACCCAGATGATATGGAAAATCAACTTTGCCGTGGAGAGACATTTCTGGGAAATACTAGTGTGGTCAACGTGTTATTGTGGGTGGGTCATTGGTATTGCACAGATTTCTGAATATCATTGTCAGTGATAAATAGACATTTTTTTAAAGTTCTCAGTTTGGTGATTTTCAGTAGGAAAATTACCATAAATACCGTGGTGTGGTAAGTACGAAAAATATCGGTGCAGTGAATACCAAACTGGCAAATGAGGTAAATATCAGTGTGCTTAGTTTGGTAAAATATTAGTGCAGTAAATACAAAACTGATAAATGAATTAGATATCAGTGTGCTTAGTTTGGTAAAATATCGGTTAGGAATATGAGTAAATAACAGTGTTGTATGTGTAGTAAAGATGAGTGCATTAGATGTCAGTCTTGTAAGTGTGGTAAATGTAAGAGCGCAAACAGTCGGTGTAGCAAGTACGGTAAAACCAGTTTGGCATATGGTAGTGTTGTAGGTTACGTAAATATCAATGTCAGTGTATTGAATGATGTAAAATCATTGTGGGAGATGTTAGTGTATTGAATGTGGTAAAATCACTGTGGGAGATGTCAGTATATTGAATGTGGTAAAATCAATGTGGGAGATGTTAGTGTATTGATTTTGGTAAAATCAATGTGGGCGATGTCAATGTATTGAATGTAGTAAAATCAATGTGGGAGATGTTAGTGTATTGAATGTGGTAAAATCACTGTGGGAGATGTCAGTATATTGAATGTGGTAAAATCAATGTGGGAGATGTTAGTGTATTGATTTTGGTAAAATCAATGTGGGCGATGTCAATGTATTGAATGTAGTAAAATCAATGTGGGAGATGTTAGTGTATTGAATGTGGTAAAATCACTATAGGAGATGTTAGTGTATTGAATGTGGTAAAATCAATGTGGGCGATGTCAGTGTATTAAGTTTGGTAAAATCAATGTGGGAGATGTCAGTATATTGAATGTGGTAAAATCAATGTGGGAAATGTAAGTGTATTAAATGTGGTAAAATCACTCCAGGAGATGTTAGTGTATTGAATGTGGTAAAATCACTACAGGAGATGTTAGTGTATTGAATGCGGTAAAATGAATGTGGGAGATGTCAGTATATTGAATGTGGTAAAATCAATGTGGGAGATGTCAGTATATTGAATGTGGTAAAATTACTACAGGAGATGTTAGTGTATTGTGTGTGGTAAAATCATTGTTTGAGATGTTAGTGTATCAAATTTGGTAAAATCACTACAGGAGATGTTAGTGTATTGAATGTGGTAAAATCACTACAGGAGATGTTAGTATATTGAATGTGGTAAAATGAATGTGGGAGATGTCAGTATATTGAATGTGGTAAAATAAAGTGGGCGATGTCAGTGTATTAAATTTGGTAAAATCAATGTGGGAGATGTTAGTGTATTGAATGTGGTAAAATCACTACAGGAGATGTTAGTGTATTGAATGTGGTAAAATCACTACAGGTGATCTTAGTGTATTGAATGTGGTAAAATCAATGTGGGAGATGTTAGTGTATAGAATGTGGTAAAATCACTATAGGAGATGTTAGTGTATTAAATGTGGTAAAATCACTATAGGAGATGTTAGTGTATTAAATGTGGTAAAATCATTGTAGGAGATGTTAGTGTATTAAATGAGGTAAAATCATTGTAGGAGATGTCAGTATATTGAATGTGGTAAAATCAATGTGGGAGATGTTAGTGCATTGAGTGTTGTAAAATCAATGTGGGAGATGTCAGTGTACTGGATGTGGTAAAATCAATGTGGGAGATGTCAGTGCACTAGATGTAGTAAAATCAATGTGGGAGATGTTAGTGTATTGATTGTGGTAAAATCAATGTGAGAGATGTTAGTGCATTGAGTGTGGTAAAATCACTATAGGAGATGTTAGTGTATTAAATGTGGTAAAATCGATGTGTGATATGTTAGTGTATTGATTGTGGTAAAATCAACGTGGGAGATGTTAGTGCATTGCGTGTGGTAAAATCGATGTGGGAGATGTTAGTGCATTGAGTGTGGTAAAATCAATGTGGGAGATGTCAGTGTACTGGATGTGGTAAAATCAATGTGGGAGATGTCAGTGCACTGGATGTAGTAAAATCAATGTGGGAGATGTTAGTGTATTGATTGTGGTAAAATCAATGTGAGAGATGTTAGTGCATTGAGTGTGGTAAAATCACTATAGGAGATGTTAGTGTATTAAATGTGGTAAAATCGATGTGTGATATGTTAGTGTATTGATTGTGGTAAAATCAATGTGGGAGATGTTAGTGCATTGCGTGTGGTAAAATCGATGTGGGAGATGTTAGTGCATTGAGTGTGGTAAAATCGATGTGGGATATGTTGTATGTAGGGTTATTGTCAGTGTAGAGGTGTCAATAAAGGTTATATGTAGATGTCCCTGTGGTATGTATAGAAGGTATCACTGTAGATGTCGGTGGAGTAAGTGTGATAAATACTGTAGATTCCAGTCTGGTATTAGTTGCATGTATCAGTGTTGTCAATGTGGTAGATATCATGAACTAATGGTAAGTTTCGTAATGCTCAGTGTGGTAGGTATTAGTGCAGTTGTACGCGTGGTAAATATCAGTGTGGTAGGTGTGGTAAATATCAGTGTGGTAGGAGTGGTAATTATCAGTGTGGTAGGTGTGGTAATTATCTGTGTAGTTGTAGTCATGGTAATTATCAGTGTGGAAGGTGTGGTAATTATCAGTGACGTAGTTATGGTAATTAACAGTGTAGCTGTAGCCGTGGTAATTATAAGTGTGGTAGGTGTGGTAATTATCAGTGTAGTTGTAGCCGTAGTAATTATCAGTGTGGTAGGTGTGGTAATTATCAGTGTAGTAGGTGTGGTAATTATCAGTGTAGTAGGTGTGGTAAATATCAGTGTGGTAGGTGTGGTAATTATCAGTGTGGTAGGTGTGGTAATTATCAGTGTGATAGGTGTGGTAATTATCAGTGTAGTTGTAGTCATGGTAATTATCAGTGTGGTAGGTGTGGTAATTATCTGTGTAGTTGTAGTCATGGTAATTATCAGTGTGGTAGGTGTGGTAATTATCAGTGACGTAGTTATGGTAATTATCAGTGTAGTAGATGTGGTAATTATCAGTGTGGTAGGTGTGGTAATTATCAGTGTGGTAGGTGTGGTAATTATCAGTGTAGTAGGTGTGGTAAATATCAGTGTGGTAAACGTAGTAATTATCAGTGTGGTAAGTGTGGTAATTATCAGTGAATTAGGTGTGGTAAATATCAGTGTAGTAGGTGTGGTAATTATCAGTGTGGTAGATGTGGTAATTATCAGTGTGGTAGATGTGGTAATTATCAGTGTGGTAGATGTGGAAATTGTCAGTGTAGTTGTAGCCGTGGTAATTATCAGTGTGGTAGGTGTGGTAAATATCAGTGTAGTAGGTGTGGTAATTATCAGTGTAGTAGATGTGGTAATTATCAGTGTGGTAGGTGTGGTAATTATGAGTGTGGTAGGTGTGGTAATTATCAGTGTAGTAGGTATGGTTCATATCAGTGTAGGTGTGGTAATTATCAGTGTGGTAGGTGTGGTAATTATGAGTGTGGTAGGTGTGGTAATTATCAGTGTAGTAGGTATGGTTCATATCAGTGTAGTAGGTGTGGTAAATATCAGTGTAGTAGGTGTGGTAATCATCAGTGTGGTAGGTGTGGTAATTTCAGTGTGGTAGGTGTGGTAATTATCAGTGTGGTAGGTGTGGTAATTATCAGTGTAGTTGTAGCAGTGGTAGTTATCTGTGTGGTAGGTGTGGTAATCATCAGTGTGGTAGGTGTGGTAATTTCAGTGTGGTAGGTGTGGTAGTTATCAGTATGGTAGGTGTGGTAATTATCAGTGTAGTTGATGTGGTAAATATCAGTGTGGTAGGTGTGGTAATTATCAGTGTGGTAGGTGTGGTAATTATAAGTGTAGTAGGTGTGATAAATATCAGTGCAGTAGATGTCAACATGGTAAGTGTGGTAAATACCTGTGTAGTAGATGCCAGTCTGGTAAGTGTGG
The DNA here is from genome assembly GCF_031769215.1 of Ylistrum balloti. Taxonomy (NCBI): domain Eukaryota; kingdom Metazoa; phylum Mollusca; class Bivalvia; order Pectinida; family Pectinidae; genus Ylistrum; species Ylistrum balloti. The sequence goes on from NW_026782240.1 coordinate 649,671, forward strand.
TAAATATCAGTGCAGTAGATGTCAGCCTGGTAAGTGTGGTAAATACCAGTGTGCAGAAGATGCCAGTCTGGTACGTGTGGTAAATACCAGTGCAGTAGATGCAAATCTGGTAAGTGTGGTAAATATCAGTGCAGTAGATGCAAATCTGGTAAATGTGGTAAATATCAGTGCGGTAGATATCAGCCTGTTAGGTGCGGAAAATACCAGAAGTAGATGTCAGGCTGGTAAGTGTGGTAAATACCAGTGCGGTAGATGCCAGTCTGGTTAGTGGGATAAATATTAGTGCTGTAGATGCCAGTCTGATAAGTGTGGTAAATATCAGTGCAGTAGATGCCAGTCTGATAAGTGTGGTAAATATCAATGCGGTAGATGCCAGTCTGGTAAGTGTGGTAAATATCAGTGCTGTAGATGCCAGTCTGGTAAGTGTGGTAAATACCTGTGCAGTAGATGTCAGCCTGGTAAGTGTGGTAAATACCAGTGTGCAGTAGATGCCAGTCTGGTACGTGTGGTAAATACCAGTGCAGTAGATGCAAATCTGATAAGTGTGGTAAATATCAGTGCAGTAGATGCAAATCTGGTAAATGTGGTAAATATCAGTGCTGTAGATGCAACTCCGGTAAGTGTGGTAAATATCAGTGCGGTAGATATTAAGCTGGTATGTGTGGTAAATACCAGTGTGCAGTAGATGCCAGTCTGGTAAGTGTGGTAAATACCAGTGCAGTAGATGTTAGTCTGGTAAGTGCGGTAAATATCAATGCAGTAGATGCCAGTCTGGTAAGTGTCGTAAATATCAGTGCAGTAGATGACAGTCTGATAAGTGTGGTAAATATCAGTGCAGTAGATGCCAGTCTGGTAAGTGTGGTAAACATCAGTTCAGTAGATGTTAATCTTGTAAGTGTGGTAAAAATCAGTGCAGTAGATGTCAATCTGGTAAGTTTGGTAAATACCAGTGCAATAGATGTCAGGCTGGTAAGTGTGGTAGATACCAGTGCAGTAGATGACAGTCTGATAAATGTGGTAAATATCAATGCGGTAGATGCCAGTCTGGTAAGTGTGGTAAACATCAGTGCAGTAGATGTCAGTCTGGTAAGTGCGGTAAATATCAGTGCAGTAGATTTCAGCCTGGTAAGTGAGGTGAATAACAGTGCAGTAGATGTCAGCCTGGGACATGTGGTAAATATCATTTTGAAAGATAAGTATTTAATGTGGTAAGTGGTAAGGAAGTTTGTAATGTAGTAAGTATGTATTTAATAAGGTATGTTTGATTAATGTGCGGTACAGATAAAATTTTCCGGTAGATGTTTTATAATATATAATTCATAATGATGTGTATTCTCCTATTTCCCTGGGGACACTGATAAGGATATGAGTGATTTATTATTGTCAGTGCAATTGTTCAGTAATTTGTGTTCTAGGAATTTGAGTGTTGCTGTTACTCTGTTCACTGCAACACATCCAAAATTAACTTAATACACCGTTTAATCAACAAATAAACAGCTAATTCTGGTGAAATGGTAAGTTCCTATCAAATGACATTTACTGCACAAACAGAATAGTACACTGTTTCATTTAAATTTCGCCTAACATAGTGTTGTCTCGTAATAAAAACTGTGAAAGCAACGAAAAATATTACAATTTCATAAACTGACCAAAAGTAGACAAATAGTTTTCGTCAATTCTACAATTACGTGGAATGCATAGCATAAAATAAATTGAATAAAACTAGATTTCTTTGTTAACATGCAACACACATAAGACAGTACAACAACAGAAAAAGATTGTGCACTGTCTGCAGTGGCGGTATTGTAATACCAAGGAGATGCACATAGCGACCGGCACAGTGATCTCCATTGTGAAGGTGGGGCGGGGAGCAGTAACTCACAGGATGACGTAATCACGAGAGAGGGGGTGAAGCTGTTAACATTTGGATGTGTACTTACCGAATATACAGCAAAGAAGTATAAGCAGCGACCATATCCCTCTAGACGCCATATTGGACTGCATACAACTTACTAGTGAATATTCTCGGGATGCTTTTGTGTATAATATAAGATTCAGGATGGTAGGGAGGAAACGGGGCCTTGATCAACGACTCATCGGGAAATAAGGTTCCTGACCCGGATTGTAAGATGACGTCAGCGTATTGTCGCGTGTTGCTGATGAATGCTCTCATTTGCATTTTGACGAGACACGTGTTCCAGGCTGGATGCGGACGAGACATTATTAGGTACCGACAAAAACACACGGAACACAGAAGACAAGCATTTGTCACTAGTTATGTTGCGAGGTTCAAAGTGATCCTGCATTGAGCTTACGGTAGGACCTATATAGATGCATTGTCCGTTTCCTCTCTCTGTCATTTTACATAACAAAGACATACAGTTTTCTACGATTAAATCTGGTTAAATCTGATTGTGACCTAATCTCTAGACTAAAGATAAACAAAATTCCATGGTGATGACATTAAATATCAAGTTTGTACACAGATCCGTTACAAATATAGGGCAAGTATAGAATTTGGCCGATGCAATCTCTCGGCGTCTTTATTCATATGGTTTGATGTTTTTGAAATATGTTAATATTAAAGATTGATATTTCAATTCAACCTTAAATTGCTGTCAAACGAAATAAAAGGTCAATTTCAGTTTAAACTTTTTATTTTCATTTTCCGTTTTGATAAACTACATTATCCTCCGTCCAACAAACTTCTCTGCCAATCTTGCCTGATTAGCCTCAGTATGGTGATTTTGTTTACGTTTTTGGTACAACACATTGTAAATAGAAGTTACGAGTTTAATAGTTACTCTACAATGGTAATATAACTCGTATATGTTAACAGAAACATCCAAATTTTTCGTACAATCAATTAATATTGAATTGATATTAGAACTTTAAAATTGTTTTTTAACCCGGACAGTGTCAACTTGTCGTAAGAAAGTAAGCCACCAGACGTGAAACTAATACCAAATGATAATATTGAAAATAAAAAAGACTTTTGACAACCTCAATACTTTCCTTAACTAAATATTAAATTCGCAGAAGTCTACCATCTTTCCTGAATACAATGCTTTTTTTTCAATGTAGTATTTATTAGTTCCATTGGCTACAAAGGTGATTAAATAAGTTAAGATCTTTTTGTGAACTTTGACTTGAATAATCTCTATTGTAATGTCGTTGTAAAGACTTTTCTTTAAGACAAGAATTATCATTATCGTACAAAGATAATACAGACATCCCTCTCAAAAATGTAAAAACATACAAACTGCCTTATATATGATAATACTTAACAATCTATAAGTATGTAACAGACTACGGAGTATATGTCGCGAGTGAAGTAATATGTATAGAAAAGATATTCTGAATTGAAATCTTTAGCTTATGCTAATATCAGTCACAACCATCATATATAATCATATCAATGCTAGATGTCCTCACTGCATATTCAGTGACAATAATCTAGTCTCTATTCCAGTAACATATTTCAGTGTTAGACATGAGCACAGAAACATCATTACAAAAGATATTGACGATCAAATTATGCATATATCTAATGCTGATTTAGATATACTATAGTATATACATGCACGAACACCGCGGGTTATGTCTGCTTTCTATCCGGAAGTGAGTCCCTCTGAACGGATTTGTCTACATCCGGATCTTGGGTGTACAGCTGTATGGCGTCAGTGTCATGTCTGAGTACAGAGGTTGTCGTTTCTATGAACCCGCCATATCTACTTCCGACGGAACAAGATATATCTCGACATTACACGCTTTCGATGATATTTACTATAACTATATCTTATACACAACTATTCCTGTCACCTTGACCTGTCGTGTGCTTGTATTTCCTCAGTTTTATCTATTTGACCGTAACCCGTTTTGTAATCCAAAGAATGCCTTCTATTTATGCCAGTGGCTCACTTTATGATTGAATCTATCACAGATTCAGTTCAGTGTGACAATGACCCGATGTGTGGCGGTATATTCCCCAGAATCAGTTCAGTGTGACAGTGACCCGATGTGTGTTTGTATATTACCCAGAATCAGTTCAGTGTGACAGTGACCCGATGTGTGATTGTATATCCCCCAGAATCAGTTCAGTGTGACAGTTACCCGATGTGTGATTGTATATTTCCTAGAAACATTTCAGTGTGACAATGACCCGATGTGTGTTTGTATATTCCCCAGAATCAGTTCAGTGTGACAGTGACCCGATGTGTGAATGTATATCACCCAGAATCAGTTCAGTGTGACAGTTACCCGATGTGTGATTGTATATTTCCTAGAAACATTTCAGTGTGACAATGACCCAATGTGTGTTTGTATATTCCCCAGAATCAGTTCAGTGTGACAGTGACCCGATGTGTGAATGTATATCACCCAGAATCAGTTCAGTGTGACAGTGACCCGATGTGTGATTGTATATTACCCCAGAATCAGTTCAGTGTGACAGTGACCCGATGTGTGATTGTATATTCCCCAGAATCAGTTCAGTGTGACAGTGACCCGATGTGTGAATGTATATCACCCAGAATCAGTTCAGTGTGACAGTGACCCGATGTGTGATTGTATATTCCGCAGAATCAGTTCAGTGTGACAGTGACCCGATGTGTGGCGGTATATTCCCCAGAATCAGTTCAGTGTGACAGTGACCCGATGTGTGATTGTATATTCCGCAGAATCAGTTCAGTGTGACAGTGACCCGATGTGTGGCGGTATATTCCCCAGAATCAGTTCAGTGTGACAGTGACCCGATGTGTGAATGTATATCACCCAGAATCAGTTCAGTGTGACAGTGACCCGATGTGTGATTGTATATTACCCCAGAATCAGTTCAGTGTGACAGTGACCCGATGTGTGATTGTATATTCCGCAGAATCAGTTCAGTGTGACAGTGACCCGATGTGTGATTGTATATTACCCCAGAATCAGTTCAGTGTGACAGTGACCCGATGTGTGATTGTATATTACCCCAGAATCAGTTCAGTGTGACAGTGACCGATGTGTGGTTGTATATTCAACAGAATCAGTTCAGTGTGACAGTGAAATGTGTATTGTATATTAAACAATGAATCTTGGAATTGTTTTGTATATTACCCCAGAATCAGTTCAGTGTGACAGTGACCGATGTGTGGTTGTATATTCAACAGAATCAGTTCAGTGTGACCGTGACCCGATTTGTGATTGTATCTTTCCCTGATATGACAGGTGTTTTGATTCTCGATGCCGTTGAAATTATTGTTGTAAACAATAATCTTGGAATTTTTTCGGATTGTACGAGTGTTGGACGAAGATAATTACCTGTCTATAGTGAGACCTGTATCATTACCTGTCTATAGTGATACCTGTATCATTACCTAACTATAGATTTACCTGTATCATTACCTGTCTATAGTGATGCCTGTATCATTACCTGTCTATAGTGATGCCTTTATCATTACCTGTCTATAGTGATACATGTATCATTACCTGTCTATAGTGAGACCTGTATCATTACCTGTCTATAATGACACCTGTATCATTACCTGTCTATAGAGTTACCTGTATCATTATCTGTCTATAGTGATAACTTTATCATTACCTGTCTATAGCGATACCTGTATCATTACCTGTCTATAGTGAGACCTGTATCATTACCTGTCTATAGTGAGACCTGTATCATTACCTGTCTATAGAGATACCTGTATCGTTACCTGTCTATAGTGATACCTGTATCATTACCTGTCTATAGTGATACCTGTATCATTACCTGTCTATAGAGTTACCTGTATCATTACCTGTCTACAGTGATACCTGTATCATTACCTGTCTATAGAGTTACCTGTATCATTACCTGTCTATAGAGATACCTGTATCGTTACCTGTCTATAGTGAGACCTGTATCATTACCTGTCTATAGAGATACCTGTATCATTACCTGTCTATAGAGTTACCTGTATCATTACCTGTCTATAGTGATACCTGTATCATGACCTGTCTATAGTGAGACCTGTATCATTACCTGTCTATAGTGAGACCTGTATCATTACCTGTCTATAGTGACACCCGTATCATTACCTGTCTATAGAGATACCTGTATCGTTACCTGTCTATAGTGAGACCTGTATCATTACCTGTCTATAGTGATACCTGTATCATTACCTGTCTATAGAGTTACCTGTATCATTACCTGTCTATAGCGATACCTGTATCATTATCTGTTCTTCATATTACAATGTGATGGATCGACCATAATTGTTTACGTGCTACAATACCCATTGTATTTTATTGTTTTCATTTAATATGAAAACAGAAGAAAAACCAAATGCTGCCGGCATTCCTGATTCCCTGTGATATAAATGTGTAGTATGATAATCTGTAACAATAGATAAGCATGGTTATCTTTCCTTATTTTATCTGTATTCCTTTATTACTTGTTCTTATTCCATTTGAACTATGATAAAGAGTATGATAATGTGCCATGTTAAAAAATAAGATGTTTATGCCCTGTGACATGAAAATATGGTAGAAAAAAAAGAAAAAAAAAGAGAAACCTTTTGTAATATTAAATTTATGTATGATAGTCTGTCTATCCCCTGTAGTACAATAATTAAGATTAATCTTCTATACCCTGTAGTACAATAATTAAGATTAATCTGTCTATCCCCTGTAGTACAATAATTAAGATAATCTGTCTATCCCCTGTAGTACAATAATTAAGATAATCTGTCTATCCCCTGTAGTACAATAATTAAGATAATCTGTCTATCCCCTGTAGTACAATAATTAAGATTAATCTGTCTATCCCCTGTAGTACAATAATTAAGATAATCTGTCTATCCCCTGTAGTACAATAATTAAGATAATCTGTCTATCCCCTGTAGTACAATAATTAAGATAATCTGTCTATCCCCTGTAGTACAATAATTAAGATAATCTGTCTATCCCCTGTAGTACAATAATTAAGATTAATCTGTTTATCCTCCGTAGTACAATAATTAAGATAATATATATGTCCTGTGTAGTACAATAATTAAGATAATCTGTCTATCCCCTGTAGTACAATAATTAAGATTAATTTCTTTATCCTCTGTAGTACGATAAATAAAGAGAAGGTAATTATTCCCTATGATATAATGATAAAGTGTCTATATTACTTTGATACAACGTTAACGTCTCCTGTGATATGCTAAATAATTAAGTTTATATTTATTTATCCTGTGATAATCTGTCTATCCCCAGTGATATAATTGTAAAGATTATCTATCTCTTGTGATATGTGTGATTTGACAATTCATCAAGATAATCTGTTGATCACTTGTGATGGTAATGAAATCGTTCTGTTTCATGTCAAATTATGGGTAGATATAGCGATATGTCTCGCAGGTATTGTGAAATCACTGCATAGTTATTGATCCACGGAGACTTGTTGCTTGTCAGTGTGATTTAACCTACCTGTGCCTTACAAAGCATTTGCTCATGTATCTATAATTTAAGAACAGATAAAGAAATTAGTCAATATGTTTGAGTGTAAGATAACGGTTACCCACTTCGTCTTCCTGGTCTATTTAAACAACCCATTCCGACTGGGTATTAGTGGTATTTTGGGGGACAATGTGACAAATGATATCTTAAAAGAAGAACATGAGTGAATTCATCAAATCCCAAAATGTTGGATTCTGTATTGTCTTTCTTATGGCATCCTTTGGAACTCATTTCATAGATGCATCAAGTAAGTAGAATTGCACTTGTCTTCCTTACAGCATCAGTTGCTTTCAAATTACATGTATCACCGCCAATCTCTATTCATTTCACTCTCCTTCCCAGTAATAACATACCATTCTCCCCTCAACTGTAATAACATACCATTCTCCCCTCAACTGTAGTAACATACCATCTCCCCTCAATTGTAGTAACATACCATTCTCCCCTCAACTATAGTAATATACCATTCTCCCCTCAACTGTAGTAACATACCATTCTCCCCTCAATTGTAGTAACATACCATTCTCCCCTCCTCAGTAATAACATACCATTCTCCCCTCAACTGTAGTAACATACCATTCTCCCCCCAACTGTAGCAACATACCATTCTTCCGTCCTCAGCAATAACATACCATTTTCCCCTCAACTGTAATGACATACCATTTTTCCCTCCCCAGAAATAACATACCATTCTCCTCTCCTCAGTAATAACATACCAGACTTCCCTCAACTGTAGTAACATACCATTCTCCCCTCCTCAGTAATAACATACCATTCTCCCCTCCCCAGTTATAACATACCATTCTCCCCTCAAGTGTATAACATACCATTCTCCCCTCCCAGTAATAACATACCATTTCCCCTCCTCAGTAATAACATACCATTCTCCCCTCACCACTGTACATAACATACCATTCTCCCCTCCCCAGTAATAACATACCATTCTCCCCTCCTTAGTAATAACATACCATTCTCCCCTCCTCAGTAATAACATACCATTCTCCCCTCCTCAGTAATAACATACCATTCTCCCCTCAACTGTAGTAACATAACATTCTCCCCTCAACTGTAGTAACATACCATTCTCCCCTCCTCAGTAATAACATACCATTATCCCCTCCTCAGTAATAACATACCATTCTCCCCTCCAAAGTAATAACATACCATTCTCCCCTCCTCAGTAATAACATACCATATACCCACCTCAGTAATAACATACCATTCTCCCCTCAGCTGTAGTAACATACCATTCTCCCCTCCTTAGTAATAACATACCATTCTCCCCTCAACTATAGTAACATACCATTCTCCCCTCAACTGTAGTAACATACCATTCTCCCCTCAACTGTAGTAACATACCATTCTCCCCTCCTCAGTAATAACATACCATTCTCCCCTCAACTGTAGTAACATACCATTCTCCCCTCAACTGTAGTAACATACCATTCTCCCCTCCTCAGTAATAACATACCATTCTCCCCTCAACTGTAATAACATACCATTCTCCCCTCAACTGTAGTAACATACCATTCTCCCCTCCTCAGTAATAACATACCATTCTCCCCTCCCCAGTAATAACATACCATTCTCCCCTCAACTGTAGTAACATACCATTCTCCCCTCAACTGTAGTAACATACCATTCTCCCCTCAACTGTAGCAACATACCATTCTCCCATCAACTGTAGTAACATACCATTCTTCCCTCCTCAGCAATAACATACCATTCTCCCCTCAACTGTAGTAACATACCATTTTCCCCTCCTCAGTAATAACATACCATTCTCTCAGTAATAACATACCAGACTTCCCTCAACTGTAGTAACATACCATTCTCCCCTCCTCAGTAATAACATACCATTCTCCCCTCCCCAGTTATAACATACTATTCTCCCCTCCCCAGTTATAAGATACTATTCTCCCCTCCTCAGTAATAACATACCATTCTCCCCTCAACTGTAGTAACATACAATTTTCCCATCAACTGTAGTAACATACCATTCTTCCCTCCTCAGCAATAACATACCATTCTCCCCTCAACTGTAGTAACATGCCATTCTTCCCTCCCCAGTAATAACATACCATTCTCCTCTCCTCAGTAATAACATACCAGACTTCCCTCAACTGTAGTAACATACCATTCTCCCCTCCTCAGTAATAACATACCATTCTCCCCTCCCCAGTTATAACATACTATTCTCCCCTCCTTAGTAATAACATACCATTCTCCCTTCCCTAGTAATAACATGCCAGACTTCCCTCAGCTGTAGTAACATACCATTCTCCCCTCCTCAGTAATAACATACCATTCTCCCCTCCCCAGTTATAGGATACTATTCTCCCCTCCCCAGTTATAAGATACTATTCTCCCCTCCTCAGTAATAACATACCATTCTCCCCTCAACTGTAGTAACATACCATTCTCCCCTCAACTGTAGTAACATACCATTCTCCCCTCCTCAGTAATAACATACCATTCTCCCCTCCTCAGTAATAGCATACCATTCTTCCCTCCTCAGTAATAACATACCATTCTCCCCTCAACTGCAGTAACATACCATTCTTCCCTCCCCAGTAATAACATACCATTCTCCCCAGTAATAACATACCATTCTCCCCTCCTCAGTAATAACATACCATTCTCCCCTCAACTGTAGTAACATACCATTCTCCCCTCAACTGTAGTAACATACCATTCTTCTCTCCTCAGTAATAACATACCATTCTCCCCTCAACTGTAATAACATACCATTCTCCCCTCCCCAGTAATAACATACCATTCTCCCCTCCTCAGTAATAACATACCATTCTCCCCTCCTCAGTAATAACATACCATTCTCCCCTCAACTGTAGTAACATACCATTCTCCCCTCAACAGTAATAACATACCATTCTCCCCTCCTCAGTAATAACATACCATTCTCCCCTCAACTGTAGTAACATACCATTATCCCCTCCTCAGTAATAACATACCATTCTCCCCTCCTCAGTAATAACATACCATTCTCCCCTCTGTAGTAATAACATACCATTCTCCCCCCTCAGTAATAACATACCATTCTCCCCTCCTCAGTAATAGCATACCATTCTCCCCTCCTCAGTAATAACATACCATTCTCCCCTCAACTGTAGTAACATACCATTCTCCCCTCCTCAGTAATAACATACCATTCTCCCCTCCTCAGTAATAACATACCATTCTCCCCTCCCCAGTAACATACCATAAGTAATAAGATACTATTCTCCCCTCCTCAGTAACAACATACCATTCTCCCCTCCTCAGTAATAACATACCATTCTCCCCTCAACTGTAATAACATACCATTCTCCCCTCAACAATAGTAACATACCATTCTCCCCTCCTCAGTAATAACATACCATTCTCCCCTCTCAGTAATAACATACCATCCCCTCCCAGTAATAACATACCATTCTCCCCTCCTGTAATAACATACCATTCTCCCCTCCACAGTAGTAACATACCATTCTCCCCTCCTCAGTAATAACATACCATTCTCCCCTCCTCAGTAATAGCATACCATTCTTCCCTCCTCAGTGATAACATACCATTCTCCCCTCAACTGTAGTAACATACCATTCTCCCCTCCTCAGTAATAACATACCATTCTCCCCTCAACTGTAGTAACATACCATTCTCCCCTCAACTGTAGTAACATACCATTCTCCCCTCAACTGTAGTAACATACCATTCTCCCCTCCCCAGTAATAACATACCATTCTCCCCTCAACAGTATAACATACCATTCTCCCCTCCCAGTAATAACATACCATTCTCCCCTCAACTGTAATAACATACCATTCTCCCCTCAACAATAGTAACATACCATTCTCCCCTCCTCAGTAATAACATACCATTCTCCCCTCAACTGTAGTAACATACCATTCTCCCCTCCTCAGTAATAACATACCATTCTCCCCTCCTTAGTAATAGCATACCATTCTTCCCTCCTCAGTAACAACATACCATTCTCCCCTCCTCAGTAATAACATACCATTCTCCCCTCAACTGTAGTAACATACCATTCTCCCCTCAACTGTAGTAACATACCATTCTCCCCTCCTCAGTAATAACATACCATTCTCCCCTCCCCAGTAATAACATACTATTCTCCCCTCCTCAGTAATAACATACCAGACTTCTCTCAACTGTAGTAACATACCATTCTCCCCTCCTCAGTAATAACATACCATTCTCCCCTCAACTGTAGTAACATACCATTCTTCCCTCCCCAGTAATAACATACCATTCTCCCCTCCTCAGTAATAACATACCATTCTCCCCTCAACTGTAGTAACATACCATTCTCCCCTCCCCAGTAATAACATACCATTCTCCCCTCCTCAGTAATAACATACCATTCTCCCCTCAACTGTAGTAACATACCATTCTCCCCTCAACTGTAGTAACATACCATTCTCCCCTCCTCAGTAATAACATACCATTCTCCCCTCCCCAGTTATAAGATACTATTCTCCCCTCCTCAGTAACAACATACCATTTTCCCCTCCTCAGTAATAACATACCATTCTCCCCTCAACTGTAATAACATACCATTCTCCCCTCAACAATAGTAACATACCATTCTCCCCTCCTCAGTAATAACATACCATTCTCCCCTCAACTGTAATAACATACCATTCTCCCCTCAACAATAGTAACATACCATTCTCCCCTCCTCAGTAATAACATACCATTCTCCCCTCAACTGTAGTAACATACCATTCTCCCCTCCTCAGCAATAACATACCATTGTAGTAACATACCATTCTCCCCTCCCCAGTAATAACATACCATTCTCCCCTCCTCAGTAAAAACATACCAGACTTCTCTCAACTCTAGTAACATACCATTCTCCCCTCCTCAGTAATAACACTGTATAACATACCATTCTCCCCTCATCAGTATTAACATACCATTCTCCCCTCCTCAGTAATAACATACCATTTTCCCCTCCTCAGTAATAACATATCATTCTCCCCTCAACTGTAGTAACATACCATTCTCCCCTCCTCAGTAATAACATACCATTTTCCCCTCCTCAGTAATAACATACCATTCTCCCCTCCTCAGTAATACATACATTCTCCCCTCCTCAGTAATAACATACCATTCTCCCCTCAACTGTAGTAACATACCAATCTCCCCTCTCCTCAGTAATAACATACCATTCTCCCCTCAGTAATAACATACCATTCTCCCCTCCTCAGTAATCATACCATTCTCCCCTCAACTGTATTAACATACCATTCTCCCCTCCACAGTAATAACATACCATTCTCCCCTCAACTGTAGTAACATACCATTCTCCCCTCCTCAGTAATAACATACCATTCTCCCCTCCTCAGTAATAACATACCATTCTCCCCTCCTCAGTAATAGCATACCATTCTCCCCTCCTCAGTAATAACATACCATTCTCCCCTCAACTTTAGTGACATACCATTCTCCCCTCCTCAGTAATAACATACCATTCTCCCCCCAACTGTAGCAACATACCATTCTTCCCTCCTCAGTAATAACATACCAATAACATACCATTCTCCCCTCCTCAGTAATAACATACCATTCTCCCCTCAACTGTAGTAACATACCATTCTCCCCTCCTCAGTAATAACATACCATTCTCCCCTCAACTGTAGTAACATACCATTCTCCCCTCCTCAGTAATAACATACCATTCTCCCCTCAACTGTAGTAACATACCATTCTCCCCTCATCAGTAATAACATACCATTCTCCCCTCACCGGTTATAACATACTATTCTCCCCTCCCCAGTTATAAGATACTATTCTCCCCTCCTCAGTAACAACATACCATTCTCCCCTCCTCAGTAATAACATACCATTCTCCCCTCAACTGTAGTAACATACCATTCTCCCCTCAACTGTAGTAACATACCATTCTCCCCTCCCCAGTAATAACATACTATTCTCCCCTCCTCAGTAATAACATACCATTCTCCCTTCCCTAGTAATAACATGCCAGACTTCCCTCAGCTGTAGTAACATACCATTCTCCCCTCCTCAGTAATAACATACCATTCTCCCCTCAACTGTGGTAACATACCATTCTCCCCTCAACTGTAATAACATACCATTCTCCCCTCAACAATAGTAACATACCATTCTCCCCTCAACTGTAGTAACATACCATTCTTCCCTCCTCAGCAATAACATACCATTCTCCCCTCCTCAGTAATAGCATACCATTCTTCCCTCCTCAAGTATAACATACCATTCTCCCCTCCTGTAGTAACATACTATTCTCCCCTCCCCAGTAAGAACATACCATTATCCCCTCCCCAGTAATAACATACCATTCTCCCCTCCTTAGTAATAACATACCATTCTCCCCTCCTTAGTAATAACATACCATTCTCCCCTCAACTGTAGTGACATACCATTCTCCCCTCCTCAGTAATAACATACCATTCTCCCCCCAACTGTAGCAACATACCATTCTTCCCTCCTCAGTAATAACATACCATTCTCCCCTCAACTGTATTAACATACCATTCTTCCCTCCCCAGTAATAACATACCATTCTCCCCTCCTCAGTAATAACATACCATTCTCCCCTCAACTGTGGTAACATACCACTCTCCCCTCATCAGTAACAACATACCAGACTTCCCTCAACTGTAGTAACATACCATTCTCCCCTCCTTAGTAATAACATACCATTCTCCCCTCCTTAGTAATAACATACCATTCTCCCCTCCCCAGTGATAACATGCCAGACTTCCCTCAGCTGTAGTAACATACCATTCGCCGCTTTCTCAGTGATAACATTCCAGACTCCCTTTCCCAGTGATAACATACCAGACACCCTTCCTCAGTAGTAACATTACAGTTGGTCGGGTAGCACAGTGGTAACACACTCGCCTTTCATCCAGCCGTCCGGGGTTCGATTTCCAGAATGGATGTGAAAAGGTATGGGGTCATCTGCCCGACCACGAGGGTTTTCCCCAGGTACTCCGGTTTCCTCCCACATCTAAACCCCTCGCGCGCTTCCATGCAAGCCAACAAGAGTGATTTATATAAGTTAGACAAACTAGCTTCGCAATTGTTGTAAAATAAAAAAAAACAAAAAAAAACAGACTCCCCTGCTCAGTAGCAAGATATCATATACCCCTCCACTTAATTAACATACCAGAGTCCCCTTTTCAGTAGCAGCATACCATTTTTGTCCTGCTAAAATATAAAAGAAATGATCCATACCTCGAGCTCTGTTTGCTCTAAACATCAAGAAAAGAATTCCAAACAATCAAATTGGCTGTAAAATCTTGGCATACCCTTTTTAGAATAGAGAAGCCGTTTATTTTCAACCTAGTTTAATAAACGTGTACATATAAAAAAATTCATAATATATTTGGAGCAAAGGTGAGCGAAACTACGCCCATGTTCTGACATAGTGAAATCAAGCTGCTTATACTTCACAATCACACTAGCTACTGACTCCTCAGTGAAAACCCATCCACGGTTTTTGTCAGTAATTTTGTCTCTATATTATAATGTGTGTGTGATGTATATATCATCTCACACGTATATAGATACAGTTTAAACCCGATTGATGTTTGTTGTTTAAGTACATGTAATCCGATTACTTATGCATTCGATATGATAACATATTTAAATAAAAAAGTGACAAGTTCGTAGATTTGTTTTATATATTACTGCTTGAACAAGAAATATAGATGAAAGGAAATAACTGTAAATGAGGTTGTAAGGGGTTAAATTTAATGCATGGATATAGGTCTAAAATTGACAAAATATGTAATAGAAGTGGATTTCAGTGTGACTTTTAAATCTTTTAAATATCTCCTTCGCTTAGCTGGCGAAAATCACCTATTCGGCTCAATTAATACTAGCCCTATTATTAAAAAAAATCGTAGTTATCATACATCTTATAATTTTAGAATAACGTCAAGTACATGTATATATTCTGAACAGATTTTACGAAAGACACACAAGTGAATAGCAGCTTTGAATACAACTTTGAAGTTAGTAAAACAATGAATGAAACAGCATCATACAGCCTTTTTGTCCTTCTAGGACTCGTCAGTAATGATAAGACCCAAAGAGGGTAGCTCTCCTTGTCCCGCAAGCGTTTGATCGGAACTTTTCAGAAACCGGTAGTAGTCACTTAACCAATTCTTGATAGTTTAACGAAGATATCAAGCGGCTTGGTGAGCGTGATTAGTTTCTTCTCTATCATATAAACGTATCACACATGCTATATCAGACGACAACATGGTAACGACTTCAATCATTGATACCAGAATATGTATTTGTATTCATTTAAAGAATATTTTGTGCTCAAATTAAGTATAGTTTGCAAAAAATGTCAAATTATAATTCAACTACAAGTCATAATCATTTTGACTATCGTCTGTGAGGTAACAACAAAGCGACGCAGAGGGAACTACGATATAAATTCAATCAGCACATCCATTCAATTACTTTTTTTTATCAACGTAGTATAACTCATTTTTTAATTTACTTTCTTCACAAATGACATTATAACTTCTATTCTTCTGTTTCAGTACTTTAAAAAACACATTCTAAATACTAGGAAAGGTTATGCTCTTTTTAGGCTTTGCATTTTTTCTTCATACACTGATCATAAAAAAAAAAACAATGTCTCTCACCTGCCCGGTTGAAGAACCACCTGATTTCAGTGTGAAGTAAGACCTGAAAAGTACACCTTTTAATCCTCTCTTTTAAAAGGCGATTTTCAAGGTTGAAGTTGTAACTATCTTGGGTGGAATGTGAGAGATAAAAAACCAAAAGCAATCTTCTTCTGTTCCTCCATATATTTTCTTCCTTCCTGTCCAGGAGAGCGCTCCACATAATCAATAAATTGGTAGCAGAAATGCTACCCCCTCCCTTCCATAGACAATTTTCATTTAATACACCCCCACAACACACACATTTAAATTAAAATCGGACAAGCATTTTTTTCTCGTGGATTTTAAAAAAAAAGTTACTTTGTTTATCATTTAAAGACGGATTGTTGATTATTCATATTTATAGTTGTTTTGTAATTCTTTCTATAGCACCAGCTGCAAAGTAATGGTGAACTACCGTTAGTCGGGAATATCATTAAAATACAAATTCCTTATATGGGGATCACTAAATTTACATCAATGTAATATATTGATAAACAAAAATTAATTGTTAGGTAAATGAATATTTAATCAACGAAACGCCTAAAACATTATTTTACTCTCAAGAAATATGAAACAAAAATGTAATATAAATAACTCAGCACCGATATATGACTGCAAAAAGTCTTTAATTTGTATAGAATTTGCATTGTTTCATAGTAATATGTCATATATATATATATATATAGTTCAAAAGATTGTGTATCAGAACCTCTTCAGGATGTACAAATTAGTATCGCATACCGAAGTAACGTTTGAAAAAGTCTCCAAATGCTTGTATCCATTACAAAAAGACAATGACGTATCATTTTAATCGTTGATGTCAATATACTCGTTTAAGATTTTTAGTATTTGTCTTTTAACTGTTGGTTTGTTTAATATCATTTTCTTTTGGATCGCTGTGTGTTTTACCGGTTGATAGCCCTAATGACCTTTTATGTGTTGACGAGCCATTAAGAATGGTATAATAATAATAAAAGTGTCCGTTACAATTGTACGTATTCATAGAGACACTTGGATATGCCATTATACAGCTAGTAAACGTGACGATACAAACATGTTTGATGATAAATAGTACAAGTTCAAGTACAGTAAAAAAATCTGTGATCACAATAACTCTTCTCTTCTGACTAAAACTTCCTAACCTACTGAGCACTGAATTAAACATACAAAGACTTTAAGGGTAAAAAAATAGGTAACACTTAAAACTTCATGTTATTTGAGCTTCATTTGTCACAAGCTTCCCAGAAAATAAAACTCAATAAAGAACACTTCTTGTGCCAGGTATGATACGACAAATCATCTTATGAAAATGCCAGAATTTTTGCTTTGATTTCGATTATAAATCAAAACAAGTAATTTATTACATTTCAAATTAATTATACTATATGGCATAAACATGGTGCTATACATCACCATTTCATGTCTCAAAACGTATTCCGTACATCTAACGTACATCTAACGTATAGAAATGTACACCAGTTTAGAGGAGGTGGACGTATAGA
Organism: Ylistrum balloti; assembly: GCF_031769215.1. Classification (NCBI taxonomy): domain Eukaryota; kingdom Metazoa; phylum Mollusca; class Bivalvia; order Pectinida; family Pectinidae; genus Ylistrum; species Ylistrum balloti. The sequence goes on from NW_026782240.1 coordinate 667,330, forward strand.
GATGTACATCAGTTTAGAGGAGGTGAACGTATAGAGCTGTACATCACTTTAGAGGAGGTGAACGTATAGAGATAAACATCAGTTAAGAGGAGGTGGACGTATAGAGATGTACATCAGTTTAGAGGAGGTGGACGTATAGAGATGTACATCAGTTTGGAGGAGGTGGACGTATAGAGATGTACATCAGTTTGGAGGAGGTGGACGTATAGAGATGTACATCAGTTTGGAGGAGGTGGACGTATAGAGATGTACATCAGTTTAGAGGAGGTGGACGTATAGAGATGTACATCAGTTTGGAGGAGGTGGACGTATAGAAATGTACATCAGTTTAGAGGAGGTGGACGTATAGAGATGTACATCAGTTTAGAGGAGGTGGACGTATAGAGATGTACATCAGTTTAGAGGAGGTGGACGTATAGAGATGTACATCAGTTTGGAGGAGGTGGACGTATAGAGATGTACATCAGTTTGGAGGAGGTGGACGTATAGAGATGTACATCAGTTTGGAGGAGGTGGACGTATAGAGATGTACATCAGTTTAGAGGAGGTAGACGTATAGAGATGTACATCAGTTTGGAGGAGGTGGACGTATAGAGATGTACATCAGTTTGGAGGAGGTGGACGTATAGAGATGTACATCAGTTTGGAGGAGGTGGACGTATAGAGATGTACATCAGTTTAGAGGAGGTAGACGTATAGAGATGTACATCAGTTTGGAGGAGGTAGACGTATAGAGATGTACATCAGTTTGGAGGAGGTGGGCGTATAGAGATGAACATCAGTTTAGAGGAGGTGGACGTATAGAGATGTACATCAGTTTAGAGGAGGTGGACGTATAGAGATGTACATCAGTTTGGAGGAGGTGGACGTATAGAGATAAACATCAGTTTAGAGGAGGTGGACGTATAGAGATGTACATCAGTTTGGAGGAGGTGGACGTATAGAGATGTACATCAGTTTGGAGGAGGTGGACGTATAGAGATGTACATCAGTTTGGAGGAGGTGGACGTATAGAGATGTACATCAGTTTGGAGGAGGTGGACGTATAGAGAAGTACATCACTTTAGATTAGGAACCAACGAGTTTTATATTTTTCAACATAAATTAAAAAATAATCAGTGTTCTAATTTAGAATCCACACAGAAATTAAGTAATTATAGACCGTAACCGTCGTCAGTGAGATTCAAACTTCATCTTATTATCGACAGCTGCTGATCGATAGGATAACACTAACATCAGATTTTTTCACTTCATTTTGGCCTTTGTTGGAGATAAACATCTTTGATGGGTAACTAAAAAATGTCTGACAAGGAGTGATCGAAATGACAACACCAGATACACACCTAACTGCACGTCAAATGATATAATTAAGACTGAAGTGAACAGCAGTTGCAGCTTCTTTCATTTTATGAGGAAATGTCTGTGATTTGAGTTCAATTCAGGCACAAGTCGCCCCACATTCTGAAAATAAATCAAATCTTAATTCCGGAGAAAATAACGTGGTCCTTACTTGCCTAGGAACTTCAGTTCTTGAACATTGTGCAGCTGAATCACATTTTGAAATATCCAATGTAGACTTTAATGGACTTGATTACCGGAGCATTTCCTGAGAGGAACTCTTGTACATCATAAACGAAGGGATCTCCATTGATTGGGATATGGAAGTTATGTAAGAGTTTTCTTAAAAAGAAAAAACATGAACAAGAAAGTTCCTGAAAACAGAAATATGATTTTTTTTTTAAAGAAAATTTTTTCTTTTACTTTCTTTTTTCTTAATAGAACAAATGGAATTATTTATGTTTTTTGCTTTGGTTTTATTTCCTGTTCCTACTCTAATGGCGCCGAACTCCCGTCAGCAATCGGGAGTTTTTTGGTATGAATAATAGTTAATTGATTATTTTGTCTCAATCGAGACCTACGTTTTTGCCTGAAAATTCATTTCCTTCAGGGAATGTCTTCCTTAATTGAAAATGGTCCTGGCACAAGCCGATTATGACATATATGTTATATTATGCTTGTTAATTCAGGAGATTTGGCTTTACATAAAAACTCAAAACAAAGTTCAACCCATAAGCGATATGAGGCTGGTAGAGCGGTAGATGGAGTTCTCGGCATTGATGTAACAGACGGACACTGTTCCCATACAGGTCTATATCACCGACAAGCCTGGTGGGAGGTTGACCTGGGACATATTTACCGAATACAGACGATCAATATCACATATAGACGTAGTCGTAAGTACCAAAAAAGGAAACGCATAATCCATTTATTGATTAATATGCATGGTTGTCTTGTTTAGTTAATCTTAATATCAGGTGTTACTCATTTGGGTTGTCATTTGTGCAGTTCTTTTCGTGTAGTTGTGCTGAAACATCATTAGGTTTTAGTGCATTTTCCCACTGTATTGCATTCTACTCCTTCTGTAGAAGCCTCTACATCTAAACATTAAGTAGTTGATGATAAGGACAAGTCTAAACTGTCGAATGATTATTTTTATAGTATCACATATATGCATTGTAACTGATGCAAACTTTGGTTTTTAAACATCACAGATTTCATTACAGCAAATTAAAGGAGTTTCAAATAACTAATCTGTTTTTGGCTCAATGATGATGACATTTTAAATTGTTTAGATGGATTTTAAAGCCTGTGGGGGATGAAGGCGGCCACCACATGCTAAAATTACACTGCAATCTTGTTTCTTTTTCACTTATCGTTATCTGCTTATAATAAATATAGACCAATTTCTCTGTTGTCAACGGCTGGTAAAGTGCACATAAGTACTTTCGTGAAAATTATTATCAGTGAGATATATTCATCTGGTTTTACTCCAGCGGTAAATATTAGCAATACCAGTACTGATTGATAAGCTTGGTAGTGGCAGAAAACAAAACATTCGTTATACCAGACCAACACAGTAAAGCAGCCCTATAAGGTCTGATCTGTCGTGTTAATTAGTCAATGACTGGAACTGTCAGAATGCCTATCACTTCTTCTCAAAGTCTCAATGAAATACAAATAAACACTCGTGCCGTATTGTTTGATAATTTCAATAATTTGACTTTACAAAGACTTTGAGATAATTCTGAAATTGTAGTGTATTATACAAATGTAAACATATATCCTTCCTCCAAAATTTTGTAAATAAAGCGTGTCACAGTATAGAGGGCAGTAACCTCGCTATGCTTATTGTGGCGAGCTAATGTTTTCTAACTTAGCGAAAAAGGGATTCTTATTTAATGTGCTGAATCATTTTATCAAAAATAGTATTTATCACTTTATCGCCCGCCTCTCTTTCAATAATACCATCTTGTAGTTACAAAATTAATAATTTTATATCATCCCCAGGAACAGATCATCTAAAAGACTATAGTCTTTACGTAGCAAACAATAGGAGCATGACAATGCCTGATGGGTTTATCAATGAACAGTTAGGCTATTTGTGTTACCATGACGCTGATTCCACAATACCAACGTATAATCAGTCACGTCCGTGTCACGTTGATGGGAGATACGTTGTGTTCTACAACAACAGAAAGAACGAAGACGCATTTGTTGAGCTTTGTGGGATCCAAGTCTACGGTGAGTATAGCTAGATTGTTACTATCATAATAGTTTGTCTACCCTCAAAATACAGAAGTGAAGTTTACTTTTTAGCGGCAGATATGTGAATAGAATGGTGTTTTTCAGAAGAACCATACAGTTTAAAAAGTAAAAACAAGAAGAAATGCGAAATAACGATCCGATAAAGGTTGTCTTTCTGTTTATCATAATTTCGGCAATCGTTGCGTAATAAAAAAAATCCTTCTGCCTATCAAGGGGACAAAACGGTAATAATAAGTCACATCGGAAGTGCCGGAGATTCACACAGGTGAAATATATTTTTTCAATTTCTACGAAGTCTACCATCTTCTCTTCTTTCGACAAATTGATCTAAAGTGAACGCGGTCTATATTACATTGGGAGTATTTAAGCATATATATCGTAAACTTTAGACATATGGTAGATAAAGATGTGCAGCATGGTTATAGTTAAATCCGGTGAAATGCTCGTTGACTATGTCAGTATATCGAAAATACCATGCTTCTACTGAGTGAAGTGGTAAACATAATAGTGGACTTGATTAGAAAATAGCAGGGTTTCTTGCATGATGCTTCCATATATGCTAATAGACTGATTATAAATTCCCTTCTATTACTTAGTTTGCCTGTTGGTTCCTTTATAGTATATATTGTTCTCATTTACAAACGTGACATTACTTACATGGATTGGCCACGATTTACATGGCGGATGAAGCAGAAGACGCTATCGCTGCCGGAACATCAGGTCTAATTCTCATCGTTTCTGATTCTCCAGGTGAATCATGTATTGACGTAGTTTAATGGACTATGAGTTTGGTCGAAAGTATGTTGAAATGTTGTTACTTTCTTGTTCTGTTCTGTTTGTGTTAGGATGTCCCACCGGAAAGTTTGGGTTTATGTGTAGTGACACCTGTCACTGTCAGTCTAGTGGATGTAACCCTGACACCGGGGAGTGCGACGTAGACGGATGTCAGACTGGTTGGATGGGACTATCATGCAGTCTCCGATGTCACTGTAACTCGGGAGGAGCCTGTAACATAGATACAGGGGCCTGTAGTGGAGGATGTCAGTCCGGATGGTCGGGACGCAGCTGTGCCGTTTGGCAATGTAAGTTGAGGAGTTTCCCTTTTCATAAAATAAACTCCTTGCAGCGTCTCTCTTTGTGTATGGTGCCGTAGACCAACAAACGACATACCAAATTGATTGATAAGTTGTGAGCCTCATATTAAAGGGTTAGACTTTTGGCGGACATATTGCATTATTTTTTTCCAACATAATCCGCTTCCGTATCTATACACTTTCCCCAGCGATGTTTAAGGGCCTAAATGCCATACCAAAAAAGTCCTTTTCTGATGGAGCGAGATCAGGCGAATAAGGCGGATGCTAAATCAATTCAAAGACACAATCGTTAATGGCAGCCATGACAATGGCAGACTCTTAAACAAGGACATTGTTCTGGTGGAACAACACATCTTTACTGACTTTTCCGGGGCGCTTGCTTATAATATTTCCTCTTGATTGCCTAAGAAGTGATGCATGATGTATGTCATTTGATTGTTTGTCCCTTTTGCATATAATCTACCATGAGAATAACACCAGCATCCCAGCAAAATGAGGCCAAAACCTTTTCAGTAAATTGAACAATGTTTGCCTTCTTTGGCGGATGGTGCTTCCAATGTTTCGACTGTTGTTTGGCCTGTGGGGAGAAATGATGGACCCACGTTTCATCTAAAGTCACAAACCTCTGCAGAATCTGTCTCTCACAGGTTCAGATTAGGACGCGACAAAGTCAGCCGGATATGCTTCTGATCAACTGTCAGTAGTCTTGGTACCCAACGGGCTGAGTTTTCTTATTGAAAGATCTTCCGTAAGAATAGAATGTACTCTCAAGGACGGGCGTCATCCTCAAAGTTCTGCTTGCCACGCTTAAATTCCGCTACCCACTTTTTCACTGAAGGGACAACATTCAAGCAAATTAGTATGGATATCCTTAGATGCTAGACCTTTCTTACGCAAATATTGAATAACTGTTCTTTCAACGATTGTTCAATGGTATGAGACGCCGGGGACAGGAATTGTGCCAGATACCCAATGGATCTTGTTGATAAATTGATCAGCGTACACAATTAAAAACAACATAATCTAAGATGTGTAGTCTCATCATTTGCTTAGACCAACAATCTACCTTCTGGTATCACGGCTTCTGGTATAATCAATGGCATCTACAAATAAAAATATAATCATAGAACGTAAGAGTTTAAACAATATATAAATAATAAATGAAGCTGGGTAAGAGTATGTTTTGAGTTGTGCGAGGTTAAAGTACTTGTAGTTCGCAATATGTTTGATATCTAAAACATTTGTATAAAATACAAAATCATTCACCATGATTTCACCATAGTTAAGACAGGCTTTAGAAATACCAAAACATATGCACATCAAATCGAGTTAATGAGAAAATAATTTATACGAGTCTGATAAAGACATGTACCCAAACAGTTACTTGTTTTTAAGTTAATGAAATGATACGGGAAGAATAGTAAATGGTACATGTACTTGCAATACAAAGAAATGTGTATAACATATCGTAAGTTGAAAGTTAGGTAACATTTCTTTACATTTCAGATAGCAATATGTGAGTACACGTAGACAGAAAAACAAAATTGTAAAAACTGAAACAATGTACTAACGAGTATAATGTACATATAACTGATGAACCAAAAACGACCTCACAATATCAAAATTAAGGTGCAAAATAATGTATCTTCCCTTAGTCTTTATATATTTTTTTACAAAACATTTTCATTGGACCTTCATGATATTGTATCAAGTTTTACTTTTTATTGAATTGTCATTTCTTCAATAGAAATAACATATTGACAATTGTTATTCTGAAACTTTTGTTTGCATTGCTTGCAGATGATCTGGCACATCATAAATCCACCCGACAGAGTACTATTTACCACAACTATACGTCTGACAAAGCTATTGACGGTGTTATTACGGCGGATGTATTCCCTAACGGAAGTTGTTCGCATACTGATCCAAGAGGAAGACCCGAGGCGTGGTGGGAAGTTGATCTTGGAGAAGTGAAAAGGATCCAGACAATCAACATAATATACAGACAATTTTGTATTCATCCTTTATAACCATATTTCTTTGCATCATAATTTCAAAGTCCCCTTTCCTTTTATATATTCATTTAATTTAATAAATATTCTAGGAGAAGAATGGTCTGATCTGTACCCTAGGTCTCTGTATGATGAACCGATACTTGCCAACACATTTTCTGAGACAAGAAAGTAATCTATACGTGCCTGTTTGACTGGGATCTTCCTCTTCAAAATATACCTTCTTCCATGTTGTTCTCTAAATATACGAACTAATTCATAATGATCCCTTTAGCTCTGGTCCTGGATTATTAACATTTTTATAACAATTGTCACAATCGATTTCAGGTTTTCAAGCAAGGTTAAAATCCCCACATTAAATAACTTGGTCATTGCTGTATTCATCTACTATATCTTAAATATTATCATAAAAATCTTAATTGTCTTGATCGGGACCATAAAAACAAATTAGAGTAATACGTTTACTTACAATTTTAATGTCTAGGACTTAAAATTTACCAGTAGAATCTTTCTTCTCCTTTTGAATCTTAAATTAAAAATTATTATAAAAATAGATATGCCGCGAGAATTTCCTCGATATGATGAAAAAAGCAGTCAAATCCCTTTCGTTTCTCATAAGTTTTTCGGTTTCTGGAGTGAAATGCTCATCTTTAAGACAATATATATTATATTTAACATCTCTAAGATAGGAAACTACGTATTTACGTTTATCTCAATTGGAAAGAACCTGGACCCCCCCCCCCCCCCCACACACACACTTTCAAGTCAAGCTAACAGTATCACAGTCTAGTCTGGAACGTAGAGATATCAAATAAGGGAGTAAGGACAGAAAAGAAATGAGTTAAATAACAAGAGACTGTAAAATCATATAAGGTGATGTTTTGTACTACCATCCGCCTGTTCTTCAAAATAATTATCATCTGTACTGTACCTTCAGAACCTTATCGGTAGTGAAGCCGGAAACCGGAAGTAGTATACTAATAAAAACAAAAATATTCTGGTTCCCTACGGACTAAGTGCACTTTAGTGCTAAGTGCTACCTGCCCAAGGTGTTCCGACGTTGGAGAAATTCCGCGTCGAGTTAGCTTAAATATGATCATTGTTACAGAAGGAATAAAACCGAGAGAAAAAGAAAAAGACAGAAATACATCCAATGAAAATAAAAGTAGTATTCCTATGTTCAGGAAATAAGAATTCAGTTATGACTTAAGGATCTGAATGAAATCAACTATATCTGAATAAGTGGACTAAAATTGATTAGCAGCATATAACACATATATGTTAAATACTATACTAAAAGGATAAAGAAACACAGGGTGAACTTTAAACCAGAAATTAAGTATGATATCGTTCTTCATTTAAAACGAAATTTTGTATACTTACAGATAAATTAAAGCTTAAAAATTTCCAAAGTCTGTATTTTGCATCTGACAATTGGTTTAGAGGTACTAACGATTAAAGTGAATGGACCCATAGGATTTTGAAATTGAACTGAGTCATCAATATCTTGTGTGTACGCCGTTTGCTGTGGTCACGGCCCTTATTCTTCTGGTCATAGAGTTCATGAGAGCGTTAATCCGTCTTATGGGGATGTTGTCCCTCTCTTCAATCAGAGCTCTGGTCAACTGCTCTCGAGTAGCAGGGGGTGGCTGCCGCTTTCGAACCTGTCTATCCAACTGGTCCCAAAGATGCTCGATCGGGGACAAATCAGGGCTAGTGGTTGAATGTTGTTGTTGGCCAGAAAGACTTGGCAAATCCTTGCTACGTGGGGCCTAGCATTATCCTACTAGAGGGTTAGATTATGCTGCTGTAAGAAAGGGATAACATCGGGTCGGAGGATCTCATCTCTATACTTAGCTGCTGTTAAATTGCCATCAATTACAACCAATTGTGATTTTAACCCGTGTGAGATTCTCCCCACACCATTACTGAACCGCCCCCAAACCTATCCCTCTCTACAACGCAAGCGTCCGTAAAACGTTCGTCACGACGTCGGTAGACACGTTGACGGCCGTCAGATCGATAAAGATTGAATCGAGACTCGTCCAGAAGAAAACTTGTCTCCACTGCCTCAGTGGAAACCGTCGTGGAGCATGTGCAGCGACCCAGGCCATACGACGCTGACGTCGAGCAGGGGTAAGGTGTGGACCTACGTAGGGGCGACGTGCTCTTACACCAACTTCTCGTAATCGATTCCTTACAGTTTTTGAACTTATAGGACGCCTATGATTTCCACGAACATTAAGTACACTCTCAACGGCAGTAAGGCGCCGATTACGCTCATGAGAGACGACGATATAGCGATCCTGACGTCGTGACGTTACGCGCGGACGTCCTGACCTAGGTCGATCGGCCAATCGCCCAGTTTCCCGAAGACGTCTTACAAGACGTTCTATGGTGGAAACATTAACACCAAAGTGCCTAGCAACCTGATTTTGCAGCTGTCCTTGCATCAGCATCTGAATGGCCTGACCCCTCTAAACTTCTGTGAGTCGTGCCACTCTTAAAATGAATAAAATTCTCAATTAATTTTAGGGAAGCAGTTGGTCTGTCTAAAGACTAACGAAGAGTGACTTGACCAACGCTGCATGAGACCAGAACAACACGGTGCACGAGATTCTTGTTTTTTCCTACCTCCAGTTACCAGAGCTGCGCACTGTACCGTGACTAAATTTTCGGTACATGACAAGGTGTAATATGACCTAATTATTCAATCCACAAAGTTTCACTTTATTTGGAGAACGCGTTTTCAAAATATCGGAATAAATATTACCCTGCGTTTCTTTATCCTTTCAGTATATAAGAAGAGTTATAAATTATGGACTTACCGCAAGTATAGATAACTTTCTCGATTAAATCCATAAAAGGTGGAAACACAATATTAACACTTATTGACTATTTCACACACAACATATAAAAATTATCAACATCTTGCTGCTAAAATCAGAGACATATTAATAAAATGGTCGGCGACACATAGGAATGTGTCTTTTGCTGTCTCTGCCGACCTCTCTGGTGAAAATATCTATCATTTTGTGAAAAAAAGAATCCTAATAGTTACTTCGGAAGTTTCCATCGTTCATCATGTCGTTTGTGTCCAGTAGAGTATTTATGAACAGTCGTTGTTTCTTTCAATTCTCCAGAACTCAAAAAAAAAAAAAAAAAAAAAATTCCATCCACACTATAAGTGTTTTTACACAGTCCAGACTGAAAGCATCTCTCTAATTTTCCCTGCTGATAGTGAATTTAACAATCATATTCCTTTGTTTTGCTCTGTCAAAGTTCCCTAGTCTGTGAGCTATGTCAATGTCATTCTTTGTCAAATCCATTCTTTGTACGTGACGAAGTACACCACTTTTCCTTCATACTCTTCCACAGACTCATTTTACGAGAGATCATCTAGACCAGTTATCCGAATGGAATCTTCTCTTACACGCTGTTCACGGTCATTCTGTTTTCCTGTATCTCATTATCTTTGTTTCTGTTTCCTCAGATTCTAGCTCGTAAATTCTCCCTTCTATACGATCTGTCATTTCCAATATTTCAGCACATATGACACGGTTTTGTTGCAGAGTCTTCCCATCAAGATATTCACGAATCAGCATCGAAGAAATCAATTCATCTAATCTGTCTTCAACTGTCTTCTTTTCTTTTTCAACATTTTCAACATCAAGACTTGTATGCCTTTCCGTACTCATCGAGTAACTTCCAGCCGGCATGGTTAAGATGACAATGCTTATATATAATGTATATCGTACACACACTTACAGGTATAAATCCAGGTATACAATAAAAGTGTACACTAGTCACGGGTATTTCCCCAGTCCATAGTTTGGAATCAAACTTCTTCAAATAACATTTTGTAGAATAAAACTTACAGAAACTGTGCAAAATTCTGTTTGTACGACAACATCATAGTTAGCAAAATGTGAGTCTTACATGGGCTGATGTTTGCGCAGAAAAAAAACTCATCCTATCTTCTTGAAATACACGTTTGTTGTATTCAAATTGTGGTTTATTCTGTTTCAGATACCTTCCGAATGTCCGGGTTTTATCTCTATATATCAAACAGTTCCTATAATAACTCCCAAGCGCTGAGTCGAGACTATTTATGTTACCATGACCACGGACCCGGTCTGCCCTCCTACATCCAGTCACTATGGTGTTCTGTCTCAGGTCGATACGTCATATTCTATAACAAACGTCCTGCTGACTACGAGCCATTGAATGTAAAGTATTATTCGGAAAGGAATGCAACTATTGAGCTGTGTGAGGTCCAGGTCATTGGAGGTGATTATGTTAATCATACTAAAACATTTCACGCATAGTATGACCTTAACACGAGTGTCAGATATTAGCATATTTCATTTTCCTTACCATTAAAAAAACCCTCTAGTTAATATCCTCTCAAAAACTGATAATCCTCCTATATTTCAATTACTCACGACGACATCGAAGTGGCGTCATATATGTAATTCTATTTTTAATTCACATCTAATTTTTTCGTCACAGTTTGCGATCCGGGTAAATTTGGAAAAGACTGTAGCCAGACATGTCACTGTGTCACATCTGACTGTAACAAATTGACGGGGTCTTGTCTTATCCTGGGCTGTTCCGCTGGCTGGGCGGGTAAAGCTTGTGACCAAGGTATTTTTTTTTCATTTTTGTCGTCTGTTTAGGTATAGACAATTTATGCAAATTGTGGATAGTGCCGTCGATAAGCAGAACAGAACAAAACAAAACCAGAAAATTGTTATTAAAATGGCAATATCGTTCTATTCAAGATCTTTCCGATTTCAAATTTTCCGATTGTGTGTTATCCATTTCTAGATTGAACACACAAATGAATAGTATCTTTTAATAGTTTAGAGGTGGATACCCTTCTGTCAAACAATGAATTGAACTGCATCATTCAGCTGTTTTGTCCTTCTAGGACTTGTCAGTGATAATGCGAAGGAACTAATTTCTCAATTGAGAAAAACCCAAAGTGATAGGAAGAAAAGTCAAAATCTAGACGGGCAGCAGTCCTATAATTAGATGAATTATAATCCCCCCATTCTTCCCTAAACTACAGCGTTTAAATTCCAAATCTTATTCGATATTCTAGGAATTGATCCCAACAACATGCTTTCTTTTGTCTAGTTAGCTGGTACCGATTTAAAGAAAAATAATTGGGTCAAAATAACAAAAAGTTTCATAATCATTGAAAACTCACTAATGACGAATAAATCGAGAAATTCATTGTTCTAGTTGATGGTTCTATACCATTTATTTTCAGTCTGTTCTCATGGACACTTTGGTCCAGACTGTCGGCGCATGTGTCATTGTAACATTGGGGAATGTAACAGAATTGATGGTACATGCAACATATCGGGTTGTGTTAGTGGTTGGAGCGGAGTGGCTTGTGATACAGGTAGGTGACAAGTGCATGCTTTTTTACAGACATGTTTTTGGTTATTTATCGATTTACATGGTTGCAGATAATGCTGGATCATTTCTATCTTACGTTAAGATACAGTGACAACATACATGTCCACTCCTTTTTATTAAGTTTTAATTGTCAACCCGGTCCTTTTCAATATCGTGATATGTGTTTCAAAATACAACTTTAAATTTCACAAAACTATGCGATTGTTAACGTATATTTTGTTATTGTTATAAGAATGATCCCTTTTACAGATTGTGATTTAGATAGGTTTGGAGAGAATTGTATACACAAATGTCACTGTAAGGAAGAAGGATGCGATAACGCTAATGGCAAGTGTAAAGTCACAGGATGCATGGATGGATGGAAGGGGACATCTTGTGATCAATGTACGTATTTTGTCATTAAAAACACCACAAATTCGTCATGATTCTATTGACGCAAAGTGTGTCTTGTATGCTGTGCTAGATCGTTTTTGTAATAGTCAAAGTACAGAAAAATCGAGGAAATTCTTTTTCTATGTCTTTAGCGATTTACAACAGTAGTTATTTTACTTTTTTAAAACATGGAAACTTCCAATACTAATCATGGGAAATATTTCACAACCTAACTTATTCATTGACTATTTCGCTGATACCATTGTGTAGTTATTAGTATTAAATGAATGTAGGAGTCTTAACTTCCACGCTGTGCAGGCTTTTCATGGATTAAACATGACAGAATACCGCCTGGTTCGTACAATTTCATGGGTCGTATTGCACGTGATGCTGATTAATAAACGTGGAAGTAATTATTGATTAAAGTACAGTATTCTGATTTAAGGTGGATATAACAAGTAAATAAATATATTGATAACATACACATTTTTCGACCCGAGTTTCACTAGGAACCTCTTAAGAAGAAAAAGGGGCGAAGTTTAAGATGGATTGTGACCACAATTATTTTTACTATATGTTTTTGTTGTAAATGTAAAATTCATCATAAAGTCCGATAGCTTCATATGCAAATGTCCGTCTCACCTGGCCAAGATCAACATCTGAGACGCAAAATGTAAACATTTCAGCTCATCATGTTCAGCATTTTCTGGAGACACACCTCAAGGTGTGTCGCCAACGTCAATTATATACATCCGGATCAAGGGTACAGGTGAAAACAGGGCTTCTCACTCAGGATCCAGCAGCACAAAATACATGTTCAATATAAATAATTTACACACTGATAGTAAAATTATCGTCTCTATAACAGATCTACATCAAATTTATAGGCAAACATCCAATTCAAAGAGGCATGTTAATGTTTTCCTATATACTGACAATTTTAGGGACTTCATTCATGGGGCATGGACCCGTAAGAATTTATTTGTGATCCCAGTCCAGATGCTCATATGAATGAGGAACGGAAACATAATTGAAAGCTGTCAAGATTAGTATTAGGTAATCAGATTCAAAACGGAAAATGACTGATTATACCATGTATTTGTAATGGAAATGTGATGATAATGTACAATGATATTTCTGGAGGTTCAGTACAATACTCGGAGTTTTATATTTCAAAATCACATCCACATCCTAGGATGTAACAAGAACGTTTATTTTATCATAGACATAGACAGGGAAATCTTCCAGATGTAGATTTCGTGTCAATACAATATGTAATTTAATTCGTCTAATACTTGCTATTCCATTTGTCTGACGACACATGACACGAAACGTTACAGAAATAGAGCGTTCTATTTCACATTAATATTGTCGTATAATATTCTCATTCTATACTGTGTCATTATGAATAAGACCTGACATTGTCATTTTTGATGTATAGTATTAAGAAAACATTGTTTAGTGTGTGATTCTTGGAATCTTGTCCAGTTAAACATTACGTTATTTTTAGTAATTTATTCTGCTCCTTTTCTTCGCATGTCAATTGCCATTTTTGTCTATTGTGACCCTCAAAGTATTGGTATAATATTTAGTAGTAGGTTTGGAAAAGAATGAAAGTTTCATGGTGGCCACCACAATCTTATAGCGGGCGTAGTTGAT